>NW_027363610.1:0-605498 GCF_046119375.1 Phyllobates terribilis | reverse complement strand
GATCCTCCTCTGTCGACACCACGGGACATCCTCCGGACTTGAAGCCAGCTCGATGGGTCTTGACGGGTCCACTTGCAACGCCTGGACGGTCCTGGTCAACGCCGCGACGCTCCTGGTCAGCTCCTGGACTTGGTGGTGCAGGCCTTTCGACGGGGCTTGGTTCAGGGCCTGTGCATCAGCCTCCACGGAGTCCATAGAGGAGGGCGCCGCCTCCTGGTGGTAGGTGATAGCAGGGCGCCGGGGGTTTTATAGCGCCACTGGTTGCAGATTCACGGAGCACCCTTATGGCCCTGTCCTTAAATTGGGCAAAGGTCAGGTCGGGGTTCTGAAAGAACATGAGGCGCAGTTGGGCCCTGTGGGCGCTAGACAGCAGACCTTCTATGAATTGTTCTGTTAGCAGCTTATCGGTTTCCTGCACACTGCCAGGGTCAGTTTGTTGAATAGCCCTCAAGGCTTCCTGCAGATTTAGGGCATAGTCTCTGATGCTGTCCTGTGCCCGCTGCTTACATCCATAGAACCTCATTTTAATCTCAGCGGAGGTACGTGTATCAAAGGTACCCCGCAGCCGGGCCAGAATACCCTTCACAGTCCTTTTCTCCTCAGTGGGCCATGATTTTACCTCCCTTTGGGCTGCGCCAGTTAACTGCCCTGTTAATATGCTGACCTTCTGCTCCTCTGTCAGGGGGTAAACCTGGAACAAACTGTATAGCCTTTCCTTGAAGTCAGTTAGGGCATGGGGCTCCCCTGAGTATTTGGGCAGCCAGGCCGCTCCAGGGATGTAGGGCAGGGCAAAGGGCATCACCGCTGCTGCAGCTGCGTTGGTGGTAGTGGGCGCCTCTGTGTCCGACATCTTCCTCCCCCCTAGTTAAGCGTGGCCTACCTTCCGACGATCCTCTTCTGTAGGCCGCGGCTCCGCTGCTGCTGCTATGGACGAGGACCTGGCGTCGCGTCCTGATGACGTCAGCGTCGCTCTCTCTCCCTTCCAGGACCTTGCGCAGCGTCGGTGCGTGGGGCGGAGCTTCGGATCTCGCGCGGTTTTGACGTCCACGCCCCTCTTCTTCCCGCGCGGCGTCCTGAAGATGGCGTCCGATGGCGGGAAGCAGCCGCGGATGGCGGGAAGACGGCCGAAGACGGTGGGAAACGGTCCAAGATGGCGTCTGATGGCGGGAATCGGCTCCGGATGGCGGGAAACGACTCCGGACGGCGGGAAACGGTCCAAGATGGCGTCTAATGGCGGGAATCAGCTCCGGATGGCGGGAAACGACTCCACAGGTAAGTTACAAAAGTCTTTTTCAGGCACGCAGTACCTGGTGGTTGCGGGCACGAAATCCTGCCGACTACGCCAAAGCTGACTCGCCCCCTGGGCCGTGGGGCACTCGGATCCGGGCAATAGGGAAACGGTGGGAGTAGTAGTGGCAACCCGGTTCCGTGGCTCAGGGTGGTCAGGCCAGTGGTAGTCCGTTATGTACTGATGTTTATGTCCGACTACGCCACCCGTGGATTGCGGTTATTAGGAACCGCCGCTGCATGCAGACCGCTGGGGCTGATGAGGTGTGCAGCTAGGGTAGTGTGACTCCCCACGGGAAGAGTGCGGCCCCAGGGCAGTATAGTGGATGGTGGGAGTGATGGTATTGAGAGTCCCAGTGCTGGTAGTGCTGGAGGAGCAAGGAGCACACAGACAACAGGTTGCAGTCCAGGGTCTTTACTAAAACAGGTAAATTGACCCACAAACAGTCCCGGCTAGGAGGGGACCTGGATGTCTGAGAGCAACGGGGAAATTGGCCCTGGTCAGGGTGAGGGTGTAGGCCTACCGTGCTTTCTGCGCTCCTTCTGGCTATCTCCTCCTGATAGGATAACAGCCCACGTTTCCGAGCTCTCCGTGTATTCTCGCCTGTATGGCCTGCGACGTGGGTTCCTTTCTGCTCCCAGCCTTGTACGGCTTTACTGGTCCCTTCGGTTGTGGCAGGGCCTCCAGGCTTCTTAGGCCAAGGAATGTACAGTCCCTTGCGGACTGGTTCTCTGCTGGGGGATGTGGAATCCTTCCAGCCTCAGACACCAAAGTCTGGTAAAGTTAAGTCTTTTCTCTGCCAAGACAGGCTCTCTTCGCCTCTTGTCTCTGACTTGTGGCTCTCCTACTGCCACACTTCCTCTTAGGTGCAATCAACTTTCTGTCCCTGCTCCACTCTGGGACACGTCTCAGTGCTGAGACAGGCAATCCAGTTCTCTCTAACCCTGCCCTCAGTACCAGCTTTTATAGGGGCAGCCAGCTCCCCCTACTGGCCTGAGACAGGAGGCATTGCATGCTAATGTTCCCCTGACTAGAGAACCTCCCCCTTGCTCTCAGACACAGCTTTAATTACACTTGTGGCATCCAGGTCAGGGTGACACAGATACCCTTCAAATGAAAGCTGAAAGTCTGAACTTCAACTGCATCTGAATTGTTTTGTTTAAAATTCATTGTGGTAATGTCTAGAACCAAAATTAGAAAAATGTTGTCTCTGTCCAAATATATATGGACCTAACTGTATGTCTAGTGAAACCTTTTCTTATACTACAAATGAAGTAGCTGAAATTATTTCCAATGTCTGAATTCCCAGTGATTTGGCACAAAGAATACCACATGGCTTGAGGGTAAACTTTCAACCAACAATGTTTAAAGATAATGACAATTTTTGTAAAAGATTCGAGCAAATTTTAAACAAGTACTCTTTCAACTTGTTTGTATTGGCATTCCTTGAGAAAGACGCCAATACAAACCTTTCTATGAACTCAGAAAAAAGGTACATACCCATGCCTACGCTGCCCGCAATGTAGCAATATACAGCGGGGTGATACTTTTTTCCACCCCCATACCGGGATTAGAATTCAAGGTTTTTTTACTTGTGATTCTTCTTTTGTAGTGTATGCGATCAAATGTCCTTGATGGTCTCATATATGTTGGTGAGACAACCTAACCTATACGAGACCGCATATCTCAAAACAAGTCGAGTATAAGATGTGGGAAGACTTATCTCCCCTTATCTTACCATTTTAATTTAAAGAAGCACTCCGTAGAACAAGTCAATTTTCAGGTTCTGGAACATGTACCACCATTAATATGTGGGGATAATAGGATTCAGGCATTAAAACGTCGTGAAGCTTTTTAGATCCATACGTTGGATACGTTGTAACCTCGGGATTTAAATAGAGAGTATGAGTTATCTAGCTTTCTGTAAATGTATTAATTATTGTTTTTCTGTTTCAGACACGTACTACTTGATTCCTTTCTCTGGAACTGCATGAAATCACATTTCTTCTCATAGAACTTTATTCACTCCTGTGGGTGATGATGTTGTCTGTTGATTAATGCTAGATATCACCTACTCCTCTCTATTTTCTTCTCTTCCTTTCTTTTCTTTTATTTCAATCTAATACTACATTGGGTAGTGATCAGTATATTTCCCTAAATTATTTTTCCTTATATTTTTTTCCCCTTGGTCTAGTTTATCCCTTAAACATGTATTACTATATTTTTCTTACTAATACCATTGGTAGCCAGAGGTCTACGCTTTATGAACACCTGTGATTCTATTATATATATATTCCCCATTCATTTTAACTGCCTTTACCTATTTTTTTCTTTTCTATTTGGATCTGGGTTATTGCAGATCCAATAACATGACACCGGGTGGCGACATACACATTTGTGCTTGTTACTTCCGTGTTTGCGATCATGTGACCTGATCACATGACCAGAAGTGAGTCATGCAGGTCCTTTTGCTCAGATTCCATTGCAACTTATGAAACAGGAAGTGGCCAATTGTCAGATCCTTGTCTCATTACACGGTTGCGTCTAGATCGCAGTTGATTTTTTGTGGTCCTCACTTTAGCCACTCCATTCTAGACGCCTCACTGCTGAACTTTCTAGATCGGAGTTGATCTTTTGAGGTTCTCACATGCTCCTCTTCGATCTAGTGCTTTCAGTGCTGAGGCGTCTAGATCGGAGTTTATCTTTTGAGGTTCTCACATTCTCCTCTTCGATCTAGTGCTTTCAGTGCTGAGGTGTCTAGATTGGAGTTTATCTTTTGTGTTAACCGTTTTAACAGTTCCACTCTAGATGCTTCAGTGTTGAGGTGACTAGATCGGAGTTGCTGGAGTGAGGGCCTCAAGAGAACAACTCCAATGTAGACAGTTCAGCACTGACACCACTAGATCGTAGTTGATTCCAGGAGCTTCTCATACACTCTGCAATCTAGATGCCTCTTCTGGCTTTTTATTGTAGTTTTAATGCTTTTTTATGGAATTGCTCATGTTTTTAATGGAGCAAACATCACAGGTCAAACAGGATTTTTTTATGCACTGTTATATATTTTTTCTATTTTTACACTCTTATACTTTGTGTTTGGGCAAAATTCTTTTTTTTCCAGATTAATAAAACTTGCATTGTCACTTTTTGCAATATAAAAAATTACACTCAGCACTGATTATTCAGTTTTGCCAGAATGTGACTTTTCCCATTTGTCCACAGCCCCGACATAGTGAAGAGTGTGCGGAGCTCCACGGGGAGAGGTGTAAAAGAGCGCCCCCGACAGTCACTATAATATACAAAACAGAATATATACAGTACAGACCAAAAGTTTGGACACACCTTCTCATTTAAAGATTTTTCTGTATTTTCATGACTATGAAAATTGTACATTCACACTGAAGGCATCAAAACTATGAATTAACACATGTGGAATTATATACTTAACAAAAAAGTGTGAAACAACTGAAAATATGTCTTATATTCTAGGTTCTTCAAAATAGCCACCTTTTGCTTTGATGACTGCTTTGCACACTCTTGGCATTCTCTTGATGAGCTTCAAGAGGTAGTCATCGGAAATGGTCTTCCAACAATCTTGAAGGAGTTCCCAGAGATGCTTAGCACTTTTTGGCCCTTTTACCTTCACTCAGTCCAGCTCACCCCAAACCATCTCAATTGGGTTCAGGTCTGGTGACTGTGGAGGCCAGGTCATCTGGCGTTTCACCCCATCACTCTCCTTCTTGTCAAATAGCCCTTACACAGCCTGGGGGTATGTTTGGTGTCATTGTCCTGTTGAAAAATAAATGATGGTCCAACTAAACGCAAACCAGATGGAATAGCATGCCGCTGCAAGATGCTGTGGTAGCCATGCTGGTTCAGTATGCCTTCAATTTTGAATAAATCCCCAACAGTGTCACCAGTAAAGCACCCCCACACCATCACACTTCCTTCTCCATGCTTCACGGTGGGAACCCGGCATTGAGAGTCCATCCGTTCACCTTTTCTGCGTCTCACAAAGACACGGTGGTTGGAACCAAAAATCTCAATTTGGACTCATCAGACCAAAGCACAGATTTCCACTGTTCTGATGTCCATTCCTTGTGTTCTTTAGCCCAAACAAGTCTCTTCTGCTTGTTGCCTGTCCTTAGCAGTGGTTTCCTAGCAGCTATTTTACCATGAAGGCCTGCTGCACAAAGTCTCCTCTTCACAGTTGTTGAAGAGATGTGTCTGCTGCTAGAACTCTGTGTGGCATTGACCTGGTCTCTAATCTGAGCTGCTGTTAACCTGTGATTTCTGAGGCTGGTGACTCGGATAAACTTATCCTCAAAAGCAGAGGTGACTCTTGGTCTTCCTTTCCTGGGGAGGTCCTCATGTGAGCCAGTTTCTTTGTAGCGCTTGATGGTTTTTGCAACTGCACTTTCAAAGTTTGCCCAATTTTGCGGACAGACTGACCTTCATTTCTTAAAGTAATGATGGCCACTCATTTTTCTTTACTTAGCTGCTTTTTTCTTGCCATAATACAAATTCTAACAGTCTTTCAGTAGGACTATCTGCTGTATTTTCACTGAAAGTCGCACGCGTATTTTCACTGAAACTCAGCAGCCATTTGAAAGACATCAAAAATGGGCTTTTTGGAACAGTGATAGCAATGGTACACGTCATAGAGTTTCAGAAACGAGGTCTCCCACATGCGCACTAAGCAAATCATCAATCTAGATCATATGAGGTGAGGTGAGGTGAGGTACAGATCCTCATATGATCTAGATTGATGATTTGCTTAGTGACTTGGCTTGAACAAGTTTTATAAAGATTTTTTCTATTTTTCATTGTTTGACCTGTACTACTGTAATTCATGCTCATGTGGGTATCTATTATGGTGCTCTTTTCTTTTTTTTTTTTGGTTAATTATTAATACTTACTGCCTTTTTTTAAACATTGTGTTTTTGTCTGATTTTAAATATTACTAATAAAGAATTCTTTGTATTTTTTGGATAATATTCAGTTTACGTCTTTTTTCTATTTGATATACTTACTAGTTGACGTTGAACAGCGTCACGTTTGGGTCCCTCCTACTAAATTTCTGCATGACTCTATTGGTCAGTTATGTTGACTGACAAAGTTCCGAAGGTAGACAGCAGCAGTGGTCGGCCTCCTACACAACGAGTAAATTATTCATGATCATGAGGCCATCCATCTCCTTAGTTTTCTGTTCCTTGGAATGCAAGCGCATGTATGTAGTAGCAGCTAGGCCTGAGGTGGTCAGCGTTTTGGCGCATATCCTACCTCCTACGAGGTTTGCTGGATGTTTTCCTGCTACTATCCCTGTTCTATGACTCCCGTTTAAAAAAAGCTTGATGTGATGAATGATGGATGAGGTGGTGGCAAAGGAGAAAGAGCAGGAGGAACAGGAACCATTCACACCAATGTCAGGTCAGTCAACCACACATGTCTTGTAGGATATGTTTCTGTACCAAAAGGAGAGGTTTGGCTACACAGTTATAGGGCATACAGTGAGTGCAATGCCTACCAAAAATTTTGAGGCACTCCAATGCCCCTTAGAAGTGACATGGAGGTCAGAGGGCCTTAACTAAACCTTTTTTTCCATTTATAGCAACTGGGTCTACTGTACACTGTTGGCCTAAGCAGTGAATGGAAAGCTTTCCAAAAATTATGAGGAACTGCAATGCCCCTTGAAACAGACGTGGATTACAGCATACTAAAAACCTTCTACCCATTATTGGGGAGTGGGTCTCCCTTAGTGTTCACTTATGCATTGAAAAGCAAAAGCTGACTAAAAGTGTGGTGGAGGTCGCAGTGGAATAAAAAGACAATATCAATGCCCCTTGGAAGAGACATGGAGGTCACTGTAGCTTAACAAGACGATTTTAATGCACTTTGGAAGAGACGTGGAGTTCAGAGTGGTTTAACAAGACGTTTTTAATGCCCCTTGGAAGAGACGTGGAGGTCACAGTAGCTTAACAAGATGGTTTTAATGCCCCTTGGAAGAGACGTGGAGTTCAGAGTGGTTTAAAAAGACGTTTTTAATGACCCTTGGAAGAGACGTGGAGGTCACAGTAGCTTAACAAGACAGTTTTGATGCCTCTTGGAAGAGACTTGGAGTTCAGAGTGGTTTAACAAGACGGTTTTATTACTCCTTGTAAGAAACATGGAGTCCAGATTGGTTTAACAAGACAAGTTTAATGCCCCTTGGAAGAGACGTGGAGTTCAGAGTGGTTTAACAAGATGATTTTAACGGCCCTTGGAAGAGACGTGGATTTCAGAGTGGTTTAACAAGACGGTTTTAATGCCCCTTAGAAGAGACGTGGAGGTCACAGTGGAGTAAAGAGACAATATCAATGCCCCTTGGAAGAGTGGTGGAGGTTACAGTGGAATAAAGATACAATATCAATGCCCCTTGGAAGAGAGGTTGAGTTCAGAGTGGTTTAGCAACACGGTTTTAGTGCCCCTTGGAAGAGACGTGGAGGTCATAGTAGCTTAACAAGACGGTTTTAAAGCCCCTTGGAAGAGACATGGAGGTCACTGTAGCTTAAAAAGATGATTTTAATGCGCTTTGAAAGAGACGTGGAGTTCAGAGTGGTTTAACAAGACGTTTTTAATGCCCCTTGGAGGAGACGTGGAGGTCACAGTAGCTTAACAAGACGGTTTTAATGCCCCTTGGAAGAGACGTGGAGTTCAGAGTGGTTTAACAAGACGTTTTTAATGCCCCTTGGAAGAGATGTGGAGGTCACAGTAGCTTAACAAGACGGTTTTAATGCCCCTTGGAAGAGACGTGGAGTTCAGAGTGGTTTAACAAAACGTTTTTAATGTCCCTTGTAAGAGGCGTGGAGGTCACAGTAGCTTAACAAGATGGTTTTAATGCCTCTTGGAAGAGAATTGGAGTTCAGAGTGGTTTAACAAGACGGTTTTAATGCCCCTTGGAAAAGACGTGGAGGTCACAGTAGAATAAAGAGACAATATCAATGCCCCTTGGAAGAGTGGTGGAGGTTACAGTGGAATAAAGATACAATATCAATGCCCCTTGGAAGAGACGTGGAGTTCAGAGTGGTTTAGCAAGACGGTTTTAATGCCCCTTGGAAGAGACGTGGAGGACATAGTAGCTTAACAAGATGGTTTTAATGCCCCTTGGAAGAGACGTGGAGTTCAGAGTGGTTCAACAAGACAGTTTTAATGCCCCTTGGAAAATACGTGGAGGTCACAATAGCTTAACAAGACGGTTTTAATGCCCCTTGGAAGAGACGTGGAGGTCACAGTAGCCTAAAAAGACGGTTTTAGTGCCGTTTAGAAGGGACGTGGAGTTAAGAGTGGTTTAACAAGTCGATTTTAATGCCCCTTGGAAGAGACGTTGAGTTCAGAGTGGTTTAACAAGAAGGTTTTAATGCCCCTTGGAAGAGACGTGGAGGTCACAGTAGCTTAGCAAGACGGTTTTAATGCCCCTTGGAAGAGACATGGAGTTCAGAGTGGTCTAACAAGATGGTTTTAAGACCCTGTGGAAGAGACGTGGAGGTCAGAATAGCTAGACAAGACAGTTTTAATGCCCCTTGGAAGAGTGGTGGAAGTCGCAGTGGAACAAAAAGACAATATCAATGCCCCTTGGAAGAGCTGTGGAGCTCAGAGTTTTTTAACAAGACGGTTTTAATGCCCCTTGGATGAGTGGTGGAGGTCGAAGTGGAATAAAAAGACAATATCAATGCCCCTTGGTAGAGTGGTGGAGGTCGCAGTGAAATAAAAAGACAATATCAATGCCCAGTGAAAGAGACGGGGAGGTCATAGTAGCTGAACAAGACGGTTTTAATGCCCCTTGGAAGAGTGGTGGAGTTCAGAGTAGTTTAATAAGACGGTTTTAATGCCCCTTGGAAGAGACGTGGAGGTCACAGTAGCTTAACAAGACGGTTTTAATGCCTCTTGGAAGAGACTTGGGGTTCAAAGTGGTTTAACAAGACGGTTTTATTACCCCTTGTGAGAAACGTGGAGTCCAGATTGGTTTAACAAGACAGTTTTAAAGCCCCTTGGAAGAGACGTGGAGGTCACAGTAGCTTAAAAAGACGGTTTTAATGCCACTTGGAAGAGACGTGGAGTTCAGAGTGGTTTAACAAGATGGTTTTAACGGCCCTTGGAAGAGACGTGGAGGTCACAGTGGAATAAAGAGACAATATCAATGCCCCTTGGAAGAGTGGTGAAGGTTACAGTGGAATAAAGATACAATATCAATGCCCCTTGGAAGAGAGGTTGAGTTCAGAGTGGTTTAGCAAAACGGTTTTAATGGCCCTTGGAAGAGACGTGGAGGTCATAGTAGCTTAACAAGACGGTTTTAAAGCCCCTTGGAAGAGACATGGAGGTCACTGTAGCTTAAAAAGACAATTTTAATGCACTTTGAAAGAGACGTGGAGTCCAGAGTGGTTTAACAAGACGTTTTTAATGCCCCATGGAAGAGACGTGGAGGTCTCAGTAGCTTAACAAGACGGTTTTAATGCCCCTTGGAAGAGACGTGGAGTTCAGAGTGGTTTAACAAGACGTTTTTAATGCCACTTGGAAGAGACGTGGAGGTCACAGTAGCTTAACAAGACGGTTTTAATGCCCCTTGGAAGAGACGTGGAGTTCAGAGTGGTTTAACAAGACGTTTTTAATGCCCCTTGGAAGAGACGTGGAGGTCACAGTAGCTTAACAAGATGGTTTTAATGCCTCTTGGAAGAGACTTGGTGTTCAGAGTGGTTTAACAAGACGGTTTTAATGCCCCTTGTAAGAGACGTGGAGTTCAGAATGGTTTAACAAGATGGTTTTAATGCCCCTTGGAAGAGACGTGGAGGCCATAGTAGCTTAACAAGACAATTTTAATGCCACTTTGAAGAGACATGGAGTTCAGAGTGGTTTAACAAGACGGTTTTAATGCCCCTTGGAAGAGACGTGGAGGTCACAGTAGAATAAGGAGAAAATATCAATGCCCCTTGGAAGAGACGTGGAGTTCAAAGTGGTTTAGCAAGACGCTTTTAATTCCCCTTGGAAGAAACGTGGAGGACATAGTAGCTTAACAAGACTGTTTTAATGCGCATTGGAAGAGACATGGAGTTCAGAGTGGTTCAACAAGACGGTTTTAATGCCCCTTGGAAGAGACTTGGAGGTCACAGTAGCCTAAAAAGACGGTTTTAGTGCCGTTTAGAAGAGACGTGGAGTTAAGTGTGGTTTAACAATTCGATTTTAATGCCCCTTGGAAGAGACGTTGAGTTCAGAGTGGTTTAACAAGAAGGTTTTAATGCCCCTTGGAAGAGACTTGGAGGTCACAGTAACCTAAAAAGACGGTTTTAGTGCCGTTTAGAAGAGACGTGGAGTTAAGTGTGGTTTAACAAGTCGATTTTAATGCCCCTTGGAAGAGACGTTGAGTTCAGAGTGGTTTAACAAGACGGTTTTAATGCCCCTTGGAAGAGACATGGAGTTCAGAGTGTTCTAACAAGATGGTTTTAATGCCCCTTGGAAGAGACGTGGAGGTCACAGTAGCTTAACAAGATGGTTTTAATGTCCCTTGAAAGAGTGGGGGAGGTTACAGTGGAATAAAAAGACAATTTCAATTCCCCGTGGAAGAGAGGTGGAGGTCACAGTAGCTTAACAAGAAGGTTTTCATGCCCCTTGGAAGAGTGCTGGATGTCACAGTGGAATAAAAACACGATATCAATGTCCTGTGGAAGAGACTTGGAGAACACAGTAGCTTAACAAGACGGTTTTAATGCTATTTGAAAGAGTGGTGGAGGTTACAGTGGAATAAAAAGACAATATCAATTCCCCTTGGAAGAGTGGTGCATGTCGCAGTGGAATAAAAAGACTATATCAATGCCCCGTGGAAGAGGCGTGGAGAACACAGTAGCTTAACAAGACAATTTTAATGCCCCTTGGAAGAGTGATAGAGGTTACAGTGAAATTAAAAAGACGATATCAATGCCCCGTGGAAGAGACTTGGAGAACACAGTAGCCTAACAACATGGTTTTAATGCCCATTGGAAGAGTGGTGGAGATCGCATTGGAATAAAAAGACAATATCAATGCCCCTTGGAAGAGAGGTGCAGGTCACAGTAGCTTAACAAGATGGTTTTAAAGCACGTTGGAAGAGTGGTGGAGGCCGCTGTGGAAAAAAAAACAATATCAAAGCCCTGTGAGAGAGACGTGGAGGTCACAGTAGCTTAAATATACGGTTTTAATGCCCCTTGAAAGAGCTGTAGAGTTCAGAGTGGTTATCAAGATGGTTTTAATGACCCTTGGAAGAGAAGTGGGGGTCAGAGTAGCTTGACAAGACGGTTTTAATGTCCCTTGGAAGAGTGGTGGAGGTTACAGTGAAATGAAAAGACAATATCACTGCCACGTGGAAGAGACATGGAGGTCACAGTAGCTGAACAAGATGGTTTTAATGCCCCTTGGAAGAGTGGTGGATTTCAGAGTGGCTTAATAAGATGGTTTTAATGCCCCTTGGAAGAGACGTCAAGGTCCCAGTAGCTCAACAAAAGATGGTTTTAATGCCACTTGGAAGAGTGGTGGAGGTTACAGTGGAATAAAAAGACAATATCAATGCCCCGTGGAAGAGACATGGAGGTCACAGCAGCTTAACAAGATGGTATTAATGCCCCTTGGAAGAGTTGTTGAGGTCGCAGTGGAATAAAAAGACGATATCAATGCCCCTTGGAAGAGTGGTGGAGGTCGCAGTGGAATAAAAAGACAATATCAATGTCCCGTGGAAGAGACGTGGAGGTCACAGTAGCTTAATAACACGGTTTTAATGCCCCTTGGATGAGTGGTGGAGGTCGCAGTGGAATAAAAAGACAATATCAATTCCCCGTGGAAGAGACGTGGAGGTCATAGTAGCTTAAATAGACGGTTTTAATGCCCCTTGGAATAGCTGTGGAGGTCAGAGTGGTTTAACAAGATGGATTTATTGCCCTGTGGAAGAGACGTGGAAGTCACTGTAGCTTAGCAAAATAGTTTTAATGCCCCTTGGAAGAGTGGTGGAGGTTACAGTGGAATAAAAAGACAATATCAATGCCCCGTGGAAGAGACGTGGAGTATACAGTAGCTTAAAAAGACGGTTTTAATGCCCCTTGGAAGAGTGGTGGAGGTTACAGTAGAATAAAAAAACAATATCGATGCCCCATGGAAGAGACGTGGAGATCACAGTAGCTTAACAAGTTGGTTTTAATGCCCCTTGGAAGAGTGGTGGAGGTCACAGTAGAATAAAAAGACAATATTAATGCCTCTTGGAAGAGTAGTGGAGATCGCAGTGGAATAAAAAAACAATACCAATGCCCTGTGGAAGAGATGTGGAGGTCACAGTAGCTTAATAAGATGGTTTTATTGCCCCTTGGAAGAGTGGTGGAAGTCGCATTGGAATAAAAAGACAATATCAATGCCACTTGGAAGAGACGTGGAGGTCAAAGTAGCTTAAAAAGATGGTTTTAATGCCCCTTGGAAGAGCTTTGGAGTTCAGAGTGGTTTATCAAGATGGTTTTAATGCACCTTGGAAGAGACGTGTAGGTCACAGTAGCTTAACAAGGCAGTTTTAATGCCCCTTGGAAGAGTGGTGGAGGTTACAGTGGAATAAAAAGACAATATCAATGCCCCGTGGAAAAAACGTGGAGTTCAAATTAGATTAAAAAAACGGTTTTAATGCCCCTTGGAAGAGTAGTGGAGGTCGCAGTGGAATAAAAAAACAATACCAATGCCCTGTGGAAGAGACGTGGAGGTCACTGTAGCTTAACAAGACGGTTTTAATGACACTTGGAAGAACTGTGAAGTTCTAAGGGGTTTATCAAGATGGTTTTAATGCCCCTTAGAAGAGACGTGTAGGTCAGAGTAGCTTAGCAAGACGGTTTTAATGCGTATTGGAGGAGCGGTGGAGGTTACAGTAGAATAAAAAAACAATATCAATGCCCCATGGAAGAGACGTGGAGATCACAGTAGCTTAACAAGTTGGTTTTAATGCCCCTTGGAAGAGTGGTGGAGGTCACAGTAGAATAAAAAGACAATATTAATGCCCCTTGGAAGAGTAGTGGAGGTCGCAGTGGAATAAAAAAACAATACCAATGCCCTGTGGAAGAGATGTGGAGGTCACAGTAGCTTAATAAGATGGTTTTATTGCCCCTTGGAAGAGTGGTGGAAGTCGCATTGGAATAAAAAGACAATATCAATGCCACTTGGAAGAGACGTGGAGGTCAAAGTAGCTTAAAAAGATGGTTTTAATGCCCCTTGGAAGAGCTTTGGAGTTCAGAGTGGTTTATCAAGATGGTTTTAATGCACCTTGGAAGAGACGTGTAGGTCACAGTAGCTTAACAAGGCAGTTTTAATGCCCCTTGGAAGAGTAGTGGAGGTTACAGTGGAATAAAAAGACAATATCAATGCCCCGTGGAAAAAACGTGGAGTTCAAATTAGATTTAAAAAACGGTTTTAATGCCCCTTGGAAGAGTGGTGGAGGTTGCAGTGGAATAAAAAGACAATATCAATGCCCCTTGGAAGAGTGGTGGAGGTCGCAGTGGAATAAAAAGACAATATCAATGCCACGGGGAAGACACGTGGAGGTCACAGTAGCTTAATAAGATGGTTTTATTGCCCCTTGGAAGAGTGGTGGAGGTCGCTGTGGTATAAAAAGACAATATCAATGCCCCGTGGAAGAGACGTGGAGGTCACAGTAGCTTAACAAGGTGGTTTTAATGCTCCTTGGAAGAGCTGTGGAGTTCAGAGTGCTTTGACAAGATGGTTCTAATGCCCATTGGAAGAGACGTGTAGGTCACAGTAGGTTAACAAGACGGTTTTAATGCCCCTTGGAAGAGTGGTGGAGCTCGCTGTGGAATAGAAAGACAATATCAAAGCCCCGTGGAAGAGACGTGGAGGTCACAGTAGCTTAAATAGACCTTATTAATGCCCCTTGAAAGAGCTGTGAAGTTCAGAGTGGTTTAACAAGATGGATTTAATACTCTGTGGAAGAGACGTGGAGGTCAGAGTAGCTTAAAAAGACAGTTTTAATGCCCCTTGGAAGAGTGGTTGAAGTCGCAGTGGAACAAAAAGACAATATCAATGCCCATTGGAAAAGTGCTGGAGGTCGCAGTGGAATAAAAAGACAATATCAATGCCCTGTTAAAGAGACGTGGAGGTCATAGTAGCTTAGATAAACGGTTTTAATGCCCCTTGGAAGAGTCAGGCAGGTCACAGTAGCTTAGCAAAAGACGGTTTTAATGCCTCTTGGAAGATTGGTGGAGATTACAGTGGAATAAAAAGACAATATCAATGCCCCGTGGAAGAGAAGTGGAGGTCACTTTAGCTTAACAAGACTGTTTTAATGCCCCTAGGCAGAGTGGTGGAGGTCGCAGTGGAATAAAAATACATTATCAATGCACCTTGGAAGAGTGGAGGAGGTCGCAGTTGAACAAATAGGCAATATCAGTGACCCCTTGGAAGAGTGGTGGAGGTCGCAGTGGTATAAAAAGACAATATCAATGCCCCTTGGAAGAGGGGTGAAGGTTAAAGTGGAATAAAAAGACAATATCAATGCCCCGTGGAAGAGACGTCGAGGTCATAGTAGCTGAACAAGATGGTTTTAATGCCCCATGGAAGAATGGTGGAGTTCAGTGTGGTTCAATAAGACGGTTTTAATGCCCCTAGGAAGAGACGGGAAGGTCACAGTAGCTTAACAAAAGACGGTTTTGATACCAATTGGAAGAGTGGTGGGGGTTACAGTGGAATATAAAGACAAAATCAATGCCCTATGGAAGAGACGTGGAGGTCACAGTAGCTTAACAAGACGGTTTTAATGCCCCTAGGCAGAGTGGTGGAGGTCGCAGTGGAATAAAAATCCAATATCAATGCCCCTTGGAAGAATGGTGGAGGTCGCAGTTGAATAAAAAGACAATATCAGTGACCCCTTGGAAGAGTGGTGGAGGTCGCAGTAGTATAAAAAGACAATATCAATGCACCTTGGAAGAGGGGTGGAGGTTACCGTGGAATAAAAAGACAATATCAGTGCCCCGTGGAAGAGACGTGGAGGTCACAGTAGCTTAACAAGACGGTTTTAATTCCCCTTGGATGAATGGTGGAGGTCGCAGTGGAATAAAAAGACAATATAAATGCCCCGTGGAAAAGACGTGGAGGTCAGAGTAGCTTTAAAACACAGTTTTAATGCCATTGGAACAGTGGTGGAGGTCGCAGAGGAATAATAAGACAATATCAATGTCCATTGGAAGAGTGGTGGAGGTCGCAGTGGAATAAAAAGACAATATCAATGCCCCGTGGAAGAGACGTGGAGGTCATAGAAGCTTAACAAGATGGTTTTAATGCTTCTTGGAAGAGCTGTGGAGTTCAGAGTGGTTTATCACGATGGTTTTAATGCCCCTTGGTAGAGTGGTGAAGGTTACAGTGGAATAAAAAGACAATATCAATGCCCCGAGAAAGAGACGTGGAGGTCACAGTAGCTTAACAAGACGTTCTTAATACCCCTTGGAAGAGTGGTAGAGGTCGCAGTGGAATAAAAAGACAATATCAATGCCCCTTGGAAGAGTGGTGGAGGTCACAGTGGAATAAAAAGACAATATCAATGCCACGGGGAAGAAACTTGGAGGTCACAGTAGCTTAATAAGATGGTTTTATGCCCCTTGGAAGAGAGGTGTAGGTCGCTGTGGTATAAAAAGACAATATCAATTCCCCGTGGAAGAGGTCACAGTAGCTTAACAAGACCGTTTTAATGTCTCTTGGAAGAGTGGTGGAGGTGACAGTGGAGTAAGAATACAATATCAATGCCCCGTGGAAGAGACGTGGAGGTCACAGTAGCTTAACAAGATGGTTTAAATGCCACTTGGAAGAGTGATGGAGGTCACAAAGGAATAAAAAGACAATATCAATACCCATTGGAAGATTGGTGGAGGTCGCAGTGGAATAAAAAGACAATAGCAATGCCTCGTGGAAGAGACGTGGACGTCACATTAGCTTAACAAGATGTTTTAATGCCCGTTGGAAGAGTGGTAGAGGTCGCTGTGGTATAAAAAGACAATATCAATGCCCCTTGGAAGAGACGTGGACGTCACAGTAGCTTAACAAGATGTTTTTAATGCCCATTGGAAGAGTGGTGAAGGTCGCTGTGGAAATAATAGACAATATAAAAGCCCCGTGGAAGAGACGTGGAGGACACAGTAGCTTAAATCAATGGTTTTAATGCCCCTTGGAATAGCTGTGGAGTTCAGAGTGGTTTAACAAGATTGTTTTAATGTCCCTTGGAAGATACGTGGAGTTCACAGTAGCTTAACAAGACGGTTTTAATGCCCCTTGAATGAGTGGTGGACATCGCAGTGGAATAAAAAGACAATATTAATGCCCCTTGGAATAGACGTGGAGGTCACAGTAGCTTAAAATGATGGTTTTAATGTCCCTTGCAAGAGTGGTGGAGGTCGCAGTGGAATAAAAAGACAATATCAATGCCCATTGGAAGAGTTGTGGAGGTCGCAGTGGAATAAAAAGACAATATCAATGCCCCGTGGAAGAGATGTGGAGGTCCCAGGAGCTTAACAAGATGGTTTTAATGCCCCTTGGAAGAGCTGTGGAGTTCAGAGTGGTTTATCAAGATGGTTTTAATGCCCCTTGGAAGAGACGTGGAGGTCACAGTAGCTTAACAAGACAGATTTAATGCCCCTTGGAAAAGTGCTGGAGGTTACGGTGGAATAAAAAGACAATATCAATGCCCCAAGGAAGAGACATGGAGGTCACAGTAGATTAACAAGACGGTTTTAATGCCCCTTGGAAGAGTGGTGGAGGTCGAGGTAGAATAAAAAGACAATATTAGTGCCCCGTGGAAGAGACGTGGGGGTCACAGTAGCTTAAATAGACGGTTTTAATGCCCCTTGGAATAGTTGTGGAGTTCAGAGTTTTTTAACAAGATGGCTTTAATTCCCCTTGGAAGACACGTGTAGGTCACAGTAGCTTAACAAAACTTTCTTAATGCCCATTGGATGAGTGGTGGAGGTCGTAATGGAATAAAAAGACAATATCAATGCCCCTTGGAAGAGACGTAGAGGTCACAGTAGCTTTAAAAGACAGTTTTAATGCCCCTTGGAAGAGTGGTGGAGGTGGCAGTGGAATAAAAAGACAATATCAATGGCCAATGGAAGAGTGGTGGAGGTCGCAGTGGAATAAAAAGACAATATCAATGCCCCGTGGCAGAGACGTGGTAGTCACAGTAGCTTAACAAGATGGCTTTAATGCCCCTTGGTAGAGCTGTGGATATCAGAGTGGTTTAACAAGATGGTTTTAATGCCCCTTGGAAGAGTGGTGGGGGTTACAGTGGAATAAAAAGACAATATCAATGCCCTATGGAACAGACGTGGAGGTCACAGTAGCTTAACAAGACGGTTTTAATGCCCCTAGGGAGAGTGGTGGAGGTCGCAGTGGAATAAAAATACAATATCAATGCCCCTTGAAAGAATTGTGGAGGTTGCAACTGAATAAAAAGACAATATCAGTGACCCCTTGGAAGAGTGGTGGAGGTCGCAGTAGTATAAAATGACAATATCAGTGCCCCTTGGAAGAGGGGTGGAGGTAAAGGTGGAATAAAAAGACAATATCAAAGCCCCGTGGTAGAGAGGTGGAGGTCATAGTAGCTGAACAAGATGGTTTTAATGACCCATGGAAGAGTCGTGAAGTTCAGTGTGGTTTAATAAGACGGTTTTAATGCCCCTTGCAAGAGACGTGGAGGTCACAGTAGCTTAAAAAAATACGATTTTAATTCCCCTTGGAAGAGTGGTGGGGGTTACAGTGGAATAAAAAGACAATATCAATGCCCCGTGGAAGAGACGTGGAGGTCACAGTATCTTAACAAGACGGTTTTAATGCCCCTAGGCAGAGTGGTGGAGGTCACAGAGGAATAAAAATACAATATCAATGTCCATTGGAAGAGTGGTGGAGGTCGCAGTGGAATAAAAAGACAATATCAATGCCCCGTGGAAGAGACGTGGAGGTCACAGTAGCTTAACAAGATGGTTTTAATGCTTCTTGGAAGAGCTGTGGAGTTCAGAGTGGTTTATCACGATGGTTTTAATGCCCCTTGGAATAGTTGTGAAGGTTACAGTGGAATAAAAAGGCAATATCAATGCCCCATGGAATAGACGTGGAATTCACAGTATCTTAAAAAGACGGTCTTAATGCCCCTTGGAAGAGTGTTGGAGGTCGCAGTGGAATAAAAAGATAATATCAATGCCCCTTGGAAGAGTGGTGGAGGTCACAGTGGAATAAAGAGACAGTATCAATGCCACGGGGAAGAGACGTGGAGGTCACAGTAGCTGAACAAGATGGTTTTAATGCCCCTTGGAAGAGTGGTGGATTTCAGAGTGGTTTATCACGATGGTTTTAATGCCCCTTGGAAGAGTTGTGAAGGTTACAGTGGAATAAAAAGACAATATCAATGCCCCTTGGAAGAGACGTGGACGTCACAGTAGCTTAACAAGATGTTTTTAATGCCCATTGGAAGAGTGGTGGAGGTCGCTGTGGAAATAAAAGACAATATAAAAGCCCCGTGGAAGAGACGTGGAGGACACAGTAGCTTAAATCGATGGTTTTAATGCCCCTTGGAATAGCTGTGGAGTTCAGAGTGGTTTAACAAGATTGTTTTAATGCCCCTTGGAAGATACGTGGAGTTCACAGTAGCTTAACAAGACGGTTTTAATGCCCCTTGCGTGAGTGGTGGACATCGCAGTGGAATAAAAAGACAATATTAATGCCCCTTGGAAGAGACGTGGAGGTCACAGTAGCTTAAAAAGACGGTTTTAATGTCCCTCTCAAGAGTGGTGGAGGTCGCAGTGGAATAAAAAGACAATATCAATGCCCATGGAAGAGTTGTGGAGGTCGCAGTGGAATAAAAAGATAATATCAATGCCCCGTGGAAGAGACGTGGAGGTACCAGGAGCTCAACAAGATGGTTTTAATGCCCCTTGGAAGAGCTGTGGAGTTCAGAGTGGTTTATCAAGATGGTTTTAATGCCCCTTGGAAGAGACGTGGAGGTCACAGTAGCTTAACAAGACGGTTTTAATGCCCCTTGGAAAAGTGGTGGAGGTTACGGTGGAATAAAAAGACAATATCAATGCCCCAAGGAAGAGACATGGAGGTCACAGTAGCTTAACAAGATGGTTTTAATGCCCCTTGGAAGAGTGATGGAGGTCGCAGTAGAATAAAAAGACAATATTAATGCCCCATGGAAGAGACGTGGAGGTCACAGTAGCTTAAATAGACGGTTTTAATGCCCCTTGGAATAGCTATGGAGTTCAGAGTGGTTTAACAAGATGGCTTTAATTCCCCTTGGAAGACACGTGTAGGTCACAGTAGCTTAACAAAACTTTCTTAATGCCCATTGGATGAGTGGTGGAGGTCGTAATGGAATAAAAAGACAATATCAATGCCCCTTGGAAGAGACGTGGAGGTCACAGTAGCTTTAAAAGACAGTTTTAATGCCCCTTGGAAGAGTAGTGGAGGTGGCAGTGGAATAAAAAGACAATATCAATGGCCAATGGAAGAGTGGTGGAGGTCGCAGTGGAATAAAAAGACAATATCAATGGCCCGTGGAAGAGACGTGGAAGTCACAGTAGCTTAACAAGATGGCTTTAATGCCCCTTGGTAGGGCTGTGGAGTTCAGAGTGGTTTATCAAGATGGTTTTATTGCCCCTTGAAAGAGACATGTAGGTCACAGTAGCTTAAGAAGAAGCTCTTAATGCCCCTTGGAAGAGTGGTGGAGGTGGCAGTGGAATAAAAAGACAATATCAATGCCACGGGGAATAGACGTCGAGGTCACAGTAGCTTAAGAAGATGGTTTTATGGCCCCTTGGAAGAGTGGTGGAGATCGCAATGGAATAAAAAGACAATATCAATGACCCGTGGATGAGACGTTGAGGTCACAGTAGCTTAACAATATGGTTTTAATACCCCTTTGAAGAGTGGTGGAGTTCAGTGTGGTTCAATAAGACGGTTTTAATGCCCCATGGAAGAGACGGGGAGGTCACAGTAGCTTAACAAAAGACGGTTTTAATTCCCCTTGGAAGAGTTGTGGGGGTTATAGTGGAATAAAAAGACAATATCAATGCCCTATGGAAGAGACGTGGAGGTCACAGTAGCTTAACAAGATGGTTTTAATGCCCCTAGGCAGAGTGGTGGAGGTCGCAGTGGAATAAAAATACAATATCAATGCCCCTTGGAAGAATGGTGGAGGTCACAGTTGAATAAAAAGACAATATCATTGACCCCTTGGAAGAGTGGTGGAGGTTACAGTAGTATAAAAAGACAATATCAGTGCCCCTTGGAAGAGGGGTGCAGGTAAAGGTGGAATAAAAAGACAATATCAATGCCCCGTGGTAGAGACGTGGAGGTCATAGTAGCTGAAGAAGATAGTTTTAATGACCCATGGAAGAGTGGTGAAGTTCAGTGTGGTTTAATAAGACGGTTTTAATGCCCCTTGCAAGAGACATGGAGGTCACAGTAGCTTAACAAAAGACGGTTTTAATACCCTTTGGAAGAGTGGTGGGGGTTACAGTGGAATAAAGAGAAAATATCAATGCCCGGTGGAAGAGACGTGGAGGTCACAGTAGCTTAACAAGACGGTTTTAATGCCCCTAGGCAGAGTGGTGGAGGTCACAGAGAAATAAAAATACAATATCAATGACCCCTTGGAAGAGTGGTGGAGGTCGCAGTTGAATAAAAAGACAATATCAATGACCCCTTGGAAGAGTGGTGGAGGTCACAGTGGAATAAAAAGACAATATCAATGCACCTTGGAAGAGGGGTGGAGGTTACCGTGGAATAAAAAGACAATATCAATGCTCCGTGGAAGAGACGTGGAGGTCACAGTAGCTTAACAAGATGGTTTTAATTCCCATTGGATCAGTGGTGGAGGTCGCAGTGGAATAAAAAGACAATATAAATGCCCCTTGGAAGAGACGTGGAGGTCACAGTAGCTTAACAAGATGGTTTTAATGTCTCTTGGAAGAGTGGTGGTGGTTACAGTGGAATAAAAAGACAATATCAATGCCCCGTGGAAAAGAGGTAGAGGTCAGAGTAGCTTTAAAACAGTTTTAATGCCCTTGGAAGAGTGGTGGAGGTCGCAGAGGAATAAAAAGACAATATCAATGTCCATTGGAAGAGTGGTGGAGGTCGCAGTGGAATAAAAAGACAATATCAATGCGCCGTGGAAGAGACGTTAAGGTCACAGTAGCTTAACAAGATGGTTTTAATGCTTCTTGGAAGAGCTGTGGAGTTCAGAGTGGTTTATCAAGATGGTTTTAATGCTCCTTGGAAGAGTAGTGAAGGTTACAGTGGAATAAAAAGACAATATCAATGCCCATGGAAAAGATGTGGAGTTCACAGTAGCTTAAAAAGATGGTTTTAATGCCCCTTGGAAGAGTGTTGGAGGTCGCAGTGGAATAAAAAGACAATATCAATGCCCCGAGAAAGAGACGTGGAGGTCACAGTAGCTTAACAAGACGTTCTTAATACCCCTTGGAAGAGTGGTAGAGGTCGCAGTGGAATAAAAAGACAATATCAATGCCCCTTGGAAGAGTGGTGGAGGTCACAGTGGAATAAAGAGACAATATCAATGCCACGGGGAAGAGACGTGGAGGTCACAGTAGTTTAATAAGAAGGTTTTATGCCCCTTGGAAGAGAGGTGTAGGTCGCTGTGGTATAAAAAGACAAAATCAATTCCCCGTGGAAGAGACGTGGAGGTCACAGTAGCTTAACAAGATAGATTTAATGCCCCTTGGAAGAGCTGTGGAGTTCAGAGTGGTTTAACAAGACGGTTTTAATGCCCCTTTGAAGAGATATGTAGGTCACAGTAGCTTAACAAGACCGTTTTAATGTCTCTTGGAAGAGTGGTGGAGGTGACAGTGGAGTAAGAATACAATATCAATGGCCCGTCGAAGAGACGTGGAGGTCACAGTAGCTTAACAAGATGGTTTAAAAGCCCCGTGGAAGAGACGTGGAGGACACAGTAGCTTAAATCGATGTTTTTAATGCCCCTTGGAATAGCTGTGGAGTTCAGAGTGGTTTAACAAGATTGTTTTAATGCCCCTTGGAAGATATGTGGAGTTCACAGTAGCTTAGCAAGACTGTTTTAATGCCCCTTGAGTGAGTGGTGGACATCGCAGTGGAATAAAAAGACAATATTAATGCCCCTTGGAAGAGACGTGGAGGTCACAGTAGCTTAAAAAGACGGTTTTAATGTCCCTTGCAAGAGTGGTGGAGGTCGCAGTGGAATAAAAAGACAATATCAATGCCCATTGGAAGAGTTGTGGAGGTCGCAGTGGAATAAAAAGACAATATCAATGCCCCGTGGAAGAGACGTGGAGGTCCCAGGAGCTTAACAAGATGGTTTTAATGCCCCTTGGAAGAGCTGTGGAGTTCAGAGTGGTTTATCAAGATGGTTTTAATGCCCCTTGGAAGAGACGTGGAGGTCACAGTAGCTTAACAAGACGGTTTTAATGCCCCTTGGAAAAGTGGTGGAGGTTACGCTGGAATAAAAAGACAATATCAATGTCCCAAGGAAGAGACATGGAGGTCACAGTAGCTTAACAAGATGGTTTTAATGCCCCTTGGAAGAGTGATGGAGGTCGCAGTAGAATAAAAAGACAATATTAATGCCCCGTGGAAGAGACGTGGAGGTCATAGTAGCTTAAATAGACGGTTTTAATGCCCCTTGGAATAGCTGTGGAGTTCAGAGTGGTTTAACAAGATGGCTTTAATTCCCCTTGGAAGACACGTGTAGGTCACAGTAGCTTAACAAAACTTTCTTAATGCCCATTGGATGAGTGGTGGAGGTCGTAATGGAATAAAAAGACAATATCAATGTCCCTTGGAAGAGACGTGGAGGTCACAGTAGCTTTAAAGGACAGTTTTAATGCCCCTTGGAAGAGTGGTGGAGGTGGCAGTGGAATAAAAAGACAATATCAATGGCCAATGGAAGAGTGGTGGAGGTCGCAGTGGAATAAAAAGACAATATCAATGGCCCGTGGAAGAGACGTGGAAGTCACAGTAGCTTAACAAGATGGCTTTAATGCCCCTTGGTAGAGCTGTGGAGTTCAGAGTGGTTTATCAAGATGGTTTTATTGCCCCTTGGAAGAGACATGTAGGTCACAGTAGCTTAACAAGAAGCTGTTAATGCCCCTTGGAAGAGTGGTGGAGGTGGCAGTGGAATAAAAAGACAATATCAATGCCACTTGGAAGAGACGTGGAGGTCACAGTAGCTTATCAAGACTGTTTTAATCCCCCTTGGATGAGTGGTGTAAGTCGCAGTGGAATAAAAAGACAATATTAATGCCCCTTGGAAGAGTGATGGAGGTCGCATTGGAATAAAAGGACAGTATCATTGCTACTTGGAAGAGACGTAGAGGTCACAGTAGCTTAAAAAGACGATTTTAATGTCCCTTGGAAGAGTAGTGGTGGTCGCAGTGGAATAAAAAGACAATATCAATGCCCCGGGGAAGAGACGTGGATGTCACAGTAGCTTAGCAAGATGGTTTTATTGCTCCTTGTAAGAGTGCTGGTGGTTGCTGTGGTATAAAATGACAATATCAATGACCGAGGAAGAGACGTGGAGGTCAAAGCAGCTTACCAAGACAGTATTAATGTACCTTGGAAACGTGGTAGAGGTCGCAGTGGAATAAAAAGACAATACCAATGCCCCTTCGAAGAGACGTCGTGCTCACAGTAGCTTAACAAGATGGTTTTATTGCCCCTTGGAAGAGTGGTGGAGGTTGGTGTGGTATAAAAAGACAATATCAATGCCCCGTGGAAGAAACGTGGAGGTCAAAGTAGCTTAACAAGACGCTTTTAATGCTCCTTGGAAGAGACGTTGAGTTCAGAGAGGTTTATTGAGATGGTTTTAATGCCCCTTGGAAGATACGTGTAGGTCACATTAGCTTAACAAGATGGTTTTAATGCCCATTGGAAGAGTGGTGGAGGTTACAGTGGAATAAAAAGACAATATCAATGCCTCGTGGAAGAGACGTGGAGTTCATAGTAGCTTAACAAGACGATTTTAATGCCCCTTGGTAGAGTGGTGGAGGTCACAGTAGCTGAACAAGACGGTTTTTATGTCTCTTGGAAGAGTGGTGGAGGTTACAGGGAAATAAAAAGACAATATCAATGCCCTCAGGAAGAGACATGGAGGTCACAGTAGCTTATCAAGACGGTTTAAATGCCCCTTGGAAATGTGGTGGAGGTCGCAGTGGAATAAAGACAATATCAATGCCCCGTGGAAGAGACGTGTAGGTCACAGTAGCTTAACAAGATGGTTCTAATGCCCCTTGGAAGAGTGGTGGAGGTCGCAGTGGAATAAAAAGACAATATGAATGCACCTCGGAAGAGTGGTGAAGGTCGCAGTGGAATAAAAAGACAATATCAATGCCCCTTGAAGAGTAGTAGAGTTCATAGTAGCTTACAAGACGTTTTTAATGCCCCTCGGAAGAGTGGTGGAGGTTACAGTGGAATAAAAAGACAATATCAATGCCCCGTGGAAAAGACGTGGAGGTCACACTAGCTTTAACCCCTTAACTACCGAGGACGTATTAGTAAGCATATTTGCGTACTGCCCGTTCAGTGAGGGCTGCTGCGCTGAGCCCTCACTGAACGGAGCACATGTCAGCTGATTCTTACATGTGCCCGCAACAGCCGCGGGTGGAATCGCGATCCACCCGTGGCTGTTAACATGTTAAATGCTGCTGTCAATCTCTGCTGTCAAGCATTTAACGGTCGCTTCCGGGTGGCACATCATAAGCCACGCCCACCGGCGACCCCGTCACGTGATCGCGGGTCGCCGATGGGCGTGCATGACAACCCAGGGTCTGCAGCAGACGCCTGTGGTTGTCATGATCTTATCGCTATGAGCGCCACCTAGTGGTCGGCGCTCATAACACAGGACCATTTCTGCTGCATGCAGGGGATCTGCTCGTCCTCTGTATGTAGCAGAGGCGATCGGATAGTTGCTGCTTCTAGTCTCCTATGGAGACTATAGAAGCATGCAAAAAATATAAAAAAAAAGTTTTTAAAAATATAAAAAAAATAAAAAAATATAAAAGTTTAAATCACCCCCCTTTCGCCCCATTCAAAATAAAAAAAAAAACCCCACATACACATATTTGGTATCGCCGCGTTCAGAATCGTCCGATCTATCAATATAAAAAAAAAATTAATCCGATCGGTAAACGGCGTAACGAGAAAAAAATTCTAAACGCCAGAATTACTTTTTTTGGTCGCCGCAAAATTGAAATAAAATGCAATAACGGGCGATCAAAACATCGGATCTACCCCAAATGTTATCAATAAAAACGACAGCCCGGTTCGCAAAAAATAAGCCATAAACCAGCCCCAGATCACGAAAAATGGAGACGCTACAGGTCTTAGAAAATGGCGCTATTTTTTTATTTATTTTTTTACCAAATTTTGGAATTTTTTTTCACCACTTAAATATAAAAGAACCTATGCATGTTTGGTGTCTATGAACTCGTAATGACCTGTAGAATAAGAAGGGCAGGTCAGTTTTAGCATTCAGTGAACGTGGTAAAAAAAAAAAAAAAAAAAAACAACTGTGGTATTGCACTTTTTTTGCAATTTTACCGCACTTGGAATTTTTTTACCGTTTTCCCGTACAGGATATGGTAAAACTAGTAATGGCGTTGAAAAGTACAACTCGTCTCGCAAAAAATAAGCCCTCACATGGCCATATTGACCAAAAAATAAAAACGCTATTGCTCTGGGAACAAGGGGAGCAAAAACGAAAATGCAAAAACGGAAAATGCTCCTGGGCTTAAGGGGTTAAAAGATGGTTTTAATGCCCCTAGGCAGAGTGGTGGAGGTCGCAGTGGAATAAAAAGACAATATCAATGCCCCTTGGAAGAGTGTTGGATGTTGCAGTGGAATAAAAAGACAATATCAATGACCCCTTGGAAGAGTGGTGGAGATCGCAGTGGAATAAAAAGACAATATCAAAGCCCCGTGGAAGAGGGGTGGTAGTTACAGTGGAATAAAAACTCAATATCAATGCCCCGTGGAAGAGACATGGAGGTCATAGTAGCTGAACAAAATGGTTTTAATGCCCCTTGGAAGAGTGGTGGAGTACAGAGTGGTTTAATAAGACGGTTTTAAAGCCGCTTGGTAGAGACGTCGAGGTCACAGTAGCAGAACAAGACAGTTTTAATGCCCCTTAGAAGAGTGGTGGAGGTTACAGTGTAATAAAAAGACAATATCAAAGCCCCATGGAAGAGACTTTGAGGTCACAGTAGCTTAAAAAGATGGTTTTAATGCCCCTTGGAAGAGTGGTGGAGGTCGCTGTGGAATAAAAAGACAATATCAAGGCACCGTGGAAAAGACGTGGAGGTCACAGTAGCTTAAATATACAGTTTGAATGCCCCTTGGAATAGCTGTGGAGTTCAGAGTGGTTTAACAAGATGGTTTTTATGCACCTTGGAAGAGAATTGGAGGTCACAGTAGCTTAACAAGACAGTTTTAATGCCCCTTGGATGAGTGCTGGAGGTTACAGTGGAATAAAAAGACTATATCAATGCCCCTACGAAGAGACGTCGAGGTCACAGTAGCTTACAAGACGGTTTTAATGTCCCTTGGAAGAGTGGTGGAGGTTACAGTGGAATAAAAAGACAATATCAATGCCCCATGGAAGAGACATGGAGGTCAAAGTAGCTTAACAAGACAGTTTTAATGCCCCTTGGATGACTGGTGGATGTCGCAGTGGAATAAAAAGACAATATCAATGCCCCTTGGAAGAGGGGTGGTGGTTACAGTGGAATAAAAAGACAATATCAATGCCCCGTGGAAGATACGTGGAGGTCATAGTAGCTGAACAAGACGGTTTTAATGTCCCTTGGATGAGTGGTGGATGTCGCAGTGGAATAAAAAGACAATATCAATGCCCCTTGGAAGAGGGGTGGTGGTTACAGTGGAATAAAAAGACAATATCAATGCCCCGTGGAAGAGACATGGAGGTCACAGTAGCCTAACAAGACGGTTTAATGCCCCTTGGATGATTGGTGGAGGTCACTGTGGAATAAAAAGACAATATCAAAGCTCCGAGGAAGAGACGTGGAGGTCACAGTAGCTTAAATAGATGGTTTTAATGCACCTTGGAATAGCTGTTGAGTTCAGAGTAGTTTAACAAGATGGTTTTTATGCACCTTGGAAGAGAAGTGGAGGTCACAGTAGCTTAACAAGACAGTTTTAATGCCCCTTGGATGAGTGGTGGATGTCGCAGTTTAATAAAAAGACAATATCAATGCACCTTGGAAGAGGGGTGGTGGTAACAGTGGAAGAAAAAGACAATATCAATGCCCCGTGGAAGAGACGGGGAGGTCATAGTAGCTGAACAAGACGGTTTTGATGCCCCTTGGAAGAGTGGTGGAGTTCAGAGTGGTTTAACAAGGTGGTTTTAATGCACCTTGGAAGAGACGTGGAGGTCACTGTAACTAAACAACATGGTTTTAATGCCCCTTGGAAGAGTGGTGGAGATCGCAGTGGAATAAAAAGACAATTTCAATGCCCATTGGAAGAGTGGTGGAGGTCGCAGTGGAATAAAAATACAATATCAATGTCCCGTGGAAGAGATGTGGAGGTCACAGTAGCTTAATAAGACGGTTTTAATGCCCCTTGGAATAGCTGTGGATTTCAGAGTGGTTTAACAAGATGGTTTTAATGCCCCTTGGAAGAGACGTGGAGGTCACAGTAGCTTAACAAGAGGGTTTTAATGCCCCTTGGATGAGTGGTGGAGTTTACAGTGGAATAAAAAGACAATATGAATGCACTGTGGAAGAAACATGGAGGTCACAGTAGCTTAACAAGATGGTTTTAATGCCCCTTGGAAGAGTGGTGGAGGACGCAGTGGAATAAAAAGACCATATCAATGCCCCTTGTAAGATTGGTGGAGGTCGCAGTGGAATAAAAAGACAATATCAATGTCCCATGTAAGAGATGTGGAGGTCACAGTAGCTTAACAAGATGGTTTTAATGCCCCTTGGAAGAGTGGTTGAGGTCGCAGTGGAATAAAAAGACAATATTAATGCCCCTTGGAAGAGTGATGGAGGTCGCAATGGAATAAAGAGAATATCAATACCCCTTGGAAGAGACGTGGAGGTCACAGTAGCTTAACAAGACGTTTTTAATGCACCTTGGAAGAATGGTGGAGGTCGCAGTGTAATAAAAAGACAATATGAATGCACCTCGTAAGAGTGGCGGAGGTCGCAGTG
The DNA here is from genome assembly GCF_046119375.1 of Phyllobates terribilis. NCBI lineage: Eukaryota > Metazoa > Chordata > Amphibia > Anura > Dendrobatidae > Phyllobates > Phyllobates terribilis. Next base: position 576,956 of record NW_027363610.1, on the reverse strand, counting down.
GAATAAAAAGACAATATCAATGCCCCTTGGAAGAGACGTAGAGTTCAAAGTAGCTTAACAAGATGGTTTTAATGCCACTCGGAAGAGTGGTGGACGTTACAGTGGAATAAAAATACAATATCAATGCCCCGTGGAAAAGACGTGGAGGTCACAGTAGCTTTAAAAGATGGTTTTATTGCCCCTAGGCAGAGTGGTGGAGGTCGCAGTGGAATGAAAAGACAATATCAATGCCCCTTGGAAGAGTATTGGAGGTCAAAGTGGAATAAAAAGCAATATCAAAGACCCCTTGGAAGAGTGGTGGAGGTCGGAGTGGAATAAAAAGACGATATCAATGTCCCTTGGAAGAGGGGTGGTGGTTACAGTGAAATATAAACTCAATATCAATGCCACGTGGAAGAGACATGGAGGTCATAGTAGCTGAACAAAATGGTTTTAATGCCGCTTAGAAGAGTGGTGGAGTTCAGAGTGGTTTAATAAGATGGTTTTAATGCCGCTTGGAAGAGACGTCGAGGTCACAGTAGCAGAACAAGACAGTTTTAATGCCCCTTGGAAGAGTGGTGGAGGTCGCAGTGAAATAAAAAGACAATATGAATGCGCCTTGGAAGAGTGATAGAGGTCGCAGTTGAATAAAAGGGCAGTATCAAAGCACCGTGGGAAAGACGTGGAGGTCACAGTAGCTTAAATAGACGATTTGAATGCCCCTTGGAATAGCTGTGGAGTTCAGAGTGGTTTAACAAGATGGTTTTTATGCACCTTGGAAGAGAATTGGAGGTTACAGTAGCTTAACAAGACGGTTTTAATGCCCCTTGGATGAGTGGTGGAGGTTACAGTGGAATAGAAAGACAATATCAATGCCCCTACGAAGAGACATCGAGGTAAAAGTAGCTTACAAGACGGTTTTAATGTTCCTTGGAAGAGTGGTGGAGGTTACAGTGGTATAAAAAGACAATATCAATGCCCCGTGGAAGAGACATGGAGGTCACAGTAGCTTAACAAAACAGTTTTAATTCCCCTTGGATGAGTGGTGGAGGTAGCAGTGGAATAAAAATACAATATCAATGTCCCGTGTAAGAGACGTGGAGGTCACAGTAGCTTAACAAGATGGTTTTAATGACCCTTGGAAGAGTGGTGGAGGTCGCTGTGGAATAAAAAGATAATAACAAAACCCCGTGGAAGAGACGTGGAGGTCACAGTAGCTTAAATAAATGGTTTTATTGCTCCTTGGAAGAGATGTGGATTTCATAGTGTTTTAACAAGATGGTTTTAATGCCTCTTGGAAGAGACGTGGAAGTCACAGTAGCTTAACAAGATGGTTTTAATGCCCCTTGGAAGAGTGGTGGAGGTTACAGTGGAATAAAAAGACAATGTCAATGCCCCGTGGAAGAGACGTTGACGTAACTGTAGCTTACCAAGACGGTTTTAATGCCCTTTGGAAGAGTGGTGGAGGTCACAGTGGAATAAAAAGACAATATAAATTTCCCTTGGAAGAGATGTGGAGTGCAGAGTGTTTTAATAAGACGGTTTTAATGCCCCTTGGAGGAGACATGTAGGTCACAGTAGCTTAACAAGACGGTTTTAATGCCCCTTGGAAGAGTGGTGCAGGTCGCAGTGAAATAAAAAGACAATATCAATTCCCATTGGAAGAGTGGTGGAGGTCGCAGTGGAATAAAAGGACAATATTAATGCCCCTTGGAAGAGTGATGGAGGTCGCAGTTGAATAAAAGGACAGTATTAGTGCCCCGTGGAAGAGACATGGAGGTCACATTAGCTTAACAAGATGGTTTTAATGCCCCTTGGAAGAGTGGTGGAGGTCGCTGTGGAATAAAAAGACAATATCAATGCCCCGTGGAAGAGACGTGGATGTCACAGTAGTTTAAATAGACGGTTTTAAAGCCCCTTGGAATAGCTGTGGATTTCAGAGTGGTTTAACAAGATTGTTTTAATGCCCCTTTTAAGAGAGGTGGAGGTCACAGCAGCATAACAAGACGGTTTTAATGCCCCTTGGATGAGTGGTGGAGGTTATAGTGGAATAAAAATACAATATCAATGCCCCTTGGAAGAGACGTCGAGGTCCCAGTAGATTAATTAGAAGGTTTTAATGCCCCTTGGAAGAGTGGTGGAGGCTACAGTGGAATAAATAGACAATATCAATGCCCCTTGGAAGAGACGTGGAGGTCACAGTAGCTTAACAAGGCAGTTTTAATGTCCCTTGGAAGAGTGGTGGAGGTCTCAGTGGAATAAAACGACAATATCAATGCCCCTTGGAAGAGTGGTGGAGGTCACAGTGGAATAAAAAGACAATATCAATGTCTCGTGCATGAAACGTGGAGGTCACAGTGTAATATACGGACAGTATCAATGCCCCGTGGAGAGAAGTGGAGGTCGCTGTAGCTTAACAAGGTGGTTTTAATGCCCCTTGGAAAATTGGTGGAGGTCGCTGTGGAATAAAAAGACAATCAATGCCCCGAGGAAGAGACGTTGAGGTCAGAGTAGATTAAATAGACGGTTTTAATGCCCCTTGTAATAGCTGTGGAGTTCAGAGTGGTTTAACAAGATGGTTTTAATGCCCCTTGGAAGAGACGTGGAGTTCTCAGCAGCCGAACAAGACTGTTTTAATGCCCCTTGGATGAGTGGTGGAGGTCGCAGTGGAATAAAAAGACAATATCAATGCCCCGTGGAAGAGTTGTGGAGGTCGCAGTGCAATAAAAAGACAATATCAATGCCCCGTGGAAGACTCGTGGAGGTCACAGTAGCTTAACAAGATGGTTTTAATGCCCCTTGTAATAGCGGTGGAGGTCGCTGTGGAATAAAAAGACAATATCAATGCCCCTTGGAAGAGTGGTGGAGGTCACAGTGGAATAAAAAGATGATATCAATGCCCCTTGGAAGAGGGGTGGTGGATACAGTTTAATAAAAACTCAAAATCAATGCCCCGTGGAAGAGACATGGAGGTCATAGTAGGTGAACAAGATGGTTTTAATGCACCTTGGAAGAGTGGTGGAGTTCAAAGTGGTAGAAAAACACAATACTAATGCCCCTTGGAAGAGTGAGAGAGATCGCAGTTGAATAATAGGATAGTATCAATGCCCCGTGGAAGAGACGTGAAGGTCACAGCAGCTTAACAAGATGGTTTTAATGCCCCTTGGAAGAGACATGGAGGTCACAGTAGCTTAACAAGATGATTTTAATGCCCCTTGGAAGAGTGGTGGAGGTCGCATTGGAATAAAAAGACAATATCAACACCGGTTGGAAGAGTTGTGGAGGTCGCAGTGGAATAAAAAGACAATATCAATGGCCCAAGGAAGAGATGTGGAGGTCATAGTATCTTAACAAGATGGTTTTAATGCCCCTAGGCAGAGTGGTGGAGGTCGCAGCGGAATAAAAAGACAATGTCACTGCCCCTTGGAAGAGTGGTGGAGGTCACAGTTTAATAAAAAGACAATATCAATGACCCCTTGGAAGAGTGGTGGAGGTCGCAGTGGAATAAAAAGATGATATCAATGCCCCTTGGAAGAGGGGTGGTGGATTCAGTTTAATAAAAACTCAATATCAATGCCCCGTGGAAGAGACATGGAGGTCATAGTAGGTGAACAAGATGGTTTTAATGCACCTTGGAAGAGTGGTGGAGTTCAGAGTGGTTTAATAAGACGGTTTTTATGCCCCTTGGAAGAGACGTCGAGCTCACAGTAGCTGAAGAAGACGGTTTTATTGCCCCTTGGATGAGTGGTGGAGGTTACAGTGGAATAAAAAGACAATATCAATTCCCCGTGGAAGAGATATGGAGGTCACAATAGCTTAACAAGACCGTTTTAATGTCCCTTGGAAGAGTGTTGGAGGTCGCAGTGGAATAAAAAGATAATATCAATGTCCCGTGGAAGTGACGTGGAGGTCACAGTAGCTTAATAAGACGGTTTTAATACCACTTGGAGGAGTGGTGGAGGTCATAGTGGAATAAAAACACAATATTAATGCCCCTTGGTTGAATAATAGAACAGTATCAATGCCCCGTGGAAGAGACGTGAAGGTCACAGCAGCCTAACAAGATGGTTTTAATGTCCCTTGGAGGAGACGTGGAGGTCACAGTAGCTTAACAAGATGGTTTTAACGCCCCTTGGAAGAGTGATGGAGGTCGCATTGGAATAAAAAGACAATATCAACACCGCTTGGAAGAGTTGTGGAGGTCGCAGTGGAATAAAAAGACAATATCAATGTCCCAAAGAAGAGACGTGGAGGTCATAGTAGCTTAACAATATGGTTTTAATGCCCCTAGGCAGAGTGGTGGAGGTCGCAGTGGAATAAAAAGACAATATTAATGCCCCTTGGAAGAGTGGTGGAGTTCACAGTGGAATAAAAAGACAATATCAATGACCCCTTGGAAGAGTGGTGGAGGTCGCAGTGGAATAAAAAGATGATATCAATGCCCCGTGGAAGAGACGTGAAGGTCACAGCAGCTTAACAAGATGGTTTTAATGCCTCTTGGAAGAGTGGTGGAGGTCACTGTGGAATAAAAAGACTATCAAAGCCCCGTGGAAGAGACGTTGAGGTCACAGTAGCTTAAATAGATGGTTTTAATGCCCTTTGGAATAGCTGTGGAGTTCAGAGTGGTTTAACAAGATGGTTTTTATGCACCTTCGAAGAGACGTGGAGGTCACAGTAGCTTAACAAGATGGTTTTAATGTCCCTTGGATGAGTGGTGGAGGTTATGTGGAATAAAAATACAATATCAATGCCCCTTTGAAGAGACGTCGAGGTCACAGTAGCTTACAAGACGGTTTTACTGTCCCTTGGAAGAGTGGTGGAGGTTACAGTGGAATAAAAAGACAATATCAATGCCCCGTGGAAGAGACATGGAGGTCACAGTAGCTTAACAAGATGGCTTTAATGCCCCTTGGAAAAGTGGTTGAGGTTGCAGTGGAATAAAAAGACAATATTAATCCCCCTTGTAAGAGTGGTGAAGGTCGTAGTGGAAATAAAGGACAGTATCAATGCCTCGTGGGAGAGACGTGGAGGTCACAGTAGCTTAACAAGACGGTTTTAATGCCCGTTGGAAGATACGTGGAGGTCACAGTAGCTTAACAAGACGGTTTTAATGCCCGTTGGAAGAGTGGTGGAGGTCAGAGTGGAATAAAAAGACAATATCAATGAACATTGGAAGAGTGGTGGAGGTCGCAGTGGAATAAAAAGACGATATCAATTCCCCGTTGAATAGACTTATAGGTAACAGTAGCTTAACAAGATGGTTTTAATGCCCCTTGGAAGAAAGGTGGAGGTCGCAGTGGCATAAACTGACAATATCAATACCCCGTGGAAGAGACGTGGAGGTCACAGTAGCTTAACAAGTCGGTTTTAATGCCCCTTGGAAGAGTGTTGGAGGTAGCTGTGGAATAAAAGGACAGTATCAATGCCCAAAGGAAGAGACGTGGAGGCCACAGTAGCTTAACAAGACGGTTTAATGCCCCTTGGATGATTGGTGGAGGTCACTGTGGAATAAAAAGACAATATCAAAGCTCCGAGTAAGAGACGTGGAGGTCACAGTAGCTTAAATAGATGGTTTTTAGGAGGAAGCCAATGTGGCTAAATAAGGAAGTCAAGAGGGCAATGAAAAACAAAAAAAGGGCTTTCGGTAAACTTAAACAAGAAGGCAGCGAGGAAGCGCTAATAACTTATAGGGAAAAAAACAAAATCTGTAAGAAACAAATAAGAATAGCAAAAGAGGAGACAGAGAGACTAATTGCCAAAGAAAGTAAAACGAATCCCAAACTGTTCTTTAACTATATAAACAGTAAAAGGATTAAAACTGATGGAGTTGACCCATTGAAAAATAACCTGGGTAAAATCATAGAGGGCGATGAGGGTAAAGCAAACCTACTCAATAGCTTCTTCTCCACTGTTTTCACAAAAGAAAACAATTTATCGGAGGAAATGCAAAGTAATAAAGTAAACCCTCCGCTAAATATCACCCACCTAACCCAGGAGGAAGTTCAGAAACGCCTAAATAATATCAAAATAGACAAGTCACCAGGCCCAGATGGCATACACCCCCGGGTACTAAAAGAATTAAGTAATGTGATAGACAGACCGCTGTATCTTATATTCAAGCACTCTTTATGGACAGGGACTGCCCCACTAGACTGGCGCCAAGCAAATGTGGTACCAATATTCAAAAAGGGGTCTAAAAGTGACCCTGGGAACTATAGACCAGTCAGCTTAACGTCTGTTGTGGGTAAATTGTTTGAAGGATTTCTTAGAGATGCTATTGTAGAATATCTTAATGATAATAACTGTCTAACTCCATATCAACATGGATTCATGAGAGATCGCTCCTGCCAAACAAACCTGATTGCCTTCTACGAGGAGGTGAGCTCACAGCTGGACCGGGGAGAGTCAGTGGATGTTGTATACCTTGACTTCTCCAAAGCGTTTGATACCGTGCCACACAAAAGGTTGGTATATAAAATGAGAATGCTTGGTCTGGGGGATAATGTGTGTAAGTGGGTAAATAGCTGGCTGAGTAATAGAAAGCAGAGGGTGGTTATCAATGGAGTAAGCTCAGGGTGTGTCAGGGTTACTAGCGGGGTGCCTCAAGGGTCTGTCTTGGGCCCTATATTATTTAATATATTTATTAATGATCTAGTGGAAGGGTTGCATAGTAAAATAGCAATATTTGCAGATGATACTAAACTTTGTAAAGTAGTTAACACAGATGAGGATAGGGCACAGCTACAGGAGGATTTAGATAAATTGGGGAGTTGGGCCAAAAAATGGCAAATGGGGTTCAATGCCGATAAATGTAAAGTCATGCACATGGGAAAGAAAAACAGCAGTCATCCATACATATTAAATGGGAAACCGTTGGGGAAATCTGACATGGAGAAGGACCTGGGCGTCTTGGTTAATAGCAAATTAAATTGGAGTGCCCAGTGTCAGGCAGCAGCTGCGAAGGCAAATAGAGTCATGGCATGCATCAGAAGAGGAATAGGGGCATATGATGAGAACATTGTTCTTCCTCTGTATAAAGCGCTGGTAAGGCCGCACTTAGAATATTGTGCACAGTTCTGGGCTCCGGGGCTCAGGAAAGACATATTGGAGCTAGAGAGGGTACAAAGGAGGGCGACTAAGGTAATAAAGGGAATGGAGGGACTAGAATACCCAGAGAGGTTGTCAAAATTAGGCCTATTTACGTTGGAAAAGAGAAGGCTTAGGGGAGACCTCATAAACATGTATAAATACATCAGGGGGCAGTACAGAGATCTCTCCCATGACCTGTTTATACCAAGGATGGTGACAAAGACGAGGGGGCACACTATGCGTCTGGAGGAAAGGAGGTTCCTGCACCAGCATAGAAGGGGATTCTTTACGGTCAGAGCCGTGAGACTCTGGAACTCTCTGGGAGAGGAAGTGGTGATGTCCAACTCACTTAATGAGTTCAAGAGAGGCCTGGACGCCTTTCTTGAGAACAATAAAATTACATCTTATGCTTAGTGATAGTTAATTAATCCAGATTGGTGTCGGGAAGTGAATTTTTTCCTCAATGATGTCAATTGGCCTATACCGCATGTTTTTTTTTGTTTTGTTTTGTTTTTTTTTGCGTTCCCCTGGATCAACGCTGCGGAATAGCTGCAGTGCACAAGAAATAGGCTGAACTGGATGGACGCTTGTCTTTTTTCGGCCTTATAAACTATGTAACTATGTAACTATGTAACTATGTTTTAATGCCCCTTGGAATAGCTGTGGAGATCAGAGTAGTTTAACAAGATGGTTTTTATGCACCTTGGAAGAGAAGTGGAAGTCATAGTAGCTTAACAAGACAGTTTTAATGCCCCTTGGATGAGTGGTGGATGTCGCAGTGGAATAAAAAGACAATGTCAATGCCCCTTGGAAGAGGGGTGGTGGTTACAATGGAATAAAAAGACAATATCAATGCCCCGTGGAAGAGACGTGGAGGTCATAGTAGCTGAACAAGACAGTTTTAATGCCCATTGGATGAGTGTTGGAGGTCGCAGTGGAATAAAAGGACCATATCAATGCCCCTTGTAAGAGGGTGGAGGTCGCAATGGAATAAAAAGACAATATCAATGTCCCATGTAAGAGATGTGCAGGTCACAGTAGCTTAACAAGATGGTTTTAATGCCCCTTGGAAGAGTGGTTGAGGTCGCAGTGGAATAAAAAGACAATATTAATGCCCCTTGGAAGAGTGATGGCGGTCGCAATGGAATAAAGACAATATCAATGCTCCTTGGAAGAGACGTGGAGGTCACAGTAGCTTTAAAAGATGGTTTTAATGCCCCTAGGCAGAGTGGTGGAGGTCGCAGTGGAATGAAAAAACAATATCAATGCCCCTTGGAAGAGTATTGGAGGTCGCAGTGGAATAAAAAGCAATATCAATGACCCCTTGTAAGAGTGGTGGAGGTCGCAGTGGAATAAAAAGACAATATCAATGTCCCATGTAAGAGATGTGCAGGTCACAGTAGCTTAACAAGATGGTTTTAATGCCCCTTGGAAGAGTGGTGGAGGTCGCAGTGGAATAAAAACACAATATGAATGCCCCTTGGAAGAGTGATAGAGGTCGCAGTTGAATAAAAGGGCAGTATCAAAGCCCCGTGGAAGAAACGTGGAGGTCACAGTAGCTTAACAAGATGGTTTTAATGCCCCTTGGAAGAGTGGTGGAGGTCGCTGTGGAATAAAAAGACAATTTCAAAGCACCGTGGGAAAGACGTGGAGGTCACAGTAGCTTAAATAGACGGTTTGAATGCCCCTTTGAATAGCTGTGGAGCTCAGAGAGGTTTAACAAGATGGTTTTTATGCACCTTGGAAGAGAATTGGAGGTCACAGTAGCTTAATAAGACGGTTTTAATGCCCCTTGGATGAGTGGTGGAGGTTACAGTGGAATAAAAAGACAATATCAATGCCCCTACGAAGAGACATCGAGGTCAAAGTAGCTTATAAGACGGTTTTAATGTCCCTTGGAAGAGTGGTGGAGGTTACAGTGTAATAAAAAGACAATATCAATGCCCCGTGGAAGAGACATGGAGGTCACAGTAGCTTAACAAGACAGTTTTAATGCCCCTTGGATGAGTGGTGGAGGTCGCAGTGGAATAAAAATACAATATCAATGTCCCGTGGAAGAGACGTGGAGGTCACAGTAGCTTGACAAGATGGTTTTAATGACCCTTGGAAGAGTGGTGGAGGTCGCTGTGGAATAAAAAGATAATAACAAAACCCCGTGGAAGAGACATGGAGGTCACAGTAGCTTAAATAAATGGTTTTATTGTTCCTTGGAAGAGATGTGGATTTCATAGTGGCTTAACAAGATGGTTTTAATGCCTCTTGGAAGAGACGTAGAAGTCACAGTAGCTTAACAAGATGGTTTTAATGCCCCTTGGAAGAGTGGTGGAGGTTACAGTGAATATAAAGACATTATCAATGCCCCATGGAAGAGACGTTGACGCAACTGTACCTTACCAAGACGGTTTTAATGCCCTTTGGAAGAGTGGTGGAGGTCACAGTGGAATAAAAAGACAATATCAATTCCCATTGGAAGAGTGGTGGAGGTCGCAGTGGAATAAAAGGACAATATTAATGCCCCTTGGAAGAGTGATGGAGGTTGCAGTTGAATAAAAGGACAGTATTAATGCCCCGTGGAAGAGACATGGAGTTAACAGTAGCTTAACAAGACGGTTTTAATGCCCCTTGGATGAGTAGTGGAGGTTTTAGTGGAATAAAAAGAGAAAATCAAAGCCCCGTGGAAGAGACGTGGAGGTCACAGTAGTTTAAATAGACGGTTTTAATGCCCCTTGGAATAGCTGTGGATTTCAGATTGGTTTAACAAGATTGTTTTAATGCCCCTTGGAAGAGACATGGAGGTCACAGCAGCGTAACAAGACGGTTTTAATGCCCCTTGGATGAGTGGTGGAGATTATAGTGGAATAAAAAGACAATATCAATGCCCCTTGGAAGAGACGTCGAGGACCCAGTAGATTAACAAGGAGGTTTTAATACCCCTTGAAAGAGTGGTGGAGGCTACAGTGGAATAAATAGACAATATCAATGACCCTTGGAAGAGACGTGGAGGTCACAGTAGTTTAACAAGGCAGTTTTAATGCCCTTTGGAAGAGTGGTGGAGGTCTCAGTGGAATAAAAAGACAATATCAATGCCCCTTGGAAAAGTGGTGGAGGTCGCAGTGGAATAAAAAGACAATATCAATGCCCCTTGGAAAAGTGGTGGAGGTCGCAGTGGAATAAAAAGACAATATCAATGTCCCGCGCATGAAACGTGGAGGTCACAGTGTAATATACGGACAGTATCAATGCCCTGTGGAAGAGAAGTGGAGGTCACTGTAGCTTAACAAGATGGTTTTAATGCCCCTTGGAAAATTGGTGGAGGTCGCTGTGGAATAAAAAGACATTATCAATGCCACGAGGAAGAGACGTTGAGGTCACAGTAGCTTAAATAGACGGTTTTAATGCCCCTTGGAATAGCTGTGGAGTTCAGAGTGGTTAAACAAGATGGTTTTAATGCCCCTTGGAAGAGACGTGGAGTTCTCAGCAGCTTAACAATACGGTTTTAATGCCCCTTGGATGAGTGGTGGAGGTCGCAGTGGAATAAAAAGACAATATCAATGCCCCGTGGAAGAGGGGTGGTGGTTACAGTGCAATAAAAAGACAATATCAATGCCCCGTGGAAGACTCGTGGAGGTCACAGTAGCTTAACAAGACGGTTTTAATGCCCCTTGGAATAGCGGTGGTGGTCGCTGTGGAATAAAAAGACAATATTGAAGCTCCGTGGAAGAGACGGGGAGGTCACAGCAGCTTAAATAATTGGTTTTATTGCGGCTTGGAAGAGCTGTGGAGTTCCTATTGGTATAACAAGATGGTTTTAATGCCCCTTGGAAGAGACGTGGAGGTCACAGTAGCTTAACAAGATGGTTTTAATGCCTCTTGGAAGAGTGGTGGAGGTCGCATTGGAATAAAAAGACAATATCAACACTGCTTGGAAGAGTTGTGGAGGTCGCAGTGGAATAAATAGACAATATCAATGTCCCGAGGAAGAGACGTGGAGGTCATAGTAGCTTAACAAGATGGTTTTAATGCCCCTAGGCAGAGTGGTGGAGGTCGCAGTGGAATAAAAAGATGATATCAATGCCCCTTGGAAGAGGGGTGGTGGATACAGTGGAATAAAAACTCAATATTAATGCCCCGTGGAAGAGATATGGAGGTCATAGTAGGTAAACAAGATGGTTTTAATGCACCTTGGAAGAGTGGTGGAGTTCAGAGTGGTTTAAAAAGACGGTTTTTATGCCCCTTGGAAGAGACGTCGAGCTCACAGTAGCTGAAGAAGACTGTTTTATTGCCCCTTGGATGAGTGGTGGAGGTTACAGTGGAATAAAAAGACTATCAAAGCCCCGTGGAAGAGATGTGGAGGTCACAGCAGCTTAACAAGATGGTTTTGATGCCCCTTTGAAGGGTGGTGGAGGTCGCTGTGGAATAAAAAGACTATCAAAGCCCCGTGGAAGAGATGTGGAGGTCACAGTAACTTAAATAGACGGTTTTAATGCCCATTGGAATAGCTGTGGAGTTCAGAGTGGTTTAACAAGATGGTTTTTATGCACCTTGGAAGAGACGTGGAGGTCACAGTAGCTTAAAAAGATGATTTTAATGCCCCTTGGATGAGTGGTGGAGGTTTTGTGGAATAAAAATACAATATCAATGCCCCTTTGAAGAGACGTCGAGGTCACAGTAGCTTACAAGACGGTTTTAATGTCCCTTGGAAGAGTGGTGGAGGTTACAGTGGAATAAAAAGACAATATCAATGCCCCGTGGAAGAGACATGGACGTCACAGTAGCTTAACAAGATGGCTTTAATGCCCCTAGGAAGAGTGGTGGAGGTCGCAGTGGAATAAAAAGACAATATTGGTGCCCCTTGGAAGAGTGATGAAGGTCGCAGTGGAAGAAAAGGACAGTATCAATGCCCCGTGGGAGAGACGTGGAGATCGCAGTAGCTTAGCAAGACGGTTTTAATGCCCGTTGGAAGATACGTGGAGGTCACAGTAGCTTAACAAGACGGTTTTAATGCCCGTTGGATGAGTGGTGGAGGTCAGAGTGGAATAAAAAGACAATATCAATGAACATTGGAAGAGCGGTGGAGGTCGCAGTGGAATAAAAAGATGATATCAATTCCCCGTTGAAGAGACGTGGAGGTCACAGTAGCTTAACAAGATGGTTTTAATGCCCCTTGGAAGAGTGGTGGAGGTCACAGTGGCATAAACTGACAATATCAATACCCCGTGGAAGAGACGTGGAGGTCACAATAGCTTAACAAGTCGGTTTTAATGCCCCTTGGAAGAGTGTTGGAGGTAGGTGTGGAATAAAAGGACAGTATCAATGCCCCATGGAAAAGACGTGGAGGTCACAGTAGTTTAAATAGACGGTTTTAATGCCCTTTGAAATAGCTGTGGAGTTCAGAGTGGTTTAACAAGATGGTATTTATGCACCTTGGAAGAGACGTGGAGGTCACAGTAGCTTAACAAGACGGTTTTAATGCCCCTTGGATGAGTGGTGGAGGTTATGTGGAATAAAAATACAATATCAATGCCCCTTTGAAGAGACGTCGAGGTCACAGTAGCTTACAAGACGGTTTTAATGTCCCTTGGAAGAGTGGTGGAGGTTACAGTGGAATAAAAAGACAATATCAATGCCCCGTGGAAGAGACATGGTGGTCACAGTAGCTTAAGAAGATGGCTTTAATGCCCCTTGGAAGAATGGTGGAGGTCGCAGTGGAATAAAAAGACAATATTAATGCCCCTTGGAAGAGTGATGAAGGTCGCAGTGGAAGAAAAGGACAGTATCAATGCCCTGTGGGAGAGAAGTGGAGGTCACAGTAGATTAACAAGATGCTTTTAATGCCCCTTGGAAGAGCTGTGGATTTCAGAGTGGTTTATTAAGATGGTTTTAATGCCCTTGGAAGAGACTTGTAGGTGACAGTAGCTTAACAAGATGGTTTTAATGCGACTTGGAAGAGTGGTGGAGGTCGCAGTGGAATAAAAAAACAATATCAATGCCCCGTGGAAGAGACGTGGAGGTCACAGTATCTTAAAAAGACGATTTTAATGCCCCATGGAAGAGGGTTGGAGGTCGCAGTGGAATAAAAAGACAATATCAATGCCCCGTGGAAGAGACGTGGAGGTCACAGTATCTTAAATTGATGGTTTTAATGCCCCTTGGAAGATCTGTGGAGTTCAGAGTGCATTATCAAGATGGTTTTAATGTGCCTTGGAAGAGAAGTGTAGGTCACCGTAGCTTAACAAGACGGTTTTATTGCCCCTTAGAAGAGTGCTGGAGGTCGCAGTGGAATAAAAAGAAAATATCATTGCCTCTTGGAAGAAACTTGTAGGTCACAGCTGCTTAACAAGATGGTTTTAATTCCCCTTGGAAGAGTGGTGGATGTCACAGTGGAATTAAAAGACAATATCAATGCCCCATCGTAGAGACGTGGTTGTCACTGCAGCTCAACAAGACGGTTTTACTGCCCCTTGGAAGAGTGGTGGACGTCGCAGTGGAATAAGAAGACAATATCAATGCCCCTTGGAAGAGTGGTGGAGGTCTCAGTGGAATAAAAAGACAATATAAATGCCCCGTGGAAAAGGCGTGGAGGTCATAGTAGCTGCACAAGATGGTTTTAATGCCCCTTGGAAGAGCTGTGGAGTTCAGAGTGGTTTAACAAGATGGTTTTAATGCCCCTTGGAAGAGACGAGTTCACAGTAGCTTAACAAGACGGATTTAATGCCCCTTGGAAGAGTGGTGGATGTTACAGTGGAATAAAAAGACAATATCAATGCACAGTGGAAGAGACATGGAGGTCAAAGTAGGTTAACAAGCCGGTTTTAATGCCTCTTGGAAGCGTGGTAGAGGACGCAGTGGAATAAAAAGGCAATATCAGTGCCCCTTGGAAGAGTGTTGGAGGTCGCAGTGGAATAAAAAGACAATATCAATGTCCCTTGGAAGAGACTTGGAGGTAACAGTAGCTTAATAAGATGGTTTTAATGCTCCTTGGAAAAGTGGTGGAGGTCGCAGTGCAATAACAATACAATATCAATGCCCCTTGGAAGAGTGATGGAGGTCGCAGTGGAATAAAAAAACAATATCAATGCCCCCTGGAAGAGACATGGAGGTCATAGTAGCTTTACAGAATGGTTTTAATGAACCTTGGAAGAGTGATGGAGTTCAGAGTGGTTTAATAAGATGATTTTAATGCCCCTTGGAAGAGACGTCGAGGTCACAGTAGCTTAACAAGACGGTTTTAATGCCCCTTGGTTGAGTGGTGGAGGTCGCAGTGCAATAAAAAGACAATATTAATGCTCCTTGGAAGAGTGATAGAGGTCGCAGTGGAATAAAAGGACAGTATCAATGCCCCTTGGAAGAAACATGGAGTTCACAGAAGCTTAACAAGAGGGATTTAATGCCCCTTGGAAGAGGTGTGGAGTTCAGAATAGTCTAACAAGTCTGTTTTGATGGCCCTTGAATGAGATGTGAAGGTCACTGTAGCTTAACAAGACTGCTTCAATGCCCCTTGGAAGAGGTGTGGAGTGAAAAGTGGTTTAACAAGACGGTTTTAATGCCCCCTGGATGAGAAGTGGAGGTCACAGTAGCTTAACAAGACGGTTTTAATGAACCTTGAAAAAGTGGTGGAGGTTACAGTGGAATAAAAAGACAATATCAATGCCCCATGGTAGAGACTTGGAATTCACATTAGCTTAACAAGACGTTTTTAATGCCCCTTGGAAGAGTGGTGGAGGTCGCAGAGGAATAAAAAGACAATATCAATGCCCCTTGGAAGAATAGTGGAGTTCGCAGTGGAATAAAAAGACAATATCAATGACCCGTGGAAGAGACGTGGTGGTCACAGTAGCTTAACAAGACTCTTTTATTTCCCCTTGGAAGAGTGGTGGAGGTCGCAGTGGCATAATAAGACATTATTAGACAAGATTGGTGGAGGTTACAGTGGAATAAAAAGACAATATCAGTGCCCCATGGAAGAGACGTGGAGGTCACAGTAGCTAAACAAGACGGTTTTAATGCCCCTTGGAAGAGTGGTGGAGGTCGCAGTGGAATAAAAAGACAATATCAATGCCCCTTGGAAGACTGGTGGAGGTCGCAGTGGAAAAAAAAGGCAACATCAATGTCCCGTGGAAGAGACGTGTTGGTCACAGTAGCTCAACAAGACAGTTTTAACCCCCTTTGGAAGAGTGGTGGAGGTTACAGTGGAATAAAAAGACAATATCAATACCCTTTGCAAGTGATGTGGGGATCACAGTAGCTTAACAAGACGGTTTTAGTGCCCCTTGGAAGAGTGGTGGAGGTCGCAGTGGAATAAAAAGACAAAATAATGCCCCTTGGAAGAGTGATGAAGGTCGCAGTGGAAGAAAAGGACCGTATCAATGCCCCGTGGGAGAGAAGTGGAGGTCACAGTAGCTTAACAAGACTGTTTTAATGCCCATTGAAAGAGTGGTGGAGGTCGGAGTGGAATAAAAAGACAATATCAATGAACATTGGAAGAGTGGTGGAGGTCGCAGTGGAATAAAGAGATGATATAATTTCCCCGTTGAAGATACGTGGAGGTCAAAGTAGCTTAACAAGTCGGTTTTAATGCCCCTTGGAAGAGTGTTGGAGGTAGCTGTGGAATAAAAAGACAATACCAATGTCCCGTGGAAGAGTGGTGGAGGTCGCAGTGGAATATAAAGACAATATCAATGCCCCATGGAAGAGTGGTGGAGGACGCAGTGGAATAAAAAGACAATATCAATGCCCCGGGGAGAAGACGTGAAGGTCACAGTAGCTTTACAAGACGGTTTTAATGACCCTTGGAAGAGTGGTGGAGGTTGCTGTGATATAAAAAAGACAATATCAATGCCCCGTGGAAGAGACGTGGAGGTCACAGTAGCTTAACAAGACACTTCTAATGCCCCATGGATGAGTGGTGGAGGTCGCAGTGGAATAAAAAGACATTATCAATGCCCCTTGGGAGAGACGTCGAGGTCACAGTAGCTTAACAAGATGGTTTTAATGCCCCTTGGTTGAGTGGTGGAGGTTACAAGGGAATAAAAAGACAATATCAATGCCCCGTGATAGAGACGTGGAGGTCACAGTAGCTTAATAAGATGGTTTTAATGCCCCTTGGAAGAGTGGTGGAGGTCGCAGTGCAATAAAAAGACAATATTAATGCCCCTTGGAAGAAACGTGGAGTTCACAGAAGCTTAACAAGAGGGATTTAATGCCCCTTGGAAGAGGTGTGGAGTTCAGAGTAGTCTAACAAGTCTGTTTTGATGGCCCTTGGATGATATGTGAAGGTCACAGTAGCTTAACAAGACTGCTTCAATGCCCCTTGGAAGAGGTGTGGAGTGCAAAGTGGTTTAACAAGACGGTCTTAATGCCCCCTGGATGAGAAGTGGAGGTCACAGTAGCTTAACAAGACAGTTTTAATGAACCTTGAAAAAGTGGTGGAGGTTACAGTGGAATAAAAAGACAATATCAATGCCCCGTGGTAGAGACTTGGAATTCACATTAGCTAAACAAGACGTTTTTAATGCCCCTTGGAAGAGTGGTGGAGGTCGCAGAGGAATAAAATGACAATATCAATGCCCCTTGGAAGAATAGTGAAGTTCGCAGTGGAATAAAAAGACAATATCAATGACCCGTGGAAGAGACGTGGTGGTCACAATAGCTTAACAAGACTCTTATTTCCCCTTGTAAGAGTGGTTGAGGTCGCAGTGGCATAATAAGACATTATCAATGCCCCGTGGAAGAGATGTGGAGGTCTCAGGAGCTTAACAAGACGGTTTTAATGCCCCTTGGAAGAGCTGTGGAATGAAGAGTGGTTTAATAAAACGGTTTTATTGCCCCTTGGAAGAGACGTGGGGGTCACAGTAGCTTAACAAGACTGTTTTAATGCCCTTTGGAAGAGCTGTGGAGTACAGAGTGGTTTAACAAGACGGTTCAAATGCACGTGGAAGAGACGTGGAAGTCAAATTAGCTTAACAAGACAGTTTTAATGCCCCTTGGAAGAGTGGTGGAGGTCGCAGTGGAATAAAAAGACAATATCAATGCCACTTGGAAGACTGGTGGAGGTCGCAGTGGAATAAAAAGACAATAAAAATGCCCCGTGGAAAAGGAATGGAGGTCATAGTAGCTGCACAAGACGGTTTTAATGCCCCTTGGAAAAGCTGTGGAGTTCAGAGTGGTTTAACAAGACGGGATTAATGCCCCTTGGAAGAAGCGTGAAGGTCACATTGGCTTAACAAAACGGCTTTAATGACCCTTGGAAGATTGGTGGAGGTTACAGTGGAATAAAAAGACAATATCAGTGCCCCGTGGAAGAGACGTGGAGGTCACAGTAGCTAAACAAGACGGTTTTAATGCCCCTTGGAAGAGTGGTGGAGGTCGCAGTGGAATAAAAAGACAATATCAATGCCCCTTGGAAGACTGGTGGAGGTCGCAGTGGAATAAAAAGGCAACATCAATGTCCCGTGGAAGAGACGTGGTGGTCACAGTAGCTCAAAAAGACAGTTTTAATCCCCTTTAGAAGAGTGGTGGAGGTTACAGTGGAATAAAAAGACAATATCAATGCCCTGTGGAAGTGACGTGGGGATCACAGTAGCTTAACAAGATGGTTTTAGTGCCCCTTGGAAGAGTGGTGGAGGTCGCAGTGGAAAAAATAGACAATATCAATGCTCCGTGGAATATACGTGGAGGTCACAGTAGCTTAACAAGATGGTTTTAATGCCCCTTGGAAGAGCTGTGGAATGAAGAGTGGTTTAATAAAACGGTTTTATTGCCCCTTGGAAGAGACGTATGGGTCACAGTAGCTTAACAAGACTGTTTTAATGCCCTTTGGAAGAGCTGTGGAGTACAGAGTGGTTTAACAAGACGGTTCAAATGCACGTGGAAAAGACGTGGAGGTCAAATTAGATTAACAAGACAGTTTTAATGCCCCTTGGAAGAGTGGTGGAGGTCGCAGTGGAATAAAAAGACAATATCAATGCCACTTGGAAGACTGGTGGAGGTCGCAGTGGAATAAAAAGACAATAAAAATGCCCCGTGGAAAAGGAATGGAGGTCATAGTAGCTGCACAAGACGGTTTTAATGCCCCTTGGAAAAGCTGTGGAGTTCAGAGTGGTTTAACAAGACGGGATTAATGCCCCTTGGAAGAGGCGTGAAGGTCACATTGGCTTAACAAAACGGCTTTAATGACCCTTGGAAGATTGGTGGAGGTTACAGTGGAATAAAAAGACAATATCAGTGCCCCGTGGAAGAGACGTGGAGGTCACAGTAGCTAAACAAGACGGTTTTAATGCCCCTTGGAAGAGTGGTGGAGGTCGCAGTGGAATAAAAAGACAATATCAATGCCCCTTGGAAGACTGGTGGAGGTCGCAGTGGAATAAAAAGGCAACATCAATGTCCCGTGGAAGAGACGTGGTGGTCACAGTAGCTCAAAAAGACAGTTTTAATCCCCTTTAGAAGAGTGGTGGAGGTTACAGTGGAATAAAAAGACAATATCAATGCCCTGTGGAAGTGACGTGGGGATCACAGTAGCTTAACAAGATGGTTTTAGTGCCCCTTGGAAGAGTGGTGGAGGTCGCAGTGGAAAAAATAGACAATATCAATGCTCCGTGGAATATACGTGGAGGTCACAGTAGCTTAACAAGATGGTTTTAATGCCCCTTGGAAGAGTGCTGGAGGTCGCAGTGGAATAAAAAAACAATATCAATGCCCCGTGGTAGAGTGGTGGAGGTCGCAGTTGCTTAACAAGACGGTTTTAATGCCCCTTGAAAGAGAGGTGGAGGTCACAGTAGGTTAACAAGACGGTTTTAATGCCCCTTGGAAGAGCTGTGGAGTTCAGAGTGGTTTAACAAGATGGTTTTAATGCCTCGTGGAAGAGATGTGGAGGTCACAGTAGCTTATGAAGCCGGTTTTCATGCCCCTTAGAAGAGTGGTGTAGGTTACAGTGGAATAAAAAGAAAATATCAATGCCCCGTGGAAGAGACGTGGAGGTCACAGTAGCTAAACAAGACTGTTTTAATGCCCCTTGGAAGAGTGGTGGAGGTCGCAGTGGAATAAAAAGACAATATCAATGCCCCTTGGAAGACTGGTGGAGGTCGCAGTGGAAAAAAAAGGCTACATCAATGTCCCGTGGAAGAGACGTGTTGGTCACAGTAGCTCTACAAGACAGTTTTAATCCCCTTTGGAAGAGTGGTGGAGGTTACAGTGGAATAAAAAGACAATATCAATATCCTTTGCAAGTGATGTGGGGATCACAGTAGCTTAACAAGACGGTTTTAGTGCCCCTTGGAAGAGTGGTGGAGGTCGCAGTGGAATAAAAAGACAATATTAATGCCCCTTGGAAGAGTGATGAAGGTTGCAGTGGAAGAAAAGGACCGTATCAATGCCCCGTGGGAGAGAAGTGGAGGTCACAGTAGCTTAACAAGACGGTTTTAATGCCCATTGAAAGAGTGGTAAAGGTCGGAGTGGAATAAAAAGACAATATCAATGAACATTGGAAGAGTGGTGGAGGTCGCAGTGGAATAAAGAGATGATATAATTTCCCCGTTGAAGATACGTGGAGGTCAAAGTAGCTTAACAAGTCGGTTTTAATGCCCCTTGGAAGAGTGTTGGAGGTAGCTGTGGAATAAAAAGACAATACCAATGCCCCGTGGAAGAGTGGTGGAGGTCGCAGTGGAATATAAAGACAATATCAATGCCCCATGGAAGAGTGGTGGAGGACGCAGTGGAATAAAAAGACAATATCAATGCCCCGGGGAGAAGACGTGAAGGTCACAGTAGCTTTACAAGACGGTTTTAATGACCCTTGGAAGAGTGGTGGAGGTTGCTGTGATATAAAAAAGACAATATCAATGCCCCGTGGAAGAGACCTGGAGGTCACAGTAGCTTAACAAGACACTTCTAATGCCCTATGGATGAGTGGTGGAGGTCGCAGTGGAATAAAAAGACATTATCAATGCCCCTTGGGAGAGACGTCGAGGTCACAGTAGCTTAACAAGACGGTTTTAATGCCCCTTGGTTGAGTGGTGGAGGTTACAAGGGAATAAAAAGACAATATCAATGCCCCGTGATAGAGACGTGGAGGTCACAGTAGCTTAATAAGATGGTTTTAATGCCCCTTGGAAGAGTGGTGGAGGTCGCAGTGCAATAAAAAGACAATATTAATGCCCCTTGGAAGAAACGTGGAGTTCACAGAAGCTTAACAAGAGGGATTTAATGCCCCTTGGAAGAGATGTGAAGTTCAGAGTAGTCTAACAAGTCTGTTTTGATGGCCCTTGGATGATATGTGAAGGTCACAGTAGCTTAACAAGACTGCTTCAATGCCCCTTGGAAGAGGTGTGGAGTGCAAAGTGGTTTAACAAGACGGTCTTAATGCCCCCTGGATGAGAAGTGGAGGTCACAGTAGCTTAACAAGACAGTTTTAATGAACCTTGAAAAAGTGGTGGAGGTCGCAGAGGAATAAAATGACAATATCAATGCCCCTTGGAAGAATAGTGGAGTTTGCAGTGGAATAAAAAGACAATATCAATGACCCGTGGAAGAGACGTGGTGGTCACAATAGCTTAACAAGACTCTTATTTCCCCTTGGAAGAGTGATTGAGGTCGCAGTGGCATAATAAGACATTATCAATGCCCCGTGGAAGAGATGTGGAGGTTTCAGGAGCTTAACAAGATAATTTTAATGCCCCTTGGAAGAGCTGTGGAATGAAGAGTGGTTTAATAAAACGGTTTTATTGCCCCTTGGAAGAGACGTGGGGGTCACAGTAGCTTAACAAGACTGTTTTAATGCCCTTTGGAAGAGCTGTGGAGTACAGAGTGGTTTAACAAGACGGTTCAAATGCACGTGGAAGAGACATGGAGGTCAAATTAGCTTAACAAGACAGTTTTAATGCCCCTTGGAAGAGTGGTGGAGGTCGCAGTGGAATAAAAAGACAATATCAATGCCACTTGGAAGACTGGTGGAGGTCGCAGTGGAATAAAAAGACAATAAAAATGCCCCGTGGAAAAGGAATGGAGGTCATAGTAGCTGCACAAGACGGTTTTAATGCCCCTTGGAAAAGCTGAGGAGTTCAGAGTGGTTTAACAAGACGGGATTAATGCCCCTTGGAAGAGGCGTGAAGGTCACATTGGCTTAACAAAACGGCTTTAATGACCCTTGGAAGATTGGTGGAGATTACAGTGGAGTAAAAAGACAATATCAGTGCCCCGTGGAAGAGACGTGGAGGTCACAGTAGCTAAACAAGACGGTTTTAATGCCCCTTGGAAGAGTGGTGGAGGTCGCAGTGGAATAAAAAGACAATATCAATGCCCCTTGGAAGACTGGTGGAGGTCGCAGTGGAATAAAAAGGCAACATCAATGTCCCGTGGAAGAGACGTGGTGGTCACAGTAGCTCAAAAAGACAGTTTTAATCCCCTTTGGAAGAGTGGTGGAGGTTACAGTGGAATAAAAAGACAATATCAATGCCCTGTGGAAGTGACGTGGGGATCACAGTAGCTTAACAAGACGGTTTTAGTGCCCCTTGGAAGAGTGGTGGAGGTCGCAGTGGAAAAAATAGACAATATCAATGCTCCGTGGAATATACGTGGAGGTCACAGTAGCTTAACATGATGGTTTTAATGCCCCTTGGAAGAGTGCTGGAGGTCGCAGTGGAATAAAAAAACAATATCAATGCCCCGTGGTAGAGTGGTGGAGGTCGCAGTTGCTTAACAAGACGGTTTTAATGCCCCTTGAAAGAGAGGTGGAGGTCACAGTAGGTTAACAAGACAGTTTTAATGCCCCTTGGAAGAGCTGTGGAGTTCAGAGTGGTTTAACAAGATGGTTTTAATGCCTCGTGGAAGAGATGTGGAGGTCACAGTAGCTTATGAAGCCGCTTTTCATGCCCCTTAGAAGAGTGGTGTAGGTTACAGTGGAATAAAAAGAAAATATCAATGCCCCTTGGAAGAGTGGTGGAGGTCGCAGTTGCTTAACAAGACGGTTTTCATGCCCCTTAGAAGAGTGGTGGAGGTTGCAGTGGAATAAATAGACTACATCAATGTCCCTTGGAAGAGTGGTGGAGGTCGCAGTGGAATAAAAAGACAATATCAATGCCCCGTGGAAGAGACGTGGAGGTCACAGCAGCTTTACTAGACGGTTTTAATGCCCCTTGGGAGAGTGGTGGAGATCACAATGAAATAAAAAGACGATACCAATTCCCCGTGGAATAGACGTGGAGGTCACAGTTGCTTAAGAAGACGGTTTTAATGCCCCTTGGAAGAGCTGTGGAGTTCAGAGTGGTTTAACAAGACGGGATTAATGCCCCTTGGAAGAGGCGTTAAGGTCACAGTGGCTTAAAAAAACGGTTTTAATGCCCCTTGGAAGATTGGTGGAGGTTACAGTGGAATAAAAATACAATATCAATGCCCCATGGAAGAGGCTTGGAGATTACAGTAGCTTAACAAGACGGTTTTAATGCCCCTTCGAAGAGTGGTGGAGGTCGCAGTGGAATAAAAAGACAATATCAATGCCCCTTGATAGACTGGTGGAGGTCGCAGTGGAATAAAAAGGCAATTTCAATGCCCGGTGGAATAGACGTGGGGGTCACAGTAGCTTAACAAAACGGTTTTAGTGACCCTTGGGAGAGTGGTGGAGGTCGCTTTGGAAAAAACAGACAATATCAATAGCAGGTGGAAGAGACGTGGAGGTCACAGTAGCTTAACAAGTTTGTTTTATTGCCCCTTGGAAGAGTGGTGGAGGTCGCAGTGGAATAAAACATTATCAATCCCCCATGGAAAATACGTGGAGGTCACAGTAGCTTAACAAGACGGTTTTAATGCCCCTTGGAAGAGAGGAGTTCGCAGTGGAATAAAAAGACAATATCAATGACCAGTGGAAGAGACGTGGAGGTCACAGTAGCTTAACAAGATGGTTTTAATGCCCCTTGGAAGAGCTATGGAGTTCAGAGTAGTTTATCAAGATGGTTTTAATGCCCCTTGGAAGAGAAGTGTAGGTCACAGTAGCTTAACAAGACGTTTTTAATGCCCCTTGGAAGAATGGTGAAGGTTACAGTGGAATAAGAAGAAAATATCAATGCCCCATGGAAGAGACGTGGAGTTCACAGTAGCTTAAAAAGACGGTTTTAATGCCCTTTGGAAGAGTGGTGAAGGTCGCAGTGGAATAAAAAGACAATATCAATGCCCCTTGAAAGAGAAGTGGAGGTCACAGTAGCTTAACTAGACTGTTTTAATGCCCCTTGATAGAGCTGTGGAGTGCAGAGTGGTTTAACAAGACGGTTTTAATTCCCCTTGGATGAGACATGGAGTTCACTGCAGCTTAACAAGACGTTTTTAATGGCCCTTGGAAGAGTGGTGGAGGTTGCAGTGGAATAAAAATACAATATCAATGCCCCTTGGAAGAGAGGTGGAGGTCACTGTAGCTTTACAAGACAGTTTTAATGCTCCTTGGAAGAACTTTGGAGTTCATAGTGGTTTAACAAGACGGTTTTAATGCTCCTTGGAAGAGACGTGGAGGTCATAGTAGCTCAACTAGACAGTTTACTGCCCCTTGGAATAGTGGTGCAGGTCACAGTGGATTAAAAAGACAGTATTAATGCCCTTGGAAGAGTGGTGGAGGTCACAGTAGAATAAAAAGACAATATCAATGCCCCGTGAAAGAGACTTGGAGGTAACAGTAGCTTAAAAAGACGGTTTTAATGCCCCTTGGAAGAGCTGTGGAGTTCAGAGTGGTTTAACAAGACGGTTTTAATGTCCTTTCGATGAGATATAGAGGACAAAGTAGCTTAACAAGACGGTTTTAATGCCCCTTGGAAGAGCTTTGCAGTTCACAGTGGTTTAACATTACGGTTTAATTGTCACTTGGAAAAGACGTGAAGGTCACAGTAGCTTGACAAGATGGTTATAATGCCCCTTAGAAGAGTGGTGGAGGTCACAGTGGAATAAAAAGACAATATCAATGCCCCGTGGAAGAGATGTGGAAGTCACAGTAGCTTAACAAGACGTTTTTAATGCCCCTTGGAAGAGTGGTGGAGGTCGCAGTAGAATAAAAAGACAATATCAATGCTCCGTGGAAGAGACTTGGAGGTAACAGCAGCTTAACAAGATGGTTTTAATGCCTATTGGAAGAGCTGTGGAGTTCAGAGTGGTTTAACAAGACGGTTTTAATGCCCCTTGGAAGAGACGTGGAGGTCATAGTAGCTCAACTAGACAGTTTACTGCCCCTTGGAAGAGTGGTGCAGGTCACAGTGGATTAAAAAGACAGTATCAATGCCCTTGGAAGAGTAGTGGAGGTCGCAGTAGAATAAAAAGACAATATCAATGCCCCGTGAAAGAGACTTGGAGGTAACAGTAGCATAAAAAGACGGCTTTAATGCCCCTTGGAAGAGCTGTGGAGTTCAGAGTGTTTTAACAAGATGGCTTTAATGCTCCTTGGAAGAAACGTGGAGGTCACAGCAGCTTAACAAGACGGTTTTAATGCCCCGTGGAAGAGTGGTGTAGGTTACAGTGGAATAAAAAGACAATATCAATGCCCCGTTGAAGAGACGTGGAGGTCACAGTAGCTTAACAAGACGGTTTTAGTGCCCCTTGGAAGAGTGCTGGAGGTTACAGCGGTATAAAAAGACAATATCAATGTCCCGAGGAAGAAACGTGGAGGTCACAGTAGCTTAAGAAGATGGTTTTAATGCCCCTTGGAAGATTGGTGGAGGTCGCAGTGGAATAAAAAGACAATGTCAATGTCCCTTGCAAGTGTGGTGGAGGTCGCTGTGGAATAAAAAGACAATATCAATGCTCCGTGGAACAGAAATGGAAATCACAGTATCTTAACAAGACGGTTTTAATGCCCCTTGGAAGAGTGCTGGAGGTCGCAGTGGAATAAAAAGACAATATCAATGCCCCTTGGAAGAGTGGTGGAGATGACAGTGGAATAAAAAGACTATATCAATGCGCCTTGGAAGAATGATGGAGGTCGCAGTGGAATAAAACGACAATATGAATGCCCCTTCGAAGACACTTGGAGGTCAAAGTAGCTTAACAAGACATTTTTATTGCCCCTGGAAGAGAGGTGGAGGTCGCTGTGGAATAAAAAGACAATATCAATGCCCTGTGGAAGAGACCTGGATGCCACAGTAGCTTAACAAGATGGTTTAATGTCCCTTGGAAGAGTGGTGGAAGTCACAGTGGAATAAAAAAGCCATATCAATGCGCCGTGGAAGACAATTGGTCACAGTAGCTTAGCAAGACAGTTTTAATGCCCCTTGGAAGTGACGTGGAGGTCACAGTAGCTTAACAATATGGTTTTAATGCCACTTGGAAGACTGGTGGAGGTCGCAGTGGAATAAAAAGACAATATCAATGCCCATTGGAAGAGCTGTGGAGTTCAGAGTGGTTTAACAAGATGGTTTTAATGACCCTTGGAAGATATGTGGAGGTCACGGTAGCTTAATAAGACGGTTTTAATGCTCCTTCGAAGAGTGGTGGAGGTTAGAGTGGAATAAAAAGACAATATTAATGCCCCGTGGAAGTGACGTGGAGATCACAGTAGCTTAACAAGATGGTTTTAGTGCCCCTTGGAAGAGTGGTTCAGGTCACAGTGGAATAAAAAGACAATATCAATGCCCCTTGGAAGAGTGGTGGAGGTCGCAGTGGAATAAAATTACAATATCAATGCCCCTTGGAAGAGTGGTGTAGGTCACAGTGCAATAAAAAGACAATATCAATGTCCTGTGGATAAGACGTGGAGTTCAGAGTAGCTTAACAAGACAGTTTTTATGCCCCTTGGAATAGTGGTGGAGGTCGCAGTGGAATAAAAAAACAATATCAATGGCCCGTGAAAGAGATGTGGAGGTCACAGTAGCTTAATAAGACGGTCTTAATGCCACTTGGAAGAGTGGTGGAGGTCGCAGTGGAATCAAAAAACAATATCTTTGCCCCTTGGCATAGTGGTGGAGGTCGCAGTGGAATAAAAAGACAATAACAATGCCCCTGGAAGAGACTTGGAGGTCACAGTAGCTTAACAAGATGGTTTTAATGCCCCTTGGAATAGTGGTGGAGGTCGCAGTGGAATAAAAAGACAATATCAATGGCCCATGAAAGAGATGTGGAGGTCACAGTAGCTTAACAAGACGGTCTTAATGACACTTGGAAGAGTGGTGGAGGTCGCAGTGGAATAAAAAAACAATATATATGCCCCTTGGCATAGTGGTGGAGCTCGCAGTGGAATAAAAGGACAATAACAATGCCCCTTGAAGAGACGTGGAGGTCACAGTAGCTTAACAAGACGGTTTTAATGCCCCTTGGTAGAGTGGTGGAGGTCGTAGTGGAATAAAAAGACAATATAAATTTCCCCTGTCGAAGAGACGTGTAGGTCACAGTAGCCTAACAAGATGTTTTATTGCACTTTGGAAGAGTAGTGCAGCTCGCAGTGGAATAAAAAGACAATATTAATGCCCCGTGGAAGAGACTTGGAGATCACAGTAGCTTAACAAGATGGTTTAAATGCCCCTTAGAAAAGCTGTGGAGTTCAGAGTGGTTTAACGAGACGGTTTTCATGACCCTTGGAAGAGACGTGGAGGTCACAGTAGCTTAACAAGACAGTTTTAATGCCCTTTGGAAAAGGGGTGGAGTTTCCCTTGGAATAACAGGACAATATCAATAACCCGTGGAAGAAATGTGAAGGTGGCTTTAAAAGACGGCTTTATTGCCCCGTGGAAGAGTGGTGGAGGTCGCAGTGGAATAAAAGAACAATATCAATGCCCCATGGAAGAGACGAGGAGGCCACAGTAACTTAACAAGATGGTTTAATGCCCCTTGGAAGAGTGGTGGAAGTCACAGTGGAAAAAAAAAACTATATCAATGCCCCGTGGAAGAAGAGACATGGAGGTCACAGTAGCTTAACAAGACGGTTTTAATGCCCCTTAGAAGAAACATGGAGGTCACTGTAGCTTATCCAAACGGTTTTAATGCCCCTTGAAAGAGTGGTGGAGGTTGCAGTGGAATAAAAAGACAATATCAATGCCCTTGGAAGAGAGGTGGAGGTCGCAGTGGAATAAAAAGACAATATCAATGCCCCAAAGAAGAGACGTGCAGGTCCCAGAAGCTTAACAAGACAGTTTTAATGCCCCTTGTAAGAGTAGTGGAGGTTGCAGTGACACAAAAAGATAATACCAATGCCCCGCGAAAGAGACATTGAGGTCACAGTAGCTTAGCAAGATGGATTTAATGCCCCTTGGAAGAGTGGTGGAGGTCGCAGTGGAATAAAAAGACAATATCAGTGACCCGTTTTAAAGACTTAGAGGTCACAGTAGCTTAACAAGACGGTTTAATGCCCCTTGGAAGAGCTGTGGAGTTCAGAGTGGTTTAACAAGACGGTTTTCATGCCTCTAGGAAGAGACGTGGAGGTCACAGTAGCTTTGCAAGATGGTTTTAATGCCCCTTGGAAGAGCTGTGGAATTCAGAGTGGTTTAACAAGACAGTTTTAATGCCCCTTGGAAGAGAAGTGGAGGACACAGTACTTAACAAGATGGTTTTAATGCCCCTTGGAAGAGAGGTGTATGTTACAGTGGAATAAACAGACTATATCAATGCCCCGTGAAAGAGACATGGAGGACACAGGAGCTAAACCAGACTGTTTTGATGCCCCTTGGAAGAGTGGTGGAGGTCGCAGTGGAATAAAAAGACAATATCAATGCCCCTTGGAAGAGTGGTGGAGGTCGCAGTGGAATAAAAAGAAAATATCAATGCCGCTTGGAAGAGACGTGGAGGTCACAGTAGCTTAGCAAGAAGGCTTTAATGCCCCTTGGAATAGTGGTGGAGGTCGCAGTGGAATAATAAGACAATATCAATGCCCAGTAGAAGAGACTAGGAGGTCCCGGTAGGTTAACAAGAAGGTTTCAATACCCTTGGAAGAGCTGTCGAGTTTAGAGTTGTTTAAGAAAATGGTTTTAATGCCCCTTGGAACAGTGGTGGAGGTCGCAGTGGAATAAAAAGACAATATCAATGCCCCATGGAAGAGTGGTTGAGGTCGCAGTGGAAAAAAAAAGACAATATCAATGCCCCTTGGAAGAGTGGTGGAGGTTGCAGTGGGTTAAAAAACAATATCAATACCCCGTGGAAGAGACGTGGAGATCACTGTAGCTTAACAAGAGGGTTTTATTGCCCCTTGTAAGAGCTGTGGAGTTCAGAGTGTTTTAACAAGATGGTTTTAATGACCCTTGGAAGAGACATGGAGGTCAAAGTAGCTTAACAAGATGGTTTTAATGCCCCTTGGAAGAGTGGTGGAGGTTACAGTGGAATAAAAAGACAATATCAATGCCCCATGGAAAAGATGTGGAGATCACAGTAGCTTAACAACATATTTTTAATGCCCCTTGGAAGAGTGGTGGAGGTCGCAGAGGAATAAAAAGACAATATCAATGCCCCATGAAAGAGTGGTGGAGGTCGCAGTGGAATAAAAAGACAATATCAATGCCCCGTGGAAGAGATTTGGAGGTCACAGTAGCTTACCAAGACGTTTTTAATGGCCCTTGTAAGAGTGATGGAGGTCGCAGTGGAAAAAAAAGACAATATCAATGCCCCGTGGTAGAGACGTGGAGGTAACAGTAGTTTAACAAGACGGTTTTATTGCCCCATGGGAGAGCTGTGGAGTTCAGAGTGGTTTAACAAGATGGTTTTAATGCCCCTTGGAAGAGACGTGTAGGTCACATTAGCTTAACAAGACTGTTTTAATGCCCAGTGGAAGAGAGGTGGTGGTTAAAGTGGAATAAAAAGACAATATCAATGCCCTGTGGAAGAGACGTCGAGGTCACAGTAGCTTAATAATATGGTTTTACTGCCCCTTGAATGAATGGTGGAGGTTGCAGTGGAATAAAAAGACAATATCAGTGCCCTTTGGAAGAGTGGTGGAGGTCGCAGTGGAATAAAAAGATAATATCAATGTCCCTTGGAAAAGTGGTGGAGGTCGCAGTGGAATAAAAAGACAATATCAATGTCCCATGGAAGAGACGTGGAGGTCACATTAGCTTATCAAGACAGTTTTAATGCCCCTTGGAAGAGTGATGGAGGTTGCAGTGGAATAAAAAGACAATATCAATGCCCCGTGGAACAGAAATGGAAATTACAGTAGCTTAACAAGAGGGTTTTATTGCTATTTGGAAGAGTGCTGGAGGTCGCAGTGGAATAAAAAGACAATATCAATGCCCCTTGGAAGAGTGGTGAAGGTCGCAGTGGAATAAATAGACAATATCATTGCCCTGTGGAAGACACTTGGAGGTCACATTAGCTTAACAAGACGTTTTTATTGCCCCTGGAAGAGAGGTGAAGGTCGCTGTGGAATAAAAAGACAATATCAATGCCCTGTGGAAGAGACCTGGAGGCCATAGTAGCTTAACAAAACGGTTTAATGTCCCTTGGAAGAGTGGTGGAAGTCGCAGTGGAATAAAAGAACCATATCAATGCCCCGTGGAAGACAATTGGAGGTCACAGTAGCTTAACAAGACAGTTTTAATGCCCCTTGGAAGAGACGTGGAGGTCACAGTAGCTTAACAATATGGTTTTAATGCCACTTGGAAGACTGTTGGAGGTTACAGAGGAATAAAAAGACAATATCAATGACCTGTGGAATAGATGTGGAGGTCACAGTAGCTTAACAATATAGTTTTAATGCCCCTTGGAAGAGTGGTGGTCGCAGTGGAATAAAAAGACTATCAATGCCCCGTGGAAGAGACATGGAGGTCACAGTAGCTTAACAATATAGTTTTAATGCCCCTTGGAAGAATGGTGGAGGTCGCTGTGGAATAAAAAGACAATATCAATGCCATATTGGAAGAGCTGTGGAGTTCAGAGTGGTTTAACAAGATGGTTTTAATGATCCTTAGAAGAGACGTGGAGGTGACGGTAGCTTAGTAAGACGGTTTTAATGCTCCTTCGAAGAGTGGTGGAGGTTACAGTGGAATAAAAAGACAATATTAATGCCCCGTGGAAGTGACGTGGAGGTCACAGTAGCTTAACAAGACGGTTTTAGTGCCCCTTGGAGGAGTGGTTCAGCTTGCAATGGAATAAAAAGACAATATCAATGCCCCTTGGAAGAGTGGTGGAGGTTGCAGTGGAATAAAATTACAATATCAATGCCCCTTGGAAGAGTGGTGGAAGTCGCAGTGCAATAAAAAGACAACATCAATGCCCTGTGGATAAGACGTGGAGGTCACAGTAGGTTAACAAGACAGTTTTTATGCCCCTTGGATTAGTGGTGGAGGTCGCAGTGGAATAAAAAAACAATATCAATGGCCCGTGAAAGAGATGTGGAGGTCACAGCAGCTTAACAAGACGGTCGTAATGCCACTTGGAAGAGTGGTGGAGGTCGCAGAGGAATAAAATGACAATATCAATGCCCCTTGGAAGAATAGTGAAGTTCGCAGTGGAATAAAAAGACAATATCAATGACCCGTGGAAGAGACGTGGTGGTCACAATAGCTTAACAAGACTCTTATTTCCCCTTGTAAGAGTGGTTGAGGTCGCAGTGGCATAATAAGACATTATCAATGCCCCGTGGAAGAGACGTGGTGGTCACAGTAGCTCAAAAAGACAGTTTTAATCCCCTTTAGAAGAGTGGTGGAGGTTACAGTGGAATAAAAAGACAATATCAATGCCCTGTGGAAGTGACGTGGGGATCACAGTAGCTTAACAAGATGGTTTTAGTGCCCCTTGGAAGAGTGGTGGAGGTCGCAGTGGAAAAAATAGACAATATCAATGCTCCGTGGAATATACGTGGAGGTCACAGTAGCTTAACAAGATGGTTTTAATGCCCCTTGGAAGAGCTGTGGAATGAAGAGTGGTTTAATAAAACGGTTTTATTGCCCCTTGGAAGAGACGTATGGGTCACAGTAGCTTAACAAGACTGTTTTAATGCCCTTTGGAAGAGCTGTGGAGTACAGAGTGGTTTAACAAGACGGTTCAAATGCACGTGGAAAAGACGTGGAGGTCAAATTAGATTAACAAGACAGTTTTAATGCCCCTTGGAAGAGTGGTGGAGGTCGCAGTGGAATAAAAAGACAATATCAATGCCACTTGGAAGACTGGTGGAGGTCGCAGTGGAATAAAAAGACAATAAAAATGCCCCGTGGAAAAGGAATGGAGGTCATAGTAGCTGCACAAGACGGTTTTAATGCCCCTTGGAAAAGCTGTGGAGTTCAGAGTGGTTTAACAAGACGGGATTAATGCCCCTTGGAAGAGGCGTGAAGGTCACATTGGCTTAACAAAACGGCTTTAATGACCCTTGGAAGATTGGTGGAGGTTACAGTGGAATAAAAAGACAATATCAGTGCCCCGTGGAAGAGACGTGGAGGTCACAGTAGCTAAACAAGACGGTTTTAATGCCCCTTGGAAGAGTGGTGGAGGTCGCAGTGGAATAAAAAGACAATATCAATGCCCCTTGGAAGACTGGTGGAGGTCGCAGTGGAATAAAAAGGCAACATCAATGTCCCGTGGAAGAGACGTGGTGGTCACAGTAGCTCAAAAAGACAGTTTTAATCCCCTTTAGAAGAGTGGTGGAGGTTACAGTGGAATAAAAAGACAATATCAATGCCCTGTGGAAGTGACGTGGGGATCACAGTAGCTTAACAAGATGGTTTTAGTGCCCCTTGGAAGAGTGGTGGAGGTCGCAGTGGAAAAAATAGACAATATCAATGCTCCGTGGAATATACGTGGAGGTCACAGTAGCTTAACAAGATGGTTTTAATGCCCCTTGGAAGAGTGCTGGAGGTCGCAGTGGAATAAAAAAACAATATCAATGCCCCGTGGTAGAGTGGTGGAGGTCGCAGTTGCTTAACAAGACGGTTTTAATGCCCCTTGAAAGAGAGGTGGAGGTCACAGTAGGTTAACAAGACGGTTTTAATGCCCCTTGGAAGAGCTGTGGAGTTCAGAGTGGTTTAACAAGATGGTTTTAATGCCTCGTGGAAGAGATGTGGAGGTCACAGTAGCTTATGAAGCCGGTTTTCATGCCCCTTAGAAGAGTGGTGTAGGTTACAGTGGAATAAAAAGAAAATATCAATGCCCCGTGGAAGAGACGTGGAGGTCACAGTAGCTAAACAAGACTGTTTTAATGCCCCTTGGAAGAGTGGTGGAGGTCGCAGTGGAATAAAAAGACAATATCAATGCCCCTTGGAAGACTGGTGGAGGTCGCAGTGGAAAAAAAAGGCTACATCAATGTCCCGTGGAAGAGACGTGTTGGTCACAGTAGCTCTACAAGACAGTTTTAATCCCCTTTGGAAGAGTGGTGGAGGTTACAGTGGAATAAAAAGACAATATCAATATCCTTTGCAAGTGATGTGGGGATCACAGTAGCTTAACAAGACGGTTTTAGTGCCCCTTGGAAGAGTGGTGGAGGTCGCAGTGGAATAAAAAGACAATATTAATGCCCCTTGGAAGAGTGATGAAGGTTGCAGTGGAAGAAAAGGACCGTATCAATGCCCCGTGGGAGAGAAGTGGAGGTCACAGTAGCTTAACAAGACGGTTTTAATGCCCATTGAAAGAGTGGTAAAGGTCGGAGTGGAATAAAAAGACAATATCAATGAACATTGGAAGAGTGGTGGAGGTCGCAGTGGAATAAAGAGATGATATAATTTCCCCGTTGAAGATACGTGGAGGTCAAAGTAGCTTAACAAGTCGGTTTTAATGCCCCTTGGAAGAGTGTTGGAGGTAGCTGTGGAATAAAAAGACAATACCAATGCCCCGTGGAAGAGTGGTGGAGGTCGCAGTGGAATATAAAGACAATATCAATGCCCCATGGAAGAGTGGTGGAGGACGCAGTGGAATAAAAAGACAATATCAATGCCCCGGGGAGAAGACGTGAAGGTCACAGTAGCTTTACAAGACGGTTTTAATGACCCTTGGAAGAGTGGTGGAGGTTGCTGTGATATAAAAAAGACAATATCAATGCCCCGTGGAAGAGACCTGGAGGTCACAGTAGCTTAACAAGACACTTCTAATGCCCTATGGATGAGTGGTGGAGGTCGCAGTGGAATAAAAAGACATTATCAATGCCCCTTGGGAGAGACGTCGAGGTCACAGTAGCTTAACAAGACGGTTTTAATGCCCCTTGGTTGAGTGGTGGAGGTTACAAGGGAATAAAAAGACAATATCAATGCCCCGTGATAGAGACGTGGAGGTCACAGTAGCTTAATAAGATGGTTTTAATGCCCCTTGGAAGAGTGGTGGAGGTCGCAGTGCAATAAAAAGACAATATTAATGCCCCTTGGAAGAAACGTGGAGTTCACAGAAGCTTAACAAGAGGGATTTAATGCCCCTTGGAAGAGATGTGAAGTTCAGAGTAGTCTAACAAGTCTGTTTTGATGGCCCTTGGATGATATGTGAAGGTCACAGTAGCTTAACAAGACTGCTTCAATGCCCCTTGGAAGAGGTGTGGAGTGCAAAGTGGTTTAACAAGACGGTCTTAATGCCCCCTGGATGAGAAGTGGAGGTCACAGTAGCTTAACAAGACAGTTTTAATGAACCTTGAAAAAGTGGTGGAGGTCGCAGAGGAATAAAATGACAATATCAATGCCCCTTGGAAGAATAGTGGAGTTTGCAGTGGAATAAAAAGACAATATCAATGACCCGTGGAAGAGACGTGGTGGTCACAATAGCTTAACAAGACTCTTATTTCCCCTTGGAAGAGTGATTGAGGTCGCAGTGGCATAATAAGACATTATCAATGCCCCGTGGAAGAGATGTGGAGGTTTCAGGAGCTTAACAAGATAATTTTAATGCCCCTTGGAAGAGCTGTGGAATGAAGAGTGGTTTAATAAAACGGTTTTATTGCCCCTTGGAAGAGACGTGGGGGTCACAGTAGCTTAACAAGACTGTTTTAATGCCCTTTGGAAGAGCTGTGGAGTACAGAGTGGTTTAACAAGACGGTTCAAATGCACGTGGAAGAGACATGGAGGTCAAATTAGCTTAACAAGACAGTTTTAATGCCCCTTGGAAGAGTGGTGGAGGTCGCAGTGGAATAAAAAGACAATATCAATGCCACTTGGAAGACTGGTGGAGGTCGCAGTGGAATAAAAAGACAATAAAAATGCCCCGTGGAAAAGGAATGGAGGTCATAGTAGCTGCACAAGACGGTTTTAATGCCCCTTGGAAAAGCTGAGGAGTTCAGAGTGGTTTAACAAGACGGGATTAATGCCCCTTGGAAGAGGCGTGAAGGTCACATTGGCTTAACAAAACGGCTTTAATGACCCTTGGAAGATTGGTGGAGATTACAGTGGAGTAAAAAGACAATATCAGTGCCCCGTGGAAGAGACGTGGAGGTCACAGTAGCTAAACAAGACGGTTTTAATGCCCCTTGGAAGAGTGGTGGAGGTCGCAGTGGAATAAAAAGACAATATCAATGCCCCTTGGAAGACTGGTGGAGGTCGCAGTGGAATAAAAAGGCAACATCAATGTCCCGTGGAAGAGACGTGGTGGTCACAGTAGCTCAAAAAGACAGTTTTAATCCCCTTTGGAAGAGTGGTGGAGGTTACAGTGGAATAAAAAGACAATATCAATGCCCTGTGGAAGTGACGTGGGGATCACAGTAGCTTAACAAGACGGTTTTAGTGCCCCTTGGAAGAGTGGTGGAGGTCGCAGTGGAAAAAATAGACAATATCAATGCTCCGTGGAATATACGTGGAGGTCACAGTAGCTTAACATGATGGTTTTAATGCCCCTTGGAAGAGTGCTGGAGGTCGCAGTGGAATAAAAAAACAATATCAATGCCCCGTGGTAGAGTGGTGGAGGTCGCAGTTGCTTAACAAGACGGTTTTAATGCCCCTTGAAAGAGAGGTGGAGGTCACAGTAGGTTAACAAGACAGTTTTAATGCCCCTTGGAAGAGCTGTGGAGTTCAGAGTGGTTTAACAAGATGGTTTTAATGCCTCGTGGAAGAGATGTGGAGGTCACAGTAGCTTATGAAGCCGCTTTTCATGCCCCTTAGAAGAGTGGTGGAGGTTGCAGTGGAATAAATAGACTACATCAATGTCCCTTGGAAGAGTGGTGGAGGTCGCAGTGGAATAAAAAGACAATATCAATGCCCCGTGGAAGAGACGTGGAGGTCACAGCAGCTTTACTAGACGGTTTTAATGCCCCTTGGGAGAGTGGTGGAGATCACAATGAAATAAAAAGACGATACCAATTCCCCGTGGAATAGACGTGGAGGTCACAGTTGCTTAAGAAGACGGTTTTAATGCCCCTTGGAAGAGCTGTGGAGTTCAGAGTGGTTTAACAAGACGGGATTAATGCCCCTTGGAAGAGGCGTTAAGGTCACAGTGGCTTAAAAAAACGGTTTTAATGCCCCTTGGAAGATTGGTGGAGGTTACAGTGGAATAAAAATACAATATCAATGCCCCATGGAAGAGGCTTGGAGATTACAGTAGCTTAACAAGACGGTTTTAATGCCCCTTCGAAGAGTGGTGGAGGTCGCAGTGGAATAAAAAGACAATATCAATGCCCCTTGATAGACTGGTGGAGGTCGCAGTGGAATAAAAAGGCAATTTCAATGCCCGGTGGAATAGACGTGGGGGTCACAGTAGCTTAACAAAACGGTTTTAGTGACCCTTGGGAGAGTGGTGGAGGTCGCTTTGGAAAAAACAGACAATATCAATAGCAGGTGGAAGAGACGTGGAGGTCACAGTAGCTTAACAAATTTGTTTTATTGCCCCTTGGAAGAGTGGTGGAGGTCGCAGTGGAATAAAACATTATCAATCCCCCATGGAAAATACGTGGAGGTCACAGTAGCTTAACAAGACGGTTTTAATGCCCCTTGGAAGAGAGGAGTTCGCAGTGGAATAAAAAGACAATATCAATGACCAGTGGAAGAGACGTGGAGGTCACAGTAGCTTAACAAGATGGTTTTAATGCCCCTTGGAAGAGCTATGGAGTTCAGAGTAGTTTATCAAGATGGTTTTAATGCCCCTTGGAAGAGAAGTGTAGGTCACAGTAGCTTAACAAGACGTTTTTAATGCCCCTTGGAAGAATGGTGAAGGTTACAGTGGAATAAGAAGAAAATATCAATGCCCCATGGAAGAGACGTGGAGTTCACAGTAGCTTAAAAAGACGGTTTTAATGCCCTTTGGAAGAGTGGTGAAGGTCGCAGTGGAATAAAAAGACAATATCAATGCCCCTTGAAAGAGAAGTGGAGGTCACAGTAGCTTAACTAGACTGTTTTAATGCCCCTTGATAGAGCTGTGGAGTGCAGAGTGGTTTAACAAGACGGTTTTAATTCCCCTTGGATGAGACATGGAGTTCACTGCAGCTTAACAAGACGTTTTTAATGGCCCTTGGAAGAGTGGTGGAGGTTGCAGTGGAATAAAAATACAATATCAATGCCCCTTGGAAGAGAGGTGGAGGTCACTGTAGCTTTACAAGACAGTTTTAATGCTCCTTGGAAGAACTTTGGAGTTCATAGTGGTTTAACAAGACGGTTTTAATGCTCCTTGGAAGAGACGTGGAGGTCATAGTAGCTCAACTAGACAGTTTACTGCCCCTTGGAATAGTGGTGCAGGTCACAGTGGATTAAAAAGACAGTATTAATGCCCTTGGAAGAGTGGTGGAGGTCACAGTAGAATAAAAAGACAATATCAATGCCCCGTGAAAGAGACTTGGAGGTAACAGTAGCTTAAAAAGACGGTTTTAATGCCCCTTGGAAGAGCTGTGGAGTTCAGAGTGGTTTAACAAGACGGTTTTAATGTCCTTTCGATGAGATATAGAGGACAAAGTAGCTTAACAAGACGGTTTTAATGCCCCTTGGAAGAGCTTTGCAGTTCACAGTGGTTTAACATTACGGTTTAATTGTCACTTGGAAAAGACGTGAAGGTCACAGTAGCTTGACAAGATGGTTATAATGCCCCTTAGAAGAGTGGTGGAGGTCACAGTGGAATAAAAAGACAATATCAATGCCCCGTGGAAGAGATGTGGAAGTCACAGTAGCTTAACAAGACGTTTTTAATGCCCCTTGGAAGAGTGGTGGAGGTCGCAGTAGAATAAAAAGACAATATCAATGCTCCGTGGAAGAGACTTGGAGGTAACAGCAGCTTAACAAGATGGTTTTAATGCCTATTGGAAGAGCTGTGGAGTTCAGAGTGGTTTAACAAGACGGTTTTAATGCCCCTTGGAAGAGACGTGGAGGTCATAGTAGCTCAACTAGACAGTTTACTGCCCCTTGGAAGAGTGGTGCAGGTCACAGTGGATTAAAAAGACAGTATCAATGCCCTTGGAAGAGTAGTGGAGGTCGCAGTAGAATAAAAAGACAATATCAATGCCCCGTGAAAGAGACTTGGAGGTAACAGTAGCATAAAAAGACGGCTTTAATGCCCCTTGGAAGAGCTGTGGAGTTCAGAGTGTTTTAACAAGATGGCTTTAATGCTCCTTGGAAGAAACGTGGAGGTCACAGCAGCTTAACAAGACGGTTTTAATGCCCCGTGGAAGAGTGGTGTAGGTTACAGTGGAATAAAAAGACAATATCAATGCCCCGTTGAAGAGACGTGGAGGTCACAGTAGCTTAACAAGACGGTTTTAGTGCCCCTTGGAAGAGTGCTGGAGGTTACAGCGGTATAAAAAGACAATATCAATGTCCCGAGGAAGAAACGTGGAGGTCACAGTAGCTTAAGAAGATGGTTTTAATGCCCCTTGGAAGATTGGTGGAGGTCGCAGTGGAATAAAAAGACAATGTCAATGTCCCTTGCAAGTGTGGTGGAGGTCGCTGTGGAATAAAAAGACAATATCAATGCTCCGTGGAACAGAAATGGAAATCACAGTATCTTAACAAGACGGTTTTAATGCCCCTTGGAAGAGTGCTGGAGGTCGCAGTGGAATAAAAAGACAATATCAATGCCCCTTGGAAGAGTGGTGGAGATGACAGTGGAATAAAAAGACTATATCAATGCGCCTTGGAAGAATGATGGAGGTCGCAGTGGAATAAAACGACAATATGAATGCCCCTTCGAAGACACTTGGAGGTCAAAGTAGCTTAACAAGACATTTTTATTGCCCCTGGAAGAGAGGTGGAGGTCGCTGTGGAATAAAAAGACAATATCAATGCCCTGTGGAAGAGACCTGGATGCCACAGTAGCTTAACAAGATGGTTTAATGTCCCTTGGAAGAGTGGTGGAAGTCACAGTGGAATAAAAAAGCCATATCAATGCGCCGTGGAAGACAATTGGTCACAGTAGCTTAGCAAGACAGTTTTAATGCCCCTTGGAAGTGACGTGGAGGTCACAGTAGCTTAACAATATGGTTTTAATGCCACTTGGAAGACTGGTGGAGGTCGCAGTGGAATAAAAAGACAATATCAATGCCCATTGGAAGAGCTGTGGAGTTCAGAGTGGTTTAACAAGATGGTTTTAATGACCCTTGGAAGATATGTGGAGGTCACGGTAGCTTAATAAGACGGTTTTAATGCTCCTTCGAAGAGTGGTGGAGGTTAGAGTGGAATAAAAAGACAATATTAATGCCCCGTGGAAGTGACGTGGAGATCACAGTAGCTTAACAAGATGGTTTTAGTGCCCCTTGGAAGAGTGGTTCAGGTCACAGTGGAATAAAAAGACAATATCAATGCCCCTTGGAAGAGTGGTGGAGGTCGCAGTGGAATAAAATTACAATATCAATGCCCCTTGGAAGAGTGGTGTAGGTCACAGTGCAATAAAAAGACAATATCAATGTCCTGTGGATAAGACGTGGAGTTCAGAGTAGCTTAACAAGACAGTTTTTATGCCCCTTGGAATAGTGGTGGAGGTCGCAGTGGAATAAAAAAACAATATCAATGGCCCGTGAAAGAGATGTGGAGGTCACAGTAGCTTAATAAGACGGTCTTAATGCCACTTGGAAGAGTGGTGGAGGTCGCAGTGGAATCAAAAAACAATATCTTTGCCCCTTGGCATAGTGGTGGAGGTCGCAGTGGAATAAAAAGACAATAACAATGCCCCTGGAAGAGACTTGGAGGTCACAGTAGCTTAACAAGATGGTTTTAATGCCCCTTGGAATAGTGGTGGAGGTCGCAGTGGAATAAAAAGACAATATCAATGGCCCATGAAAGAGATGTGGAGGTCACAGTAGCTTAACAAGACGGTCTTAATGACACTTGGAAGAGTGGTGGAGGTCGCAGTGGAATAAAAAAACAATATATATGCCCCTTGGCATAGTGGTGGAGCTCGCAGTGGAATAAAAGGACAATAACAATGCCCCTTGAAGAGACGTGGAGGTCACAGTAGCTTAACAAGACGGTTTTAATGCCCCTTGGTAGAGTGGTGGAGGTCGTAGTGGAATAAAAAGACAATATAAATTTCCCCTGTCGAAGAGACGTGTAGGTCACAGTAGCCTAACAAGATGTTTTATTGCACTTTGGAAGAGTAGTGCAGCTCGCAGTGGAATAAAAAGACAATATTAATGCCCCGTGGAAGAGACTTGGAGATCACAGTAGCTTAACAAGATGGTTTAAATGCCCCTTAGAAAAGCTGTGGAGTTCAGAGTGGTTTAACGAGACGGTTTTCATGACCCTTGGAAGAGACGTGGAGGTCACAGTAGCTTAACAAGACAGTTTTAATGCCCTTTGGAAAAGGGGTGGAGTTTCCCTTGGAATAACAGGACAATATCAATAACCCGTGGAAGAAATGTGAAGGTGGCTTTAAAAGACGGCTTTATTGCCCCGTGGAAGAGTGGTGGAGGTCGCAGTGGAATAAAAGAACAATATCAATGCCCCATGGAAGAGACGAGGAGGCCACAGTAACTTAACAAGATGGTTTAATGCCCCTTGGAAGAGTGGTGGAAGTCACAGTGGAAAAAAAAAACTATATCAATGCCCCGTGGAAGAAGAGACATGGAGGTCACAGTAGCTTAACAAGACGGTTTTAATGCCCCTTAGAAGAAACATGGAGGTCACTGTAGCTTATCCAAACGGTTTTAATGCCCCTTGAAAGAGTGGTGGAGGTTGCAGTGGAATAAAAAGACAATATCAATGCCCTTGGAAGAGAGGTGGAGGTCGCAGTGGAATAAAAAGACAATATCAATGCCCCAAAGAAGAGACGTGCAGGTCCCAGAAGCTTAACAAGACAGTTTTAATGCCCCTTGTAAGAGTAGTGGAGGTTGCAGTGACACAAAAAGATAATACCAATGCCCCGCGAAAGAGACATTGAGGTCACAGTAGCTTAGCAAGATGGATTTAATGCCCCTTGGAAGAGTGGTGGAGGTCGCAGTGGAATAAAAAGACAATATCAGTGACCCGTTTTAAAGACTTAGAGGTCACAGTAGCTTAACAAGACGGTTTAATGCCCCTTGGAAGAGCTGTGGAGTTCAGAGTGGTTTAACAAGACGGTTTTCATGCCTCTAGGAAGAGACGTGGAGGTCACAGTAGCTTTGCAAGATGGTTTTAATGCCCCTTGGAAGAGCTGTGGAATTCAGAGTGGTTTAACAAGACAGTTTTAATGCCCCTTGGAAGAGAAGTGGAGGACACAGTACTTAACAAGATGGTTTTAATGCCCCTTGGAAGAGAGGTGTATGTTACAGTGGAATAAACAGACTATATCAATGCCCCGTGAAAGAGACATGGAGGACACAGGAGCTAAACCAGACTGTTTTGATGCCCCTTGGAAGAGTGGTGGAGGTCGCAGTGGAATAAAAAGACAATATCAATGCCCCTTGGAAGAGTGGTGGAGGTCGCAGTGGAATAAAAAGAAAATATCAATGCCGCTTGGAAGAGACGTGGAGGTCACAGTAGCTTAGCAAGAAGGCTTTAATGCCCCTTGGAATAGTGGTGGAGGTCGCAGTGGAATAATAAGACAATATCAATGCCCAGTAGAAGAGACTAGGAGGTCCCGGTAGGTTAACAAGAAGGTTTCAATACCCTTGGAAGAGCTGTCGAGTTTAGAGTTGTTTAAGAAAATGGTTTTAATGCCCCTTGGAACAGTGGTGGAGGTCGCAGTGGAATAAAAAGACAATATCAATGCCCCATGGAAGAGTGGTTGAGGTCGCAGTGGAAAAAAAAAGACAATATCAATGCCCCTTGGAAGAGTGGTGGAGGTTGCAGTGGGTTAAAAAACAATATCAATACCCCGTGGAAGAGACGTGGAGATCACTGTAGCTTAACAAGAGGGTTTTATTGCCCCTTGTAAGAGCTGTGGAGTTCAGAGTGTTTTAACAAGATGGTTTTAATGACCCTTGGAAGAGACATGGAGGTCAAAGTAGCTTAACAAGATGGTTTTAATGCCCCTTGGAAGAGTGGTGGAGGTTACAGTGGAATAAAAAGACAATATCAATGCCCCATGGAAAAGATGTGGAGATCACAGTAGCTTAACAACATATTTTTAATGCCCCTTGGAAGAGTGGTGGAGGTCGCAGAGGAATAAAAAGACAATATCAATGCCCCATGAAAGAGTGGTGGAGGTCGCAGTGGAATAAAAAGACAATATCAATGCCCCGTGGAAGAGATTTGGAGGTCACAGTAGCTTACCAAGACGTTTTTAATGGCCCTTGTAAGAGTGATGGAGGTCGCAGTGGAAAAAAAAGACAATATCAATGCCCCGTGGTAGAGACGTGGAGGTAACAGTAGTTTAACAAGACGGTTTTATTGCCCCATGGGAGAGCTGTGGAGTTCAGAGTGGTTTAACAAGATGGTTTTAATGCCCCTTGGAAGAGACGTGTAGGTCACATTAGCTTAACAAGACTGTTTTAATGCCCAGTGGAAGAGAGGTGGTGGTTAAAGTGGAATAAAAAGACAATATCAATGCCCTGTGGAAGAGACGTCGAGGTCACAGTAGCTTAATAATATGGTTTTACTGCCCCTTGAATGAATGGTGGAGGTTGCAGTGGAATAAAAAGACAATATCAGTGCCCTTTGGAAGAGTGGTGGAGGTCGCAGTGGAATAAAAAGATAATATCAATGTCCCTTGGAAAAGTGGTGGAGGTCGCAGTGGAATAAAAAGACAATATCAATGTCCCATGGAAGAGACGTGGAGGTCACATTAGCTTATCAAGACAGTTTTAATGCCCCTTGGAAGAGTGATGGAGGTTGCAGTGGAATAAAAAGACAATATCAATGCCCCGTGGAACAGAAATGGAAATTACAGTAGCTTAACAAGAGGGTTTTATTGCTATTTGGAAGAGTGCTGGAGGTCGCAGTGGAATAAAAAGACAATATCAATGCCCCTTGGAAGAGTGGTGAAGGTCGCAGTGGAATAAATAGACAATATCATTGCCCTGTGGAAGACACTTGGAGGTCACATTAGCTTAACAAGACGTTTTTATTGCCCCTGG
Source organism: Phyllobates terribilis (assembly GCF_046119375.1). NCBI lineage: Eukaryota > Metazoa > Chordata > Amphibia > Anura > Dendrobatidae > Phyllobates > Phyllobates terribilis. The sequence continues at coordinate 534,640 of NW_027363610.1, read as the reverse complement.
AAGAGAGGTGAAGGTCGCTGTGGAATAAAAAGACAATATCAATGCCCTGTGGAAGAGACCTGGAGGCCATAGTAGCTTAACAAAACGGTTTAATGTCCCTTGGAAGAGTGGTGGAAGTCGCAGTGGAATAAAAGAACCATATCAATGCCCCGTGGAAGACAATTGGAGGTCACAGTAGCTTAACAAGACAGTTTTAATGCCCCTTGGAAGAGACGTGGAGGTCACAGTAGCTTAACAATATGGTTTTAATGCCACTTGGAAGACTGTTGGAGGTTACAGAGGAATAAAAAGACAATATCAATGACCTGTGGAATAGATGTGGAGGTCACAGTAGCTTAACAATATAGTTTTAATGCCCCTTGGAAGAGTGGTGGTCGCAGTGGAATAAAAAGACTATCAATGCCCCGTGGAAGAGACATGGAGGTCACAGTAGCTTAACAATATAGTTTTAATGCCCCTTGGAAGAATGGTGGAGGTCGCTGTGGAATAAAAAGACAATATCAATGCCATATTGGAAGAGCTGTGGAGTTCAGAGTGGTTTAACAAGATGGTTTTAATGATCCTTAGAAGAGACGTGGAGGTGACGGTAGCTTAGTAAGACGGTTTTAATGCTCCTTCGAAGAGTGGTGGAGGTTACAGTGGAATAAAAAGACAATATTAATGCCCCGTGGAAGTGACGTGGAGGTCACAGTAGCTTAACAAGACGGTTTTAGTGCCCCTTGGAGGAGTGGTTCAGCTTGCAATGGAATAAAAAGACAATATCAATGCCCCTTGGAAGAGTGGTGGAGGTTGCAGTGGAATAAAATTACAATATCAATGCCCCTTGGAAGAGTGGTGGAAGTCGCAGTGCAATAAAAAGACAACATCAATGCCCTGTGGATAAGACGTGGAGGTCACAGTAGGTTAACAAGACAGTTTTTATGCCCCTTGGATTAGTGGTGGAGGTCGCAGTGGAATAAAAAAACAATATCAATGGCCCGTGAAAGAGATGTGGAGGTCACAGCAGCTTAACAAGACGGTCGTAATGCCACTTGGAAGAGTGGTGGAGGTCGCAGTGGAATCAAAAAACAATATCTGTGCCGCTTGGCATAGTGGGGGACGTCGCAGTGGAATAAAAATACAATAACAATGCCCCTGGAAGAGACTTGGAGGTCACAGTAGCTTAACAACACGGTTTTAATACCCCTTGGAATAGTGGTGGAGGTTGCAGTGGAATAAAAAAACAATATCAATGGCCCGTGAAAGAGATGTGGAGGTCACAGTAGCTTAACAAGACGGTCTTATTGCCACTTGGAAGAGTGGTGGAGGTCGCAGTGGAATAAAAAAACAATATATATGCCCCTTGGCATAGTGGTGGAGGTCGCAGTGGAATAAAAGGACAATAACAATGCCCCTTGAAGAGATGTGGAGGTCACAGTAGCTTAACAAGACTGTTTTAATGCCCCGTGGTAGAGTGGTGGAGGTCGTAGTGGAATAAAAATACAATATCAATTTCCCCATCGAAGAGACGTGGAGGTCACAGTAGCCTAACAAGACGTTTTATTGCACTTTGGAAGAGTAGTGCAGGTCGCAGTGGAACAAAAAGACAATATCAATGCCCCGTGGAAGAGACTTGGAGATCACAGTAGCTTAACAGGATGGTTTTAATGCCCCTTGGAAGAGACGTGGAGCTCACAGTAGCTTAACAAGACAGTTTTAATGCCCTTTGAAAGAGTGGTGGAGTTTCCCGTGGAATAACAGGACAATATCAATGACCCGTGGAAGAGACGTGAAGGTCACAGTAGCTTAAAAAGACGGCTTTATTGCCCCTTGGAAGAGTGGTGGAGGTCGAAGTGGAATCAAAGAACAATATCAATGCCCCGTGGAAGAGACGAGGAGGCCACAGTTACTTAACAATATGGTTTAATGCCCCTTGGAAGAGTGGTGGAAGTCGCAGTGGAATAAAAAAACTATATCAATGCCCCGTGGAAGAGACATGGAGGTCACAGTAGCTTAACAAGACGGTTTTAATGCCCCTTAGAAGAAACATGGAGGTCACTGTAGCTTATCCAAATGGTTTTAATGCCCCTTGGAATAGTGGTGGAGTCTACAGAGGATTAAAGAGACAATATCAATGCCCCGTGGAAGAGACGTGGAGGTCACTGTAGCTTTACAAGATGGTTTTAATTCCCCTTGAAAGAGTGGTGGAGGCCGCAGTGGAATAAATAGACAATATCAATGTCCTTGGAAGAGAGGTGGAGGTCGCAGTGAAATAAAAAGACAATATCAATGCCCCGCTGAAGAGACGTGCAGGTCCCAGAAGCTTAAGAAGACAGTTTTAATGCCCCTTGTAAGAATAGTGGAGGTTGCAGTGAAACAAAAAGACAATTTCAATGCCCCGCGAAAGAGACGTGGAGGTCACAGTAGCTTAACAAGATGGATTTAATGCCCCTTTGAAGAGCTGTGGAGTTCAGAGTGGTTTAACAAGACAGTTTTAATGCCTCTTGGAAGAGACGAGGAGGTCACAGTAGCTTTACAAGATGGTTTTAATGCCCCTTGGAAGAGTGGTGTAGGTTACAGTTGAACAAACAGACAATATCAATGCCCCGTGAAAGAGACATGGAGGACACAGTAGCTAAACCAGACGGTTTTGATGCCCCTTGGAAGAGTGGTGGAGGTCGCAGTGGAATAAAAAGACAATATTAATGCCCCTTGTAAGAGTGTTGGAGGTCGCAGTGGAATAAAAAGAAAATATCAATGCCCCTTGGAAGAGACATGGAGGTCACAGTAGCTTAGCAAGAAGGCTTTAATGCCCCTTGGAATAGTGGTGGAGGTCGCAGTGGAATAATAAGACAATATCAATGCCCAGTAGAAAAGACGAGGAGGTCCCAATAGGTTAACAAGACGGTTTCAATGCCCTTGGAAGAGCAGTGGAGTTCAGAGTTGTTTAAGAAGATGGTTTTAATGCACCTTGGAACAGTGTTGGAGGTTAGAGTGGAATAAAAAGACAATATCAATGCCCTGTGGAAGAGACGTGGAGGTCACAGTAGCTAAACAAGATTGTTTTAATGCCCATTGGAAGAGTGGTGGAGGTCGCAGTGGAATAAAAAGACAATATCAATGCCCCATGGAAGAGTGGTTGAGGTCGCAGTGGAAAAAAAAAGACAATATCAATGCCCCTTGGAAGAGTGGTGGAGGTTGCAGTGGAATAAAAAACAATATCAATACCCCGTGGAAGAGACGTGGAGATAACAGTAGCTTAACAAGGCGGTTTTAATGCCCCTTGGAAGAGCTGTGGAGTTCAGAGTGTTTTAACAAGATGGTTTTAATGCCCCTTGGAAGAGATATGGAGGTCAAAGTAGCTTAACAAGTGGCTTTTAATGCCCCTTGGAAGAGCGGTGGAGGTTACAGTAGAATAAAAAGACAATATCAATGCCCCATGGAAAAGATGTGGAGATCACAGTAGCTTAACAAGACGGTTTTATTGCCCTGAGGGAGAGCTGTGGAGTTCAGAGTGGTTTAACAAGATGGTTTTAATGCCCCTTGGAAGAGACGTGTAGGTCAAATTAGCTTAACAAGACGGTTTTAATGCCCAGTGGAAGAGATGTGGTGGTTACAGTGAAATAAAAAGACAATATCAATGCCCTGTGGAAGAGACGTCGAGGTCACAGTAGCTTAATAATATGGTTTTAGTGCCCCTTGAAAGAATGGTGGAGGTTGCAGTGGAATAAAAAGACAATATCAGTGCCCTTTGGAAGAGTGGTGGAGGTCGCAGTGGAATAAAAAGATAATATCAATGTCCCTTGGAAAAGTGGTGAAGGTCGCAATGGAATAAAAAGACAATATCAATGTCCCGTGGAAGAGACGTGGAGGTTACAGTAGCTTATCAAGACAGTTTTAATGCCCCTTGGAAGAGTGATGGAGGTTGCAGTGGAATAAAAAGACAATATCACTGCCCCGTGGAAGAGACGTGGAGGTCACAGTAGCTTAACAAGACGCTTTTAATGCCCCTTGGAAGAGCTGTGTAGTTCAAAGTGGTTTAACAAGATGGTTTTAATGCCCCTTGGAAGAGTGGTGGAGATCGCAGTGGAATCAAAAGACAATATCAATGCCCCCTGGAAGAGTGGAGGAGGTCGCAGTGGAATTAAAATACAATATCAATGCTCCGTGGAAGAGATGTGGAGGTCACAGTAGCTTAACAAGATGGTTTTATTGCCCCTTGGAAGAGTGGTTGAAGTTGCAGTGGATAAAATGGACAATATCAATGCCCCGTGGAAGAGACGTGGAGGTCACAGTAGCTTGAGAAGACGGTTTCAATGCAATCTGGAAGAGCTGTGGATTTCAGAATCGCTTAACAAGATGGTTTTAATGCCCCTTAGAAGAGAAGTGAGGTCACAGTAGCTTAACAAAATGGTTTTAATGCCCCTTGGAAAAGTGGTGGAGGTTACAGTGGTATAAAAAGACAATATCAATGCCCCGTGGAAGAGACGTGGAGTCCACAGTAGCTTAACAAGATGGTTTTAATGCCCCTTGGAAGAGTGGTGGAGGTTCCAGTGGAATAAAAAGACAATATCAATGCCCCTTGCAAGAGTGGAGGAGGTCGCAGTGGAATAAAAAGACAGTATCAATGCTGCGTGGAAGAGACGTGTAGGTCACAGTAGCTTAACAAGACGGTTTTCTTGCCCCTTGGAAGAGTGGTGGAGGTCGCACTGGAATAAAAAGACAATATAAATGCCCCGTGGAAGAGACGTGGAGGTCACAGTAGTAGTGTTGAGCGAATATGCTCGACACTGCTCGGTACTCGCCCGAGCAACACACCCCTCGGGATGTTCGGCGAGCACCGAGCATTTCCAGGTTACTCGGGCGGGAGCTTGGGTCTCCGCCCTGCATGTTTGGCACCTTTACAGAGCCAATGATCATGCAGGGATTGCCAGCCAGTCACTGTAATGCCGCAGCCATGTTGGTTGCGGGCATTACATTGATTGGCTGGCTGCACAGCGTCACCTCGAGTATTTAAAACCGGGCTCCGCCATCTTGGACACAGTCGCTCTGGATTAGCCAGTGTAGGGAAAGCACTGCTGAGCTAGGGAGAGATTTATACTGCGAAATAGTTAGTTTAGGGTCTGTAAAGGCTGCCAAATCAAACAAACAGTCCTTCTCAGGACTAATATCCATCCCAAATGTCAGGCAGGCAGGCAGGCAGGCTGTATAGGAGACGCAAAGGTTAAAGCAGAAAACATTGCATTACAGTCCTGTGTGCTCCTGTTGCTGAAATTTCTGGACTCAGCTCCAGTTCCTAGCGGCCAGGAAAAATCCTTTTTTTCTCATCTAAATCCTCTTTTTTTTTTCCCTCCTTCACACCGTACAAATACCCGTCTTATTAACCTTTTAGTGTCCCCCTCCTTCAAAATAAAAAAAAAAAAGTGTGTCTGTGACAGTTCAGACACAAATATATCTGTTTAAAATAGTCTGGTGTAGGACAGAGAAACAAAAGTGTGGTTTTGCAGGTCCATGGTTCAAACCTCTATATTATCCACTTTTGGGCCATTTTTACCTAAAAAAAACAGTTTGAGTGTGTCGCTCACTGTTCAGCCGCAAATATATATATTGAAAAAAGTCTGGTATATGCCAGTAAATTATAACTTTGGTTGTGCTGTTCCACGGTAAAAAAATCTCTGTATTATCCTGCTTTTGCCATTTGTAGCCGTAAAGAAAAACAGTAATAGTGTCTCCTGATTGTTCAGACACCAATATATCTGTTTAAAAGAGTCTGGTATACACCAGTAAATTATAACTGTGGTTTTCACGTTCCACGTTAAAAAATCTCTATTATCCAGCTTTTGGTATTTTTTCCATAAAGAAAAAAAGTAATAGTATCTCCTCATTGTTCAGACACCAATATATCTGTTTAAAAGAGTCTGATATACAAAAGTAAATTATAACTGTGGTTTTGCCATTCCACGTTAAAAAATCTCTATTATTCAGCTTTTGGTATTTTTTCCTTAAAGAAAAACAGTAATAGTGTCTCCCTGATTGTTCAGACACAAATATATCTGTTTAAAATAGTCTGGTGTAGGCCCGAGAAATAGAAGTGTGATTTTGCAGTTCCACGGTTCAAACCTGTGTATTATCCACTTTTGGGCCATTTGTACCTAAAAAAAAACAGTTTGAGTATGTCGCTCATTGTTAAGCCGCAAATATATATATTGAAAAAAGTCTGGTATACACCAGTAATTTATAACTGTGGTTGTGCTATTCCATGCTAAAAAATCTCTATGATTGTGCTTTTGGCATTTTTTGCCGTAAAAAAAAACAGTAATAGTGTCTCCCTAATTGTTCAGACACAAATATATCTGTTTTAAATAGTCTTGTGTAGGACAGAGTAAGAGAAGTGTGGTTTTGCAGTTCTTCGGTTCAAACCTCTGTATTATCCACTTTTGGGCCATTTGAACCTAAAAAAAATCAGTTTGAGTGTGTTGCTCACTGTGCAGCCTTTTTTTTAAAAAAAAAGTTTGGTATACACCAGTAAATTATAACTGTGGTTTTGCTATTCCACAGTAAAAAATCTCTATTATCCTGCTTTTGCTGTATTTTGCCATAAAGAAAAACAGTAATAGTGTCTCCTGATTTTTCAGACACAAATATATGTGTTGAAAATAGTCTGGTGTAGGCCCGAGAAGTAGAACTGTGGTTTTGCCGTTCCACGGGTCAAATCTCTGTATTATCCTGCTTTTGGCATTTTTTGCTGTAAAGAAAATCAGTAATAGAGTCTCCTGATTGTTCAGACACCAATATATCTGTTTAAAAGAGTCTGGTATACACCAGTAAATGATAACTGTGGTTGTGCTGTTCCACGGTAAAAAATCTCTATCATCCTGCTTTTGGCATTTTTTTGGGGTAAAAAAAAACTGTAATAGTGTCTCCCTGATTGTTCAGACACAAATATATCTGTTTAAATTAGTCTGGTGTAGGCCAGAGAAACAGAAGTGTGGTTTTGCAGTTCCAAAATTAAAACCTCTGTATTATCCACTTTTGGGCCATTTGTACCTAAAAAAAAAACAGTTTGAGTGTGTCGCTCAATGTTCAGCCACAAATATACAGTACAGAACAAAAGTTTGGACACACCTTCTCATTTAAAGATTTTTCTGTATTTTCATGACTATGAAAATTGTACATTCACACTGAAGGCATCAAAACTATGAGTTAACACATGTGGAATTATATACTTAAGAAAAAAGTGTGAAACAATTGAAAATATGTCTTATATTCTAGGTTCTTCAAAGTAGCCACCTTTTGCTTTGATGACTGCTTTGCACACTCTTGGCATTCTCTTGATGAGCTTCAAGAGTTAGTCACCGGAAATGGTCTTCACTTCACAGGTGTGCCCTGTCAGGTTTAATAAGTGGGATTTCTTGCCTTATAAATGGGGTTGGGACCATCAGTTGTGTTGTGTAGACGTCAGGTGGACACACAGCTGATAGTCCTACTGAATAGACTGTTAGAATTTGTATTATGGCAAGAAAAAAGCAGCTAAGTAAAGAAAAACGAGTGGCCATCATTACTTTAAGAAATTAAGTCAGTCAGTCCGAAAAATTGGGAAAACTTTGAAAGTGTCCCCAAGTGCAGTTGCAAAAACCATCAAGCGCTACAAAGAAACTGGCTCACATGGCGACCGCCCCAGGAAAGGAAGACCAAGAGTCACCTCTGCTTCTGAGTATAAGTTTATCCGAGTCACCAGCCTCAGAAATGGCAGGTTAACAGCAGCTCAGATTAGAGACCAGGTCAATGCCACACAGAGTTCTAGCAGCAGACACATCTCTACAACAACTGTTAAGAGGAGACTTTGTGCAGCAGGCCTTCATGGTAAAATAGCTGCTAGGAAACCACTGCTAAGGACACTCAACAAGCAGAAGAGATTTGTTTGGGCTAAAGAACACAAGGAATGGACATTAGACCAGTGGAAATCTGTGCTTTGGTCTGATGAGTCCAAATTTGAGATCTTTGGTTCCAACCACCGTGTCTTTGTGCGATGCAGAAAAGGTGAACGGATGGACTCTACATGCCTGGTTCCCACCGTAAAGCATGGAGGAGGAGGTGTGATGGTGTGATGGTGTGATGGTGTGGGGGTGCTTTGCTGGTGACACTGTTGGGGATTTATTCAAAATTGAAGTCATACTGAACCAGCATGGCTACCACAGCATCTTGCAGCGGTATGCTATTCCATCCGGTTTGCGTTTAGTTGGATCATCATTTATTTTTCATCAGGACAATGACCCCAAACACACCTTCAAGCTGTGTAAGAGCTATTTGACCAAGAAGGAGAGTGATGGGGTGCTACGCCACATGACCTGGCCTCCACAGTCACCAGACCTGAACCCAATCGAGATGGTTTGGGGTGAGCTGGACCGCAGAATGAAGGTAAAAGGGCCAACAAGTGCTAAGCATCTCTGGGAACTCCTTCCAGATTGTTGGAAGACCATTTCCAGTGACTACCTCTTGAAGCTCATCAAGAGAATGCCAAGAGTGTGCAAAGCAGTCATCAAAGCAAAAGGTGGCTACTTTGAAGAACCTAGAATATAAGACATATTTTCAATTGTTTCACAATTTTTTGTTAAGTATATAATTCCACATGTGCTAATTCATAGTTTTGATGCCTTCAGTGTGAATGTACAATTTTCATAGACATGAAAATACAGAAAAATCTTTAAATGAGAAGCTGTGTCCAAACTTTTGGTCTGTACTGTATATGTTTAAAAAAGTCTGGTATGCACCAGTAAATTATAACTGTGGTTCTGCTGTTCCACCGTAAAAATCTCTGTATTATCCAGCTTTTGGTATTTTTTCCGTAAAGAAAAACAGTAATAGTGTCTCCTGATTGTTCAGACACCAATATATCTGTTTAAAAGAATCTGATATACACCAGTAAATTATAACTGTGGTTTTGCCGTCCCACGGTAAAAAATCTTTATTATCCAGCTTTTGGTATTTTTTCCGTAAAGAAAAACAGTAATAGTTTCTCCTGATTGTTCAGACACCAATATATCTGTTTAAAATAGTCTGGTGTAGGCCCGAGAAATAGAAGTGTGGTTTTACAGTTCCACGGTTCAAACCTCTGTATTATCCTCTTTTGGGTTATTTGTACCTAAAAAAAAAACCAGTTTGAGTGTGTCGCTCACTGTTAAGCCGCAAATATATATATTGAAAAAAGTTTGTTATACACCAGTAAATTATTACTGTGGTTGTGCTGTTCCACGGTAAAAAATCTCTATTATCCTGCTTTTGGCATTTTTTGCCGTAAAAAAAAACTGTAATAGTGTCTCCCTGATTGTTGAGACAAAAATATATCTGTTTAAAATAGTCTGGTGTAGGCCAGAGAAATAGAAGTGTGGTTTTGCAGTTCTACGGTTCAAACCTCTGTGTTATCCACTTTTGGGCCATTTTTACCTTAAAAAAAAGCAGTTTGAGTGTCTTGCTCACTGTTCAGCCGCAAATATATATATTTAAAAAAGTCTGGTATACACTAGTAAATTTTAACGGTGGCTTTGCTGTTCCAGAGTAAAAAATCTCTGTATTATCCTGCTTTTGCCATTTTTAGCCGTAAAGAAAAACAGTAATAGTGTCTCCTGATTGTTCAGACACCAATATATCTGTTTAAAAGAATCTGATATACACCAGTAAATGATAACTGTGGTTTTGCCGTCCCACGGTAAAAAATCTTTATTATCCAGCTTTTGGTATTTTTTCCGTAAAGAAAAACAGTAATAGTGTCTCCTGATTGTTCAGACACAAATATATCTGTTTAAAATAGTCTGATGTAGGCCCGAGAAATAGAAGTGTGGTTTCGCAGTTCCACGGGTCAAATCTCTATATTATCCTGCTTTTGCCATATTTTGCCATAAAGAAAAACAGTAATAGTGTCTCCTGATTGTTCAGACACAAATATATCTGTTTAAAATAGTCTGGTGTAGGCCAGAGATACAGAAGTGTGGTTTTACAGTTCCATGGTCCAAACCTCTGTATTATCCACTTTTGGGCCATTTCTACCTAAAAAAAACCAGTTTGAGTGTGTCCCTCACTGTTCAGCCGCAAATATATATATTTAAAAAAGTCTGGTATACACCAGTAAATTATAACTGTGGTTTTGCCGTTCCACGGTAAAAGATCTCTATTATCCAGCTTTTGTTATTTTTTCCATAAAGACAAAAAGTAATAGTATCTCCTGATTGTTCAGACACCAATATATCTGTTTAAAAGAGTCTGATATACACCAGGAAATTATAACTGTGGTTTTGCTGTTCCACAGTAAAAAATCTTACTATTATCCTGCTTTTGCCATCTTTTGCCGTAAAGAAAAACAGTAATAGTGTCTCCTGATTGTTCAGACACAAATATATCTGTTGAAAATAGTCTGGTGTAGGCCCGAGAAATAGAACTGTGGTTTTGCCGTTCCACGGGTCAAATCTCTGTATTATCCTGCTTTTGGCATTGTTTGCCGTAAAGAAAAACAGTAATAGTGTCTCCTGATTGTTCAGACACAAATATATCTGTTTAAAATAGTCTGGTATACAACAGTAGATGATAACTGTGGTTTTGCCATTCCACGTTTAAAAATCTCTATTACCCAGCTTTTGGTATTTTTTCCTTAAAGAAAAACAGCAATAGTGTCTCCCTGATTGTTCAGCCACAAATATATCTGTTTAAAATAGTCTGGTGTAGGCCAGAGAAACAGAAGTGTGGTTTTGCAGTTCCACGGTTCAAACCTCTGTATTATCCTCTTTTGGGTTATTTGTACCTAAAAAAAAAAACAGTTTGAGTGTGTCGCTCACAGTTCAGCCGCAAATATATATATTGAAAAAAGTTTGTTATACACCAGTAAATTATAACTGTGGTTGTGCTGTTCCACTGTAAAAATTCTCTATTATCCTGCTTTTGGCATTTTTTGCCGTAAAAAAAACTGTAATAGTGTCTCCCTGATTGTTCAGACACAAATATATCTGTTTAAAATAGTCTGGTGTAGGCCAGAGAAACAGAAGTGTGGTTTTGCAGTTCCACGGTTCAAACCTCTGTATTATCCAATTTTGGGCCATTTTTACCTTAAAAAAAGCAGTTTGAGTGTCTCGCTCACTGTTCAGTCGCAAATATATATATTTAAAAAAGTCTTGTATACACCAGTAAATTTTAACTGTGGTTTTGCTGTTCCAGAGTAAAAAATCTCTGTATTATCCTGCTTTTGCCATTTTTAGCCGTAAAGAAAAACAGTAATAGTGTCTCCTGCTTGTTCAGACACCAATATACAGTTATATGAAAAAGTTTGGGCACCCCTATTAATCTTAAGCTTAGTATTTTATAAAATTTGGTGTTTTTGCAACAGCTATTTCAGTTTGATATATGTAATAACTGTTGCACACAGTAATGTTTCTGCCTTGAAATGAGGTTTATTGTACTAACAGAAAATGTGCAATCTGCATTCAAACAAAATTTGACAGGTGCATAAGTATGGGCACCCTTATCATTTTCTTGTTTTAAATACTCCTACCTATTTTTTACTGACTTACTAAAGCACTCTTTTTGTTTTTGTAACCTCATTGAGCTTTGAACTTCATTGCCAGGTGTATGCAATCATGAGAAAAGCTACTTAAAGTGGCCACTTGCAAGTTGTTCTCCTGTTTGAATCTCCTCTGAAGAGTGGCATCATGGGCTCCTCAAAACAACTGTCAAATGATCTGAAAACAAAGATTATTCAACATAGTTGTTCAGGGGAAGGATACAAAAAGCTGTCTCAGAGATTTAACCTGTCAGTTTCCACTGTGAGGAACATAGTAAGGAAATGGAAGAACACAGGGACAGTTCTTGCTAAGGCCAGAAGTGGCAGGCCAAGAAAAACATCAGAAAGGCAGAGAAGTAGAATGGTGAGATCAGTCAAGGACAATCCTCAGACCACCTCCAGAGAGCTGCAGCATCAACTTGCTGCAGATGGTGTCACTGTGCATCGGTCAACTATACAACGCACTTTGCACAAGGAGAAGCTGTATGGGAGAGTGATGCGAAAGAAGCCGTTTCTGCAAGCACGCCACAAACAGAGTCGGCTGAGGTATGCAAAAGCACATTTGGAGAAGCCAATTTCTTTTTGGAAGAAGGTCCTGTGGACTGATGAAACCAAGATTGAGTTGTTTGGTCATACAAAAAGGCGTTATGCATGGCGGCAAAAAAACACAGCATTCCAAGAAAAACACTTGCTACCCACAGTAAAATTTGGTGGAGGTTCCATCATGCTTTGGGGCTGTGTGGCCAATGCCGGCACCGGGAATCTTGTTAAAGTTGAGGGGCGCATGGATTCCACTCAGTATCAGCAGATTCTTGACAATAATGTTCAAGAATCAGTGATTAAGTTGATGTTAAGCAGGGGATGGATCTTTCAGCAAGACAATGATCCAAAACACCGCTCCAAATCTACTCAGGCATTCATGCAGAGGAGCGATTACAATGTTATGGAATGGCCATCCCAGTCCCCAGACCTGAATATCATTGAACATCTGTGGGATCATTTGAAGAGGGCTGTCCATGCTCGGCGACCATCAAACTTAACTGAACTGGAATTGTTTTGTAAAGAGGAATGGTCAAACATACCTTCATCCAGGATCTAGGAACTCATTAAAAGCTACAGGAAGCGACTAGAGGCTGTTATTTTTGCAAAAGGAGGATCTACTAAATATTAATGTCACTTTTCTGGTGAGGTGCCCATACTTATGCACCTGTCAAATTTTGTTTGAATGCAGATTGCACATTTTCTGTTAGTACAATAAACCTCATTTCAAGGCAGAAACATTACTGTGCCCAACAGTTATTACATATATCAAACTGAAATAGCTGTTGCAAAAACACCAATTTTTATAAAACATTAAGCTTAAGATTAATAGGGGTGCCCAAACTTTTTCATATAACTGTATCTGTTTAAAAGAGTCTGGTATACACCAGTAAATTATAACTATGGCTTTGCTGTTTCATGGTAAAAAATTTCTATTATCCAGCTTTTGGTATTTTTTCCATAAAGAAAAACATTAATAGTGTCTCCTGATTGTTCTGACACCAATATATCTGTTTAAAAGATTCTGGTATACACCAGTAAATTTTAACTGTGGTTTTGCCGTCCCACGGTAAAAAATCTTTATTATCCAGCTTTTGGTATTTTTTCCGTAAAGAAAAACAGTAATAGGGTCTCCCTGATTGTTCAGACACAAATATTTCTGTTTAAAATAGTCTGGTGTAGGCCAGAGAAACAGAAGTGTGGTTTTGCAGTTCCACTATTCAAACCTCTGTTATCCTGCTTTTGCCATTTTTTGTCGTAAAGAAAAGCAGTAATAGTGTCTCCTGATTGTTCAGACACACATATATCTGTTTAAATTAGTCTTGTGTAGGACAGAGAAAGAGAAGTGTGGTTTTACAGTTCCACGGGCCAAACCTCTGTATTATCCACTTTTGGGCAATTTATACCTAAAAAAAAAACAGTTTGAGTGTGTCGCTCACTGTTCAGCCGCAAATATATATATTGAAAAAAGTCTGGTATACACCAGTAAATTATAACTATGGTTGTGCTGTTCCACGGTAAAAAATCTCTATTATCCTGCTTTTGGCATTTTTTACCGTAAAAAAAGAACTGGAAAAGTGTCTCCTGATTGTTCAGACACAAATATATCTGTTTAAAATAGTCTGGTGTAGGCCAGAGAAACAGAAGTGTGGTTTTGCAGTTCCATGGTTCAAACCACTGTATTATCCACTTTTGGGCCATTTATACCTAAAAAAAAAACTGTTTCAGTGTGTCGCTTACTGTTCAGCCGCAAATATATATCTTAAAAAAAGTCTGGTATACACCAGTAAATTATAACTGTGGTTTTGCAGTTCCACAGTAAAAAATCTTAGTATTATCCTGCTTTTGCCATTTTTTTCCGTAAAGAAAAACAGTAATAATGTCTCCTGATTGTTCAGACACAAATATATCTGTTGAAAATAGTCTGGTGTAGGCCCGAGAAATAGAACTGTGGTTTTGCTGTTCCACGGGTCAAATCTCTGTATTATCCTGCTTTTGCCATTCGTAGCCATAAAGAAAAACAGTAATAGTGTCTCCTGATTGTTCAGACACCAATATATCTGTTTAAAAGAATCTGATATACACCAGTAAATTATAACTGTGGTTTTGCCGTCCCATGGTAAAAAATCTTTACTATCCAGCTTTTGGCATTTTTTCTGTAAAGAAAAACAGTAATAGTGTCTCCCTGATTGTTCAGACACAAATATTTCTGTTTAAAATAGTCTGGTGTAGGCCAGAGAAAGAGAAGTGTTGTTTTGGAGTTCCACTGTTCAAACCTCTGTTATCCTGCTTTTGCCATTTTTTGTCATAAGGAAAAGCAGTAATAGTGCCTCCTGATTGTTCAGACACAAATATATCTGTTTAAAATAGTCTGGTGTAGGCCAGAGAAACAGAAGTGTGGTTTTGCAGTTCCACGGGCCAAACCTCTGAATTATCCACTTTTGGGCCATTTGTACCTAAAAAAAAACAGTTTGAGTGTGTTGCTCACTGTTCAGCCGCAAATATATATGTTTAAAAAAGTCTGGTATACACCAGTAAATTATAACTGTGGTTTTGTTGTTCCACCGTAAAAAATCTCTGTATTATCTTGCTTTTACCATTTTTAGCCGTAAAGAAAAACAGTAATAGTGTCTCCTGCTTGTTCAGACACCAATATATCTGTTTAAAAGAGTCTGGTATACACCAGTAAATTATAACTGTGGTTTTGCCGTCCCACGGTAAAAAATCTTTATTATCCAGCTTTTGGTATTTTTTCCGTAAAGAAAAACAGTAATAGGGTCTCCTGATTGTTCAGACACAAAGATATCTGTTTAAAATAGTCTGGTGTAGGCCAGAGAAATAGAAGTGTGGTTTAGCAGTTCCACGGGTCAAATCTCTGTATTATCCTGCTTTTGCCATATTTTGCCATAAAGAAAAACAGTAATAGTGTCTCCTGATTGTTCAGACACAAATATATCTGTTTAAAATAGTCTTGTATAGGACAGAGAAAGAGAAGTGGGGTTTTGCAGTTCCACGGTAAAAAATCTTTACTATCCAGCTTTTGGTATTTTTTCCGTAAAGAAAAACAGTAATAGTGTCTCCCTGATTGTTCAGACACAAATATTTCTGTTTAAAATAGTCTGGTGTAGGCCAGAGAAACAGAAGTGTGGTTTTGCAGTTCCACTGTTCAAACCTCTGTTATCCTGCTTTTGCCATTTTTTGTCGTAAAGAAAAACTGTAATAGTGTCTCCTGATTGTTCAGACACCAATATATCTGTTTAAAGAGTCTGGTATACACCAGTAAATTATAACTGTGGTTTTGCCGTTCCACGGTAAAAAATCTCTATTATCCAGCTTTTGTTATTTTTTCCGTAAAGGAAAAAAACTAATAGTATCTCCTGATTGTTCAGACACTAATTCATCTGTTTAAAAGAGTCTGATATACACCAGTAAATTATAACTGTGGTTTTGCCGTCCCACGGTAAAAAATCTTTACTATCCAGCTTTTGGTATTTTTTCCGTAAAGAAAAACAGTAGTAGTGTCTCACTGATTGTTCAGACACAAATATATCTGTTTAAAATAGTCTGGTGTAGGCCAGAGAAATAGAAGTGTGGTTTAGCAGTTCCACGGGTCAAATCTCTGTTTTATCCTGCTTTTGCCATATTTTGCCATAAAGAAAAACAGTAATAGTGTCTCCTGATTGTTCAGACACAAATATATCTGTTTAAAATAGTCTTGTGTAGGATAGAGAAAGAGAAGTGTGGTTTTGCAGATCCACGGTAAAAAATCTTTACTATCCAGCTTTTGATATTTTTTCCATACAAAAAACAGTAATAGTGTCTCCCTGATTGTTCAGACACAAATATTTCTATTTAAAGTAGTCTGGTGTAGGCCAGAGAAACAGAAGTGGGGTTTTGCAGTTCCACTGTTCAAACCTCTTTTATCCTGCTTTTGCCATTTTTTGTCATAAAGAAAAACAGTAATAGTGTCTCCTGATTATTCAGACACACATATATCTGTTTAAAATAGTCTTGTGTAGGACAGAGTAAGAGATGTGTGGTTTTGCAGTTCCACGGTTCAAACCTCTGTATTATCCACTTTTGAGCCATTTATACCTAAAAAAAAAAAGTTTGAGTGTCTCGCTCACTGTTCATCCGCAAATATATATATTGAAAAAAGTCTGGTATACACCAGTAAATTATAACTGTGGTTGTGCTGTTCCACGGTAAAAAATCTCTGTATTATCCTGCCTTTGCCGTTTGTAGCCATAAAGAAAAACAGTAATAGTGTCTCCTGATTGTTCAGACACCAATATATCTGTTTAAAATAGTCTGATATACACCAGTAAATTATAACTGTGGTTTTGCCATCCCAAGGTAAAAAATCTTTACTATCCAGCTTTTGGTATTTTTTCCGTAAAGAAAAACAGTAATAGTGTCTCCCTGATTGTTCAAACACAAATATTTCTGTTTAAAATAGTCTGGTGTAGGCCAGAGAAACAGAAGTGTGGTTTTGCAGTTCCACTATTCAAACCTCTGTTATCCTGCTTGGCCATTTTTTGTCGTAAAGAAAAGCAGTAATAGTGTCTCCTGATTGTTCAGACACACATATATCTGTTTAAATTAGTCTTGTGTAGGACAGAGAAAGAGAAGTGTGGTTTTACAGTTCCACGGGCCAAACCTCTGTATTTTCCACTTTTGGGCAATTTATACCTAAAAAAAAAACAGTTTGAGTGTGTCGCTCACTGTTCAGCCGCAAATATATATATTGAAAAAAGTCTGGTATACACCAGTAAATTATAACTATGGTTGTGCTGTTCCACGGTAAAAAATCTCTATTATCCTGCTTTTGGCATTTTTTGCCGTAAAAAAAGAACTGGAATAGTGTCTCCTGATTGTTCAGACACAAATATATCTGTTTAAAATAGTCTGGTGTAGGCGAGAGAAACAGAAGTGTGGTTTTGCAGTTCCATGGTTCAAACCTCTGTATTATCCACTTTTGGGCCATTTATACCTAAAAAAAACCCAGTTTGAGTGTGTCGCTCACTGTTCAGCCGCAAATATATATCTTAAAAAAAGTCTGGTATACACCAGTAAATTATAACTGTGGTTTTGCAGTTCCACAGTAAAAAATCTTAGTATTATCCTGCTTTTGCCATATTTTTCCGTAAAAAAAAACAGTAATAATGTCTCCTGATTGTTCAGACACAAATATATCTGTTGAAAATAGTCTGGTGTAGGCCCGAGAAATAGAACTGTGGTTTTGCTGTTCCACGGGTCAAATCTCTGTATTATCCTGCTTTTGCCATTCGTAGCCATAAAGAAAAACAGTAATAGTGTCTCCTGATTGTTCAGACACCAATATAGCTGTTTAAAAGAATCTGATATACACCAGTAAATTATAACTGTGGTTTTGCCGTCCCATGGTAAAAAATCTTTACTATCCAGCTTTTGGCATTTTTTCTGAAAAGAAAAACAGTAATAGTGTCTCCCTGATTGTTCAGACACAAATATTTCTGTTTAAAATAGTCTGGTGTAGGCCAGAGAAAGAGAAGTGTTGTTTTGGAGTTCCACTGTTCAAACCTCTGTTATCCTGCTTTTGCCATTTTTTGTCATAAAGAAAAGCAGTAATAGTGCCTCCTGATTGTTCAGACACAAATATATCTGTTTAAAATAGTCTGGTGTAGGCCAGAGAAACAGAAGTGTGGTTTTGCAGTTCCACGGTTCAAATCTCTGTATTATCCACTTTTGGGCCATTTGTACCTAAAAAAAAACAGTTTGAGTGTGTTGCTCACTGTTCAGCCGCAAATATATATGTTTAAAAAAGTCTGTTATACACCAATAAATTATAACTGTGGTTTTGTTGTTCCACCGTAAAAAATCTCTGTATTATCTTGCTTTTGCCATTTTTAGCCGTAAAGAAAAACAGTAAAAGTGTCTCCTCATTGTTCAGACACCAATATATCTGGTTGAAAGAGTCTGGTATACACCAGTAAATTATAACTGTGGTTTTGCCATCCCACAGTAAAAAATCTCTATTATCCAGCTTTTGGTATTTTTTGCGTAAAGAAAAACAGTAATAGTGTCTCCTGATTGTTCAGACACCAATATATCTGTTTAAAAGAGTCTGGTGTACACTAGTAATTTATAACTGTGGTTTTCCCATCCCAAGGTAAAAAATCTTTACTATCCAGCTTTTGGTATTTTTTCCGTAAAGAAAAACAGTAATAGTGTCTACCTGATTGTTCAGACACAAATATTTCTGTTTAAAATAGTCTGGTGTAGGCCAGAGAAACAGAAGTGTGGTTTTGCAGTTCCACTATTCAAACCTCTGTTATCCTGCTTTTGCCATTTTTTGTCGTAAAGAAAAGCAGTAGTAGTGTCTCCTGATTGTTCAGACACACATATATCTGTTTAAAATAGTCTTGTGTAGGACAGAGAAAGAGAAGTGTGGTTTTACAGTTCCACGGGCCAAACCTCTGTATTATCCACTTTTGGGCAATTTATACCTAAAAAAAAAACAGTTTGAGTGTGTCGCTCACTGTTCAGCCGCAAATATATATATTGAAAAAAGTCTGGTATACACCAGTAAATTATAACTGTGGTTGTGCTGTTCCACGGTAAAAAATCTCTATTATCCTGCTTTTGGCATTTTTTGCCGTAAAAAAAGAACTGGAATAGTGTCTCCTGATTGTTCAGACACAAATATATCTGTTTAAAATAGTCTGGTGTAGGTCAGAGAAACAGAAGTGTGGTTTTGCAGTTCCACGGTTCAAACCTCTGTATTATCCACTTTTGGGCCATTTGTACCTAAAAAAACCCAGTTTGAGTGTGTTGCTCACTGTTCAGCGGCAAATATATATGTTTAAAAAAGTCTGGTACACCAGTAAATTATAACTGTGGTTTTGTTATTCCACCGTAAAAAATCTCTGTATTATCTTGCTTTTGCCATTTTTAGCCGTAAAGAAAAACAGTAAAAGTGTCTCCTCATTGTTCAGACACCAATATATCTGCTTGAAAGAGTCTGGTATACACCAGTAAATTATAACTGTGGTTTTGCCATCCCACAGTAAAAAATCTCTATTATCCAGCTTTTGGTATTTTTTCCGTAAAGAAAAACAGTAATAGTGTCTCCTGATTGTTCAGACACCAATATATCTGTTTAAAAGAGTCTGGTATACACTAGTAATTTATAGCTGTGGTTTTGCCGTTCCACTGTAAAAAATCTCTATTATCCTGGTTTTGTCATTTTTTGCCGTAAAAAAAAACTGTAATAGTGTGTCCCTGATTGTTGAGACACAAATATATCTGTTGAAATAGTCTGGTGTATGATCGAGAAATAGAACTGTGGTTTTGCAGTTCCACTGGTCAAATTTCTGTATTATCCTGCTTTTGGTATTTTTTGCAGTAAAGAAAAACAGTAATAGTGTCTCCTGATTGTTCATACAATATATCTGTTTAAAAGAGTCTGGTATACACCAGTAAATTATAACTGTGGTTTTGCTGTCCCACCTTAAAAAATCTCTATTATCCAGCTTTTGGTATTTTTTCCGTAAAGAAAAACAGTAATAGTCTCTCCCTGATTGTTCAGACACAAATATATCTGTTTAAATGAGTCTTGTGTAGGCCAGAGAAACAGAAGTGCGATTTTGCAATTCCACGTTTCAAACCTCTGTATTATCCACTTTTGGGCCATTTGTACCTAAAAAACAGTGTGAGTGTGTCGCTCACTGTTCAGCCGCAAATATATACATTTAAAAAGGTCTGGTATACACCAGTAAATTATAACTGTGGTTTTTGCTGTCCACAGTAAAAAATCTCTGTATTATCCTAATTTTGCCATATTTTCCTGTAGAGAAAAACAGTAGTAATGTCTCCTGATTGTTCATATACAAATATATCTGTTGAAAATAGTCTGGTGTAGGCCCGAGAAATAGAAGTGTGGTTTTGCAGTTCCACGGGTCAAATCTCTGTATTATCCTGCTTTTGGCATTTTTGCCGTAAAGAATAACAGTAATAGTGTCTCCTGATTGTTCAGACACCAATATATCTGTTTAAAAGAGTCTGGTATACACCAGTAAATTATAACTGTGGTTTTGCCGTTCCACGGTAAAAAATCTCTATTATCCTGCTTTTGATATTTTTTCCATGAAGAAAAACAGTAATAGTGTCTCCTGATTGTTCAGACACCAATATATCTCTTGAAAATAGTCTGGTGTAGGCCCGAGAAATAGAAGTGTGGTTTTGCAGTTCCAGGGGTCAAATCTCAGTATTATCCTGCTTTTGCCATTTTTTGCCATAAATAAAAACAGTAATAGTGTCTCCTGATTGTTCAGACACAAATATATCTGTTTAAAATAGTCTTGTATAGGACAGAGAAAGAGAAGTGGGGTTTTGCAGTTCCACGGTAAAAAATCTTTACTATCCAGCTTTTGGTATTTTTTCCGTAAAGAAAAACAGTAATAGTGTCTCCCTGATTGTTCAGACACAAATATTTCTGTTTAAAATAGTCTGGTGTAGGCCAGAGAAACAGAAGTGTGGTTTTGCAGTTCCACTGTTCAAACCTCTGTTATCCTGCTTTTGCCATTTTTTGTCGTAAAGAAAAACTGTAATAGTGTCTCCTGATTGTTCAGACACCAATATATCTGTTTAAAGAGTCTGGTATACACCAGTAAATTATAACTGTGGTTTTGCCGTTCCACGGTAAAAAATCTCTATTATCCAGCTTTTGTTATTTTTTCCGTAAAGGAAAAAAACTAATAGTATCTCCTGATTGTTCAGACACTAATACATCTGTTTAAAAGAGTCTGATATACACCAGTAAATTATAACTGTGGTTTTGCCGTCCCACGGTAAAAAATCTTTACTATCCAGCTTTTGGTATTTTTTCCGTAAAGAAAAACAGTAGTAGTGTCTCACTGATTGTTCAGACACAAATATATCTGTTTAAAATAGTCTGGTGTAGGCCAGAGAAATAGAAGTGTGGTTTAGCAGTTCCACGGGTCAAATCTCTGTTTTATCCTGCTTTTGCCATATTTTGCCATAAAGAAAAACAGTAATAGTGTCTCCTGATTGTTCAGACACAAATATATCTGTTTAAAATAGTCTTGTGTAGGATAGAGAAAGAGAAGTGTGGTTTTGCAGATCCACGGTAAAAAATCTTTACTATCCAGCTTTTGGTATTTTTTCCATACAAAAAACAGTAATAGTGTCTCCCTGATTGTTCAGACACAAATATTTCTATTTAAAGTAGTCTGGTGTAGGCCAGAGAAACAGAAGTGGGGTTTTGCAGTTCCACTGTTCAAACCTCTTTTATCCTGCTTTTGCCATTTTTTGTCATAAAGAAAAACAGTAATAGTGTCTCCTGATTATTCAGACACACATATATCTGTTTAAAATAGTCTTGTGTAGGACAGAGTAAGAGATGTGTGGTTTTGCAGTTCCACGGTTCAAACCTCTGTATTATCCACTTTTGAGCCATTTATACCTAAAAAAAAAAAGTTTGAGTGTCTCGCTCACTGTTCATCCGCAAATATATATATTGAAAAAAGTCTGGTATACACCAGTAAATTATAACTGTGGTTGTGCTTTTCCACGGTAAAAAATCTCTGTATTATCCTGCTTTTGCCGTTTGTAGCCATAAAGAAAAACAGTAATAGTGTCTCCTGATTGTTCAGACACCAATATATCTGTTTAAAAGAGTCTGGTATACACCAGTAAATTATAACTGTGGTTTTGCCATCCCAATGTAAAAAATCTTTACTATCCAGCTTTTGGTATTTTTTCCGTAAAGAAAAAAAGTAATAGTATCTCCTGATTGTTCAGACACCAATATATCTGTTTAAAATAGTCTGATATACACCAGTAAATTATAACTGTGGTTTTGCCATCCCAAGGTAAAAAATCTTTACTATCCAGCTTTTGGTATTTTTTCCGTAAAGAAAAACAGTAATAGTGTCTCCCTGATTGTTCAGACACAAATATTTCTGTTTAAAATAGTCTGGTGTAGGCCAGAGAAACAGAAGTGTGGTTTTGCAGTTCCACTATTCAAACCTCTGTTATCCTGCTTGGCCATTTTTTGTCGTAAAGAAAAGCAGTAATAGTGTCTCCTGATTGTTCAGACACACATATATCTGTTTAAATTAGTCTTGTGTAGGACAGAGAAAGAGAAGTGTGGTTTTACAGTTCCACGGGCCAAACCTCTGTATTTTCCACTTTTGGGCAATTTATACCTAAAAAAAAAACAGTTTGAGTGTGTCGCTCACTGTTCAGCCGCAAATATATATATTGAAAAAAGTCTGGTATACACCAGTAAATTATAACTATGGTTGTGCTGTTCCACGGTAAAAAATCTCTATTATCCTGCTTTTGGCATTTTTTGCCGTAAAAAAAGAACTGGAATAGTGTCTCCTGATTGTTCAGACACAAATATATCTGTTTAAAATAGTCTGGTGTAGGCCAGAGAAACAGAAGTGTGGTTTTGCAGTTCCATGGTTCAAACCTCTGTATTATCCACTTTTGGGCCATTTATACCTAAAAAAAACCCAGTTTGAGTGTGTCGCTCACTGTTCAGCCGCAAATATATATCTTAAAAAAAGTCTGCTATACACCAGTAAATTATAACTGTGGTTTTGCAGTTCCACAGTAAAAAATCTTAGTATTATCCTGCTTTTGCCATATTTTTCCGTAAAGAAAAACAGTAATAATGTCTCCTGATTGTTCAGACACAAATATATCTGTTGAAAATAGTCTGGTGTAGGCCCGAGAAATAGAACTGTGGTTTTGCTGTTCCACGGGTCAAATCTCTGTATTATCCTGCTTTTGCCATTCGTAGCCATAAAGAAAAACAGTAATAGTGTCTCCTGATTGTTCAGACACCAATATATCTGTTTAAAAGAATCTGATATACACCAGTAAATTATAACTGTGGTTTTGCCGTCCCATGGTAAAAAATCTTTACTATCCAGCTTTTGGCATTTTTTCTGTAAAGAAAAACAGTAATAGTGTCTCCCTGATTGTTCAGACACAAATATTTCTGTTTAAAATAGTCTGGTGTAGGCCAGAGAAAGAGAAGTGTTGTTTTGGAGTTCCACTGTTCAAACCTCTGTTATCCTGCTTTTGCCATTTTTTGTCATAAAGAAAAGCAGTAATAGTGCCTCCTGATTGTTCAGACACAAATATATCTGTTTAAAATAGTCTGGTGTAGGCCAGAGAAACAGAAGTGTGGTTTTGCAGTTCCACGGTTCAAATCTCTGTATTATCCACTTTTGGGCCATTTGTACCTAAAAAAAATCAGTTTGAGTGTGTTGCTCACTGTTCAGCCGCAAATATATATGTTTAAAAAAGTCTGGTATACACCAATAAATTATAACTGTGGTTTTGTTGTTCCACCGTAAAAAATCTCTGTATTATCTTGCTTTTGCCATTTTTAGCCGTAAAGAAAAACAGTAAAAGTGTCTCCTCATTGTTCAGACACCAATATATCTGGTTGAAAGAGTCTGGTATACACCAGTAAATTATAACTGTGGTTTTGCCATCCCACAGTAAAAAATCTCTATTATCCAGCTTTTGGTATTTTTTGCGTAAAGAAAAACAGTAATAGTGTCTCCTGATTGTTCAGACACCAATATATCTGTTTAAAAGAGTCTGGTATACACTAGTAATTTATAACTGTGGTTTTCCCATCCCAAGGTAAAAAATCTTTACTATCCAGCTTTTGGTATTTTTTCCGTAAAGAAAAACAGTAATAGTGTCTACCTGATTGTTCAGACACAAATATTTCTGTTTAAAATAGTCTGGTGTAGGCCAGAGAAACAGAAGTGTGGTTTTGCAGTTCCACTATTCAAACCTCTGTTATCCTGCTTTTGCCATTTTTTGTCGTAAAGAAAAGCAGTAATAGTGTCTCCTGATTGTTCAGACACACATATATCTGTTTAAAATAGTCTTGTGTAGGACAGAGAAAGAGAAGTGTGGTTTTACAGTTCCACGGGCCAAACCTCTGTATTATCCACTTTTGGGCAATTTATACCTAAAAAAAAAACAGTTTGAGTGTGTCGCTCACTGTTCAGCCGCAAATATATATATTGAAAAAAGTCTGGTATACACCAGTAAATTATAACTGTGGTTGTGCTGTTCCACGGTAAAAAATCTCTATTATCCTGCTTTTGGCATTTTTTGCCGTAAAAAAAGAACTGGAATAGTGTCTCCTGATTGTTCAGACACAAATATATCTGTTTAAAATAGTCTGGTGTAGGTCAGAGAAACAGAAGTGTGGTTTTGCAGTTCCACGGTTCAAACCTCTGTATTATCCACTTTTGGGCCATTTGTACCTAAAAAAACCCAGTTTGAGTGTGTTGCTCACTGTTCAGCGGCAAATGTATATGTTTAAAAAAGTCTGGTACACCAGTAAATTATAACTGTGGTTTTGTTGTTCCACCGTAAAAAATCTCTGTATTATCTTGCTTTTGCCATTTTTAGCCGTAAAGAAAAACAGTAAAAGTGTCTCCTCATTGTTCAGACACCAATATATCTGCTTGAAAGAGTCTGGTATACACCAGTAAATTATAACTGTGGTTTTGCCATCCCACAGTAAAAAATCTCTATTATCCAGCTTTTGGTATTTTTTCCGTAAAGAAAAACAGTAATAGTGTCTCCTGATTGTTCAGACACCAATATATCTGTTTAAAAGAGTCTGGTATACACTAGTAATTTATAGCTGTGGTTTTGCCGTTCCACTGTAAAAAATCTCTATTATCCTGGTTTTGTCATTTTTTGCCGTAAAAAAAAACTGTAATAGTGTGTCCCTGATTGTTGAGACACAAATATATCTGTTGAAATAGTCTGGTGTATGATCGAGAAATAGAACTGTGGTTTTGCAGTTCCACTGGTCAAATTTCTGTATTATCCTGCTTTTGGTATTTTTTGCAGTAAAGAAAAACAGTAATAGTGTCTCCTGATTGTTCATACAATATATCTGTTTAAAAGAGTCTGGTATACACCAGTAAATTATAACTGTGGTTTTGCTGTCCCACCTTAAAAAATCTCTATTATCCAGCTTTTGGTATTTTTTCCGTAAAGAAAAACAGTAATAGTCTCTCCCTGATTGTTCAGACACAAATATATCTGTTTAAATGAGTCTTGTGTAGGCCAGAGAAACAGAAGTGCGATTTTGCAATTCCACGTTTCAAACCTCTGTATTATCCACTTTTGGGCCATTTGTACCTAAAAAACAGTGTGAGTGTGTCGCTCACTGTTCAGCCGCAAATATATACATTTAAAAAGGTCTGGTATACACCAGTAAATTATAACTGTGGTTTTTGCTGTCCACAGTAAAAAATCTCTGTATTATCCTAATTTTGCCATATTTTCCTGTAGAGAAAAACAGTAGTAATGTCTCCTGATTGTTCATATACAAATATATCTGTTGAAAATAGTCTGGTGTAGGCCCGAGAAATAGAAGTGTGGTTTTGCAGTTCCACGGGTCAAATCTCTGTATTATCCTGCTTTTGGCATTTTTGCCGTAAAGAATAACAGTAATAGTGTCTCCTGATTGTTCAGACACCAATATATCTGTTTAAAAGAGTCTGGTATACACCAGTAAATTATAACTGTGGTTTTGCCGTTCCACGGTAAAAAATCTCTATTATCCTGCTTTTGATATTTTTTCCATGAAGAAAAACAGTAATAGTGTCTCCTGATTGTTCAGACACCAATATATCTCTTGAAAATAGTCTGGTGTAGGCCCGAGAAATAGAAGTGTGGTTTTGCAGTTCCAGGGGTCAAATCTCAGTATTATCCTGCTTTTGCCATTTTTTGCCATAAATAAAAACAGTAATAGTGTCTCCTGATTGTTCAGACACAAATATATCTGTTGAAAATAGTCTGGTGTAGGCCCGAGATATAGAAGTGTGGTTTTGCAGTTCCACGAGTCAAATCTCTGTATTATCCTGCTTTTGGTATTTTTTGCCGTAAAGAAAAACAGTAATAGTGTCTGCTGATTGTTCAGACACTAATATATCTGTTTAAAAGAGTCTGGTATACACCAGTACATTATAACTGTGGTTTTGCCTTCCCACGGTAAAACTCTCTATTATCCAGCTTTTGATATTTTTTCCATAAAGAAAAACAGTAATAGTGTCTCCTGATTGTTCAGACACCACGATATCTGTTGAAAATAGTCTGGTGTAGGCCCGAGAAATAGAAGTGTGGTTTTGCAGTTCCACGGGTCAAATCTCAGTATTATCCTGCTTTTGCCATTTTTTGCCATAAAGAAAATCAGTAATAGTGTCTCCCTTATTGTTCAGACACAAATATATGTATTGAAAATAGTCTGGTGTAGGCCCAAGAAATAGAAGTGTGGTTTTGCAGTACCACGGGTCAAATCTCTCTATTGTGCTGCTTTTGCCATTTTTTGCTGTAAAGAAAAGTCGTAATAGTGTCTCCTGATTGTTCAGACACAAATATATCTGTTGAAAATAGTCTGGTGCAGGCCAGAGATATAGAAGTGTGGTTTTGCAGTTCCACCAGTCAAATCTCTGTATTATCCTGCTTTTGGTATTTTTTGCCGTAAAGAAAAACAGTAATAGTGTCTACTGATTGTTCAGACACTAATATATCTGTTTAAAAGAGTCTGGTATACAACAGTACATTATAACTGTGGTTTTGCCTTCCCACGGTAAAACTCTCTATTATCCAGCTTTTGATATTTTTTCCATAAAGAAAAACAGTAATGGTGTCTCCTGATTGTTCAGACACCAATATATCTCTTTAAAATAATCTGGTGTAGGCCCGAGAAATAGAAGTGTGGTTTTGCAGTTCCACGGGTCAAATCTCAGTATTTTCCTGCTTTTGCCATTTTTTGCCTTAAAGAAAATCAGTAATAGTGTCTCCCTGATTGTTCAGACACAAATATATCTGTTGAAAAAAGTCTGGTGCAGGCCCGAGAAATAGAACTGTGGTTTTGCAGTTCCATGGGTCAAATCTCTGTATTATTCTGCTTTTGGCATTTTTTGACATAAAGAAATACAGTAATAGTGTCACCTGATTGTTCAGACACCAATATATCTGTTTAAAAGAGTCTGGTATACACCAGTAAATTATAAATGTGGTTTTGCCATCCACAGTAAAAAATCTCTATTATCTAGCTTTAGGTATTTTTTCCGTAAAGAAAAACAGTAATAGTGTCTCCTGATTGTTCAGACACCAATATATCTGTTTAAAAGAGTCTGGTATACACCAGTAAATTTTAACTGTGGTTTTGCCATTCCACTGTAAAAAATCTCTATTATCCTGCTTTTGTCATTTTTTGCCGTAAAAATAAAACTGTAATAGTGTGTCCCTGATTGTTCAGACACAAATATATCTGTTCAAAATTGCCTATTGTATGCCCGAGAAATAGAAGTGTTGTTCTGCAGTACCACGGGTCAAATCTCTGTATTATCCTGCTTTTGCCATTTTTTGCCATAAAGAAAAACAGTAATAGTGTGTCCTGATTGTTCAGATACAAATATATCTGTTGAAAATAGTCTTTTGTAGGCCCGAGATATAGAAGTGTGGTTTTGCAGTTCCATGAGTCAAATCTCTGTATTATCCTGCTTTTGGTATTTTTTGCCATAAAGAAAATCAGTAATAGTGTCTGCTGATTGTTCAGACACTAATATATCTGTTTAAAAGAGTCTGGTATACACCAGTACATTATAACTGTTGTTTTGCCTTCCCACGGTAAAACTCTCTATTATCCAGCTTTTGATATTTTTTCCATAAAGAAAAACAGTAATAGTGTCTCCTGATTGTTCAGACACCAATATATCTGTCGAAAATAGTCTGGTGTAGGCCCGAGAAATAGAACTGTGGTTTTGCAGTTCCACAGTAAAAAATCTCTATTATCCTGCTTTTGTCATTTTTTGCCGTAAAAAAAAACTGTAATAGTGTCTCCCTTATTGTTCAGACACAAATATATCTGTTGAAAATAGTCTGGTGTAGGCCCATGAAATAAAAGTGTGGTTCTGCAGTACCACGGGTCAAATCTCTGTATTATCCTGCTTTTGCCATTTTTTGCCATAAAGAAAAACAGTAATAGTTTCTCCTGATTGTTCAGACAGAAATAAATCTGTTGAACATAGTCTGTTGTAGGCCCGAGAAATAGAAGTGTGGTTTTGCAGTTCCATGGGTCAAATCTCTGTATTATCCTGCTTTTGGCATTTTTTGCCGTAAAGAAAAACAGTAATAGTGTCTCCTGATTGTTCAGACACCAATATATCTGTTTAAAAGAGTCTGGTATACACCAGTACATTATAACTGTGGTTCTGCCTTCCACGGTAAAAAATCTCTATTATCCTGCTTTTGTCATTTTTTGCTGTAAAAAAAACCTGTAATCGTGTCTCCCTGATTGTTCAGACACAAATATATCTGTTGAAAATAGTCTGGTGTAGGCCAGAGAAATAGAAGTGTTGTTTTGCAGTTGCAGTTCCACGGGTCAAATCTCTGTATTGTCCTGCTTTTGCCATTTTTTGCCGTAAATGAAAACAGTAATAGTGTCTCCTGATTGTTCAGACACAAATATATCTGTTGAAATTAGTCTGGTGTAGGCCCGAGATATAGAAGTGTGATTTTGCAGTTCCACGAGTCAAATCTCTGTATTATCCTGCTTTTGGTATTTTTTGCCGTAAAGTAAAACAGTAATAGTGTCTGCTGATTGTTCAGACACTAATATATCTGTTTAAAAGAGTCTGGTATACACCAGTACATTATAACTGTGGTTTTGCCTTCCCACGGTAAAACTCTCTATTGTCCAGCTTTTGATATTTTTTCCATAAAGAAAAACAGTAATAGTGTCTCCTGATTGTTCAGACACCAAAATATCTGTTTAAAAGAGTCTGGTATACACCAGTAAATTAAAATTGTGGTTTTGCCATGCCACTGTAAAAAATCTCTATTATCCTGCTTTTGTCATTTTTTGCCGTAAAAAAAACTGTAATAGTGTCTCCCTGATTGTTCAGACACAAATATATCTGTTGAAAATAGTCTGGTGTAGGTCCAAGAAATAGAAGTGTGGTTTTGTAGTTCCACGGCTCAAATTTCTGTATTGTTCTGCTTTTGCCATTTTTTGCCGTAAAGAAAAACCATAATAGTGTCTCCTGATTGTTCAGACACAAATATATCTGTTGAAAATAGTCTGGTGTAGGCCCGAGATATAGAAGTGTGGTTTTGCAGTTCCACGAGTCAAATCTCTGTATTATCCTGCTTTTGGTATTTTTTGCCGTAAAGAAAAACAGTAATAGTGTCTGCTGATTGTTCAGACACTAATATATCTGTTTAAAAGAGTCTGGTATACACCAGTACATTATAACTGTGGTTTTGCCTTCCCACGGTAAAACTCTCTATTATCCAGCTTTTGATATTTTTTCCATAAAGAAAAACAGTAATAGTGTCTCCTGATTGTTCAGACACCAAGATATCTGTTGAAAATAGTCTGGTGTAGGCCCGAGAAATAGAAGTGTGGTTTTGCAGTTCCACGGGTCAAATCTCAGTATTATCCTGCTTTTACCATTTTTTGCCATAAAGAAAATCAGTAATAGTGTCTCCCTTATTGTTCAAACACAAATATATGTATTGAAAATAGTCTGGTGTAGGCCCAAGAAATAGAAGTGTGGTTTTGCAGTTCCACGGGTCAAATCTCTGTATTGTGCTGCTTTTGCCATTTTTTGCTGTACAGAAAAGCCGTAATAGTGTCTCCTGATTGTTCAGACACAAATATATCTGTTGAAAATAGTCTGGTGCAGGCTAGAGATATAGAAGTGTGGTTTTGCAGTTCCACCAGTCAAATCTCTGTATTATCCTGCTTTTGGCATTTTTTGCCGTAAAGAAAAACAGTAATAGTGTCTCCTGATTGTTCAGACACCAATATATCTGTTTGAAAGAGTATGGTATACACTAGTAAATTAAAACTGTAGTTTTGCCGTTCCACATTAAAAAATCTCTATTATCCAGCTTTTAGTATTTTTTCCATAAAGAAAAACAGTAATATTGTCTCCTGATTGTTCAGACACCAATATATCTGTTTAAAAGAGTCTGGTATACACCAGTAAATTATAACTGTGGTTTTGCCGTTCCACATTAAAAAATCTCTATTATCCAGCTTTTGGTATTTTTTCCGTAAAGAAAAACAGTAATAGTGTCTCCTGATTGTTCAGACACCAATATATCTGTTTAAAAGAGTCTGGTATACACCAGTAAATTATAACTGTGTTTTTGCCTCCCACAGTAAAAAATCTCTATTATCCAGCTTTTGGTATTTTTTCCGTAAAGAAAAACAGTAATAGTGGCTCCTGATTGTTCAGACACAAATATATCTGTTTAAATTAGTCTGGTGAAGGCCAGATAAATAGAAGTGTGGTTTGGCAGTTCCACAGTTCAATCCTCTGTATTATCCACCTTTGGGCCATTTTTGCCTTAAAAAAAACAGTTTGAGTGTGTCGCTCTCACTGTTCAGCCGCAAATACATCTATTTAAAATTGTCTGTTATACCCCAGTAAACAATAACTGTGGTTTTGCCATTCCACGGTAAAAAATCTGTATTATTCAGCTTTTGGTATTTTTTTTTATAAAGAAAAACAGTAATAGTTTCTCCCTGATTGTTTAGATTGTTTAAATTAGTCGGGTGTAGGCCAGAGAAATAGAACTGTGGTTTTCCTCTTCCACGGATCTAATCTACTTTTTATTACCCTTTTTCCATTGATATTGCGAGTGTAAGATATTTTATTTCCTTTACAATGGGCAAGGCGCATGGTAAGGGACGTGGAACCGGACGTTCTGGTGATTGTGAGTGCAGAGGACGGGGCCGTGGCCAAGGTGAAAATGTGCCACAACCAACAGCCACATCTTCTCACTCCCACTTCTTGACCGATTTACCAGGGAAGCACAGAACAACACCAGTATTGTGAACTGATCAGTGTGAACAGGTTATTAATTGGATAGCAGATAATACTTCCAGTTATCTGGGCACCACCACCTCCGGTCTGTCTTCCACACGGTCAAATCTTAGTAGCCTTGAGTTTCCACCGCATACTCCTCCTCACCCTGATGCTCCTTCCTCCCACCATGCCGAGTGTCGTCAGACAGCAACTGATCCCACACTTGGACACTCTGAAGAGCTGTTCACTGGTCCATTTCCAGATTTGTGCCCCTCGCCTGCTCCGCTTGAAGTGGTGGAAGAGGAGATCCCATGTAGCGATGCCCAAATATTTGAACTGCCACAGCCACAGGAAGTCGACGCTGGCAATTTGTCACAAGAGGGGGATAATGGTGAGACACCATTGCCAGGAAGTGAGGAGGAGGATCATGGTGTGCAAGTGGAAGAGGAGGAGGTGGTGGATGATCTAGTAACTGACCCAACGTGGCAGGAGGACATGCAGAGCGAGGCCAGTGGCACACAGGGTGAGGGAGGCAGAGTACCCCAACAGGCAGGAAGAAGCAGTGTGATGGCCGCACACAGAAGGCAGGCAACAGTTCCCCGTAACACCAACACGAGGGACGTTGCAAGTACAACCTGTAGGTCTTCCGGAGTCTGGAAGTTTTTTAAAGACTCTGCTGATAACCCCCAAGAGGCCATTTGTACCACCTGCCATGCCAGAATCAGCAGGGGTGACAAAACTACCAGCCTGACCACCACCAGCATGATCAGGCACATGGCAGCAAAGCACCCGACTTTGTGGGGTGAACCCCAGGTTCCAAGACCAGTGTCAGCAGGTGTCACCACTGCTTCTACAGGTGTTGTGCATGCAATAGAACCCCCTGTTGTGTGTGCAAGGCAATCCCCTGTCCATACTGCATGCAAAGATTCCCCCTCCTCTCAGTCTTCACTTGTTATGGCAGTTTCTAAAGAAACAGCATCAACGTCCACGTCCACGTCCCACCGCAGCATTCAATTGTCCATATCCCAGACCTTTGAACGAAAGCGGAAATTCGCAGCTAACGCCCCACAGGCCACAGTCCTAAATTCGCATATTTCACGACTGCTTCCGTTGGAAATGCTGCCTTTTAGGCTGGTGGAGACGGAATCCTTCCGCAACCTTATAGCGGTGGCCGGCCCTCGGTACTCGGTCCCCAGCCGACACTATTTTGCCCGGTGTGCCATCCCCGCACTACACAAGCACGTGTCCCAAAACATCTGTCGTGCCCTCAACAATGCAGTTACTGGGAGAGTCCACCTGACAACGGACACGTGGACAAGTGCTTGTGGCCTGGGACGGTACATCTCCCTGACGGCACACTGGGTAAACATAGTGGAAACTGGGACCCAGTCGGACCTTGGGACGGAACACATCCGCCCCACACTGAGGATTGCTGGCCCAATGTCAGTCAGAGTTGCCCCCACAGTGTACAGCTCTTGCGCATCATCCTCCTCCTCCTCCTCATGTTCAGCCTCCTTCTCAGATATCACCACATCAGTTACAAGCTGGAATCACTGCAGTACTGCCTCCGCCAAGCGGCAACAGGGTGTGCTGTAACTCATAAGTAGAGATGAGCGTTGTTCGACTAGAACTGTTCGCCAATCTCAAATTCGAGCTGTTTTGGGCGGTGTTCGAGTTGTTCGACGAACCCGAACGATTTGCAAAAAATTCGGCTGTTCGAGGTTATGTTCGATAACTGTTCGTGCACCAAAAGCGTGTCCTGCATGTCTGGCGCTATTTAGAGCACCAATCATGCAGGGATTGTCTGCCACTCACTGTAATGCCACAGCCATGGTGGTTGTGGCATTACAGTGATTGCCCAAATCGATGGGAACAGTGCCAACAGTGAAACATGAAAAGCCGGCAATTCATCAGCGGCATACACCGATACCCGACAATTTAGAACCGAAAGAATAGAGCTTCACACATAGATTAGATAGATAGAAACATATCAGTCACACATATAAGAAGCACAGTGACAGTGTTGCTTACTGTACTTGTCATTTAGTGTAAAGGATTTATCAAAAAAAATAATAGTGTTTTCATGCACCGTCTCTTTAAAAAAGCCAGCCGGCAATTCAGCAGCGGTACCCGACAATTTATAACAGACAGAATAGAGCTTCACACATAGATTAGATAGATAGAAACATGTCAGTCACACATATAAGAAGCACAGTGACAGTGTTGCTTACTGTACTTGTCATTTAGTGTAAAGGATTTATCAAAAAAAATAATAGTGTTTTCATGCACCGTCTCTTTAAAAAAGCCGGCCGGCAATTCAGCAGCGGTACCTGACAATTTATAACAGACAGAATAGAGCTTCACACATAGATTAGATAGATAGAAACATGTCAGTCACATATATATGAAGTACAGTGACAGTGTTGATTACTGTACTTGTCATTTAGTGTAAAGGATTTATTAAAAAAAATAATAGTGTTTTCATGCACTGTCTCTTTAAAAAAGCCGGCCGGCAATTCAGCATCGGTACCCGACAATTTAGAATAGAAGGAATAGAGAATCACACATAGATTAGATAGATAGAAACATGTCAGTCACATATATATGAAGTACAGTGACAGTGTTGATTACTGTACTTGTCATTTAGTGTTAAAATAAAGGATTTATTTAAAAAAAAATTGGCGTGGGGTTCCCTGTAATTTTAGTCTCTAGCGGAGGTTAAGCAGACGGCTGGGGCAGATGTTTGAAGCCTGGGAAGGGGGTAATACCCATGGAGCTTCCCAGGCTACTAATATCAGCCCCCAGCGGAATACCTAGCCTTTACTAGCTATTAAAATGGGGGACCCCCCAAAAAAATGACGTGGGGTCCACCCTATTTTAATAGCTAGCAAAGGCTAGGCAGACAGCTGGGGGCTGATATTAATAGCCCAGGAAGGGTTCCATGAATATTGGCCCCCTCCCAGGCTAGAAACACCAGCCGTCAGCCGCCCCAGAAATGGCGCATCCTTAGAATGCGCCAATTCTGGCACTTAGCCTCGCTCTTCCCACTGCCCTGTAGCGGTGGCAGTGGGGTAATAGGGCTGGGGTTGATGTCAGCTTATAATGCCAGCTGACATCAAGCCCAGGTTAGTAATGGAGAGGTGTCTATAAGACACCCCCATTACTAACCCCATAGTCAAAGTTAAAAGAAAACACAAACACCCAGAATAAAGTCCTTTAATTGAAATAAAGACACATTCCTTTATTGTTCTAAATTAAACCATACTTACCATCACGCCCATTCCAGCTGAAGCCAACGATCTCCTGCAATAAAAGAAAAATAATAAAGCAACCTCATCCTTACCTTTCCATGGTTCCCACGACAGCTTCAGCTCTGCTACATCGAGATAACAGGCTGGACCGCAGCAGAACGCTGCCATCCAGCCTGTCATCCCGCAGACACTGAGAAGCGCAGGCATGCTTGCGCTCCTCAGTGTCTGGCTGTGACGGCATAAAGATGAGACGAGTTCATGTCCAATGAACTCGGCGCACCTCATGCACGTCACTGACAGCGTGGGAGAATTCTCACGCTGTAGCGCTGAGTGCAGGAGAATTTGTCAGTGTCAGTGACGTGCATGAGGTGAGCTGAGTTCATTGGACATGAGCTCACCTCATGCACGTCACTGACAGCGTGGGAAAATTCTCCTGCACTCAGCGCTACAGCGTGAGAATTCTCCCACGCTGTCAGTGACGTGCATGAGGTGCGCCGAGTTCATTGGACATGAACTCGTCTCATCTTTATGCCGTCACAGCCAGACACTGAGGAGCGCAAGCATGCCTGCGCTTCTCAGTGTCCGCGGGATGACAGGCTGGATGGCAGCTTTCTGCTGCGGTCCAGCCTGTCATCTCGATGTAGCAGAGCTGAAGCTGTCGTGGGAACCATGGAAAGGTAAGGATGAGGTTGCTTAATTATTTTACTTTTATTGCAGAAGACATTGGCTTCAGCTGGAATGGGCGTGATGGTAAGTATGGTTTAATTTAGAACAATAAAGAATTGTGTGTTTATTTCAATTAAAGGACTTTATTCTGGGTGTTGTGTTTTTCTAAATACTTTACTAGAAATTCATGGTGGTCATGTCTAATATTGGCGTGACCCCATGAATTTCGGGCTTAGGGCCAGCTGATAATGCCAAGCTGGCCTTAACCCCTTTATTACCCAGTGAGCCACCGCACCAGGGCCCTGGATGAGTTGGGTACAGCGCCAGAAGATGACGCTTCTATGAACGCGCCATTTTCTGGGGCGGCTGCGGACTGCAATTTGCAGCGGGTGGGGCCCAGAAAGCTCCCTGCGCTGCGGATTCCAGCTCCCAGCTGCCTAGTTGTACCTGGCTGGGCACAAAAATAGGGCGAAGCCCCACGCATTTTTTTTTTAAATTATTTCATGAAATTCATGGAATAATTAAGAAAAAAAGGGCTTCCCTATATTGTTGTGTCCAACCAGGTACAAATAGGCTGCTGGTGGTTGGGGGCAGCTTCCCAGGCTACTAATATCAGCCCCCAGCGGAATACCTAGCCTTTACTAGCTATTAAAATGGGGACCCCCCAAAAAAATGACGTGGGGTCCCCCCTATTTTAATAGCTAGCAAAGGCTAGGCAGACAGCTGGGGGCTGATATTAATAGCCCAGGAAGGGTTCCATGAATATTGGCCCCCTCCCAGGCTAGAAACACCAGCCGTCAGCCGCCCCAGAAATGACGCATCCTTAGGATGCGCCAATTCTGGCACTTAGCCTCGCTCTTCCCACTGCCCTGTAGCGGTGGCAGTGGGGTAATAGGGTTGGGGTTGATGTCAGCTTATAATGCCAGCTGACATAAAGCCCAGGTTAGTAATGGAGAGGCGTCTATAAGACACCCCCATTACTAACCCCATAGTGAAAGTTAAAAAAAACCCACAAACACCCAGAATAAAGTCCTTTAATTGAAATAAAGACACATTCCTTTATTGTTCTAAATTAAACCCTACTTACCATCACACCCATTCCAGCTGAAGCCAACGATCTCCTGCAATAAAAGAAAAATAATAAAGCAACATAATCCTTACCTTTCCATGGTTCCCACGACAGCTTCAGCTCTGCTACATCGAGATAACAGGCTGGACCGCAGCAGAAAGCTGCCATCAAGCCTGTCATCCCGCAGACACTGAGAAGCGCAGGCATGCTTGCGCTCTGCAGTGTCTGGCTGTGACGGCATCCAGATGAGCCGAGGTCATGTCCAATGAACTCGGCGCCCCTCATGCAAGTCACTGACAGCGTGGGAAAATTCTCCTGCACTCAGCACTTCAGCGTGAGAATTCTCCCACGCTGTCAGTGACGTACATGAGGTCAGCTGAGTTCATTGGACATGAATGAGCTCACCTCATGCACGTCACTGACAGCGTGGGAGAATTCTCACGCTGTAGCGCTGAGTGCAGGAGAATTCTCCCACGCTGTCAGTGACGTGCATGAGGTGCGCCGAGTTCATTGGACATGAACTTGTCTCATCTTTATGACGTCACAGCGAGACACTGAGGAGCGCAAGCATGCGTACTCTTCTCAGTGTCTGCGGGATGACAGGCTGGATGGCAGCTTTCTGCTGCGGTCCAGCCTGTCATCTCGATGTAGCAGAGCTGAAGCTGTCGTGGGAACCATGGAAAGGTAAGGATGATGTTGCTTTATTATTTTTCTTTTATTGCAGGAGATCGTTGGCTTCAGCTGGAATGGGCGTGATGGTAAGTATGGTTTAATTTAGAACAATAAAGAATTGTGTCTTTATTTCAATTAAAGGACTTTATTCTGGGTGTTGTGTTTTTTTAAATTCTTTACTAGAAATTCATGGTGGTCATGTCTAATATTGGCGTGACCCCATGAATTTCAGGCTTAGGGCCAGCTGATAATGCCAAGCTGGCCTTAACCCCTTTATTACCCAGTGAGCCACCGCACCAGGGCCCTGGATGAGTTGGGTACAGCGCCAGAAGATGGCGCTTCTATGAACGCGCCATTTTCTGGGGCGGCTGCGGACTGCAATTTGCAGCGGGTGGGGCCCAGAAAGCTTGGGCCTCCCTGCGCTGCGGATTCCAGCTCCCAGCTGCCTAGTTGTACCTGGCTGGGCACAAAAATAGGGCGAAGCCCCACGCATTTTTTTTTTTAATTATTTCATGAAATTCATGGAATAATTAAGAAAAAAAGGGCTTCCCTATATTGTTGTGTCCAACCAGGTACAAATAGGCAGCTGGTGGTTGGGGGCAGCCCGTCCCTGCCTGCTGTACCTGGCTGGACACAAATATAGTGCGAAGCCCCACGTCAATTTTTTTTTAATTATTTCATGAAATAATTTTTTTAAAAAAGGGCTTCCCTATATTGTTGTGTCTGGCCAGGTACAAATAGGCAGCTGGTGGTTGGGGGCAGCCCGTTCCTGCCTGCTGTACCTGACTGGACACAAATATAGGGCGAAGCCCCACGTCAATTTTTTTTAAATTATTTCAGGAAATTCATGAAATAATGAAAAAAAAATTGATGTGGGGCTTCGCCTTATATTTGTGTCCAGCCAGGTACAGCAGGCAGGGACGGGCTGCTCCCAACCACCAGCTGCCTATTTGTACCTAGCCGGACACAACAATATAGGGAAGCCCTTTTTTTCTTAATTATTCCATGAATTTCATGAATTAAAAAAAAAAATACGTGGAGCTTCGCCCTATTTTTGTGTCCAGCCAGGTACAACTAACTAGGCAGCTGGGGGCTGGAATCTGCAGCGCAGGGAGGCCCAAGCTTTCTGGGCCCCACCCGCTGCAAATTGCAGTCCGCAGCCGCCCCGGAAAATGGCGCGTTCATAGAAGCGCCATCTTCTGGCGCTGTACCCAACTCATCCAGGGCCCTGGTGCGGTGGCTCACTGGGTAATAAAGGGGTTAAGGCCAGCTTGGCATTATCAGCTGGCCCTAAGCCCGAAATTCATGGGGTCACGCCAATATTAGACATGACCACCATGAATTTCTAGTAAAGTATTTAAAAAAAACACAACACCCAGAAAAAAGTCCTTTAATTGAAATAAACACACAATTCTTTATTGTTCTAAATTAAACCATACTTACCATCACGCCCATTCCAGCTGAAGCCAATGATCTCCTGCAATAAAAGTAAAATAATAAAGCAACATCATCCTTACCTTTCCATGGCTCCCACGACAGCTTCAGCTCTGCTACATCGAGATGACAGGCTGGACCGCAGCAGAACGCTGCCATCCAGCCTGTCATCCCGCAGACACTGAGAAGCGCAGGCTTGCTTGCGCTACTCAGTGTCTGGCTGTGACGGCATCCAGATGAGCCGAGGTCATGTCCAATGAACTCGGCGCACTTCATGCACGTCACTGACAGCGTGGGAAAATTCTCACGCTGAAGCGCTGAGTGCAGGAGAATTTTCCCACGCTGTCAGTGACGTACATGAGGTGAGCCGAGTTCATTGTCGGCTCATCTGGATGCCGTCACAGTCAGACACTGAGGAGCGCAAGCATGCCTGCGCTTCTCAGTGTCTGCGGGATGACAGGCTGGATGGCAGCGTTCTGCAGGTCCAGCCTGTCATCTCGATGTAGCAGAGCTGAAGCTGTCCTGGGAACCATGGAAAGGTAAGGATGAGGTTGCTTTATTATTTTTCTTTTATTGCAGGAGATCGTTGGCTTCAGCTGGAATGGGCGTGATGGTAAGTATGGTTTAATTTAGAACAATAAAGAATTGTGTCTTTATTTCAATTAAAGGACTTTATTCTGGGTGTTTGTGTTTTTTTTTTAACTTTGACTATGGGGTTAGTAATGGGGGTGTCTTATAGACGCCTCTCCATTACTAACCTGGGCTTGATGTCAGCTGGCATTATAAGCTGACATCAACCCCAACCCTATTACCCCCTGTCACCGCACCAGGGCAGCGTGGAAGAGCGAGGCTAAGTTCCAGAATTGGCGCATCCTATGGATGCGCCATTTCTGGGGCGGCTGACGGCTGGTGTTTCTAGCCTGGGAGGGGGCCAATATTCATGGCACCCTTCCTGAGCTATTAATATCAGCCCCCAGCTGTCTGCCTAGCCTTTGCTAGCTATTAAATTAGGGGGGACCCCACGTCATTTTTTTTGGGGGGGTCCTCCATTTTAATAGCCAGTAAAGGCTAGGTATTCAGCTGGGGGCTGATATTAGTAGCCTGGGAAGCTCTGTGGGTATTACCCCCTTCCCAGGCTTCAAACATCTGCCCCAGCTGTCTGCTTAACCTCCGCTAGAGACTAAAATTATGGGGAACCCCACGCCAATTTTTTTTAATAATAAATCCTTTATTTTAATACTAAATGACAAGTACAGTAACCAACACTATCACTGTATATTATATATGTGACTGACATGTTTCTATCTATCTAATCTATGTGTGAAGCTCTATTCTGTCTGTTATAAATTGTCGGGTGCAGATGCTGAATTGCCGGCCGGCTTTTTTAAAGAGACGGTGCATGAAAACACTATTATGTTTTTTGATAAATCCTTTACACTAAATGACAATTACAGTAAGCAACACTGTCACTGTACTTCATATATATGTGGCTGACATGTTTCTATCTATCTAATCTATGTGTGATTCTCTATTCCTTCTATTCTAAATTGTCGGGTACAGATGCTGAATTGCCGGCCGGCTTTTTTAAAGAGACGGTGCATGAAAACACTATTATTTTTTTTAATAAATCCTTTGCAGTAAATGACAAGTACAGTAAGCAACACTGTCACTGTACTTATTATATATGTCACTGACATGTTTCTATCTATCTAATCTATGTGTGAAGCTCTATCTTTCTGTTCTAAATTGTCGGGTACCGCTGCTGAATTGCCGGCCGGCTTTTTTAAAGAGACGGTGCATGAAAACACTATTATATTTTTTAATAAATCCTTTACACTAAATGACAAGTACAGTAAGCAACACTGTCACTGTACTTCATATATATGTGACTGACATGTTTCTATCTATCTAATCTATGTGTGATGCTCTATTCCTTCATGTCTAAATTGTCGGGTACCGGTGTATGTCGCTGCTGAATTGCCGGCCGGCTTTTTTAAAGAAAGTGTCTTCTGAGCAGTTTGTGAGCTTTTGGACACCTTTGAAGGTGTTTTCTATGTGTTCCTATGTGTTTTTGTTTGCCTGCCATTGGTTTTAACGGTGTTCTAAGGTGTTCGACGAACAGTTCGACGAACAGTTCCTCGAACATCCTGGTGTTCGACGAACCGAACCGAACCCGAACACTAAGGGGGTGGCTCAACACTACTCATAAGCTTAAGTGAGAAACCTCACACTGCTTGTGAGTTGTGGACATCTGTGAACGAGCAGGCAGATCTGTGGCTGAGACTGCTGAACCTACATCCAGGCATGGTCGTGTGTGACAATGGCCATAACCTGGTGGCGGCTCTGAGGCGAGGCAAGATCACACAAGTACCATGCCTGGCTCATGTGCTTAACCTCGTGGTTCAGCGGTTTCTTAAATCATTCCCCGAGTTGCCAGATCTGCTAGTCAAAGTAAGCCGCCTGTCAGCTCATTTTCGCAAGTTAGCTACAGCCTCCCCCGCCCTTGCTGTGTTGCAGCAGTGTTTGCAGCTTCCGTCACACCGACTGGTGTATGTTGTCCCCACACATTGGACCTCTCCTCCTCCACATGTTGCAAAGGATTTGTGAGCAGTTGTGGAGTACCAGCTGCAACAAGGCCGTCGATAATCAGGTCAGACTCCACACATAAGACTCAGGAGTGGACCTGGATGTCTGACATATGTACCATCTTGACAAACTTTGAGGAGTCCACCAAGATGGTGAGTGGCAATGATGCCATCATTAGTGTCAGCATTTCACTTGTCTGTCTTTTGCAATGCTCTCTGCAGAGAATTAAAGAGGAGGCATTGAAGCCAGAGTATGATGAGATGGATCAAGAAGCCGTAGCGGTCGTTTACACACAGCCCAGCCTCATCTCATCCCAACGTGCATTGGGGGACAATGAGGGAGAAGAGGAGGATGAGGAGGAGGAAGAACAGGAGCTTGTATTATGCGCTGTAGACGGTAGTATCTGTACAACTGTCATACCGTCGGCTCAGCGTGGGTGGCCTGAGGACAGGGAGGAGGAGGAGGAGGGGGAGGAGGAGAGCATGGTCAGTCGTCATCTTGGTGAGGACACGTAAGTCTTGCCCATTACCAGTCTAGCACGCATGGCTGACTTTATGTTACGCTGCCTTAACTGTGACCCTTGCGTTGTCAAAATGTTGGGTGACAGTCATTACTGGTTGGTGACACTTTTAGACCCCCGCTACAAGGAGAACTTTCACTCTCTTATTCCTGAGGTGGAGAGGCCTACAAAAATGGGGCAGTACCAGAAGGCCCTTGCTGCAGAACTGTTAAAAAAAATTCCCATCTGAACACGCTAGCAGCAGAGGTCACAGTTCGTTGCCCAACCAAGGCGTACGTGCGAGAGAGATGAAACTCCAATCCAGCAGAGGCAGGGGAACACTGTCAACGTTCTGGGACAGTTTTCTCAGATCCTCCCTTCGGACAGACCCTGAGGCGCGGGGTACTCTCACAAGGAGTGGAAAGTTTCAAAAGATGGTGAGGGAGTACCTTGCCGACCGTCCAGCGTCCTCCGTGATTCCTCTGTGCCTTTTAATTATTGGGTATCCAAGCTGGACACTTGGAGTGTACTCGCTCTGTACGCCTTGGAGGTCATGGCCTGCCCTGCCGCTAGCATGTTATCAGAGCATGTTTTTAGTGCTGCTGGGAAATTATAACTGATAAGCGCACTCGCTTGTCAACTGACAATGCTGACAAGCTGACCCTTATAAAAATGAACAAGGGCTGGATTAGGCCAGACTTCTCATCACCACCAAATGACAGCAGAGTAACAAAGTCAAATCTACTGTGTTATTTCGGGAGGTGTATTCACATGCACCGCTTCACACCCACACATGGGTATACGCTTCTTCATTTCGGCAGTTTTATGTTCTTCTCCTTATC
Source organism: Phyllobates terribilis (assembly GCF_046119375.1). Lineage (NCBI taxonomy): Eukaryota > Metazoa > Chordata > Amphibia > Anura > Dendrobatidae > Phyllobates > Phyllobates terribilis. Next base: position 492,667 of record NW_027363610.1, on the reverse strand, counting down.
CTCAGCCTATACCACTATACCACCAGGGTGACCATGGTCTGTGTTGCCATTATTGAAAGTTCTTCCATCCTTATTTTTGTCAGCTTTTGCTTTTAAGGCATAAGCAAAGACTGTGGGAGACCCATTCCCCAATAATGGAAATAATATTTTTAAGATGCTGTACTGTAGGGCTCTTGTTAGCTCCACCACTCTTCCAAGGGGCATTAAAACCATCTTGCTAAGCTACTGTGACCTCCACATCTCTTCCATGGGGCATTAATATTGTCTTCTTACTCCACTGTAACCTCCACCACATTTGCAAAGGGCATTAAAACCGTCTTGTTAAGTTACTGTGACCTCCACGTCTCTTCCAAGGGGCATTAAAACTGTCTTGTTAAACCACTCTGAACTCAACAGCTCTCCCAAGGGGCATTAAAACCGCCTTGCTAAACTACTGTGACATCCACGTATCTTCCACGGGGCATTGATATTGTTTTTTTATTCCACTGCGACCTTCACCACTCTTCCAAGGGGCGTTAAAACCGTTTTGTTAAGCTACTGTGACCTCCACGTCTCTTCCATGGTGCATTGATATTGTCTTTTTATTCCACTGTAACCTCCACCACTTTTCCAAAGGGCATTAAAACCGTCTTGTTAAGCTACTGTGACCTCCACGTCTCTTCCAAGGGACATTAAAACTGTCTTGTTAAACCACTCTGAACTCCACAGCTCTTCCAATGGGCATTAAAACCGTCTTGTTAAGCTACTGTGACCTCCACGTATCTTCCACGGGGCATTGATATTGTCTTTTTATTCCACTGCGACCTCCACCACTCTTCCAAGGGGCATTGATATTGTCTTTTTATTCCACTGCGACCTCCACCACTCTTCCAAGGGGCATTAAAACCATTTTGCTTAGCTACTGGGATCTGCACGTCTTCTACAAGGGGCATTAAAACCGTCTTGTTTAACCACTCTAAACTCCACAGCTCTTCCAAGGGGCATTAAAACTGTCTTGTTAAGCTACGTCTTGTTTAACCACTCTGAACTCCACAGCTCTTCCAAGGGGCATTAAAACTGTCTTGTTAAGCTACTTTGACCTCAACATCTCTTCCACGGGGCATTGCTATTGTCTTTTTATTCCACTGCGACCTCCACCACTCTTCCAAGGGGAGTTAAAACAGTCTTGTTAAGCTACTGTGACCTCCACGGGGCATTGATATTGTCTTTTTATTCCACTGCGACCTCCACCACTCTACCAAAAGGCATTGATATTGTCTTTTTATTCCACTGCGTACTCCACCACTCTTCCAAGGGGCATTAAAACCATCTTGTTAAGCTACTGTGACCTCTATGTCTCTTACATTGGGCATTGATATTGTCTTTTTATTCCACTGTAACAACCACCACTTTTCCAAGAGGCATTATACCCTCTTGTTAAACTACTGTGACCTCCACGTCTCTTCCAAGGGGCATTAAAACAGTCTTCTTAAACCACTCTGAACTCCACAGCTTTTCCAAGGGGCATTAAAACGGTCTTGTTAAACTACTGTGACCTCCATGTCTCTTCCACGGGGCATTGATATTGTCTTTTTATTTCACTGAGACCTCCACCACGCTTCCAAGGGGAGTTAAAACCGTTTTGTTAAGCTACTGAGACCTCCACGTCTCTTCCACGGGGCATTGATATTGTCTTTTTATTCCACTGCGACCTCCACCACTGTTCCAAGGGGCATTAAAATCATTTTGTTTAGCTACTGGGATCTCCACGTCTTCTCCAAGGGGCATTAAAACCGTCTTGTTAAACCACTCTGAACTCCACAGCTCTTCCGAGGGGCATTAAACCGTCTTGTTAAGCTACTGTGACCTCAAGGTCTCTTCCCCGGGGCATTACTATTGTCTTTTTATTCCACTGCGACCTCCACCACTCTTCCAAGGGGCGTTAAAACCGTAGTGTTAAGCTACTGTGACCTACAAGGGGAATTGATATTGTCTTTTTATTCCACTGCGACCTGCACCACTCTTCCAAAAGGCATTGATATTATCTTTTTATTCCACTGTAACCTCCACCACTCTTCCAGGGGGCATTGATATTGTCTTTTTATTCCACAGCGTCCTCCACCACTCTTCCAATGGGCATTAAAACCGTCTTGTTTAGCTAATGGGATCTCCACGTCTTCTCCATGGGGCATTAAACCTGTCTTGTTAAACCACTCTGAACTCCACAGCTCTTCCAAGGGGCATTAAAACCGTCTTGTTAAGTACTGTGATATCCACGTCTCTTGCATGTGGCATTGATATTGTCTTTTTATTCCACTGCGACCTCCACCACTCTTCCAAGGGGCAATAAAACCATCTTGTTAAGCTACTGTGACCTCCACATCTCTTCCACGGGGCATTGATATTGTCTTTTTATTCCACTGCGACCTCCACCACTCTTCCAAGGGGCATTAAAACCTTCTTGTTAAGCTACTGTGACCTCCACGTCTCTTCCACGGGGCATTGATATCGTCTTTTTATTCCACTGCGACCTTCAAGACCCTTCCAAGGGGCATTGATATTGTCTTTTTATTCCTCTGCTAACTCCTCCACTCTTCCAAGGGGCGTTAAAAACGTTTTGTTTAGCTACTGGGATCTCCACGTCTCTTCCACGGGGCATTGATATCGTCTTTTTATTCCACTGCGACCTCCAAGACCCTTCCAAAGGGCATTGATATTATATTTTTATTCCACTGTGACCTCCACCACTCTTCCAAGGGGCATTGGTATTGTCTTTTTATTCCACTGCGAACTCCACCACTCTTCCAAGGGGCATTTAAACCGTTTTGCTTAGCTACTGGGATCTCCACGTCTTCTCAAAGTGGCATTAAAACCGTCTTGTTAAACCACTCTGAACTCCATAGCTCTTCCAAGGGGCATTAAAACCGTCTTCTTAAGCTACTGTGACCTCAACGTCTCTTCCATGGGGCATTGCTATTGTCTTTTTATTCACTGCGACCTCCACCACTCTGACAAGGGGCGTTAAAACCGTCTTGTTAAACTAATGTGACCTACACGGGGCATTGATATTGTCTTTTTATTCCACTGCGACCTCCACCACTCTTCCAAAAGGCATTGATATTGTCTTTTTATTCCTCTGCGAACTCCACCACTCTTCCAAGGAGCATTAAAACCGTATTGTTAAGCTACTTTGATCTCCACGTCTCTTCCACGGGGCATTAATATTGTAATTTTATTCCACTGTAACCTCCACCACTCTTCCAGGGGGCATTGATATTGTCTTTTAATTCCACTGCGAACTCCACCACTCTTCCAAGGGAAATTAAAACCATCTTGTTTGGCTACTGGAAACACCACATCTTCTCCAAGGGGCATTAAAACTGTCTTGTTAAACCACTCTGAACTCCACAGCTCTTCCAAGGAGCATTAAAACCATCTTGTTAAGCTACTGTGATCTCCACGTCTCTTCCACGTTACATTGATATTGTCTTTTTATTCCACTGTAACCTCCACCACTCTTCCAAGGAGCATTAAAACCATCTTGTTAAAATACTTTGACCTCCACGTCTGTTCCACGGGCAATTGATATTGTTTTTTTATTCCACTGCGACCTCCACCATTCTTCCAAGAGGCATTAAAACCTTCTTGTTAAGCTACTGTGACCTCCACGTCTCTTCCACGGGGCATTGATACTGTCTTTTTTTTCCACTGTGACCTACACCACTTTTCCAAGGGGCGTTAAAACCGTCTTGTTAAGCTACTGTGACCTCCACATCTTTTCCACGGGGCATTGATATTGTCTTTTTATTCCACTGCGACCTCCACCACTCTTCCAAGGGGCATAGATATTGTCTTTTTATTCCACTGCAACCTCCATCACTCTTTCAAGGGGCATTCATATTGTCTTTTTATTCCACTGCAACCTCCACCACTCTTCCAAGGGGCATTAAAACCGTTTTGTTTAGCTACTGGGATCTCCACGTCTTCTCCAAGGGGCATTGAAATCGTCATGTTAAGCTGCTGTGACCTCCAGGGGGCATTGATATTGTCTTTTTAATCCACTGCGACTTCCATCACTCTTACAAAAGGCATTGATATTGTCTTTTTATTCTACTGCGAACTCCACCACACTTCCAAGGAGCATTAAATCCGTCTTGTTAAGCTACTGTGATCTCCACGCCTCTACCACAGGGCATTGATATTGTCTTTTTATTCCAATGTAACCTCCACCACTCTTCCAAGGGGCATTGATATTGTCTTTTTATTCCACTGCGACCTCCACCACTTTTCCAAGGGGCATTAAAGCCGTCTTGTTAAACCACTCTGAACTCCACAGCTCTTCCAAGGGGCATTAAAACCATCTTGTTAAACTACTGGGTTGAACTAGATGTACTTAGTCTTCCTTCAACCTTAAAAACTATGTATGTTACTGTGACCTCCATGTCTCTACCAAGGGGCATTAAAACCGTCTTGTTTAGCTTCTGGTATCTCCACGTCTACTCCAAGGGTCATTAAAACTGTCTTGTTAAACCACTCTGAACTCCACAGCTCTTCCAAGGGGCATTAAAACCGTCTTGTTAAGCTACTATGATTTCCACGTCTCTTCCACGGGGCATTGATATTGTCTTTCTATTCCACTGTAACCTCCACCACTCTTCCAAGGGGCATTAAAACCGTCTTGTTAAGCTACTGTGACCTCCACGTCTCTTCCACGGGGCATTGATATTGTCTTTTTATTCCACTGCGACCTCCACCACTCTTCCAAGGGGCATTGATATTGCCTTTTTATTCCACTGTGACCTCCACCACTTTTCCAAGGGACATTAAAACCGTCTTGTTAAGCTTCTGTGACCTCCACGTCTCTTCCAAGGGGCATTACAACCGTCTTGTTAAACCACTCTGAACTCCACAGCTCTTCCAAGGGGCATTAAAACCATCTTGTTAAACTACTGTGACCTCCACCTCTATATCAAGGGGCATTAAAAACGTCTAGTTAAACCGCTCTGACCTCCACAGATCTTCCAAGTGGCATTAATATCGTCTTGTAAAGCTACTGTGACCTCCGCGTCTCTTTCACAGGGCATTTATATTGTCTTTTTATTCCACTGCGACCGCCACTACTCTTCCAAGGGACATTAAAAGTGGCTTGTTAAGCTTCTCTGACTTCCTCGTCTCTTCCACGGGGTAATGATATTGTATTTTTATTCCACTGCGACCTCCACCACTCTTCCAAGGGGCATTGATATTGTCTTTTTATATTACTGCGACCTCCACCAATCTTCCAAGGGTCATTAAAACCGTCTTGTTAAGCTACTGTCACCTCCACGACTCTTCCACGGGGCAATGATATTGTCTTTTTATTCCACTGCAACCTCCATCACTCTTCCAAGGGGCATTCATATTGTCTTTTTATTCCACTGCAACCTCCAACACTCTTCCAAGGGGCATTGATTTTGTCTTTTTATTCCACTGCGACCTCCACCACTACTTCAAGGAGCATTAAAACCGTCTTGTTTAGCTACTGTGATTTCCACGTCTCTTCCAAGGGGAATTAAAACCGTCTTGTTAAACCACTCTTAACTCCACAGGTCTTCCAATGGTCATTAAAACCATCTTGTTAAGCTACTGTGACCTCCACGTCTCTTCCAAGGGGCAATTTTATTGTCTTTTTATTCCACTGAGACCTCCACCACTCTACCCAGGGGCATTAAAACCGTCTTGTTAAGCTACTGTGGCCTACACGGGGCATTGATATTGTCTTTTTATTCCACTGCGACCTCCACTACTCTTCCAAAAGGCATTGATATTGTCTTTTTATTCCTCTGCGAACTCCACCACTCTTCCAAGGAGCATTAAAACCGTATTATTAATCTACTTTGATCTCCACGTCTCTTCCACGGGGCATTGATATTGTATTTTTATTCCACTGTAACCTCCACCACTCTTGCAAGGGGCATTGATATTGTCTTTTTATTCCATTGTGACCTCCACCACTCTTCCAAGGGAAATTAAAACCATCTTGTTTAGCTACTGGGAACACCACGTCTTCTCCAAGGGGCATTAACACTGTCTTGTTAAACCACTCTGAACTCCACAGCTCTTCCAAGGGGCATTAAAACCATCTTGTTAAGATACTGTGACCTCCACGTCTGTTCCATGGGCAATTGATATTGTTTGTTTATTCCACTGCGAACTCCACCATTCTTCCAAGGGGCAATAAAACCGTCTTGTTAAGCTACTGTGACCTCTACATCTCTTCCACGGGGCATTGATATTGTCTTTTTCTTCCACTGCGACCTCCACCACTCTTCCAAGGGGCATTAAAACCTTCTTGATAAGCTACTGTGACCTCCACGTCTCTTGCACGGGGCATAGATATTGTCTTTTTATTCCACTGCGACCTGCACTACTCTTCCAAGGGGCATTAACATTGTCTTTTTATACCACTGCGACCACGATCATACTTACAAGGGGCATTAAAACCATCTTGTTAAGCTACTGTGACCTCCACATCTCTTCCACGGGGCACTGATGTTGTCTTTTTATTTCACCACTCTTCCAAGGGGCATTAAAACCATCTTGTTAAGCTACTGTGATCTCCACGTCTTTTCCACGTGACCTTGATATTGTCTTTTTATTCCACTGTAACCTCCACCACTCTTCCAAGGGGCATTAAAATCATCTTGTTAACCTACTGTGACCTCCACGTCTGTTCCTCGTGCCATTGATATTGTTTTTTATTCCACTGTGAACTCCACCATTCTTCCAAGGGGCAATAAAACCATCTTGTTAAGCTACTGTGACCTCCACATCTCTTCCACGGGGCATTGATATTGCGTTTTTCTTCCACTGCGACCTCCACCACTCTTCCAAGGGGCATTAAAACCTTCTTGTTATGCTACTTTGACCTCCACGTCTCTTCCACGGGGAATTAATATTGTCTTTTTATTCCACTGCGAACTCCACCACTCTTCCAAGGGGCATTGACATTGTATTTTTATACCACTGCGACCACGATCATACTTACAAGGGGCATTAAAACCGTCTTGTTAAGCTACTGTGACCTCCACATCTCTTCCACGGGGCATTGATATTGTCTTTTTATTCCACTGTAACCTCCACCACTCTTCCAAGGGGCATTAAATCAGCTTTGTTAAGCTACTGTGACCTCCACGTCTCTTCCAAGGGGCATTAAAACTGTCTTTTTAAACCAGTCTGAACTCCACAGCTCTTCTAATGGGCATTAAAACCATCTATTTAAGCTACTGTGACCTCCACGTCTCTTCCACGTGGCATTGATATTATCTTTTTATTCCACTGTGACCTACACCACTTTTCCAAGGGGCGTTAAAGCCGTCTTGTTAAGCTACTGAGACTTCCAAGTCTTTTCCATGGCCCATTGATATTGTCTTTTTATTCCACTGCGACCTCCACCACTCTTCCAAGGGGCATTGATATTGTCTTTTTATTCCACTGCAACCTCCATCTCTCTTCCAAGGGGTATTCATAATGTCTTTTTATTACACTGCGACCTCCACCACTCTTCCAAGGGGCATTAAAACTGTTTTGTTTAGCTACTGGGATCTCCACATCTTCTCCAAGGTGCATTGAAACCGTCATGTTAAGCTACTGTGACCTCCACGGGGCATTGATATTGTCTTTTTAATCCACTGCGACCTACACCACTCTTAGAAAAGGCATTGATATTGTCTTTTTATTCCACTGCGAACTCCACCACACTTCCAAGCATCATTAAAACCGTCTTGTTAAGCTACTGTGATCTCCACGCCTCTTCCACGGGGCATTGATATTGACTTTTTATTCCACTGTAACCTCCACCACTCTTCCAAGGGGCATTGATATTGTCATTTTATTCCACTGCGACCTCCACCACTCTTCCAAGGGGCATTGATATTGTCTTTTTATACCACTGCAACCTCCACAACTCTTAGAAGGGGCAATAAAACCATCTTGTTAAGCTACTGTGACCTCCAAGTCTCTTCCACAGGGCATTGATATTGTCTTTTTATTCCACTACGACCTCCACCACTCTTCCAAGGGGCATTAAAACGTTCTAATTAAGCTACTGTGATTTCCACGTCTCCTTCACGGGGCATTGATATTGTCTTTTTATTCCACTGTAACCTCCACCACTCTTCTAAGGGCATTAAACCCGTCTTGTTAAGCTACTGTGACCTCCACCTGTATATCAAGGGGCATTAAAACCGTCAAGATAAACCGCTCTGACCTTCATAGATCTTCCAATTGGCATTAAAATTGTCTTGTAAAGCTACTGTGACCTCCGCGTCTCTTACACGGGGCATTTATATTGTCTTTATATTCCACTGCGACTGCCACCACTCTTCCAAGGGACATTAAAACCGTCTTGTTAAGCTACTATGATCTCCACGTCTCTTCCACGGGGCATTGATATTGTCTTTCTATTCCACTGTAACCTCCACCACTCTTCCAAGGGGCATTAAAACCGTCTTGTTAAGCTACTGTGACCTCCACGTCTCTTCCACGGGGCATTGATATTGTCTTTTTATTCCTCTGCGACCTCCACCACTCTTCCAAGGGGCATTGATATTGTCTTTTTATACCACTGCGACCTCCACAACTCTTAGAAGAGGCATTAAAACTGTCTTGTTAAGCTACTCTGACCTCCTCGTCTCTTCCACGGGGTAGTGATAATGTCTTTTTATTCCACTGCGACCTCCACCACTCTTCCAAGGGGCATTGATATTGTCTTTTTATTCCACTGCGACCTCCACCACTCTTCCAAGTGTCATTAAAACCGTTTGTTAAGCTACTGTCACCTACACGTCTCTTCCATGGGGCAATGATATTGTCTTTTTATTCCACTTCAACCTACACCACTTTTCCAAGGTGCATTAAAACCATCTTGTTAAGCTACTGTGACCTCCATGTCTATTCCACGGTGCATTGATATTTATTCCACTGCAACCTCCACCACTCTTCCAAGGGGCATTGATTTTGTCTTTTTATTCCACTGCGACCTCCACCACTACTCCAAGGGGCATTAAAACCGTCTTGTTTAGCAACTGTGATTTCCACGTCTCTTCCAAGGGGCATTACAACCGTCTTGTTAAACCACTCTTAACTCCACAGGTCTTCCAATGGGCATTAAAACCGTCTTGTTAAGCTACTGTGACCTCCACGTCTTTTCCAAGGGGCATTGGTATTGTCTTTTTATTCCACTGTGACCTCCACCACTCTTCCAAGGGGCATTAAAACTGTCTAGTTGAGCTACTGTGACCTCCATGTCTCCTTCACGGGGCATTGATATTGTCTTTTTAATCCACTGTGACCTCCACCACTCTTCCAAGGGGCATTAAACCCGTCTTGTTAAGCAATTGTGACCTCCATCTCTCTACCAAGGGGCTTTAAAACCGTCTTGTTAAACCGCTCTGAACTCCACAGATCTTCCAAGGGGCCTTAAAATTGTCTTGTAAAGCTACTGTGACCTCTGCGTCTCTACCACGGGGCATTTATATTGTCTTTTTATTCCACTGCAACCGCCACCACTCTTCCAAGGGGCATTAAAAGGGTATTGAAAAGCTACTGTGACCTCCACGTCTTTTCCACGGGGTAATGATATTGTATTTTCATTCCACTGCGACCTCCACCACTCTTCCAAGGGGCATTGATATTGTATTTTTATTCCACTGCGACCTCCACCATTCTTCCAAGGGGCATTAAAACCGTCTTGTTAAGCTACTGTAACCTGTTAGGAGGGCGGTTGCAGACAACTTTATTAAATGGAACGCAACCGACTCCGGGATCCGCGATGCAGCCAAGAGGACTGCTGCCGAACACTTTCCGGGTGGAAAGTAAAGTAACAAACTTAAAGATAACCCCTCCGTGTTAACTACACACCGGACAGGGTATAGCGGTATGCTCTATCTCCGTTTAATGCACGGAGGAGAGAGTGACCGGCAACGCACCTAACAAATATCTTAGCTCTTCGTGTTAACGCACACGGAAAGGTAAGACGGTACGCACAATCTCCAAGAACCGCAGGGAGACGTGCGTCTGTGGGAACAGCAGTATCCCTGTCTTTGATACAGGCGCTACGCTATGGGGATTGGCGCTAAAGCGGTTCACACAATCTCCAAGAACCGCAGGGAGACGTGTGACCGGACTATGAGCAGTAGCCCTGTCTTCGGTACAGGTGCTATGCTATAGGATACGGCGCTAGCGTGCGGGTGATTCCCGCCGGGTACTCGAGCACTCAGCCGGCGTGCCACCGGACTGAGCAAACCCGCTCTATTTAATTCACAGGCGGCCCGGGGTGTAAAGGCGAACCCCCTGGTTAGAGCCAGTCAGTGAAGCGAAGCTTCCTGCCTCTATGAAGCTAACCTGCCTCTATGGAGCTAAACCTGCCTAGCGGAAACTCCCGGTGGCCCTTAGGGAATGACATGGTGAGAGGGATCGACCGATGAGTGATTTGCATATCCAGGAGTGACCCATTGGCTCAGTAGAGATGACATGTCTCTGGGCAAATGTAGATGATAAAAAATTGCCCTCAGCACCAGAGTCCACCCACGCATTGGCAGCAACTGCAGATCTACCGAAGGACAAGATCACCTTATATGATAGCTTGGAGGAAGAGAACCGAGAATTTAATGTACCCCCACCAGTGGTGGTAAGCCCTACTCGTTTTACCGGCTGCTTGGAGCCCTTATTTACGGGGTGCTCTGAGAGAGGTGCAGAATGGGAACGAGAGGAACTAGACTTAGACCGGGGTACACCCGTAACCTTAGGCTCCGGGTCGGGTGTCTTGGGTTTGGGTCTAAAGACGCCTGGTGCCAACAGGTACTGGGGACTGCCAACCTCTAGCTCTAACCTGTGTTCTGCATGACGTAAGTCTATACGGTCAGCGAGAGATATTAACTCCTCCAGGGAGGTTGGAATCTCTCTGGTAGATTAAGCATCTTTAATATGCCCAGCCAGACCCTTCCAGAACACTGGGATAAGCGACCGCTCAGACCAATCCAGTTCAGCCGCCAAGGTTCTGAACTGGACGGCATAGTGACTGGCGGTGGCCGAACCCTGGACCAAAGCAAGGAGCTTAAGAGCCGTATCATGAATGACCTGAGGGCCCAGGAAAACAATTTTTAGGGTCTTAAGGAAGAGACCCGTATTTACTACCACTGGGTCATTACGCTCCCATAGAGGAGTAGCCCACTCCAGAGCCCTGTGAGACAGCAATGAGATGATATATCACACTTTGGCTCTTTCGGAGGGGAACCGTGTCTCCATCATCTCCAAGTGAACGGAGCATACATTTATAAAACCCCTACAGAGTTTACTATCCCCAGAAAATTTTTCCGGGAGAGCAAACCGGGGTAATGGGGCACTTGCAGTGGTGGCAGCCGAGTTTATCATGTTGGCTGCTAGAGAAGTCGCCTGGGTAGCTACTGCAGTGGTATCAGCAACCGGGACCGCCAGTTCCAGAGACCTGAGTCTGGTCTCCAGTTGCTGTATATAACGCTGCAGCTGCTGGTTGTCGGCCATGTTCGGCAAGACCCTGGCACTCAGATACTATTAGGGGGAGCTGTTGCAGACAACTTTATTAAATGGAACGCAACTGACCCCGGGGTCCGCGATGCAGCCAAGAGGACTGCTGCCGAGCACTTTCTGGGTGGAAAGTAAAGTAACCAACTTAAAGATAACCCCTCCGTGTTAACTACACACCGGACAGGGTATAGCGGCGACGCACCTAACAAATATCTTAGCCCTTCGTGTTAACGCACACGGAAGGGTAAGACGGTACGCACAATCTCCAAGAACCGCAGGGAGACGGCGCTAGCGTGCGGGTGATTCCCGCCGGGTACTCGAGCACTCAGCCGGCATGCCACCGGACTGAGCAGACCCGCTCTATTTAATTCACAGGCGGCTCGGGGTGTAAGGGCGAACCCCCTGGTTAGAGCCAGTCAGCGAAGCGAAGCTACCTGCCTCTTTGAAGCTAACCTGCCTCTATGGAGCTAAACCTGCCTAGCGGAAACTATGGCTCTTTGAGCCCGGAGTCAGCGTGCACACCACACACAGCTAGCTCAAATGATCTGAGTGCGCCGCCATGTTTGTGGGCGGGCCTTTTAAAGATTAAGCCCTGCCCCACTGTCGCACCATTGGTGACGACACACGTGACCAATCAGGCGGTGCCAGGTCACCGGGTCAGGTGGGTGCCAACCCACCAATCATGATCCGCCAGATCACGGACATGCTCAGTGCGGCAAATCCTGGACTTAGATTCCACAAGCCCTGTCTCCCTCTGCAACCCAGGGTTAACATTGCAAGGCACAACTACCTGGAACACAAACAGTGCTCGCGGGCCAGCTAGGCGTTGGGGCTGATGGTGATGCTGAGCAGCATCAGCCCCAGCTGGACTGAAATGGGAGACCAAAGAAGGTCCTGGACCCATTCCGAACCCAGCACCAGACTGACATCTAACAGTAACTGCCACAGGATATTGATATTGTCTTTTTATTCCATTGTAACTTCCACCACTCTTCCAATGGGTATTAAAACCATCTTGTTATGCTACTGTGACCTCCAGGTCTATTCCAAGGGGCATTAAAACCGTTTTGTTAAACCCCTCTGAACTCCCCAGCTCTTCCAAGGGGCATTAAAACCGTCTTGTTAAGCTACTGTGACCTCCACGTCTCTTCCATGGGGCATTGATATTGTCTTTTTATTCCACTGGGACCATCACCACTCTTACAAGGGTCATTAAAATCGTCTTGTTAATCTACTGTGACCTCCACGTCTCTTCCACGGGGCATTGATATTGTCTTTTTAGTCCACTGCGACCTCCATCACTCTTCCAAGGGGCTTTAAAACCGTCTTGTTAAACTACTGTGACCTCAACGTCTGTTCCACGGGGTATTGAAATTGTCTTTTTATTCCACTGCGACCTCCACCACTGTTCCAAGGGGAATTGAAATTGTCCTTTTATTCCACTGCGACCTCCACCACTTTTCCAAGGGGCATTAAAACCTTATTGTTGAGCTACTGTGACCTCCACATCTCTTCCACGGGGTATTTATATTGTCTTTTTATTCCACTGTAACCTCCACCACTTTTCCAAGGGGCAATAATAATACCGTCTGGTAAAGCTACAGTGTTGTCCACGTCTCTTCCAACTGGCATTAAAAGCGTCTTGCAAAACCTCTCTGAACTCCACAGCTTTTCCAAGTGGCATTAAAACCATCTTGTTAAGCTACTGTGACTACCACGTCTTTTCTACGGGGCATTGATATTGTCTTTTTATTCCACTGCGACCTCCACCACTCTTCCAAGGGGCAATAAAACTGTCTTGTTAACTACAGTTACCTTCACGTCTCCTCCACGGGGCATTGATATTGACTTTTTATTCCACTGCGACCTCCAGCACTCTTCCAAGGGGCATTGATATTGTCTATTTATTCTACTGTAACTTCCAGCACTCTACCAATGGGTATTAAAACCATCTTGCTATGCTACTGTGACCTCCACGTCTCTTGCAATGGGTACTAAAGCCGTCTTGTTAAACCATTCTGAACTCCATAGCTCTTCCAACGGGCATTAAAACCATCTTGTTAACCTACTGTGACCTCCACATCTCTTCCACGATGCATTGATGTTGTCTTTTTATTCCACTGCGACCTCCATCACTTTTCCAAGGGGCATAAAGTTCGTCTTGTTAAGCTACTGTGACCTCCATGTCTCCTCCACGGGGCATTGATGTAGCGTCGGCGTCCCTGCCTCCTGCTAGGCAGGGACGCCGTTCCCCTCACCTCTCCGCTCTGTGCCCAGCGTCTTCCTCCCACTCTGCTGGCAGCGCCCGCTGCTTCCCGGCTACTGCGCTTAGGGAGCGCGTGCGCTCCCCTCCTCTTAAAGGGGCCGCGCGCGCCGTCCTAAGGAGTCCCCGGCCAACGGCCGGAGGACCTCACCATATATAAGGCGCCTCCTCCAAAATGGAGGTGCCCGAGCAGTGTTGTTGCAAAGCCTGTCAACTCTGCTTCAGCCCTCAGGTCCCGTTACCAGATACCTGCCAGTTACCTGCCAGATTCCTGCTTGACACCTGCCTGATACCTGTCTATCTGCTTGCATTCCTGTGGTCTGACAGTCTGCCTATCAGCACCTGCCAGTCTGTCTATGGATCAGTCTGCCTGCTCACCTGGGAGCGCTCTCCTGCTACCTGCCTGCTAGCCTACCTGGAGGCTCTGCCGTCACTTGCCGTGACCACCTGCCAGCCAGCCATGAGACTCTTACCCGCTCACCTGGGAGCGCTCACCTGCTGCCTGCCTGCTAGCCTACCTGGAGGCTATGCCGTCACTTGCCGTGACCACCTGCCAGCCAGCCGTGAGACTCTTACCCGCTTACCTGGAAGCGCTCACCTGCTACCCGCATGCTAGCCTACCTGGAGGCTTAGCCGTCACTTGATGTGACCACCTGCCTATCCAGAGACTCTTGCCCGCTCACCTGGGAGCGCTCACCTGCTACCTGCCTGCTAGCCTACCTGGAGGCTTTGCCGTCACTTGCTCTGACCACCTGCCTGTCCAGAGACTCTTGTCCGCTCACCTGGGAGCGCTCACCTGCTACCTGCCTGCTCGCCTTCCTGGAGGCTCTGCCGTCACTTGCCATGACCCCCTGCCTGCCTAGAGACTCTTATCCTGCTGTCACTTGCCGTGACCACCCGCCTGCCTAGAGACTCTTATCCTGCTGTCACTTGCCGTGACCACCCGCCTGTCAAGAGACTGTTCTCGTCACTCTCCGTGACCTCCTGCCCTTCTACCCAGAGACTGTCCCTGTCACTTGACGTGACTGCCTGCCCACTTTCCCTGGGAGCCACCCGCTTCCTTACAAGACTTGCCCCTTTGTATAGTAGCTCAGAGGTTCCACCTCCCAGACCCGTTACAATTGATATTGTCTTTTTATTCCACTGCGACCTCCACCACTCTTCCAAGGGGCATTAAACCATCTTGTTAAGCTACTGTGACCTCCACGTCTGATCCAAAGGGTATTGAAATTGTCTTTTTATTCCACTGTGACCTCCACCACTCTTCCATTGGTCATTAAAAGCGTCTTGGTTAGACTACTGTGACCTTGACGTCTCTTCCACGGGGCATTGATATTGTCTTTTTAATCCACTGCGACCACCCCACTCTTCCAAGGTGCATTGATATTGTCTTTTTATTCCACTGCGACCTTCACCACTCTACCAAGGGGCATTAAAACTGTCTTGTTAAGCTACTGTGACCTCCACGTCTCTTCCACGGGGCATTGATATTGTCTTTTTATTAAACTGCGACCTCCACCACTCTTCCTAGGACAATAAAACCATCTTGTTAAGCTACTGTGAACTCCACTTTTCTTCCACGGTGCATTGATATTGTCTTTTTATTCCACTGTGATCTCCACCACATTTCGAAGAGGCATTAAAACCATCTTGATAAGCTACTGTGACCTCCACGTCTCTTCCATGGCGTATTAAAACCATCTTGTTAAGACTACTGTGACCTCCAAGTCTCTTCCACGGGGCATTGATATTGTCTTTTTAATCCACTCCGACCTCCACCACTCTTCCAAGGGGCATTGATATTTTCTCTTTATTCCACTACGACCTCCACCACTCTTCCAAGGGGTATAAAAACCATCTTGTTAATCTACGGTGCATTGATATTTTCTTTTAATTCCACTGTAAACTACTCCACTCTCCCAAGGGGCATTAAAACCATCTTGTTTAGCTACTGTCACCTCCATGTCTCTTCCAAAGGTTATAACAACCGTCTTGTTAAACCACTCTGAACTCCAAAGCTCTTACAAAGGGCATTAAAACTGTCTTGCCACTGGGCATTGTCTTTTTATTCCACTGCGACCTTCACCACCCTACCAAGAGGCATTAAAACCGTCTTGTTAAGTTACTCTCACCTCCACGTCTCTTCCACGGGGCATTGATATTGTCTTTTTATTCCACTGCGACCTCCACCACTTTTCCAAGGGATAATAAAACCATCTTGTTAAACTACTGTAACCATCACGTCTCTTCCATGGCACATTGATATTGTCTTTTCATTCCATTGCGACCTCCCCCACTCTTTGAAGGGGCATTAAAACTGTCTAGTTAAGCTACTGTGACCTCCACGTCTCTTCTACGGGCAATGATATTGTTTTTTTATTCCACTGCAACCTCCACCACTCTTCCAAGGGGCAATAATACCGTCCTGTTAAGCTACTGTGACCTCCATGTGTCTTTCACGGTGCAATGATATTGTTTTTTTTTTCCACTCCGACCTCCACCACTCTTCGAAGAGGCATTGAAACCGTCTTGTTAAGATACTGTGACCTCCATCTTTCTTCCACAGGGTATTCATATAGTCTTTTTATTCCACTGTAACCTCCACAGCTTTTCCAAGGCATATTAAATCCGTCTTGTTAAGCTACTGTGACCTCCACGTCTCATCCAAGGGGCATTAAAACCGTCTTGTTAAGCTGCTGTGACCTCCACATCTCTTCCTCGGGGCATTGATATAGTCTTTTTATTCCACTGCGACATCCACCACTCTTCCAAGGTGCATTGATATTGTCTTTTTATTACACTGCGACCTCCACCACTCTTCCAAGGGCATTAAAACCATCTTATTAAGCTACTGTGACCTCCACGTCTCTTCCATGGGGGAATTGATATTGTCTTTTTATTCCACTGTATCCTCCACCACTCTTCCAAGGGGAATTAAAACCGTCTTGTTAAGCTACTGTGACCTCAACATCTCTTTCATGGGGCATAAATGCCATCTCGTTAAACCACTCTGTACTCCACCACTCTTCCAACGGGCAATAAAACCATCTTGTTAATCTACTGTGACCTCCACATCTCTTTCATGGGGCATTGATATTGTCTTTTTATTCCACTGCGACCCACACCACTCTACCAAGGGGCATTAAAACGGTATTGTTAAGCCACTGTTACCTTCACGTCTCTTCCACAGTGCATTAATATTGTCTTTTTATTCCTCTGCGACTTCCACCACTCTTCGTAGGGGCATTAAAGCCGTCTTGTTAAGCTACTGTGACCTCCACGTCTCTTCCACGGGGCATTCATATAGTCTGTTTATTCCACTGTAACCTCCACCACTTTTCCAAGGGGCATTAAATCCATCTTGCTAAGCTACTGTGACCTCCATGTTTCATCCAAGAGGCATTAAAACCTCCTTGTTAAACCACTCTGAACTCCACAGCTCTTCCAAGGGACATTAAAACCGTTTTGTTAAGCTACTGTGACATCCACGTCTCTTCCATGTGGCATTCAAATAGTCTGTTTATTCCACTGTAACCTCCACCACTTTTCCAAGGGGCATTAAATCCATCTTGTTAAGCTACTGTGACCTCCACGTCTCATCCAACAGACATTAAAACCGTCTTGTTAAACCACTCTGAACTCCACAGCTCTTCCAAGGGGCATTAAAACCGTCTTGCTAAGCTACTGTGACCTCCACGTCTCTTCCACGGGGCATTGATATAGTGTTTTTATTCCACTGCGACCTCCACCACTCTTCCAAGGGACATTAAAACCATCTTTTTAAGCTCCTGTGACCTCCACGTCTCTAACATTGGTCACTGATATTGTCTTTTTATTCTGCAGCGACCTCCACCACTCTTCCAAGAGTTAATAATCTGTCTTTTTAAGCTACTGTGACCTTCACGTCTCTTCCACGGGGCATTGATATTGTCTTTTTATTCCACTGCGACCTCCACCACTCTTCCAAGGGGCATTAAAGCTATCTTGTTAAGCTACTGTGACCTCCACGTCTCTTCCAAGGGGCATTAAAACCGTCTTGTTAAGCTACACTGACGTCCACGTCTATTCCACGGGGCATCGATATTGTCTTTTTATTCCACTGCGACCTCCACCACTCTTCCAAGGGGCAATAAAACCTTCTTGTTAAGCTACTGTGACCTCCACGTCTCTTCCACGGGGCATTGATATTGTCTCATTATTCCACTGTGAACTTTCAGAGTCTTCCAAGGGGCAATAAAACCATCTTGTTAAGCTACTGTAACCTCCACATCTCTTCTAAGGGGCATTAAAACCATCTTGTTAAACCACTCAGAACTTCACAGCTCTTCCTTGGGGCATTAAAACCATCTTATAAAGCTACTGTGACCTCCACGTCTCTTCCAAGGAACATTGATATTTCCTTTTTATTCCACTGCGACCTCTAGCACTCTTCCAAGGAGCATTAAAAACTTGTTAAGCTACTGTGACCTCCATGTCTCTTCCACGTGGTGTTGATATTGTGTCTTTATTTCACTGCAACCTCCACCACTTTTCCAAGGGGCATTGATGTTGTCTTTTTATTCCACTGCATCCTCCACCACTCTTCCAAGGGGCATAAAAACCATCTTGTTAATTTACTGTGATCTCCACATCTCTTCCACGGGGCATTGATATTTTCATTTTTTTCCACTGCAACCTCCACCACTCTTCAAAGAGGCATTAAGCCGTCTTTTTAAGCTACTATGACCTCCACGACTCTTCCACGGGGCATTGATATTGTCTTTTTATTCCACTGAGACCTTCACCACTCTTTCAATGGGCATTGATATTGAATTTTTATTGTACTGCGACCTCCACCACTCTTCCAAGGGGCATTCAAACCATATTTTTAAGCTACTGTGACCTCCTCGTCTCTTCCAAGGGGAAATGATATTGTCTTTTTACTCCACTGCTATCTCCACCAATCTTCCAACGGGCATTAAAACTGTCTTGTTAAGCTACTGTGACTTCAACCTCTCTTCCACGGGTCACTGATATTGTCTTTTTATTCTACTTTAACCTCCACCACTCTTCCAAGGGCCATTAAAACCGTCTTGTTAATCTACTGTGACCTGCACATCTCTTCCAAGGGGCATTAAAACAGTCTTGTTAAACCACTCTGAACTCTACAGCTCTTGCAAGGGGCATTAAAACAGTCTTATAAAGCTACTGTGACCTCCACGTCTCTTCCACGGGGCATTGATATTGCCTTTTTATTCCACTCCGACCTCCAGCACTCTTTCAAGGGGCATTAAAACCATCTTGTTAAGCTACTGTGACCTCCACATCTCTTCAACGGGGTATTGATATTGTGTTTTAATTTCACTTCGACCTCTACCACGCTTCCAAGGGGCATTGAAATTATCTTTTTATTAAAATGAGACCTCCACCACTCTACCAAGGGTCATTAAAACCGTCTTGTTCAGACTACTGTGACCTCAACGTCTGTTCCACGGGGCATTGATATTGACTTTTTCATCCACTGTGACCTTCCCCACTCTTCCAAGGGGCATTGATATTGTTTTTTTATTCTGCAGCGACTTCCACCACTCTTCCAAGGGTTAATAAACCGTCTTTTTAAGCTACTGTGACCTTCACGTCTCTTCCATGGGGCATTGATATTGTCTTTTATTCCACTGCGACCTCCACCACTCTTCCAAGGGGCATTGATATTGTCTTTTTATTCCACTGCGACCTCCAACACTCTTCCAAGGGGCATTAAAAATATCTTGTTAAGCTACTGTGACCTCCACATCTCTTCCAAGGGGCATAAAAACCATCTTGTTAAACCACTCTGAATTCCACAGCTCTTCCAAGGGGCATTAATACCATCTTGCTAAGCTACACTGACGTCCACATCTCTTCTACGGGGCATCGATATTGTCTTTTTATTCCACTGCGACCTCCACCACTCTTCCAAGGGGCCATAAAACCTTCTTGTTAAGCCACTGTGACCTCCACGTCTCTTACACGGGGCATTGATATTGGCTTTTTATTATACTGCGACCTCCAAGACTTTTTCAAGGGGCAATAAAACCGTCCTGTTAAGCTACTGTAACCTCCAAGTCTCTTCCACGGGGCAGTGATATTGTCTTTAAATTCTACTGCGACCTCCACCACTCTTCCATGGGGCATTAAAACCATCTTGTTAAGCTACTGTTACTTCCACGTCTCTTCCACGGGGCATTGATATTGTCTCATTATTCCACTGTGACCTTCCAGAGTCTTCCAAGGGGCAATAAAACCATCTTGTTAAGCTACTGTAACCTCCACATCTCTTCTAAGGGGCATTAAAACCATCTTGTTAAACCACTCAGAACTTCACAGCTCTTCCATGGGGCATTAAATCCGTCTTATAAAGCTACTGTGACCCCCACGTCTCTTCCACGGGGCATTGATATTACCTTTTTATTCCACTGCGACCTCCAGCACTCTTGCAATGAGCATTAAAACCGTCTTGATAAGCTACTGTGACCTCCACGTCTCTTCCACGTGGTATTGATATTGTGTCTTTATTTCACTGCAACCTCCACCACTTTTCCAAGGGGCATTAATATTGTCTTTTTATTCCACTGCGACCTCCACCACTCTTCCAAGGGGCATAAAAACCATCTTGTTAATCTACTGTGATCTCCACATCTCTTCCACGGGGCATTGATATTTTCTTTTTTTTCCACTGCAACCTCCACCACTCTTCGAAGTGGCATTAAACCGTCTTTTTAAGCTACTATGACCTCCTCGTCTCTTCCACGGGGCATTGTTATTGTCCTTTTATTCCACTGCGACCTCCATCACTCTTCCAAGGGGCAATGATATTGTCTTTTTATTCCACTGCGACCTCCACCACTCTTCCAAGGGGCATAAAAACCATCTTGTTAATCTACTGTGATCTCCACATCTCTTCCACGGGGCATTGATATTTTCTTTTTTTTTCACTGCAACCTCCACCACTCTTCGAAGAGGCATTAAACTGTCTTTTTAAGCTACTATGACCTCCACGACTCTTCCACGGGGCAATGATATAGTCTTTTTATTGCACTGCGACCTTCACCACTCTTTCAATAGGCATTGATACTGAATTTTTATTGTACTGCGACCTCCACCACTCTTCCAAGGGGCATTAAAACCATATTTTTAAGCTACTGTGACCTCCTCGTCTCTTCCACGGGACATTGATATTGTCTTTTTTTTCAACTGCGACCTCCACCACTCTTCCAAGGGGCAGTGATATTGTCTTTTTACTCCACTGCTATATCCACCACTCTTCCAATGGGCATTAAAACTGTCTTGTTAAGCTATTGTGCCTTCAACGTCTCTTCCACGGGTCATTGATATTGTCTTTTTATTGCACTGAAACCTCCACCACTCTTACAAGTGGCATTAAAACCGTCTTTTTAATCTACTGTGACCTCCACATCTCTTCCAAGGGGCATTAAAACAGTCTTGTTAAACCACTCTGAACTCTACAGCTCTTGCAAGGGGCATTAAAACCATCTCATAAAGCTACTGTGACCTCCACGTCTCTTCCCCGGGCATTGACATTGCCTTTTTATTTCACTACGACCTCCACCACTCTTTCAAGGGGCATTAAAACCGTCTTGTTAAGCTACTGTGACCTCCACATCTCTTCCACGGGGTATTGATATTGTGTTTTTATTTCACTGCGACCTCCACCACTCTTCCAAGGGGCATTGAAATGATCAATTTATTAAAATGAGACCACCACTCTACCAAGCGTCAATAAAACCGTCTTGTTAAGACTACTTTGACCTCCACGTCTGTTCTACGGGGCATTGATATTGTCTTTTTCATCCACTGCGACCTCCACCACTCTTCCAAGGGGCATTAAAACTTTCTTGTTAATCTACTGTGACCTCCACGTCTCTTCCAAGGGGCATTGATATTGTCTTATTATTCCACTGTGACCTTCCCGAGTCTTCCAATGGGCAATTTAACCATCTTGTTAAGCTACTGTAAACTCCACATCTCTTCTAAGGGGCATTAAAACCATCTTGTTAAAGCACTCAGAACTTCACAGCTCTTCCATGGGGCATTAAAACCGTCTTATAAAGCTACTGTGACCTCCACGTCTCTTCCAAGGAACATTGATATTGCCTTTTTATTCCACTGCGACCTCCAGCACTCTTCCAATGAGCATTAAAACCATCTTGTTAAGCTACTGTGACCTCCACGTCTCTTCCACGTGGTGTTGATATTGTGTGTTTATTTCACTACAACCTCCACCACTTTTCCAAGGGGCATTGATATTGTCTTTTTATTCCACTGCGACCTCCACCACTCTTCCAAGGGGCATAAAAAACATCTTGTTAATCTACTGTGATCTCCACATCTCTTCCACCGGGCATTGATATTTTCTTTTTTTTCCACTGCAACCTCCAACACTCTTCGAAGTGGCATTAAACCGTCTTTTTAAGCTAATATGACCTCCACGACTCTTCCACGCTGCATTGATATTGTCTTTTTATTCCACTGTAACCTCCACCACTCTTCCAAGGGGCATTAAATCCTTCTCGTTAATCTACTGTGACCTCCACATCTCTTCCAAGGGGCATTAAAACCGTCTTGTAAAAACTACTCTGAACTCTACAGCTCTTTCAAGCTGCATTACAACCGTCTTGTTAAGCTACTGTGACCTCCAAATCTCTTCCACGGGGTATTGATATTGTGTTTTTATTTCACTGCGACCTCCAACACTCTTCCAAGGAGCATTGAAGTTATCTTTTTATTAAAATGAGACCTCCACCACTCTACCAAGGGTCATTAAAACCGTCTTGTTAAGACTACTGTGACCTCCACGTCTGTTACACGGGGCATTGATATTGTCTTTTTATTCCACTGCGACCTCCACCACTCTTCCAAGGGGCAATAAAACCTTCTTGTTAAGCTACTGTTACCTCCACGTCTCTTCCACGGGGCATTAATATTGTCTTTTTATTCTACTGCGACCTCTAAGACTTTTCCAAGGGGCAATAAAAGCGTCCTTTTAAGCAACTATAACCTCCACGTCTCTTCCACGGGGCAGTGATATTGTCATTAAATTCTACTGTGACCTCCGCCACTCTTCCAAGGGGCAATAAAATCATCTTGTTAAGCTTCTGTAACCTCCACATCTCTTCTAAGGGGCATTAAAACCATCTTGTTAAACCACTCAGAATTTCACAGCTCTTCCATGGGGCATAAAAACCGTCTTATAAAGCTACTGTGACCTCCACGTCTCTTCCACAGGGCATTTATATTGCCTTTTTATTCCACTGCGACCTCCAGCACTTTTCCAAGGAGCATTAAAACCGTCTTGTTAAGCTACTGTGACCTCCACGTCTCTTCCACGTGTTGTTGATATTGTGTCTTTATTTCACTGCAACCTCCACCACTTTTCCAAGAGGCATTGATATTGTCTTTTTATTCCACTGCGACCTCCACCACTCTTCCAAGCGGCATAAAAACCATCTTGTTAATCTACTGTGATCTCCACATCTCTTCCACGGGGCATTGATATTCTCTTTTTTTACCACTGCAACCTCCACCACTCTTCGAAGAGGCATTAAACCGTCTTTTTAAGCTACTATAACCTCCACGACTCTTCCACGGGGCATTGATATAGTCTTTTTATTCCACTGCGACCTTCACCACTCTTTCAATGGGCATTGATATTGAATTTTTATTGTACTGCGACCTCCACCACTCTTCCAAGGGGCATTAAAACCATATTTTTAAGCTACTGTGACCTCCTCGTCTCTTCCACGGGACATTGATATTGTCTTTTTTTTCCACTGCGACCTCCACCACTCTTCCAAGGGGCAATGATATTGTCTTTTTACTCCACTGCTATATCCACCACTCTTCCAATGGGCATTAAAACTGTCTTGTTAAGCTACTGTGCCTTCAAAGTCTCTTCCACGGGTCATTGATATTGTCTTTTTATTCCACTGTAACCTCCACCACTCTTCCAAGTGGCATTAAAACCGTCTTGTTATTCTACTGTGACCTCCACATCTCTTCCAAGGGGCATTAAAACCGTCTTGTTAAACCACTCTGAACTCTTCAGCTCTTGCAAGGGGCATTAAAACAGTCTTATAAAGCTACTATGACCTCCACGTCTCTACCACGGGGCATTGACATTGCCTTTTTATTCCACTGCGACCTCCACCACTCTTTAAAGGGGCATTAAAACCGTCTTGTTAAGCTACTGTGACCTCCACATCTCTTCCACGGGGTATTGATATTGTGTTTTTATTTCACTGCGACCTCCACCACTTTTCCAAGGGGCATTGAAATTATCTTTTTATTAAAATAAGACCTCCACCACTCTACGAAGCGTCATTAAAACCGTCTTGTTAAGACTACTGTGACCTCCACGTCTGTTCCATGGGGCATTGATATTGTCTTTTTTATCCACTGCGACCTCCCCCACTCTTCCAAGGGGCATTGATGTTGTCTTTTTATTCTGCAGCGACCTCCACCACTTTTCCAAGGGTTAATAAACCGTCTTTTTAAGCTACTGTGACCTTCACGTCTCATTCACGGGGCATTGATATTGTCTTTTTATTCCACTGTCACCTCCACCACTCTTCCAAGGGGCATTGATATTGTATTTTTATTCCACTGCGACCTCCACCACTCTTCCAAGGGGCATTAAAACTTTCTTGTTAATCTACTGTGACCTCCACGTCTCTTCCAAGGGCATTGATATTGGCTTTTTATTCTACAGCGACCTCCAAGACTTTTTCAAGGGGCAAAAAAAACGTCCTGTTAAGCTACTGTAACCTCCACGTCTCTTCCACAGGGCAGTGATATTGTCTTAAAATTCTACTGCGACCTCCACCACTCTTTCATGGGGCATTAAAACCATCTTGTTAAGCTACTGTGACCTCCACTTCTCTTCCAAGGGGTACTGATATTGTTTTTTTATTCCACTGCGACCTCCACCACTCTTCCAAGGGGCATAAAAACCGTTTTGTTAATCTACTGTGATCTCAACGTCTCTTCCACGGGGCATTTATATTTTCTTTTTATTCCACTGTAACCTCCACCACTCTTCCAACGGGCATTAAACCCTCTTGTTAAGCTGCTGTGACCTCCACGTCTCTTCCACGGGGCATTCATATTGTCTTTTTATTCCACTATTACCTCCAACACTCTTCCAAGGGGCATTAAAACCATCTTGTTAAGCTACTGTGACCTCAACGTCTCTTTCAAGGGGCATAAAAACCATCTCGTTAAACCACTCTGTACTCCACCCTTCGTCCAAGGGGTATTAAAACCTTCTTGTTAAGCTACTGTGACTTCCACATCTCTTCCACGGGGCATTGATATTGACTTTTTATTCCACTGTAAACTCCACAACTTTTCTAAGGGGCATTAAAACCGTCTTGATAATCTGCTGTGACATCCACGTCTCTTCAAAGGGGCATTAAAACCATCTTGTTAAACCACTCAGAACTTCACAGCTCTTCCTTGGGGCATTAAAACCGTCTTATAAAGCTACTGTGACCTCCACGTCTCTTCCAAGGAACATTGATATTGCCTTTTTATTCCACTGCGACCTCTAGCACTCTTCCAAGGAGCATTAAAACCTTCTTGTTAAGCTACTGTGACCTCCACGTCTCTTCCACGTGGTATTGATATTGTGTCTTTATTTCACTGCAACCTCCACCACTTTTCCAAGGGGCATTGATAATGTCTTTTTATTCCACTGCGACCTCCACCACTCTTCCAAGGGGCATAAAAACCATCTTGTTAATCTACTGTGATCTCCACATCTCTTCCACGGGGCATTGATATTTTCTTTTTTTTCCACTGCAACCTCCAACACTCTTCAAAGTGGCATTAAACCGTCTTTTTAAGCTAATATGACCTCCACGACTCTTCCACGGGGCATTGATATTGTCTTTTTATTCCACTGCGACCTTCTCCACTATTTCAATGGGCATTGATATTGAATTTTTATTGTACTGCGACCTCCACCACTCTTCCAAGGGGCAATAAAACCATATTTTTAAGCTACTGTGACCTCCTCGTCTCTTCCACGGGGCATTGATATTGTCTTTTTATTCCACTGCGACCTCCACCACTCTTCCAAGGGGAAATTATATTGTCTTTTTATTCCACTGCGACCTCCACCACTCTTCCAAGGGGCATAAAAACCATCTTGTTAATCTACTGTGATCTCCACATCTCTTCCACGGGGCATTGATATTTTCTTTTTTTTTCACTGCAACCTCCACCACTCTTCGAAGAGGCATTAAACTGTCTTTTTAAGCTACTATGACCTCCACGACTCTTCCACGGGGCAATGATATAGTCTTTTTATTGCACTGCGACCTTCACCACTCTTTCAATAGGCATTGATACTGAATTTTTATTGTACTGCGACCTCCACCACTCTTCCAAGGGGCATTAAAACCATATTTTTAAGCTACTGTGACCTCCTCGTCTCTTCCACGGGACATTGATATTGTCTTTTTTTTCAACTGCGACCTCCACCACTCTTCCAAGGGGCAATGATATTGTCTTTTTACTCCACTGCTATATCCACCACTCTTCCAATGGGCATTAAAACTGTCTTGTTAAGCTACTGTGCCTTCAACGTCTCTACCACGGGTCATTGATATTGTCTTTTTATTGCACTGTAACCTCCACCAGTCTTACAAGTGGCATTAAAACCGTCTTTTTAATCTACTGTGACCTCCACATCTCTTCCAAGAGGCATTAAAACTGTCTTGCTTAACCACTCTGAACTCTACAGCTCTTGCAAGAGGCATTAAAACCATCTCATAAAGCTACTGTGACCTCCACGTCTCTTCCACGGGGCATTGAAATTGCCTTTTTATTCCACTGCGACCTCCACCACTCTTTCAAGGGGCATTAAAACCGTCTTGTTAAGCTACTGTGACCTCCACATCTCTTCCACGGGGTATTGATATTGTGTTTTTATTTCACTGCGACCTCCACCACTCTTCCAAGGGGCATTGAAATGATCAATTTATTAAAATGAGACCACCACTCTACCAAGCGTCAATAAAACCGTCTTGTTAAGACTACTGTGACCTCCACGTCTGTTCTACGGGGCATTGATATTGTCTTTTTCATCCACTGCGACCTCCCCCACTCTTCCAAGGGGCATTGATATTGTCTTTTTATTCCACTGCGACCTCCACCACTCTTCCAAGGGGCATTAAAACTTTCTTGTTAATCTACTGTGACCTCCACGTCTCTTCCAAGGGGCATTGATATTGTCTCATTATTCCACTGTGACCTTCCCGAGTCTTCCAATGGACAATAAAACCATCTTTTTAAGCTACTGTAAACTCCACATCTCTTCTAAGGGGCATTAAAACCATCTTGTTAAAGCACTCAGAACTTCACAGCTCTTCCATGGGGCATTAAAACCGTCTTATAAAGCTACTGTGACCTCCACGTCTCTTCCATGGGGCATTGATATTGCCTTTTTATTCCACTGCGACCTCCAGCACTCTTCTAATGAGCATTAAAACCGTCTTGTTAAGCTACTGTGACCTCCACGTCTCTTCCACGTGGTGTTGATATTGTGTGTTTATTTCACTACAACCTCCACCACTTTTCCAAGGGGCATTGATATTGTCTTTTTATTCCACTGCGACCTCCACCACTCTTCCAAGGGGCATAAAACACATCTTCTTAATCTACTGTGATCTCCACATCTCTTCCACGGGGCATTGATATTTTCTTTTTTTTCCACTAAAACCTCCACCACTCTTCAAAGTGGCATTAAACCGTCTTTTTGAGCCACTATGACCTCCACGACTCTTCCACGGGGCATTGATATTGTCTTTTTATTCCACTGCGACCTTCTCCACTGTTTCAATGGGCATTGATATTGAATTTTTATTGTACTGCGACCTCCACCACTCTTCCAAGGGGCATTAAAGCCATATTTTTAAGCAACTGTGACCTCCTCGTCTCTTCCACGGGGCATTGATATTGTCTTTTTATTCCACTGCGACCTCCACCACTCTTCCAAGGGGCAATGATATTGTCTTTTTACTCCACTGCCTTCTCCACCACTCTTCCAACGGGCATTAAAACTGTCTTGTTAAGCTACTGTTACTTCAACATCTCTTCCAAGGTGCATTAAAATCGTCTTGTAAAAAATACTCTGAAATCTACAGCTCTTGCAACGGGCATTAAAACTGTTTTATAAAGCTACTGTGACCTCCACGTCTCTTCCACGGGGCATTGATATTGACTTTTTTTTCCATTGTAACCTCCACCACTCTTCCAAGGGGCATTAAAACCGTCTTGTTAATCTACTGTGACCTCCACATCTCTTCCAAGGGGCATTAAAACCGTCTTGTAAAAACTACTCTGAACTCTACAGCTCTTTCAAGCTGCATTAAAACCGTCTTGTTAAGCTACTGTGACCTCCAAATCTCTTCCACGGGGTATTGATATTGTGTTTTTATTTCACTGCGACCTCCAACACTCTTCCAAGGAGCATTGAAGTTATCTTTTTATTAAAATGAGACCTCCACCACTCTACCAAGGGTCATTAAAACCGTCTTGTTAAGACTACTGTGACCTCCACGTCTGTTACACGGGGCACTGATACTGTCTTTTTATTCCACTGCGACCTCCACCACTCTTCCAAGGGGCAATAAAACCTTCTTGTTAAGCTACTGTTACCTCCACGTCTCTTCCACGGGGCATTGATATTGTCTTTTTATTCTACTGCGACCTCTAAGACTTTTCCAAGGGGCAATAAAACCGTCCTTTTAAGCAACTATAACCTCCACGTCTCTTCCACGGAGCAGTGATATTGTCATTAAATTCTACTGTGACCTCCACCACTCTTCCATGGGGCATTAAAACCATCTTGTTAAGCTACTGTGACCTCCACGTCTCTTCCAAGGGGCATTGATTTTGTCTCATTATTCCACTGTGACCTTCCAGAGTCTTCCAAGGGGCAATAAAAACATCTTGTTAAGCTTCTGTAACCTCCACATCTCTTCTAAGGGGCATTAAAACCATCTTGTTAAACCACTCAGAACTTCACAGCTCTTCCATGGGGAATAAAAACCGTCTTATAAAGCTACTGTGACCTCCACGTCTCTTCCACGGGGCTTTTATATTACCTTTTTATTCCACTGCGACCTCCAGCACTCTTCCAAGGAGCATTAAAACCGTCTTGTTAAGATACTGTGACCTCCACGTCTCTTCCACGTGGTGGTGATATTGTGTCTTTATTTCACTGCAACCTCCACCACTTTTCCAAGGGGCATTGATATTGTCTTTTTATTCCACTGCGACCTCCACCACTCTTCCAAGCGGCATAAAAACCATCTTGTTAATCTACTATGATCTCCACATCTCTTCCACGGGGCATTGATATTTTCTTTTTTTTCCACTGCAACCTCCACCACTCTTCGAAGAGGCATTAAGCCGTCTTTTTAAGCTACTATGACCTCCATGACTCTTCCACGGCGCATTGATATAGTCTTTTTATTCCACTGCGACCTTCACCACTCTTTCAATGGGCATTGATATTGAATTTTTATTGTACTGCGACCTCCACCACTCTTCCAAGGGGCATTAAAACCATGTTTTTAAGCTACTGTGACCTGCTCGTCTCTTCCACGGGACATTGATATTGTCTTTTTTTTCCACTGCGACCTCCACCACTCTTCCAAGGGGCAATGATATTGTCTTTTTAGTCCACTGCTATATCCACCACTCTTCCAATGGGCATTAAAACTGTCTTGTTAAGCTACTGTGCCTTCAAAGTCTCTTCCACGGGTCATTGATATTGTCTTTTTATTCCACTGTAACCTCCACCACTCTTCCAAGTGGCATTAAAACCGTCTTGTTAATCTACTGTGACCTCCACATCTCTTCCAAGGGGCATTAAAACCGTCTTGTTAAACCACTCTGAACTCTACAGCTCTTGCAAGGGGCATTAAAACCGTCTTATAAACCTACTGTGACCTCCACGTCTCTACCACGGGGCATTGACATTGCCTTTTTATTCCACTGCGACCTCCACCACTCTTTAAAGGGGCATTGAAATTATCTTTTTATTAAAATGAGACCTCCACCACTCTACCAAGCGTCATTAAAACTGTCTTGTTAAGACTACTGTGACCTCCACGTCTGTTCCATGGGGCATTGATATTGTCTTTTTTATCCACTGCGACCTCCCCCACTCTTCCAAGGGGCATTGATATTGTCTTTTTATTCTGCAGCGACCTCCACCACTTTTCCAAGGGTTAATAAACCGTCTTTTTAAGCTACTGTTACCTTCACGTCTCTTTCACGGGGCATTGATATTGTCTTTTTATTCCAATGTCACCTTTACCACTCTTCCAAGGGGCATTGATATTGTCTTTTTATTCCACTGCGACCTCCACCACTCTTCCAAGGGGCATTAAAACTTTCTTGTTAATCTATTGTGACCTCCACGTCTCTTCCAAGGGGCATTGGTATTGGCTTTTTATTCAACAGCGACCTCCAAGACTTTTTCAAGGGGCAAAAAATCCGTCCTGTTAAGCTACTGTAACCTCCACGTCTCTTCCACTGGGCAGTGATATTGTCTTTAAATTCTACTGCGACCTCCACCACTCTTCCATGGGGCATTAAAACCATTTTGTTAAGCTACTGTGACCTCCACTTCTCTTCCACGGGGTATTGATATTGTTTTTTTATTCCACTGCGACCTCCACCACTCTTCCAAAGGGCATAAAAACCGTTTTGTTAATCTACTGTGATCTCAACGTCTCTTCCACGGGGCATTTATATTTTCTTTTTATTCCACTGTAACCTCCACCACTCTTCCAACGGGCATTAAACCGTCTTGTTAAGCTGCTGTGACCTCCACGTCTCTTCCACGGGGCATTGATATTGTCTTTTTATTCCACTATTACCTCCATCACTCTTCCAAGGGACATTAAAACCATCTTGTTAAGCTACTGTGACCTCAACGTCTCTTTCAAGGGGCATAAAAACCATCTCGTTAAACCACTCTGTACTCCACCGTTCGTCCAAGGGGTATTAAAACCTTCTTGTTAAGCTACTGTGACTTCCACATCTCTTCCACGGGGCATTGATATTGTCTTTTTATACCACTGCGACCTCCACCACTCTTCCATGGGGCATTAAAACCTTCTTGTTAAGCTACTGTGACCTCCATGTCTCTTCCACCGGGCATTGATATTGTCTTTTTATTCCACTGTAAACTCCACAACTTTTCTAAGGGGCATTAAAACCATCTTGATAATCTACTGTGACATCCACGTCTCTTCAAAGGGGCATTAAAACCATCTTGTTAAACCACTCTGAACTCCACAGCTCTTCCAATGGGCATTAAAACCGTCCTATAAATCTACTGTAACCTCCACGTCTCTTCCACGGGGCATTGATATTGTCTTTTTATTCCACTGCAACCTCCACCACTCTTCCAAGGGGCATAAAAACCATCTTGTTAATCTACAGTGATTTCCACGTCTCTTCCACGGGGCATTGATATTTTCTTTTTATTCCACTGTAACCTCCACAACTCTTCCAAGGGGCATTAAAACCCTCTTGTTAAACCACTCTGTTCACCACCACTCTTCCAAGTGGCAATAAAACCGTCTTGTTAAGCTACTGTGACCTCCACGTCTCTTCCACGGTGCATTGATATTGTCTTTTTATTCCACTGCGACTTCCACCACTCTACGAATGGGCATGAAAACCGTCTAGTTAAGCTACTGTGAACTCCACGTCTCTTCCACGGGGCATTCATATAGTCTTTTTAATCCACTGTGACCTCCACCACTATTCCAAGGGGCTTTGAAATTGTCTTTTTATTCCACTGCAACCTCCACAACTCTTCCAAGGGGAAATAAAAGTGTCTTGTTAATCTACGGTGATCTCCACGTCTCTTCCACGGGGCATTGATATTTTCTTTTTATTCCACTGTTACCTCCACCACTTTCCCAAGTGGCATTAAATCCATCTACGTAAGCTACTGTGACCTTCACGTCTTTTCCAAGGAGAAATAAAGCCATCTTGTTAAGCTACTGTGACCTCCACGTCTCTTCCAAGGGGCATTAAAACCATATTTTTAAACCACTCTGAACTCCACAGCTTTTCCAAGGGGCATTAAAACCGTCCTGTTAAGCTACAATGACCTCCACGTCTCTTCCACGGTCCATTGATATTGTCTTTTTATTCCACTGCGACCTCCACCACTCTTACAAGGGGAATTAAAATCATCTTGTTAAGCTACTGTAACCTCCAAGACTCTACCTCGGGGCATTGATAATGTCTTTTTATTCCACTGAGACCTCCACCACTCTTCCAAGGGGCATGAAACCCGTCTTGTTAAGCTACTGTGACCTCCACGTCTCTTCCACGGGGCATTGATAGTGTTTTTTTATTTCAGTGCGACCTCCACCACTCTTCCAAGGGACATTAAAACAGTCTTGTTAAGCTACAATGACCTCCACGTCTCTTCCAAGGGGCATTAAAACAGTGTTTTTAAACCAAACTGAACTCCATCACTCTTCCAAGGGGCATTAAAACCATATCTTTAAGCTCATGTGACCTCCATGTCACTTCCATTGGTCATTGATATTGTCTTTTTACTCCACTGCGACCTCCACCACTCTTCCAATTGGCAGTGATATTGTCTTTTTTTTCCACTGCTATCTCCACCCCTCTTTCAAGGGGCATTAAAACTGTATTGTTAAGCTACTGTGACTTCAACATCTCTTCCACGGGGCATTGATATTGTCTTTTTATTCCACTGTAACCTCCAACACTCTTCCAAGGGGCATTAAAACCGTCTTGTTAATCTACTGTGACCTCCACATCTCTTCCAAGGGGCATTAAAACCGTCTTGTTAAACCACTCTGAAATCTACAGCTCTTGCAAGAGGCAATAAAACCGTCTTATAAAGCTATTGTGACGTACACATCTCTTCCACGGGGCATTGATATTTTCTTTTAATTCCACTGCGACCTCCACCACTCTTTCAGGAGGCATTCAAACCGTCTTGTTAAGCTACTGTGACCAACACATCTCTTCCACGGGGTATTGATATTGTGTTTTTCTTTCACTGCGACCTCCGCCACTCTTCAAACGGGCATTGAAATTGTCTTTTTATTAAAATGAGAACTCCACCACTCTACCAAGGGTCATTAAAACCATCTTGTTAAGATTACTGTGACCTCCACATCTGTTCCACGGGGCAATGATATTGTCTTTTTAATCCACTGCGACCTCCCCCACTCTTCCAAGGGGCATTGATATTGTCTTTTTATTCCACTCCGACCTCTACCACTCTTCCAAGGGGCATAAAAACCATCTTGTTAAGCTACTGTGACCTCCACGTCTCTTCCAAGGGCATTGATATTGGCTTTTTATTCTACAGCGACCTCCAAGACTTTTTCAAGGGGCAAAAAAAACGTCCTGTTAAGCTACTGTAACCTCCACGTCTCTTCCACAGGGCAGTGATATTGTCTTAAAATTCTACTGCGACCTCCACCACTCTTTCATGGGGCATTAAAACCATCTTGTTAAGCTACTGTGACCTCCACTTCTCTTCCAAGGGGTACTGATATTGTTTTTTTATTCCACTGCGACCTCCACCACTCTTCCAAGGGGCATAAAAACCGTTTTGTTAATCTACTGTGATCTCAACGTCTCTTCCACGGGGCATTTATATTTTCTTTTTATTCCACTGTAACCTCCACCACTCTTCCAACGGGCATTAAACCCTCTTGTTAAGCTGCTGTGACCTCCACGTCTCTTCCACGGGGCATTCATATTGTCTTTTTATTCCACTATTACCTCCAACACTCTTCCAAGGGGCATTAAAACCATCTTGTTAAGCTACTGTGACCTCAACGTCTCTTTCAAGGGGCATAAAAACCATCTCGTTAAACCACTCTGTACTCCACCCTTCGTCCAAGGGGTATTAAAACCTTCTTGTTAAGCTACTGTGACTTCCACATCTCTTCCACGGGGCATTGATATTGTCTTTTTATTCCACTGTAAACTCCACAACTTTTCTAAGGGGCATTAAAACCGTCTTGATAATCTGCTGTGACATCCACGTCTCTTCAAAGGGGCATTAAAACCATCTTGTTAAACCACTCAGAACTTCACAGCTCTTCCTTGGGGCATTAAAACCGTCTTATAAAGCTACTGTGACCTCCACGTCTCTTCCAAGGAACATTGATATTGCCTTTTTATTCCACTGCGACCTCTAGCACTCTTCCAAGGAGCATTAAAACCTTCTTGTTAAGCTACTGTGACCTCCACGTCTCTTCCACGTGGTATTGATATTGTGTCTTTATTTCACTGCAACCTCCACCACTTTTCCAAGGGGCATTGATAATGTCTTTTTATTCCACTGCGACCTCCACCACTCTTCCAAGGGGCATAAAAACCATCTTGTTAATCTACTGTGATCTCCACATCTCTTCCACGGGGCATTGATATTTTCTTTTTTTTCCACTGCAACCTCCAACACTCTTCAAAGTGGCATTAAACCGTCTTTTTAAGCTAATATGACCTCCACGACTCTTCCACGGGGCATTGATATTGTCTTTTTATTCCACTGCGACCTTCTCCACTATTTCAATGGGCATTGATATTGAATTTTTATTGTACTGCGACCTCCACCACTCTTCCAAGGGGCAATAAAACCATATTTTTAAGCTACTGTGACCTCCTCGTCTCTTCCACGGGGCATTGATATTGTCTTTTTATTCCACTGCGACCTCCACCACTCTTCCAAGGGGAAATTATATTGTCTTTTTATTCCACTGCGACCTCCACCACTCTTCCAAGGGGCATAAAAACCATCTTGTTAATCTACTGTGATCTCCACATCTCTTCCACGGGGCATTGATATTTTCTTTTTTTTTCACTGCAACCTCCACCACTCTTCGAAGAGGCATTAAACTGTCTTTTTAAGCTACTATGACCTCCACGACTCTTCCACGGGGCAATGATATAGTCTTTTTATTGCACTGCGACCTTCACCACTCTTTCAATAGGCATTGATACTGAATTTTTATTGTACTGCGACCTCCACCACTCTTCCAAGGGGCATTAAAACCATATTTTTAAGCTACTGTGACCTCCTCGTCTCTTCCACGGGACATTGATATTGTCTTTTTTTTCAACTGCGACCTCCACCACTCTTCCAAGGGGCAATGATATTGTCTTTTTACTCCACTGCTATATCCACCACTCTTCCAATGGGCATTAAAACTGTCTTGTTAAGCTACTGTGCCTTCAACGTCTCTACCACGGGTCATTGATATTGTCTTTTTATTGCACTGTAACCTCCACCAGTCTTACAAGTGGCATTAAAACCGTCTTTTTAAACTACTGTGACCTCCACATCTCTTCCAAGAGGCATTAAAACTGTCTTGCTAAACCACTCTGAACTCTACAGCTCTTGCAAGAGGCATTAAAACCATCTCATAAAGCTACTGTGACCTCCACGTCTCTACCACGGGGCATTGAAATTGCCTTTTTATTCCACTGCGACCTCCACCACTCTTTCAAGGGGCATTAAAACCGTCTTGTTAAGCTACTGTGACCTCCACATCTCTTCCACGGGGTATTGATATTGTGTTTTTATTTCACTGCGACCTCCACCACTCTTCCAAGGGGCATTGAAATGATCAATTTATTAAAATGAGACCACCACTCTACCAAGCGTCAATAAAACCGTCTTGTTAAGACTACTGTGACCTCCACGTCTGTTCTACGGGGCATTGATATTGTCTTTTTCATCCACTGCGACCTCCCCCACTCTTCCAAGGGGCATTGATATTGTCTTTTTATTCCACTGCGACCTCCACCACTCTTCCAAGGGGCATTAAAACTTTCTTGTTAATCTACTGTGACCTC
This sequence comes from Phyllobates terribilis, assembly GCF_046119375.1. NCBI lineage: Eukaryota > Metazoa > Chordata > Amphibia > Anura > Dendrobatidae > Phyllobates > Phyllobates terribilis. Next base: position 456,957 of record NW_027363610.1, on the reverse strand, counting down.
CACGTCTCTTCCAAGGGGCATTGATATTGTCTCATTATTCCACTGTGACCTTCCCGAGTCTTCCAATGGACAATAAAACCATCTTTTTAAGCTACTGTAAACTCCACATCTCTTCTAAGGGGCATTAAAACCATCTTGTTAAAGCACTCAGAACTTCACAGCTCTTCCATTGGGCATTAAAACCGTCTTATAAAGCTACTGTGACCTCCACGTCTCTTCCATGGGGCATTGATATTGCCTTTTTATTCCACTGCGACCTCCAGCACTCTTCTAATGAGCATTAAAACCGTCTTGTTAAGCTACTGTGACCTCCACGTCTCTTCCACGTGGTGTTGATATTGTGTGTTTATTTCACTACAACCTCCACCACTTTTCCAAGGGGCATTGATATTGTCTTTTTATTCCACTGCGACCTCCACCACTCTTCCAAGGGGCATAAAACACATCTTCTTAATCTACTGTGATCTCCACATCTCTTCCACGGGGCATTGATATTTTCTTTTTTTTCCACTAAAACCTCCACCACTCTTCAAAGTGGCATTAAACCGTCTTTTTGAGCCACTATGACCTCCACGACTCTTCCACGGGGCATTGATATTGTCTTTTTATTCCACTGCGACCTTCTCCACTGTTTCAATGGGCATTGATATTGAATTTTTATTGTACTGCGACCTCCACCACTCTTCCAAGGGGCATTAAAGCCATATTTTTAAGCAACTGTGACCTCCTCGTCTCTTCCACGGGGCATTGATATTGTCTTTTTATTCCACTGCGACCTCCACCACTCTTCCAAGGGGCAATGATATTGTCTTTTTACTCCACTGCCTTCTCCACCACTCTTCCAACGGGCATTAAAACTGTCTTGTTAAGCTACTGTGACTTCAACATCTCTTCCAAGGTGCATTAAAATCGTCTTGTAAAAAATACTCTGAAATCTACAGCTCTTGCAACGGGCATTAAAACTGTTTTATAAAGCTACTGTGACCTCCACGTCTCTTCCACGGGGCATTGATATTGACTTTTTTTTCCATTGTAACCTCCACCACTCTTCCAAGGGGCATTAAAACCGTCTTGTTAATCTACTGTGACCTCCACATCTCTTCCAAGGGGCATTAAAACCGTCTTGTAAAAACTACTCTGAACTCTACAGCTCTTTCAAGCTGCATTAAAACCGTCTTGTTAAGCTACTGTGACCTCCAAATCTCTTCCACGGGGTATTGATATTGTGTTTTTATTTCACTGCGACCTCCAACACTCTTCCAAGGAGCATTGAAGTTATCTTTTTATTAAAATGAGACCTCCACCACTCTACCAAGGGTCATTAAAACCGTCTTGTTAAGACTACTGTGACCTCCACGTCTGTTACACGGGGCATTGATATTGCCTTTTTATTCTACAGCGACCTCCACCACTCTTCCAAGGGTTAATAAACCGTCTTTTTAAGCTACTGTGACCTTCACGTCTCTTTCACGGGGCACTGATACTGTCTTTTTATTCCACTGCGACCTCCACCACTCTTCCAAGGGGCAATAAAACCTTCTTGTTAAGCTACTGTTACCTCCACGTCTCTTCCACGGGGCATTGATATTGTCTTTTTATTCTACTGCGACCTCTAAGACTTTTCCAAGGGGCAATAAAACCGTCCTTTTAAGCAACTATAACCTCCACGTCTCTTCCACGGGGCAGTGATATTGTCATTAAATTCTACTGTGACCTCCACCACTCTTCCATGGGGCATTAAAACCATCTTGTTAAGCTACTGTGACCTCCACGTCTCTTCCAAGGGGCATTGATATTGTCTCATTATTCCACTGTGACCTTCCAGAGTCTTCCAAGGGGCAATAAAAACATCTTGTTAAGCTTCTGTAACCTCCACATCTCTTCTAAGGGGCATTAAAACCATCTTGTTAAACCACTCAGAACTTCACAGCTCTTCCATGGGGAATAAAAACCGTCTTATAAAGCTACTGTGACCTCCACGTCTCTTCCACGGGGCTTTTATATTACCTTTTTATTCCACTGCGACCTCCAGCACTCTTCCAAGGAGCATTAAAACCGTCTTGTTAAGATACTGTGACCTCCACGTCTCTTCCACGTGGTGGTGATATTGTGTCTTTATTTCACTGCAACCTCCACCACTTTTCCAAGGGGCATTGATATTGTCTTTTTATTCCACTGCGACCTCCACCACTCTTCCAAGCGGCATAAAAACCATCTTGTTAATCTACTGTGATCTCCACATCTCTTCCACGGGGCATTGATATTTTCTTTTTTTTCCACTGCAACCTCCACCACTCTTCGAAGAGGCATTAAGCCGTCTTTTTAAGCTACTATGACCTCCATGACTCTTCCACGGCGCATTGATATAGTCTTTTTATTCCACTGCGACCTTCACCACTCTTTCAATGGGCATTGATATTGAATTTTTATTGTACTGCGACCTCCACCACTCTTCCAAGGGGCATTAAAACCATGTTTTTAAGCTACTGTGACCTGCTCGTCTCTTCCACGGGACATTGATATTGTCTTTTTTTTCCACTGCGACCTCCACCACTCTTCCAAGGGGCAATGATATTGTCTTTTTAGTCCACTGCTATATCCACCACTCTTCCAATGGGCATTAAAACTGTCTTGTTAAGCTACTGTGCCTTCAAAGTCTCTTCCACGGGTCATTGATATTGTCTTTTTATTCCACTGTAACCTCCACCACTCTTCCAAGTGGCATTAAAACCGTCTTGTTAATCTACTGTGACCTCCACATCTCTTCCAAGGGGCATTAAAACCGTCTTGTTAAACCACTCTGAACTCTACAGCTCTTGCAAGGGGCATTAAAACCGTCTTATAAACCTACTGTGACCTCCACGTCTCTACCACGGGGCATTGACATTGCCTTTTTATTCCACTGCGACCTCCACCACTCTTTAAAGGGGCATTGAAATTATCTTTTTATTAAAATGAGACCTCCACCACTCTACCAAGCGTCATTAAAACTGTCTTGTTAAGACTACTGTGACCTCCACGTCTGTTCCATGGGGCATTGATATTGTCTTTTTTATCCACTGCGACCTCCCCCACTCTTCCAAGGGGCATTGATATTGTCTTTTTATTCTGCAGCGACCTCCACCACTTTTCCAAGGGTTAATAAACCGTCTTTTTAAGCTACTGTGACCTTCACGTCTCTTTCACGGGGCATTGATATTGTCTTTTTATTCCACTGTCACCTTTACCACTCTTCCAAGGGGCATTGATATTGTCTTTTTATTCCACTGCGACCTCCACCACTCTTCCAAGGGGCATTAAAACTTTCTTGTTAATCTATTGTGACCTCCACGTCTCTTCCAAGGGGCATTGGTATTGGCTTTTTATTCAACAGCGACCTCCAAGACTTTTTCAAGGGGCAAAAAATCCGTCCTGTTAAGCTACTGTAACCTCCACGTCTCTTCCACTGGGCAGTGATATTGTCTTTAAATTCTACTGCGACCTCCACCACTCTTCCATGGGGCATTAAAACCATTTTGTTTAGCTACTGTGACCTCCACTTCTCTTCCACGGGGTATTGATATTGTTTTTTTATTCCACTGCGACCTCCACCACTCTTCCAAGGGGCATAAAAACCGTTTTGTTAATCTACTGTGATCTCAAGTCTCTTCCACGGGGCATTTATATTTTCTTTTTATTCCACTGTAACCTCCACCACTCTTCCAACGGGCATTAAACCGTCTTGTTAAGCTGCTGTGACCTCCACGTCTCTTCCACGGGGCATTGATATTGTCTTTTTATTCCACTATTACCTCCATCACTCTTCCAAGGGACATTAAAACCATCTTGTTAAGCTACTGTGACCTCAACGTCTCTTTCAAGGGGCATAAAAACCATCTCGTTAAACCACTCTGTACTCCACCGTTCGTCCAAGGGGTATTAAAACCTTCTTGTTAAGCTACTGTGACTTCCACATCTCTTCCACGGGGCATTGATATTGTCTTTTTATACCACTGCGACCTCCACCACTCTTCCATGGGGCATTAAAACCTTCTTGTTAAGCTACTGTGACCTCCATGTCTCTTCCACCGGGCATTGATATTGTCTTTTTATTCCACTGTAAACTCCACAACTTTTCTAAGGGGCATTAAAACCATCTTGATAATCTACTGTGACATCCACGTCTCTTCAAAGGGGCATTAAAACCATCTTGTTAAACCACTCTGAACTCCACAGCTCTTCCAATGGGCATTAAAACCGTCCTATAAATCTACTGTAACCTCCACGTCTCTTCCACGGGGCATTGATATTGTCTTTTTATTCCACTGCAACCTCCACCACTCTTCCAAGGGGCATAAAAACCATCTTGTTAATCTACAGTGATTTCCACGTCTCTTCCACGGGGCATTGATATTTTCTTTTTATTCCACTGTAACCTCCACAACTCTTCCAAGGGGCATTAAAACCCTCTTGTTAAACCACTCTGTTCACCACCACTCTTCCAAGTGGCAATAAAACCGTCTTGTTAAGCTACTGTGACCTCCACGTCTCTTCCACGGTGCATTGATATTGTCTTTTTATTCCACTGCGACTTCCACCACTCTACGAATGGGCATGAAAACCGTCTAGTTAAGCTACTGTGAACTCCACGTCTCTTCCACGGGGCATTCATATAGTCTTTTTAATCCACTGTGACCTCCACCACTATTCCAAGGGGCTTTGAAATTGTCTTTTTATTCCACTGCAACCTCCACAACTCTTCCAAGGGGAAATAAAAGTGTCTTGTTAATCTACGGTGATCTCCACGTCTCTTCCACGGGGCATTGATATTTTCTTTTTATTCCACTGTTACCTCCACCACTTTCCCAAGTGGCATTAAATCCATCTACGTAAGCTACTGTGACCTTCACGTCTTTTCCAAGGAGAAATAAAGCCATCTTGTTAAACTACTGTGACCTCCACGTCTCTTCCAAGGGGCATTAAAACCATATTTTTAAACCACTCTGAACTCCACAGCTTTTCCAAGGGGCATTAAAACCGTCCTGTTAAGCTACAATGACCTCCACGTCTCTTCCACGGTCCATTGATATTGTCTTTTTATTCCACTGCGATCTCCACCACTCTTACAAGGGGAATTAAAATCATCTTGTTAAGCTACTGTAACCTCCAAGACTCTACCTCGGGGCATTGATAATGTCTTTTTATTCCACTGCGACCTCCACCACTCTTCCAAGGGGCATGAAACCCGTCTTGTTAAGCTACTGTGACCTCCACGTCTCTTCCAAGGGGCATTAAAACAGTGTTGTTAAACCAAACTGAACTCCATCACTCTTCCAAGGGGCATTAAAACCATATCTTTAAGCTCATGTGACCTCCATGTCACTTCCATTGGTCATTGATATTGTCTTTTTACTCCACTGCGACCTCCACCACTCTTCCAATTGGCAGTGATATTGTCTTTTTTTTCCACCGCTATCTCCACCCCTCTTTCAAGGGGCATTAAAACTGTATTGTTAAGCTACTGTGACTTCAACATCTCTTCCACGGGGCATTGATATTGTCTTTTTATTCCACTGTAACCTCCAACACTCTTCCAAGGGGCATTAAAACCGTCTTGTTAATCTACTGTGACCTCCACATCTCTTCCAAGGGGCATTAAAACCGTCTTGTTAAACCACTCTGAAATCTACAGCTCTTGCAAGAGGCAATAAAACCGTCTTATAAAGCTATTGTGACGTACACATCTCTTCCACGGGGCATTGATATTTTCTTTTAATTCCACTGCGACCTCCACCACTCTTTCAAGAGGCATTAAAACCGTCTTGTTAAGCTACTGTGACCTACACATCTCTTCCACGGGGTATTGATATTGTGTTTTTCTTTCACTGCGACCTCCGCCACTCTTCAAACGGGCATTGAAATTGTCTTTTTATTAAAATGAGAACTCCACCACTCTACCAAGGGTCATTAAAACCATCTTGTTAAGACTACTGTGACCTCCACATCTGTTCCACGGGGCAATGATATTGTCTTTTTAATCCACTGCGACCTCCCCCACTCTTCCAAGGGGCATTGATATTGTCTTTTTATTCCACTCCGACCTCTACCACTCTTCCAAGGGGCATAAAAACCATCTTGTTAAGCTACTGTGACCTCCACGTCTCTTCCACCGGGCATTAATATTGTCTTTTTATTCCACTGTAAATTCCACCACTTTTCGAAGGGGCATTAAAACCGTCTTGTTAATCTACTGTGACCTCCACGTCTCTTCCAAGGGGCATTTAAACCATCTTGTTAAACCACTCTGAACTCCACAGCTCTTCCAAGGGGCATTAAAACCGTCTTATAAAGCTACTGTGACCTCCATGTCTCTTTCTCGGGGCCTTGATATTGCCTTTTTATTCCACTGCGACCTCCATCACTCTTCCTAGGGGCAATAAAACCGTCTTGTTAAGATCCTGTGACCTTAACATATCCTCCATTGGTCATTGATATTGTCTTTTTATTCCTCTACGACCTCCACCACTCTTCCAAGGGACATTAAAACTGTCTTGTTAAGCTTCTATGACCTCCACGTCTCTTCCACGGGGCATTGATATTGTCTTTTTTTTCCACTGCGAACTACAACACTCTTACTTGGGGCATTGATATTGCCTTTTTATTCCACTGCGACCTCCACCACTATTCCAAGGGGCATTAAAACCATCTAATTAAGCTACTGTGACCTCCACGTCTCTTCCAAGGGGCATTAAAACCATCTTGTTAAGCTACTGTGACCTCCACGTCTCTTCCAAGGGGTATTAAAACCGTTTTGTTATATCACTCTGAACTCGACAGCTCTTCCAAGGGACATTAAATCCATCTTCTTAACCTACTGTAACCTCCACCACTTTTCCAAGGGGCATTAAAACAGTCCTGTTAAGCTACTTTGACCTCCACGTCTCTTCCATGGGGCATTAAAACCGTCTTGCTAAGACTTCTGTGATCTCCACGTCTCTTCCACAGGGCATTGATTTTGTCTTTTTAATACACTGCGACCTCCACCACTCTTCCAAGGGGCATTGATATTGTCTTTTTATTCCACTGTGACCTCCACATCTCTTCCAAGGGGAAATAAAACTGTCTTGTTAATATACTGTGATCTCCACGTCTCTTCCACGGGACATTGATATTTTCTTTTTATTCCACTGTAACCTCCACCACTCTTCCAAGGGGCATTAAAACCATTTTGTTAAGCTACTGTGACCTCTATGTCTTTAACAAGGGGCATTAAAACCGTTTTGTTAAACCACTCTGAACTCCAAAGCTCTTCCAAGGGGCATTAAAACCGTATTGTTAAGCTACTGTGACCTCCACATCTCTTCCACGGGGCATTGATATATTTTTTTATTCTACTGCGACCTTCACCACCCTACCAAGGGGCATTAAATCAGTCTTGTTAAGATACAGTGACCTCCACGTCTCTTCCATGGGGCATTGATATTGTCTTTTTAATCCATTGTAACCTCCACCACTCTTCCAAGGGGCATTAAAACCATCTCGTTAAACCACTCTGTACTCCACCATTCGTCCAAGGGGCAATAAAACCTTCTTGTTAAGCTACTGTGACCTCCACATCTCTTCCACGGGGCATTGATATTGCCTTTTTATTCCCTGCGACCTCCATGACTTTTCCAAGGGACAAAAAAAACGTTTTGTTAAGCTACTGTGACCTCCACGTTTCTTCAAAGGGGCATTAAAAGGGGCATTAAAACCATCTTCGTTAAGCTACTGTGACCTCTACGTCTCTTCCACGGTGCATTGATATTTTCTTTTTATTCCACTGAGACCTCCACCACTCTTCCAAGGGGCATAAAAACCATCTTGTTATTCTACAGTGATCTCCACGTCTCTTCCACTGTGCATTGATATTTTCTTTTTATTCCACTGTAGCCTCCACCACTCGTCCAAGGGGCATTAAAGCGTCTTGTTAAGCCACTGTGACCTCCACGTCTCTTCCACGGGGCATTGATATTGTCTTTTTATTCCACTGCGACCTCCACCACTCTTCCAATTGGCAATAAAACCTTCTTGTTAAGCTACTGTGACGTCCACATCTCTTGCACGGGGCATTCATATAGTCTTTTATTCCACTGTAACCTTCACCACTTTTCCAAAGGGCATTAAATCCGTCTTGTTAAGCTATTGTGACCTCCACGTCTCATCCAAGTGGCATTGAAACGGTCTTGTTAGACCACTCTGAACTCCACAGCTCTTCCAAAGGGCATCTAAACCGTCTTGTTAAGCTACTGTGACCTCCACATCTCTTCCACGGGGCATTAATATAGTGTTTTTATTCCACTGCGACCTAGACCACTCTTCCAAGGTGCATTAAAACCATCTTGCTTAACTACTATGACCTCCAGGTCTCTTCTTGTTCCATTTATATTGTCTTTTTATTCCACTGCGATCTCCACCACTCTTCCAAGGGGAATTAAAACCATCTTTTTAAGGTAATGTGACCCCAACGTCTCTTCCTCGGGACATTGATATTGTCTTTTTATTCCACTTCAACCTCCACCACTCTTACAAGGGGCGTTAAAACCGTCTTGTTAAGCTCCTGTGACCTCCACTTCTCTTCCATTCGTCATTGATATTGTCTTTTTATTCCACTGCAACCTCCACCACTCTTCCAAGGGGCATTAAAACCATCTTGTTAAGCTACTGTGACCTCCACGTCCCTTCCTCGGGGCATTGATATTGTCTTTTTATTCCACTGCGACCTCCACCACTCTTCCGAGGGGCATTAAAACTGTCTTGTTAAGCTTCTGTGACCTCCACGTCTCTTCCACGGGGCATTGATATTGCCTTTTTATTCCACTACGACCTCCACCACTCTTCCTAGTGTCATGAAGCTACTGTGACCTCCATGTCTCTTACAAGGGGCATTAAAACCATCTTGTTAAGCTACAGTGACCTCCACATCTCTTCCATGGGGCATTGATATTGTCTTTTTATTCCACTGCGACCTCCACCACTATTCCGAAGGGCCATAAAACTGTCTTGATAAGCTACTGTGACCATCACGTCTCTTGCACAGTGCATTGATATTGTCTTTTTATTACACTGCGACCTCCACCACTCTTCGAAGGGGCATTAAAACCATCTTGTTAAGCTACTGTGACCTCCACATCTCTTCCACAGGGCATTCATATAGTCCTTTTATTCCACTGTAACCTCCACCACTTTTCCAAGGGGTACTAAATCCGTCTTGTTAAGCTACTGTGACCTCCACGTCTCTTCCACGGTCCATTGAAATTGACTTTTTATTCCACTGCGACCTCCACCACTCTTCCAAAGGGAATTAAAACCATCTTGTTAAGCTTCTGTGACCTCCACGTCCCTTCCTTGGGGCATTGATACTGTCTTTTTATTCCACTGCCACCTCCACCACTCTTGCAAGTGCATTAAAACTCTCTTGTTAAGCTACTGTGACCTCCACGTTACTTCCATGGGGCATTAAAACAGTCTTGTTAAACCACTCTGAACTCCAGCACTTTTCTAATCATCATTAAAACCGTCTTTTTAAGCTCCACTTCTCTTCCAATGGTCATTGATATTGTCTTTTTATTCCACTGCAACCTCCACCACTCTTTCAAGGGGCATGATATTGTCTTTTTATTCCACTGCGACCTCCAGCACTCTTCCAAGGGGCATTAAAACTGTCTTGTTAAGCTATTGTGACCTCCAAGTCTCTTACATGGGGCATTGATTTTGTCTTTTTATTCCACTGTAACCTCCACCACTCTTCCAAGGGGCATTAAAACAATCTTGTTAAGCTACTGTGACCTCCACATCTCTTCCAAGGGGCATGTAGATTGTCTTTTAATTCCACTGCAACCTCCAACACCCTTCCAAGGGGCAATAAAACCATCTTGTTAAGCTACTGTGTCCTCCACGTCTCTTCCACGGGGCAGTGATATGGTATTTTTATTCCACTGCGACGTCCACCACTCTACCAAGGGGCATTGATATTGATTTTTATTTCACTGCGACCTCCACCACTCTTCCAAGGGGAATAAAAACCGTCTTGTAAATCTACTCTGATTTCCACATCTCTTCCACGGGGCAATGATATTTTCTATTTATTCCACAGTAACCTCCACCACTCTTCCAAGGGGCATTAAAACATCTTGTTAAGATACTGTGACCTCCACGTCTCTTCCACGGGGCATTGACATTGTCTTTTTATTCCACTGTAACCTCCACCACTCTTCCAAGGGGCATTAAAACCATCTTGTTAAGCTACTGTGACCTCCACATCTCTTCCATGGGGCATTGATATTGTCTTTTTATTCCACTGCGGCCTACACCACTCTTCCAAGGGCTAATAAAACTGTCTTGTTAAGCTACTGTGACCATCACGTCTTTTGCACTTTGCATTCTTATTATCTTATTATTACTCTGCGACCTCGACCATTCTTCGAAGGGGCATTAAAACCGTCTTGTTAAGCTACTGTGACCTCCACGTCTCTTACTCAGGGCATTCATATTGTCTTTTTATTCGACTGTAACCTCCACCACTTTTCGAAGGGGCATTGAATCCGTCTTGTTAAGCTACTGTGACCTCTACGTCTCATCCAAGGGGCATTAAAATCATCTTATTAAACCACTCTGAACTCCACAGCTCTTCCAAGGGGCATTAAAACCGTCTTGTTAAGCTACTGTGACCTCCACGTCTCTTCCACCGGGCATTGATATTGTCTTTTATTTCCACTGCAACCTCCACCACTATTCCAAGGGGCATTGATATTGTCTTTTTATTCCACTGCGACCTCCACCACTCTTCCAAGGGGCATTAAAACTGTCTTGATAAAACTACTGTGACCTCCATGTCACTTCCATGGGGCATTGATATTGTCTTTTTATTCCACTGCGACTTCCACTACTCTGCCACGGGGCATTAAAACCATCTTGTTAAGCTACTGTAACCTCCACGTCTCTTCTATGGGGCATTGATATTCTCTTTTTGTTCAACTGTTACCTCCACCACTCTTCCAATGGGCATTAAAACCATCTAGTTAAGCTACTGTGACCTCCACGTCTCTTCCAAGGGGCATTAAAACCGTCTTGTTAATCTACTGTGAATTCCACATTTCTTAAAAGGGGCATTAATACCGTCTTGTTAAACAACTCTGAACTCCACAGCTCTTCCAAGGTGCATTAAAACGTATTGTTAAGCTACACTAACCTTCACATCTCTTCCATAGAGCATGGATATTGTCTTTTTATTCCACTCTAACCTCCACCAATCTTCCAAGGGGCATTAAAACCGTCTTGTTAAGCTACTGTGACCTCCACGTCTCTTCCAAGGGGCATAAAAACCATCTTGTTAAACCACTCTGAACTCCACAGCTCTTCCAAGGGGCATAAAAACCATCTTGTTAAGCTACTGTGACCTCCACAACTCTTCCAAGGGGCATTAAAACTGTCTTGATAAAACTACTGTGACCTCCCCGTCTATTCCACGGGGCATTCATATTGTCTTTTTATTTCACACAGAACTCCACCACTCTACCAAGAGGCAATAAAACTGTCTTGTTAAGCTACTGTGACCTCCAAGTCTCTTCCACGGGGGCATTGATATTGTCTTTTTAATCCACTGTATCCTCCACCACTTTTCCAAGTGGCATTAAAATGTCTTGTTAAGCTACTGTGACCTTCACGTCTCTTCCACGGGGCATTGATATTGTCTTTTTATTCCACTGTATCCTCCACCACTTTTCCAAGTGGCATTAAAACGTCTTGTTAAGCTACTGTGACCTCCACATCTCTTCCACGGGGCATTGATATTGTCTTTATATTCCACTGCGACATCCACCACTTTTCCAAGGGGCATTGATATTGTCTTTTTATTCCACCACAACCTCCACCACCCTACCAAGGGGCATTAAAACCGTCTTGTTAAGCTTCTGTGAACTCCACGTCTCTTTCACGGTGCATTGATATTGTCTCTTAATTCCACTGTAATCTCCATCACTCTTCCAAGAGGCATTGAAATCATCTTGTTAAGCTACTGTGACCTCCACGTCTATTCAAAGGGGCATTAAAACATCTTGTTTACCCACTCTGAACTCCACAGCTCTTCTTATAAAGCTACTGTGACCTCAACTTCTCTTCCACGGGGCATTGATATTGTCTTTTTATTCCAGTGCTACCTCCATTACTCTTCCAAGGGGCATTAAAACCATCTTGATAAGCTACTGTGAACTCCACTTCTCTTCCACGGGGTATTGATATTGTCTTTTTATTTCACTGCGACCTCCACAACTCATCCAAGGGTCATTGATATTGTCTTTTTAATCCAATGAGAACACCACCACTCTTCCAAGGGGCATTGATATTTTTTTTTTATTCCACTGTAACCTCCACCACTCTTCCAAGGGGCATTAAACCGTCTTGTTAAGCTACTCTGACCTCCACGTCTCTTCCACGGGGCATTAAAACCGTCTTGTTAAGCTACAGTGACCTCCTCGTCTTTTCCACAGGGCAATGATATTGTCTTTTTATTCCAATAAGACCTTCACCACTCTTCCAAGGGGCATTAAAACCGTCTTGTTAATCTACTGTGACCTCCACGTCTCTTCCAAGGGGCAGTGATATTTTCTTTTTATTCCACTGCGACCTCCAACACTCTTCCATGGGGAATTAAAACCGTCTTGTTAAGCTACACTGACCTCCATGACTCTTCCACGGGGCAGTGATATTGTCTATTTATTCCACTGCGACCTCCACCACTCTTCCAAGGGGCATTAAAAACGTCTTGTTAAGCTACACTTACCTCCACGTCTCTTCAACGGGGCATTGATATTGTCTTTTTATTTCACTGCGACCTCCAACACACTTCCAAGAGGCATTAAAACCATCTTGTTAAACCACTCTGAGCTCCTCAGCTCTTCCAAGGGGCTTTAAAACCGTCTTGTTAAGCTGCAGTGACCTCCACGTCTCTTCCACGTGGCATTGATATTGTCTTTTTATTCCACAGCGACATCCACCACTCTTCCAAGGGGCATTAAAACCATCTTGTTAAGCTTCTGTGACATCCATGTCTCTTCCACAGGGCATTGATATTGTCATTTTATTCCAATGCGAAACCAACCATTCTTGCAAGTGGCATTAAAACTGACTTGTCAAGCTACTGTGACCTACACGTCTCTTCCCCGGGGCATTGATATTGTCAATATATTCCACAGCGACATCCACCACTACTCCAAGGGGCATTAAAACTGTCTTGTTAAGCAACTGTGACCACCACGTCTCTTTCATGGGGCATTGATATTGTCTTTTTATTCCAATGCGACCCCAACCATTCTTCCAAGTGGCATTAAAACCGTCTTGTTAAGCTACTGTGACCTCCACGTATCTTCCACGGGGCATTGATATTGTCTATTTATTCCACAGCGACATCCACCACTCTTCGAAGAGGCATTAAAACCACCTTGTTAGACTACTGTGACCTCCACGTCTCTTCCTCGGGGCATTGTTATTGTTTTTTTATTTCACTGTAACCTCCACCACTCTTCCAAGGGGCATTAAAACTGTCTTGTTAAGCTACTGTTACCTCCACGTCTCTTCCACGGTGCATTGATATTGTCTTTTTATTCCATTGCGACCTCCACCACTCTCCCAAGGGGTATTGATATTGTCTTTTTATTCCTCTGCGACCTCCATTATTCTTACAAGGGGCATTAAAACCGTCTTTTTAAGCTTCGATCTCCACGTCTCTTCCAAGGGCCATAGATATTGTCTTTTTATTCCACTGTAACCTCCACCACTCTTCCAAGGGGCATTAAAACCGGATTGTTAAGCTACTGTGACCTCCACGTCTCTTCCAATGGGCATTAATATTGTCCTTATATTCCATTGCGACCTCCACCACTCTTCCAAGGGTCATTGATATTGTCTTTTTATTCCATTGCGACCTTCACTAATCTTCGAAGGGGCATTAAAACCATCTTGTTAAGCTACTGTGATCTCCACGTCTCTTCCACGGGGCATTGATATTGTATTTTTATTCCACTGTAGCCTCCATCACTCTTCCAATTGGCATTAATACCGTCTTGTTAAGCTACTGTAAACAATGGTGCAGCGGTCTCAGGGAGCGCCAAAGGAATACTGGACAATTTAAGAGATGGCAACCGACTTTTATTCTTCCTCCAATGCCACTGCCACAACGCGTTTCAACGGTCTAAGCCATCTTCATCAGGTGGAGATGGCTTAGACCGTTGAAACACGTTGTGGCAGTGGTATTGGAGGAAGAATAAAAGTTGGTTGCCATCTATTAAATTGTCCAGTATTCATTTGGCGCTCCCTGAGACCGCTGCACCATTGTTTACTTGTTAAATATCTCCATACGGAGCTAAAGCGGCAGGAGCAGCCGGGCATATTTGGATGTTTGAGGACCTGCGGTTATCCAGCCACCGGGTTAAACTACTGAGGACCTGCGGTGATGTGGTATCTGGTCCAGCAGGATCGTGTGACCACTTGAGGAGCACGGAGTTGCGAGGCAAACACCGACAGGGTGGTACTACAAATAGAGGTGACCCGGAGCCTCATTAATCACACGCTTAATCTTGGTTGTGTAGACGTACACAACCATTACAGGTGAGTGCAGTGGCACTTTTTAAATTATATAAATAGCCCTGTGAGTCTACACATGCGCCCTTTCTTTTCTTTTCACTTGTTAAGCTACTGTGACCTACATATCTCTTCCATGGGGCATTAAAACCATCTTGTTAAACTACTTTGAAATCCACAGCTCTTCCAACGGGCATTAAAGCGTATTGGAAAGCTATGGTGAACTCCCCGTCTCTTCCACGGGGCATTGGTATTGTATTTTTATTCAACAGACCTCCACCACTCTTCAAGTTGCATTAAAACTGTCTTGTTAAGCTACTGTGACCTCCACGTCTCTTACACGGACCATTGATATTGTCTTTTATTTCCACTCCGACCTCCACCACTCTTCGAGGGGCATTAAAACCGTCTCGTTAAACCACTCTGTACACCACAGCTATTCCAAGGGGCATTAAAACCGTCTTATAAAGCTTCTGTGACCTCCACGTCTCTTACTCGGGGCATTGATATTGTCTTTTTTTTCCACTGCAACCTCCACCACTATTCAAAGGGGCATTGATATTGTCTTTTTATTCTACAGCGACCTCCATCACTCTTCCAAGGGGCATTAAAACTGTCTTGATAAGACACTGTGACCTCCACGTCTCATCCACGGGGCATTCATATAGTCTTTTTATTCCACTGTAACATCCACCACTTTTCCAAGGGGCATTAAATACATCATGTAAGCTAATGTGACCTCCACGTCTCATCCAAAGGGCATTAAAACAGTCTTGTTAAGCTGCTGTGACCTCCACATCTCTTCCACAGGGCATTGATATTGTCTTTTTACTCCACTGCCACCTCCACCACTCTTCCAAGGGGCACTTAAACAGTCTTGTTAAGCTACTGTGACCTCCATATCTCTTACATGGGGCATTGATATTGTTTTTTTATTCCACTGCCCCTACCACCACTCTTCCAAGGGGTAAAAAAACCGTCTTGTTAACCTACTGTGACCTCCACGTCTCTTCCACGGGGCATTGATATTGTCATTTTATTCCACTGCGACCTCCACCACACTTCCACGGGGCACTAAAACCGAAATGTGAAGATACTGTGACCTCCACGTCTCTTAAACGGGGCATTGATATTGTCTTGTTATTCCACTGCGACCTCTATCACTCTTCCAAGGGTCAATGATATTGTCTTTTTATTCCATTGCGACCTTCACCAATCTTCCAAGGGGCATTAAAACCACATTGTTAAGCTACTGTGATCTCCACGTCTCTTCCACGGGGCATTGATATTGTACTTTTATTCCACTGTAACCTCCACCACTCTTCCAATTGGCATTAATACCGTCTTGTTAAGCTACTGTGACCTACATGTCTCTTCCAAGGGGCATTAAAACCATCTTGTTAAACTACTTTGAAATCCACAGCTCTTCCAAGGGGCATTACAAGCGTCTTGGTAAGCTATGGTGACCTCCCCGTCTCTTCCACGGGGCATTGGTATTGTATTTTTATTCAACAGACCTCCACCACTCTTCAAGTTGCATTAAAACTGTCTTGTTAAGCTCCTGTGACCTACACGTCTCTTCCACGGAGCATTGATATTGTCTTTTATTTCCACTCCGACCTCCACCACTCTTCGAGGGGCATTAAAACCGTCTTGTTAAACCACTCTGTACACCACAGCTATTCCAAAGGGCATTAAAACCGTCTTATAAAGCTTCAGTGACCTCCACGTATCTTACTCGGGGCATTGATATTGTCTTTTTTTTCCACTGCAACCTCCACCACTATTCAAAGGAGCATTGATATTGTCTTTTT
Source organism: Phyllobates terribilis (assembly GCF_046119375.1). Lineage (NCBI taxonomy): Eukaryota > Metazoa > Chordata > Amphibia > Anura > Dendrobatidae > Phyllobates > Phyllobates terribilis. The sequence goes on along the minus strand of NW_027363610.1, from coordinate 440,548 downwards.
ATTCTACTGCGACCTCCATCACTCTTCTAAGGGGCATTAAAACTGTCTTGATAAAACTACTGTGACCTCCACGTCTCTTCCATGGGGCATTGATATTGTCTTTTTATTCCACTACGACCTCCACTACCCTTCCAAGGGGCATTGATATTGTCTTTTTACTCCACTGCAACCTCCACCACTATTCCAAGGGGCATTGATATTGTCTTTTTATTCCACTGCGACTTCCACTACTCTGCCAAGGGCATTAAAACCATCTTGTTAAGCTACTGTAACCTCCACGTCTCTTCCATTGGGCATTGATATTCTCTTTTTGTTCAACTGTTACCTCCACCACTCTTCTAAGAGTCATTAAAACCATATAGTTAAGCTACTGTGACCTCCACGTCTCTTCCAGGGGCATTAAAACCATCTTGTTAATCTACTGTGACTTCCACATCTCTTAAAAGGGGCATTAAAACCGTCTTGTTAAACAACTCTAAACTCCACAGCTTTTCCAAGGGGCGTTAAAACGTCTTGTTAAGCTACACTTACCTCCACATCTCTTCCTCGGAGCATGGATATTGTCTTTTTTTTCCACTGTAAGCTCCACCACTCTTCCAAGGGGCATTAAAACCATCTTGTTAAGCTACTGTGACCTCCACGTCTCTTCCAAGGGGCATAAAAACCATCTTGTTAAACCACTCTGAACTCCACAGCTCTTCCAAGGGGCATTAAAACCGTCTTGTTAAGCTACTGTGACCTCCATAACTCTTCCACGGGGCATTGATATTGTCTTTTTATTCCACTGCGTCCTCCACCCCTCTTCGAAGGGGAATTAAAACCATATCGATAAGACACTGTGACCTCCACGTCTCATCCACGGGGCATTCATATAGTCTTTTTATTCCATTGTAACATCCACCACTTTTCCAAGGGGCATTAAATACGTCATGTAAGCTAATGTGACCTCCACGTCTCATCCAACGGGCATTAAAACAGTCTTGTTAAGCTGCTGTGACCTCCACATCTCTTCCACGGGGCATTGATATTGTTTTTTTATTCCACTGCCCCTACCACCACTATTCCAAGGGGCAAAAAAAACATCTTGTTAAGCTACTGTGACCTCCACGTCTCTTCCACGGGGCATTGATATTGTCATTTTATACCACTGCGACCTCCACCACACTTCCACGGGGCACTAAAACCGAAATGTGAAGATACTGTGACCTCCATGTCTCTTAAACGGGTCATTGATATTGTCTTGTTATTCCACTGCGACCTCCATCACTCTTCCAAGAGTCATTGATATTGTCTTTTTATTCCACTGCGACCTCCACCACTCTTCCAAGAGCATTAAAACTGTCTTGTTAAGCTACTGTGAACTCCACGTCTCTTCCACGGGGGCATTGATATTGTCTTTTTATTCCACTGTATCCTCCACCATTTTTCCAAGTGGCATTAAAACGTCTTGTTAAGCTACTGTGACCTCCACGTCTCTTCCACGGGGCATTGATATTGTCTTTATATTCCACTGCGAACTCCACCACTCTTCCAAGGGGCATTGATATTGTCTTTTTATTCCAGCGCAACCTCCACCACTCTACCAAGGGGCATTAAAACCGTCTTGTTAAGCTACTGTGAACTCCACGTCTCTTTCACAGGGCATTGATATTGTCTCTTAATTCCACTGTAATCTCCATCACTCTTCCAAGAGGCATTGAAATCATCTTGTTAAGCTACTGTGACCTCCACGTCTATTCAAAGGGGCATTAAAACCATCTTGTTAAACCACTCTGCACTCCACAGCTCTTCCCAGGGGCATTAAAACCGTCTTATAAAGCTACTGTGACCTCCACATCTCTACAAAGGGGCATAAAAACCGTCTTGTTAAACCACTCTGAACTCCACAGCTCTTCCAAGGGGCATTAAAGCCATCTTGTTAAGCTACTGTGACCTCCACAACTCTTCCACGGGGCATTAATATTGTCTTTTTATTCCACTGCGACCTCCACTACTCTTCCAAGGGGCATTAAAACCATCTTGATAAGCTACTGTGACCTCCACTTCTCTTCCACGGGGTATTAATATTGTCTTTTTATTTCACTGCGACATCCACAACTCATCCAAGGGGCATTGATATTGTCTTTTTAATCCACTGTGACCTCCACCACTCTTCCAAGGGGCATTAAAACCGTCTTGTTAAAACTACTGTGACCTCAACGTCTCTTCCACGGGGCATTGATATTTTCTTTTTTATTCCAATGTAACCTCCACCACTCTTCCAAGTAGCATTAAACCGTCTTATTAAGCTACTCTGACCTCCACGTCTCTTCCACGGGGCATTAAAACCGTCGTGTTAAGCTACAGTGACCTCCACGTCTTTTCCACGGGGCAATGATATTGTCTTTTTATTCCACTAAGATCTCCACCACTCTTCCAAGGGGCATTAAAACCGTCTTGTTAATCTACTGTGACCTCCACGTCTCTTCCACGGGGCAGTGATATTTTCTTTTTATTCCACTGCGACCTCCAACACTCTTCCATGGGGAATTAAAACCGTCTTGTTAAGCTACTGTGACCTCCACGTCTCTTCCACGGGTCAGTGATATTGTCTATTTTTTCCACTGCGTCCTCCGCCACTCTTCCAATGGGCATTAAAACCGTCTTGTTAAGCTACACTGACCTCCACGTCTCTTCAACGGGGCATTGATATTGTCTTTTTATTCAACTGCGACCTCCAACACACTTCCAAGGGGTATTAAAACCATCTTGTTAAACCACTCTGAACTCCTCAGCTCTTCCAATGGGCATTAAAACCGTCTTGTTAAGCTTCTGTGACCTCCACGTCTCTTCCACGTGGCATTGATATTGTCTTTTTATTCCACATCAACATCCACTACTCTTCCAAGGGGCATTAAAACCATCTTGTTAAGCTTTTGTGACATCCATGTCTCTTCCACGGGGCATTGATATAGTCTTTTTATTCCAATGCGACCCCAACCTTTCTTCCAAGTGGCATTAAAACCGCCTTGTTAAGCTACTGTGACCTCCACGTCTCTTCCCCGGGGCATTGATATTGTCAATATATTCCACAGCGACATCCACCACTCCTCCAAGGGGCATTAAAACCATCTTGTTAAGCAACTGTGACCTCCATGTCTCTTACATGGGGCATTGATATTGTCTTTTTATACCAATGCGACCCCAACCATTCTTCCAAGTGGCATTAAAACCGTCTTGTTAAGCTACTGTGACCTCCACGTATCTTCCATGGGGCATTGATATTGTCTATTTATTCCACAACGACAACCACCACTCTTCCAAGGGGCATTAAAACCGTCTTGTTAAGCAACTGTGACCTTTACGTCTCTTACACGGGGCATTGATATTGTCTTTTTATTCCACTACGACCTCCACCACTCTTCGAAGGGGAATTAAAACCAACTTGTTAAGCTACTGTGACCTCCACGTCTCTTCCACGGGGCATTAAAACCATCTTGTTAAACCACTCTGAACTCCACAGCTCTTCAAAGGGGAATTAAAACTGTCTTGTTAAGCTACTGTGACCTCCACGTCTCTTTCATGGGGCAATGATATTGTCTTTTTATGCCACATCGACCTCCACCACTCTTCCAAGTGGCATTAAAACCGTCTTGTTAAGCTACTGTTACCTCCACGTCTCTTCCACGGGTCATTGATATTGTCTTTTTATTCCATTGCGACCTCCACCACTCTCCCAAGGGGAATTGAAATTGTCTTTTTATTCCTCTGCGACCTCCACCACTCTTCCAAGGGGCATTAAAACCGTCTTTTTAAACTTCTATCTCCACGTCTCTTCCAAGAATCATTGATATTGTCTTTATTCCACTGTAACCTCCACCACTCCTCCAAGGGGCATTAAAACCCTCTTTTTAAGCTACTATCTCTATGTCTCTTCCACGTGGCATTGATATTGTCTTTTTATTCCACTGTAACCTCCACCACTCTTCCAAGGCGCATTGAAACCAGCTTGTTAAGCTACTGTGACCTCCACGTCTCTTCCACGGGGCACTGATATTGTCCTTTTTTTCCACAGCGACCTCCACCACTCTTCCAAGGGGCATTGATATTGTCTTTTTATTCCACAGAGACCTCCACCACTCTTCCAAGGGGCATTAAAACCATCTTGTTAAGCTACGGTGACCTCCAGTTGTCTTTCACGGGGCATTGATATTGTCTTTTTATTCCACTGCGACCTCCAGCACTCTTCCAATGGCCATTAAAACCATCTTGTTAGGCTACTGTGACCTCCACGTCTCTTCCACAGGGCATTGATATTGTCTTTTTATTCCACTGTGACCTCCACCACTCTTTCAAGGGACCAAGCAATGTGAACTGAGATTGTTATATTGTTATATATTGTTATTGTTATATTACTTCTTAGCTTGTGCAATAAAAACATGTATCTAGAGAGTAAGTTTCTTCAAAATGATCTGGTTCTTTAACACTGGCCCATCGCTGTTGTTTAATAGTCTGTTTCGACAGGCCGACCACGCTTCCCTAGCTCACAGAACAATCATTAATATGTTATTCTGTGAGCATATAATACCATTGTTGTTGGCCGCACATGTTCTATTTACTTAGGACAATGTGTTGCCAAGAATGATGGTTTTTTTTAAGTAAGCCGCAAAATCATTTCACCTTACAAATGAGCGTTTTGGTTATTCACTGGGCGACTGGCAGCCTGTTGAGACAGGCTAATTATGCTAAAACAAGCGTTCTAGGAACCACCCTTGCAGATAATTAACCTGCTTAAACAAGCTGCCAATCACTGAACGAATGGCCAAAACAATCGGCCAGTGTAAATGTGCTCTAAGATTATGTTCACAGTATTTACCAAATGTATCCATCGCCTGTAATGGGTTTGATGTATTTTTAACGTTTGTGGTATTCTTTACCATTTGTCATTGTATTGGAAAGTAAAATACAGTTTTTGTGTGGTAAACTATTTGCTTTCATCAGTGAGCTACGTATGCAATTCTATGGCATATAGTTGCATACATTGAGACCTTACGTGTTTCCATATAATTTGAAGAAAGCCTTAAGCTGCTCATACACTTTATGCTACATTCAGACATCCATGTCTACATTTACAGTGGGTACGGAAACAGCTCAACAAGGGGGATGCCACACCCCTAATTTGCACAGAATGCAAACAAGACAAAAAACCAAGCAATGTGAACTGAGGTCTAAGATGGTACACATGCAAGAAATAGGAGCATGTTCACACTAGCAAAAAGATGCAAAACCTACAAAAGACAAAAAATATATCTCATACCCTACCATCATTATATATAAAGGTAAAACAAAGTTGCATATGAAATATAGGGTACTTAGTGAACTATTTTTGATCAAAAAAAGTATACAAGCCGTCCCAACAGCGACAAGGTGACCCTAAATTGGGACGGTCCTACACTGTCTATATTAAAAATCTTACTGTATATCAAAGTTGAAGTAATGCATATAAAAGGGTAGACAAATAGAACCAGGTCCCAATATCAGACCACCTAAGCCCGTGGTAAGCTACATATATACTAACCAGCTCAACAAGAGGGATGCCACACCCCTAATTTGCACAGAATTCAAACAAGACAAAAAACCAAGCAATGTGAACTGAGGTCTAAAATGGTACACATGCAAGAAATAGGAGCATGTTCACACTAGCAAAAAGATGCAAAACCTACAAAAAATATATCTCATACCCTACCATCATTATATATAAATGTAAAGCAAAGTTGCATATGAAATATAGGGTACTTGGTGAACTATTTTTGATCAAAAAAAGTATACAAGCCGTCCCACCAGCGACAAGGTGACCCTAAATTGGGACGGTCCTACACTGTCTATATTAAAAATCTTACTGTATATCAAAGTTGAAGTAATGCATATAAAAGAGTAGACAAATAGAACCAGGTCCCAATATCAGACCACATAAGCACGTGGTAAGCTACATATATACTAACCAGCTCAACAAGGGGGATGCCACACCCCTAATTTGCACAGAATGCAAACAAGACTAAAAACCAAGCAATGTGAACTGAGGTCTAAGATGGTACACATGCAAGAAATAGGAGCATGTTCACACTAGCAAAAAGATGCAAAACCTACAAAAGACAAAAATCTATCTCATACCCTACCATCATTATATATAAATGTAAAGTAAAGTTGCAGATGAAATATAGGGTACTTAGTGAACTATTTTTGATAAAAAAAAAAAGTATAAAAGCCGCCCCACCAGTGACAAGGTGACCCTAAATTGGGACGGTCCTACACTGTCTATATTAAAAACCTTACTGTATATCAAAGTTGAAGTAATGCATATAAAAGGGTAGACAAATAGTACCAGGTCCCAATATCAGACCACCTAAGCCCGTGGTAAGCTACATATATACTAACCAGCTCAACAAGGGGGATGCCACACCCCTAATTTGCACAGAATGCAAACAAGACAAAAAACCAAGCAATGTGAACTGATGTCTAAGATGGTACACATGCAAGAAATAGGAGCATGTTCACACTAGCAAAAAGATGCAAAACCAACAAAAAATATATCTCATACCCTACCATCATTATATATAAATGTAAAGCAAAGTTGCATATGAAATATAGGGTGTAACATACCTGGCGGCGTCCTTGCATAGTGGTCCATCTCCCACTGTGCAAGAGCGCGCACTTGATCTCCAATCCAGAATGTCTCTCTGGCTTCCCTCCATGCTGTCTGTTTGCTTCTGTGTGCTGCTGCTTAAGGGCGGCGCCCGATCACTTCCTGCTTCTTGTACCTGCTGTGGGCACACCCCTTGTGCGTCCTCAGCCTATTGCTGTCTGTCACCTGGTATTTAAACCAGCTGCTCCAATTAACCCATGCCTGAGCATTGTGTTTCATTCAGTGTGTGCTTTCACTCTGAAGGTGCCAGGTCCCGTTCTGTGTTCTCTTGTCTGCCTATCCTGGAGGCTGTATTTCCAGGCCTGTCTGAACACGCTCCTAGTCTGTTCCTCCCGCCTTCTAGGGGCCGATTACCTAGACCCGCTCCTGTATCTTGTCTGTCCTGTCTGAACACGCTCCTTGCCTGTTCGTCCCGCCTCTCTGGAGGCCGTATTCCCAGACACGCTCCTGTATTCCGCTGCAGTGTCGGTCTCCTCCGTACACTCAGTTCCAGTCTGAACTCTCTCCTATCTTTTACCTGTTTTTTCTCTATGTCCGTTCCTTTCCTTTTTCTGCAGAGTCTGAACTCGTACCTAACTCCTGCTTGTTGTCTCTGTACACCCGTTTGTGAGTTTGTGGTCCACTCGCTACTTCACTGCAAGTACCCTGTGGGTATCTGGCTCTGCCTTTCCCTTCCTGTCTGTTCCGTGTGAACAGAGCCCTGTCCCCCCTGCTCTGCCTTGCTCACTGCTCCGGCGGTTCTAGCCTGCTCTGCCTTGCTCACTGCTCCGGCAGCCTTGCTCCGCTCTGACCCTTTTGCTCGCTGCTCCGGCAGCCTTGCTCCGCTCTGACCCATTTGCTCGCTGCTCCGGCAGCCTTGCTCCGCTCTGACCCTTTTGCTCACTGCTCCGGCAGTCTCGCTCTACTCTTGCTCACCGCTCCAGGCGGCCTAGTCCTGCTCTACTCTTGCTCACCGCTCCAGGCGGCCTCGTCCTGCTCTACTTTTGCTCACCGCTCCAGGCGGCCTCGTCCTGCTCTACTCTTGCTCACCGCTCCAGGTGGTCTCGTCCTGCTCTGCCCTTGCTCACCGCTCCAGGCGGTCTCGTCCTGCTCTGCTCTTGCTCACCGCTCCAGGCGGTCTCGTCCTGCTCTGCTCTTGCTCACCGCTCCAGGCGGTCTCGTCCTGCTCTGCTCTTGCTCACCGCTCCAGGCGGTCTCGTCCTGCTCTGCTCTTGCTCACCGCTCCAGGCGGTCTCGTCCTGCTCTGCTCTTGCTCACCGCTCCAGGCGGTCTCGTCCTGCTCTGCTCTTGCTCACCGCTCCAGGCGGTCTCGTCCTGCTCTGCTCTTGCTCACCGCTCCAGGCGGTCTCGTCCTGCTCTGCTCTTGCTCACCGCTCCAGGCGGTCTCGTCCTGCTCTGCTCTTGCTCACTGCTCCAGGCGGTCTCGTCCTGCTCTGCTCTTGCTCACTGCTCCAGGCGGTCTCGTCCTGCTCTGCTCTTGCTCACCGCTCCAGGCGGTCTCGTCCTGCTCTGCTCTTGCTCACCGCTCCAGGCGGTCTCGTCCTGCTCTGCTCTTGCTCACCGCTCCAGGTGGTCTCGTCCTGCTCTGCTCTTGCTCCAGGCGGTCTCGTCCTGCTCTGCTCTTGCTCACCGCTCCAGGCGGTCTCGTCCTGCCCTGCTCTTGCTCACCGCTCCGGGCGGTCTCATCCTGCCCTGCTCTCGCTCACCTCTCTGGGCGGCCTCACTCTGCTGTGTTTGTCCGCCACATCTGTGGTTCTGTTCCAAAGTCCCAGTGTGTACTGGGTCCTATCCCGCCTGTGTTCCTACCTGCTAGTGCCTTCCTGTCTGCACTCTAGCCGTGCTTGCCTGTACCCCCCTGCCTGCATACCCGCCTGCCTGCATACCAGTCGTGCCTGCCTATTCCCACCAGTCTGTGTGCCAGCCTAACCAGTCTGTTCCTGTATTCCCCTGTGTGGGTCAACAGCCATGTCCGGGGTCTGTCCTGGAGTAGCACCTGGTCCCTCTGCTCGGTTCCTCCTTGGTGCACTGGCGTTGTATGCCGTCGTGTGACCCTGGTCGGATCGGGTGAATACCTAGTTACGCCCCTCCAGGCATTCACTCTCCGGCACGGTCCAGTGGAATCACACGCACACGCCGCTCAGCCCGGGCGTGTGCATTACATAGGGTACTTAGTGAACTATTTTTGATCAAAAAAAGTATACAAGCCGTCCCACCAGCGACAAGGTGACCCTAAATTGGGATGGTCCTACACTGTCTATATTAAAAACCTTACTGTATATCAAAGTTGAAGTAATGCATATAAAAGGGTAGACAAATAGAACCAGGTCCCAATATCAGACCACCTAAGCCCGTGGTAAGCTACATATATACTAACCAGCTCAACAAGGGGGATGCCACACCCTTAATTTGCACAGAATGCAAACAAGACAAAAAACCAAGCAATGTGGACTGAGGTCTAAGATGGTACACATGCAAGAAATAGGAGCATGTTCACACTAGCAAAAAGATGCAAAACCTACAAAAGACAAAAAATATATCTCATACCCTACCATCATTATATATAAATGTAAAGCAAAGTTGCATTTGAAATATAGGGTACTTAGTGAACTATTGAGCTGGTTGAGCTGGTTAGTATATATGTAGCTTACCACGGGCTTAGGTGGGCTGATATTGGGACCTGGTTCTATTTGTCTACCCTTTTATATGCATACTTCAACTTTGATATACAGTAAGGTTTTTAATATAGATAGTGTAGGACCGTCCCAATTTAGGGTCACCTTGTCGCTGGTGGGACGGCTTGTATACTTTTTTTGATCAAAAATAGTTCACTAAGTGCCCTATATTTCATATGGAACTTTGCTTTACATTTATATATAATGATGGTAGGGTATGAGATATAATTTTTGTCTTTTGTAGGTTTTGCATCTTTTTGCTAGTGTGAACATGCTCCTATTTCTTGCATGTGTACCATCTTAGACCTCAGTTCACATTGCTTGGTTTTTTGTCTTGTTTGCATTCTGTGCAAATTAGGGGTGTGGCATCCCCCTTGTTGAGCTGGTTAGTATATATGCAGCTTACCACAGGCTTAGGTGGTCTGATATTGGGACCTGGTTCTATTTGTCTACCCTTTTATATGCATTACTTCAACTTTGATATACAGTAAGGTTTTTAATATAGACAGTGTAAGACCGTCCCAATTTAGGGTCACCTTGTCGCTGGTGGGACAGCTTGTATACTATTTTTGATCAAAAATAGTTCACTAAGTACCCTATATTTCATATGCAACTTTGTTTTACATTTATATATAATGATGGTAGGGTATGAGATATATTTTTTGTCTTTTGTAGGTTTGCACTCTTTCAAGGGGCATTGATATTGTCTTTTTATTCGAATGCGACCTCCACCACTCTCCCAAGGGGCATTAAAACGGTCTTGCTAAGCTACTGTGACCTCCACGTCTCTTCCAAGGGGCATTAATATTGTATTTTTATTACACTGCGACCTCCACCACTCTTCCAAGGGGTCATTGATATTGTCTTTTTATTCCACTGTGAACTCCACCACTCCATCAAGGGGCATTAAAACCATCTTGTTAAGCTACTGTGACCTCCACGTCTTTTCCACAGGGCATTGATATTGTCTTTTTATACCACAGCGACCTCCAGTACTCTTCCAAGGGGCATTAAAAACCGTCTTGTTAAGCTACTGTGACTACTACGTCTCTTCCACAGGGCATTGATATTGTATTTTTATTCCACTGCGACCTCCACCACTCTACCAAGGGACATTAAAATCGTCTTGTCAAGCTACTGTGACCTTCATGTCTCTTCCAAGGGGCATTAAAACCATCTTGTTAAACCACTCTGAACTCCACAGCTCTTCCAAGGGGCATTAAAACCGTCTTGTTAAGCCACTGTGACCTCCACATCTTTTCCACGGGGCATTGACATTGTCTTTTTATTCCACTGCAACCTCCACCACTCTTCCAAGGGGCATTAAAACCACCATGTTGTTAGAACTCTCCTGTTAGGTTTTTTTTAGTTTGCTGGTCACATGACCATTTTTGCCTATTTAATCCGGCTCCGCCCTCCTGGCCTTGCTGGACTTCATTGTATTTACTACTCTTGATCTAGCTTGGTGCTCTGTTACCGTTCTCTGTTAGTTTTGCTAGGTCTTCTGACCTCTATGCTTTTTGTTGTGTGTTTGTCTTTGACTGCTACTATTTCTGCTAGGAGGTGTCCAACTTATCCCAGTCCCTAGTTCTTGTAGGGATCCCTCCCTCACATCTATAGGTCTTCGTACAGACTAGCCGAGGACTTTAGCGGGTCTGATCGCAGGATCAGGTTCCCCTTACATCGTAGGGATCTAGTTTAGTTATATTGTAGGGACAGATCTCCTGTCTTTCCTTAGTTCCTGTAGCAGATCATAACAGTAAGTCCAGCCTAAAAAAAAAAAATAATTTTTTCTAAGGAAAGACCTCCAGTTTTCTATCATGGTCTCGGTTCAAGATTTGGCTCAACGCTTGCAGGGACTCTCTCTGGAGGTGGACAAGCTCCAACAACACGTGAGTAGCTGTTCTGGAGCACATTTTGTGGAACCAAAGGTACGTCTGCCTGATCTAATTTTTGGCGAACAACAAGATTTTTTTTCTTTTAAAAATGCTTGTTTATTGTATTTTCGTTTGAGACCCGGATCCTCTGGTGATGAATCACAGCGCATAGGGTTCATAATGTCACTTTTGCGCAAAGATCCTCAGGGATGGGCCTTCTCTCTCCAACCTAGTGATCTGTGCTTTAGATCAGTGGATAGTTTTTTTTCTGCTTTGGGTTTGTTGTACGATGATCCTGATCGTGTCTCATCTGCTGAGTCTGAATTGAGACATCTGAGGCAGGGATCAGGTAATGTGGAAAAATATTGTTCTCACTTCCGTCGGTGGTCTTCCCAGGTGGGGTGGAACGATTCAGCTTTGAAAAGCTTGTTTCTTGCAGGGCTTGGTGAAAGGGTTAATGATTTACTGATTGCTTATCCCACACCTGGAAACTTGCAGGAGGCAATGCAATTAGCTATACGGGTGGACAGGAGACTGCGTGCAAGGGTTAATGAGAGCAAATCCTCTGCTATGTCAGCTCCGAGTCCTGAGAGGGTCTGTGCTGACAAAGGAGAGCCGATGGAGATTGGGGCGATGGCAGCCCGCTCTCAGGAAAAAGACCGCAGGCTTTCTGAAGGTTTGTGCTTCTATTGCGGAAATTCTGGTCATTTTATTAAGAACTGTGTGCTTCGTATGAAGAAAGAAAAAAAAATGGTCAGTCATGCACGAATAGCCTGTTTAAATTCTAAGGGAGTATTCCTATCTGCTACTACTGCTGCTCAGGATGAATTAATTGAATTTCGGGTTTTTGTGGATTGCGGTTCTACTCTGAATGTGATTGCTGGGGGATTCTTAGAAAAACTTAAATTAAAACCTAAAACTTTGTCATCCCCTATTACTGTGGTTTCTGTTGATGGCTCTCCCTTGAAGAGTGTTACTCATAAGGTCTGTGAATTTCCCCTCACTATTAATGGTATTCATCAAGAGAATTTGGATTTGGTAGTATTAAATAATTTGCCTTCTCCAGTAATATTGGGGTTGCCCTGGTTAAAATTGCACAATCCTGTACTGGATTGGTCTACCAATGAAATTAAGTCCTGAAGCCCTAAGTGTTATGACAAGTGTTGTAACGGGCGCATTGCTGCTGTGGATAAAGGGGAATTACCTGTACCTATTCAGGATTTTTGGAGAGTTTTTTCTGAGGAGGAGTCACAAATTTTACCTCCCCATAGAGACTATGATTGTACCATTGAATTTGTCCCTGGAGCGACTCTTCCTAAAAGTTGTTTATTTAATCTTACTATTCCTGAGAGAAAGGCTTTGGAGGAATACATACAGACAAGCTTGGCCGCCGGTCACATTAGGCCTTCCAAGTCTCCTGTGGCTGTTGGATTTTTTTTTGTTAAAAAAAAAGATGGCGGGTTACGTCCTTGTCTGGACTTTCGTGAGATTAATAAAATTACTGTACGCAATCCTTACCCACTGCCATTGATTCCTGATTTATTTAACCAGTTAGTGGGGGCCAAGTGGTTCTCTAAAATTGATCTCCGGGGGGCATACAATTTGTTGCGCATGAAGGAGGGTGATGAATGGAAGACTGCTTTTAACACTTCTGTGGGTCATTTTGAGAATCTGGTTATGCCTTTTGGTCTTACCAATGCTCCAGCATTTTTTCAGAATCTTATTAATGACATCCTTAGACCTTGAATCGGCAAAAATGTGGTTGTGTATTTGGATGACATTCTGATTTATTCGCCTGATCTGGAGTCTCATTGGCAGAGCGTACGTGAGGTTTTACAGTTATTAATGGACAATTCGCTTTTTGCTAAGCTAGAGAAATGTGAGTTCGCTGTACAGAGAATTAGTTTTTTGGGTTACATTATCTCCAGTGAAGGTTTTGAGATGGATCCGGTTAAAGTTCAAGCTGTGCAGGAATGGCCTAGGCCTATTGGTTTGAAATCAATACAGAGGTTTTTGGGTTTCGCCAATTATTACAGAAAATTCATAAAAAAAATTCTATTATTGTCAAACCGCTGACCGATCTCACCAGGAAAGGTGCTAATGCGGTTCAGTGGACTTCTGAGGCCATTGAGGCTTTTGTGCTTCTTAAGGAGAGGTTCACCTCTGCTCCCATCCTTATTCAGCCTGATGTGACTAAGCCGTTTTTGGTTGAGGTTGATGCTTCCTCTGTGGGGGTCGGTGCGGTGTTGTCTCAGGAAAATAAGGATGAAATACATCCCTGTGCCTTTTTTTCAAAAAAATTTTCTGAGACTGAACTTAATTACGATATTGGTAATCAGGAATTGCTGGCTATTAAACTCGCATTTGAACACTGGCGTCACCTCTTGGAAGGTGCTGAATTTCCCATTCAAATTTTCACTGATCATAAAAATCTGATCTATCTTGATGCTGCCAAGCGCTTGAATGCCCGTCAGGCTAGGTGGGCACTTTTTTTCTCGCGGTTTAATTTTTCCATTACTTACATCCCGGGTACCAAGAATGTTAAAGCGGATGCTTTGTCTCGCAGCTTTTCTCCCATGGTCGGTGCTGAGGAGGAAGAGGAGAGCATTTTACAAGAAGGTGTTGTGATTGCTGCTTTGGACTCCGTTTTGGAGGATGAGATTCTTAAAGCTCAGGAGAATGCCCCATCTAACACTCCCCATGGGAGGTTGTTTGTGCCTAGGACCTTTAGGAGAGATTTGTTTGTTGAGTGTCATGAGTCTCGGTTGGCAGGTCATCCAGGAATTTCTGAGACCAAGAGACTTGTGGGTCGCAGTTTTTGGTGGCCTGGATGGCAGAAGGAAGTCATTAAGTGGGTGCGTCAATGTACTGTGTGTGCTAGATCCAAGTCTTCGCATGCTCCTGCTGCGGGGTTGCTTTGCCCTCTGGAGGTTCCTAGTGCACCTTGGACACATCTGGCTATGGACTTTATTACTGACCTTCCCCCCTCTGAAGGTTTCACGGTCATCTGGGTGGTCGTGGACCGTTTTAGCAAGATGTGTCACTTGGTTCCCTTCATCAAACTGCCTTGCGCTAAGACACTCGCTAAGGCCTTTGTCAAGGAAATTGTCAGACTACATGGTGTTCCTACTGACATTGTTTCTGATAGGGGACCTCAGTTCGTGGCTCGTTTTTGGCGTGCCTTTTGTGACTGGTTGGGAGTTCATTTGTCGTTTTCATCCGGATATCATCCTGAGTCTAATGGCCAGACAGAAAGGAAGAACCAGGATGTTGAGCAGTTCTTGCGTTGTTTTGTGGCAGACAATCAAGAGGGGTGGTCTGAGTTTCTGCCACTTGCTGAATTTGCTCTTAACAACCATACATCCTCTTCTGCTGGGTGTTCGCCTTTTTTTTGTTGTTCTGGGAGACATCCGTCTTTTGGGTCATTCTCCAAATTGGTATCGGCTGTGCCTGAGGAGGAGAGTTTTTCCGGTGATTTGGAGAGAGTTTGGACGGATGTACGTGGTAATCTTCAGGAGGCTAACAAAAAATCTAAGAGGTACTTTGATAGGAAACGGCAAGAGGTTTTGTTTGCTGTTGGTGACATGGTTTGGTTGTCCTCTAAGAATCTGCGATTGAGGATTCCTTCTAAAAAATTGGGTCCCAAGTTCGTAGGGCCCTTTAAGGTGCTTCAGATAGTTAACCAATCTGCTGTTAGGCTGGAGGTTCCTACCTCCTGGAAGATTAACCCGGTGTTTCATGTTTCTCTGTTGAAAAGAGCTGACGTGTCGGATGATGACGCCTCTGCCACTGTTCCTCCGGTGGTGGAGGACGGGGAATATGAAATTTCCCGCATCCTAAATTCTAGACGGTATAGAGGGAGTTTGCAGTATCTCGTCGCTTGGAAGGGTTTCGGACCTGAGGATAACTCATGGGTGAGGGCGGATGATGTTTCTGCTTCCAGACTTCTCAGAGCGTTTCACAGGAGGTTTCCTGATAAGCCTGGGCCTAGGGGATCCGGAGGATCCTCTTAGAAGAGGGGGTACTGTTAGAACTCTCCTGTTAGTTTTTTTTTAGTTTGCTAGGCACATGACCATTTTTGCCTATTTAATCCGGCTCCACCCTCCTGACCTTGCTGGACTTCATTGTATTTACTACTTTTGAGCTAGCTTGGTGCTCTGTTACCGTTCTCTGTTAGTTTTGCTAGGTCTTCTGACCTCTATGCTTTTTGTTGTGTGTTTGTCTTTGACTGCTACTATTTCTGCTAGGAGGTGTCCAACTTATCCCAGTCCCTAGTTCTTGTAGGGATCCCTCCCTCACATCTATAGGTCTTCGTACAGACTAGCCGAGGACTTTAGCGGGTCTGATCGCAGGATCAGGTTCCCCGTTACATCGTAGGGATCTAGTTTAGTTATATTGTAGGGACAGATCTCCTGTCTTTCCTTAGTTCCTGTAGCAGATCATAACACATGTTAAGCTACTGTGATCTCCACGTCTCTTCTATGGGGCATTGATATTGTCTTTTTATTTCACTGCGCCCTCCACCACTCTTCGAAATGGGCATTAAAACCACCTTGTTAAGCTATTTTGACCTCCTCGTCTCTTCCACGGGGCATTGATATTGTCTTTTTATTCCACTGTAACCTCCACCACTTTTCCAAGGGGCATTAAAAACGTCTTGTTAAGGTACAGTGACCTCCACGTCTCTTCCACGGGGCATTGATATTGTCTTTTTATTCCACTGGGATCTACACCACTTTTCCAAGCGGCATTGATATTGTCTTTTTATTCCCCTTTGACCTCCACCACTCTACCAAGGGGCATTGATATTGTATCTTTATTCCACTGCGACCTCCACCACTCTTCCAAGGGGAATTAAAACCGTTTTAATAAGTTACTGTGACCTCCACGTCTCTTTCAAGGGGCATTAAACCCGTCTTGTTAAAATACTCTGAACTCCACAACTCTTCCACGGGGCATTAAATTTGTCTAGTTAAGCTACTGTGACCTCCACGTCTATTCCACGGGGCATTGATATTGTCTTTTTATTCCACTGCGACCTCCACCACTCTAACAAGGGGCATTAAAACCATCTTGTTAAGCTACTGTGACCTCCACGTCTGTACTAAGGTGCATTAAAACCATCTTGTTAAACCACTCTGAGCTCCACAGCTCTTCCAAGGGGCATTAAAACCGCCTTGTTAAGCTACTATTACCTCCACGTCTCTTCCGCGGGGTATTGATATTGTCTTTTTATTCCACAGCGACCTCTAGTATTCTCCCAAAGGGCATTAAAACTGTCTTGTTAAGCTGCTGTGACCTCTACGTCGCTTCCACAGGGCATTGATATTGTCTTTTCATTCCACTGAGACTTCCACCACTCTTCCAAGGGGCATTAAAACCATATTGTTTAGCTATTGTGACCTCCACGTCTCTTCCAAGGGGCATTAATATTGTCCTAATATTCCATTGAGACCTCCACCACTCTTCCAAGGGGCATTGATATTGTCTTTTTATTCCACTGCGACTTCCACCACTCTTCCAACAGGCATTAAAACCATCTTTTTAAGCTACTGTGATCTCCACGTCTCTTCCACGGGGCATTGATATTGTATTTTTATTCCACTATAACCTCCACCACTCTTCCAAGTGGCATTAATACCGTCTTGTTAAGCTACTGTGACCTACATGTCTCTTCCAAGGGGCATTAAAACCATCTTGTTAAACTACTCTGAACTCCACAGCTTTTCCAAGGGGCATTAAAAGCGTCTTGGTAAGCTATGGCGACCTCCCCGTCTCTTCCACGGGGCATTGGTATTTTATTTTTATTTAACATACCTCCATCACTATTCAAGTTGCATTTAAACTGTCTTGTTAAACTACTGTGACCTCCACTTCTCTTCCACGGGGCATTGATATTGTCTTTTTATTCCATAGCGATCTCCACCACTCTTCCAAGGGGCATTAAAACCATCTTGTTAAACTACTGTGACCTCCACGTCTCTTCCACGGGGCATTGATATTGTCTTTTTATACCACTGTGACCTCCCCCACTCTTCCAAGGGACATTAAAACCATCTTGTTAAGCTACTGTGACCTCCACGTCTGTACCACGGGGCATTGATATTGTCTTTTTATTCCACTGCAACTTCCAACACTCTTCCAAGTGGCATTCATATTGTCTTTTTATTCCACTGTGACCTCCACCACTCTTCCAAAGGGCATTAAAACCGTCTTGTTAAGGTCCTGTGAGCTCCACGTCTCTTCCATGGGACATTAAAACCATCTTGTTAGACCACTCTGAACTCCACAGCACTTCAAAGGGGCATTAAAGCCATCTTGTTAAGCTACTGTGACCTCCACGTCTCTTCCCCGGGGCAATGATATTGTCTTTTTATTCCACAGTGACCTCCACCACACTTCCAAGGGGCATTAAAACCATCTTGCTAAGCTACTGTGACCTCCAAATCTCTTCCAAGGGGCATTGATATTGTCTTTTCATTCCACTGCGACCTCCACCACTCTTCCAATGGGCATTAAAACCACCTTGTTAAGCTATTTTGACCTCCTCATCTCTTCCTTGGGGCATTGATATTGTCTTTTTATTTCACTGTAACCTCCGCCACTTTTCCAAGGGGCATTAAAAATGTCTTGTTAAGGTACTGTGACCTCCACGTCTCTTCCACGGGGCATTGATATTGTCTTTTTATTCCACTGGGATCTCCACCACTCTTCCAAGCGGCATTGATATTATCTTTTTATTCCCCTTTGACCTCCACCACTCTACCAAGGGGCATTGATATTGTCTCTTTATTCCACTGCTACCTCCACCACTCTTCCAAGGGGCATTAAAACCGTCTTGTTAAAATACTCTGAACTCCACAACTCTTCCAAGGGGCATAACATTTTTCTAGATAAGCTACTGTGACCTCCACGTTTATTCCACGGGGCATTGATATTGTCTTTTTATTCCACAGCGACCTCCATCACTCTTCCAAGGGGCAGTAAAACCGTTTTGTTAAGCTACTGTGACCTCCACGTCTCTTCCACGGGGCATTGATATTGTCTTTTTATTCCACTGCGACCTCCACCACTCTTCCAAGGGGCATTAAAACCACAATGTTAAGTTACTGTGATCTTCTTGTCTCTTCCACGGGGCATTAATATTCTCTTTATATTCCATTGCGACCTCCACCACTCTTCCAAGGGGCATTGATTTTGTCTTTTTATTCCACTGTAACCTCCACCACTCTCCCAAGGGGCATTAAAACCGTCTTGTTAAACCACTCTGAACTCCACCGCTCTTCCAAGGGGCATTAAAACCGTCTTGTTAAGCTACGGTGACCTCCACGTATCTTCCATGGTGCATTGATATTGTCTTTTTATTCCACAGCGACTTCCGCCACTCTTCAAGGGGCATTAAAACCGTCTTGTTACGCTACTGTGAACGCCACGTCTCTTCCACGGGGCATTGATATTGTCTTTTAATTCCACTGCGACCTCCACCACTCTTCCAAGGGGCATTGATATTGTCTTTTTATTCCACTGTGTCCTCCACCACTCTTCCTAGCGGCAGTGATATTGTCTTTTTATTACACTTTGACCTCCACCTCTTTTCCAACGGGCATTGATATTGTCTCTTCATTTCACTGTGAACTCCACCACTCCGTCAAGGGGCATTAAAACCGTCTTGTTAAGCTACTGTGACCACCACGTCTCTTCCACAGGGCATTGATATTGTCTTTTTATACCACAGCTACCTCCAGTACTCTACGAAGGGGCATTAAAAACCATCTTGTTAAGCTACTGTGACCACCACGTCTCTTCCACAGGGCATTGATATTGTCTTTTTATTCCACTGCGACCTCCACCACTCTACCAAGGGGCATTAAAATCGTCCTTTTAAGCTACTGTGACCTTCACGTCTCTTCTAAGGGGCATTAAAACCATCTTGTTAAACCACTGTGAACTCCACAGCTCTTCCAAGGGGCATTAAAACCGTCTTGTTAAGCCACTGTGACCTCCACGTCTTTTCCACGGGGCAATGATATTGTCTATTTATTCCACAAAGACATCCACCCCTCTTCCAAGGGGCATTAACACCGTGTTTTTAAGCTACTGTGACATCCATGTCTCTTTCACGGGGCATTGATATTGTCTATTTATACCAATGCGACCTCAACCATTCTTCCAAGTGGCATTAAAACCATCTTTTTAAGCTACTGTAAACTCCACGTCTCTTCCCCGGGGCATTGATATTGTCAATTTATTCCACAGCGACATTCTCCACTCTTCCAAGGGGCATTAAACCGTCTTGTTAAGCAACTTTGACCTCCACGTCTCTTCCAAGGGGCATTGATATTGTCTTTTTATTCCACTGTGACCTCCACCACCCTTCAAAGGGGCATCAAAACCGTCTTGTTAAGTTACTGTGACCACCACGTCTCTTCCACGGGGCATTGTTATTGTATTTTTATTCCACTGTAACCTCCACCACTCTTCCAAGAGGCATTAAAACCAACTTGTTAAGCTATTGTGACCTCCACTTCTCTTCCACGGGACATTAAAACCATCTTGTTAAACCACTCTTAACTCCACACCTCTTCCAAAGGGCAGTAAAACTGTCTTGTTAAGCTATTGTGACCTCCACGTCTCTTCCATGGGGCATTGATATTGTCTTTTTATTCCACATCGACCTCCACCACTCCTCCAAGGGCATTAAAACCATCTTGTTAAGCTACTATCTCCACGTCTTATCCACGGGGCATTGATATTGTCTTTTTATTCCACTGTAACCTCCACCATTCTTCCAAGGGGCATTAAAACCGGCTTTTTAAGCTACTGTGAACTCCACGTCTCTTCCACGGGGCATTGATATTGTCTTTTTTTTCCACAGCGACCTCAACCACTCTTCCAAGGGGCATTGATATTGTCTTTTTATTCCACAGAGACCTCCACCATTTTCCAATGGGCATTAAAACAATGTTGTTAAGCTACTGAGACCTCCAATTCTCTTCTACGGGGCATTGATATTGTCTTTTTATTCCACTGCGACCTCCACCTCTCTTCCACAGGGCATTGATATTGTCTTTTTATTCCACTGCGACCTCCACCACTCTTCCAAGGGGCATTAAAACCATTTTGACAAACTACTGTGACCTCCAAGTCTCTTCCACGGGGCATTGATATTGTCTTTTTATTCAACTGTATCCTCCATCACTCTTCCAAGGGGCATTAAAACCGTCTTGTTAAGCTACTGTGACCTCCACGTCTCTACCAAGGGGCATTAAAACCATCTTTTTAAACCAATCTTTACTCCACAGCTCTTCCAAAGGGCATTAAAACCGTCTTGTTAAGCTACTATGACCTCCACGTCTCTTCCACGGGTAATTGTTATTGTCTTTTTATTCCACAGCGACCTCCACCACTTTTCCAAGAGGCATGAAAACCGTCTCGTTAAGCTACTGTGACCTCCACGTCTCTTCCACGGGGCATTGATATTGTCTTTTTATTCCATTGCGACGTCCACCACTCTCCCAAAGGGAATTGATATTTACTGTTGAGCCACTCCCGTAGTGTTCGGGTTCGGTTCGGTTCGTCGAACACCGGGATGTTCGAGGAACTGTTCGTCGAATACCGTCGAACACCGTTAAAACTAATGGCAGGCAAACAAAAACACATAGAAACACATACAAAACACCTTCAAAGGTGTCCAAAAGCTTACAAACTGCTCAGAAGAAACTCTCTTTAAAAAAGCCGGCCGGCAATTCAGCAGTGGCATACACTGGTACCAGACAATTTAAACAAGAAGGAATAGAGCATCACACATAGATTAGATAGATAGAAACATGTCAGTCACATATATAAGAAGTACAGTGACAGTGTTGGTTACTGTACTTGTCATTTAGTGTTAAAAGATTTATTAAAAAAAATATTAGTGTTTTCATGCACCGTCTCTTTAAAAAAGCCGGCCGGCAATTTAGCATCGGTACCCGACAATTTATAACAGAAAGAATAGAGCATCACACATAGATTAGATAGATAGAAACATGTCAGTCACATATATAAGAAGTACAGTGATAGTGTTGATTACTGTACTTGTCATTTAGTGTTAAAATAAAGGACTTATTAAAAAAAAAATTGGCGTGGGGTTCCCCGTAATTTTAGTCTCTAGTGGAGGTTAAGCAGACGGCTGGGGCAGATGTTTGAAGCCTGGGAAGGGGGTAATACCCATGGAGCTTCCCAGGCTACTAATATCAGCCCCCAGCTGAATACCTAGCCTTTACTAGCTATTAAAATGGGGGACCCCAAAAAAAATTATGTGGGGTCCCCCCTATTTTAATAGCTAGCAAAGACTAGGCAGACTGCTGGGGATGATATTAATAGCCCAGGAAGGGTGCCATGAATATTGGCCCCCTCCCAGTCTAGAAACACCAGCCGTCAGCCGCCCCAGAAATGGCGCATCCATAGAATGCGCCAATTCTGGCACTTAGCCTCGCTCTTCCCACTGCCCTGTAGCGGTGGCAGTGGGGTAATAGGGTTGGGGTTGATGTCAGCTTATAATGCCAGCTGACATCAAGCCCAGGTTAGTAATGGAGAGGCGTCTATAAGACACCCCCATTACTAACCCCATAGTCAAAGATACAAAAAAACACAAACACCCAGAATAAAGTCCTTTAATCGAAATAAACACACAATTCTTTATTGTTCTAAATTAAACCATACTTACCATTACGCCCATTCCAGCTGAAGCCAAACATCTCCTGCAATAAAAGTAAAATAATAAAGCAACATCATCCTTACCTTTCCATGGTTCCCACGACAGCTTCAGCTCTGCTACATTCACATGACAGGCTGGACCGCAGCAGAATGCTGCCATCCAGCTTGCCATGCGGCATACACTGAGAAGTGCAGGCATGCTTGCGCTCTGCAGTGTCTGGCTGTGACGGCATCCAGATGAGCCGGGTATTACCCCCTTCCCAGGCTTCAAACATCTGCCCCAGCCGTCTGCTTAACCTCCGCTAGAGACTAAAATTACGCGGAACCCCACGCCAATTTTTTTTTTAATAAATCTTAATAAATCCTTTATTTTAACACTAAATGACAAGTACAGTAATCAACATTATCACTGTACTTCTTATATATGTGACTGACATGTTTCTATCTATCTAATCTATGTGTAATGCTCTATTCTTTCTGTTATAAATTGTCGGGTACCAAAGCTGAATTGCCGGCCGGCTTTTTTAAAGAGACGGTGCATGAAAACACTAATATTTTTTTTAATAAATCCTTTACACTAAATGACAAGTACAGTAACCAACACTGTCACTGTACTTCTTATATATTTGACTGATATGTTTCTATCTATCTAATCTATGTGTGATACTCTATTCTTTCGGTTCTAAATTGTCTGGTACCGGTGTATGCCGCTGCTGAATTGCCGGCTTTTCGTGTTTCACTGTGATCACTGTTCCCATCGATTTGGGCAACCACTGTAATGCCACAACCACCATGGCTGTGGCATTACAGTGAGTGGCAGACAATCCCTGCATGATTGGTGCTCTAAATAGCGCCATACATTCAGGACACGCTTTCGGTGCACAAACAGTTATCGAACATAACCTCGAACAGCCGAATTTTTTGCAAATCGTTCGCGTTCGTCGAACGACTCGAACACCGCCCAAAACAGCTCGAATTTGAGATTGGCGAACATTTCTAGTCGAACACCGGTCATCTCTATTGATATTGTCTTTTTATTCCTCTGAGACCTCCACCACTTCTCCAAGGGGCATTAAAACCGTCTTGTTAAGCTACTGTCTCCACATCTCTTCCACGGGGCATTGATATTTTCTTTTTAATCCACTGCAACCTCCACCACTCTTCCAAGGGGCATTAAAACCGGCTTGTTAAGCTACTGTGACTTTCACGTCTCTTCCACGGGGCATTGATATTGTCTTTTTTTTCCACAGCGACCTTCACCACTCTTCCAAGGGGCATTGATATTCTCTTTTTATTCCACAGAGACCTCCACCACTCTTCCAATGGGCACTAAAACCATCTTGTTAGGCAACTGTGACCTCCACGTCTCTTCCACGGGGCATTGATATTGTCTTCTTATTTGTCTGCGACCTCCACCACTCTTCCAAGGGGCATTAAAACGGTCTTGCTAATCTACTGTGAACTCCAAGTCTCTTCCAAGGGGCATTATTATTGTATTTTTATTCCACTGTGACTTCCAACACTCTTCCATAGGGCATTGATGTTGTATTTTTATTCCACTGCGACCGCCACCATTCTTCCAAGGGGTCATTGATATTGCCTTTTTATTGCACTGCGACCTCCACCACTCTTACAAGGGGCATTAAAACCATCGTGTTAAGCTACTGTGACCTCCAAGTCACTTCCAAGGGGCATTAAAGCCGTCTTCTTAAGCTACTGTGACCTCCACTTATTTTCCACAGGGCATTGATATTGTCTTTTTATTGCACTGCAACCTCAACCACTCTTCCAAGGGGCATTAAAACCATCTTGTTAGGCTACTGTGATCTCCACTTCTCTTCCACGGGGCATTAATATTGTCTTTTTATTCCACTGTGACCTCCATCACTCTTTCAAGGGGCATTGATAGTGTCTTTTTATTCAACTGCGACCTCCACAAACTCTTCCAAGGGGCATTAAAACGGTGTTATTAAGCCACTGAGACCTCCAATTCTCTTCTACAGGACATCGATATTGTCTTTTTATTCCACTGCGACCTCCACCACTCTTCCATAGGGCATTGATATTATCTTTTTATGCGACTGCGACCTTCACCACTCTTCCAAGGGGCATTGAAACCATTTTCTTAAGCTACTGGGACCTCCGCTTCTCTTCCACGGGGCATTGATATTGTCTTTTTATTCCACTGCGACCTTCACCACCCTTCCAAGGGGCATTAAAAACATCTTGTTAAGCTACTGTGACCTCCACGTCTCTTCCGCTGGGCATTAATATTGTCTTTATATTTTTTTGCGACCTCCATCACTCTTCCAAGGGGCATTGATATTGGCTTTTTATTCCACTGCGACATCCACCACTCTTCCAAGGGGCATTAAAACCATCTTGTTAAGCTACTGTGATCTCCACCTCTTCCAAGGGGCATTGATATGGTATTTTTATTCCACTGTAACCTCCACCACTATTCCAAGGGGCACTAAAACCATCTTGTTAAGCTACTGTGACCTACACGTCTCTTCCAAGGGGCATTAAAATTATGTTGATAAACCACTCTGAACTCCACAGCGCTTCCAAGGGGCATTAAAACTGTCTTGTTAAACTACGGTGACCTCCATGTCTCTTCCAAGGGGCATTGATATTGTCTTTTTATTCCACTGCGACCTCCACCACTCTTCCAAGGGGCATTAATATTGTCTTTTAATTCCACTGCAACCTCCACCACTTTTCCATGGGTCATTGATATTGTCTTTTTATTCCACTGCGACCTCCACCACTCTCCCAAGGGGCATTAGAACCGTGTTGTTAAGCTTCTGTGACCTCCACGTCTTTTCTTATGGGCATTAAACCTGTCATGCTAAATCACTCTGAACTACACAGCTCTTCCAAGGGGCATTAAATTCATCTTGTATAGCTCCTGTGACCTCCACGTCTCTTCCACAGGGCATTGATATTGTCTTTTTATTCCACTGCGACCTCCACTACTCTTCCAAGGGACAATAAAACCGTCTTGTTAAGCTACTGTAACCTCCATATCTCTTCAACAGGGCATTCATATTGTCTTTTTTTTCCACTCCGACCTCCACCACTCTTCCAAAGGGCATTAAAACCATCTTGTTAAGCTTCTGTGACCTCCACGTCTTTACCAAGGGGCAAAAAAACCATCTTGTTAAAACACGCTGAACTCCACAGCTTTTCCAAGGGGCATTAAAACCGTCTTGTTAAGCTACTGTGACCTCCACATCTCTTCCACGGGGCATTGTTATTGTCTTTTTATTCCACAGCGACCTCCACCACTCTTCCAAGGAGTATTTAAACCGTCTTGCTAGGCTACTGTCACCTCCATGTCTCTTCCACGAGGCATTGATATTGTATTTTAAATACACTGCTACCTCCACCACTCTTCCAAGGGGCATCGATATTCTTTTTTTATTCCACTGCGACCTCCACCACTCTTCCAAGGGGCATTGATAAAGTCTTTTTATTCCACTGCGACCTCCACCACTCTTCCAAGGGACATTAAAACCGTGTTGTTAAGCTACTGTGACCTTCACGTCTCTTCCACGGGGCATTGAAACCATCTTGTTAAACCACTCTGAATTCCACAGCTCTTCCAAGGGGCCTTAAAACTGTCTTGTTAAGCTACTGTGACCTCCGTGTCTCTTACACGGGGCAATGATATTGTCTTTTTATTCCACAGCAGCTTCCACCACTCTTCCAAGGGGCATTAAAACTGTCTTGTTAAGCTACTGAGACCTCCACGTCTCTTCCACGGGGCATTGATATTGTCTTTTTAATTCCATTGCGACCTCCATCACTCTAACAAGGGGCATTAATATTGTCTTTTTATTCCACTGCGACCTCTACCACACTTCCAAGGGGCATTAAAACCGTCTTGTTAAGCTACTGTGATCTGCACGTCTCTACCACTGGGCATTGATTTTGTCTTTTTATTCCACAGCGACCTCCACCACTCTTCCAAGGGTCATTGGTATTGTCTTTTTATTCCACAGCGACCTCCACCACTCTTCCAAGGGGCATTGCACCGTCTCGTTAAGGTACTGTGACCTCCAGGTCTCTACCACTGGTCATTGATTTTGTCTTTTTATTCCACTGCGACCTCCACCACTCTTCCAAGGGGCATTAAAACGATCTTGTTAAGCTTCTGTGACCTGCACGTCTCTGCCACGGGGCATTGATATTGTCTTTTTATTCAACTGCGACCTCCACCACTCTTCCATGGGGCATTGATATTGTCTTTTTATTCAACTCCGACCTCCACTACTTTTCCAAGGGGCATTGATATTGTCTTTTTATTCCACTGCGACCTCCACCACTGTACCAAGGGGCATTAAAACGATCTTGTTAAGCAACTGTGACCTTCACGTCTCTTCCACGGGGCATTGATATTGCCTTTTTATTCCACTGCGACCTCCACCACTCTTCCATGGGGCATTAAAACCATCTTGTGAAGCTACTGTGACCTCCACATCTCTTCCACGGGGCATTGATATTGCCTTTTTTTTCCACAGCTACCTCAACCACTCTTTAAACGGGCATTGATATTGTCTTTTTATTCCACAGAGACCTCCACCAGTTTTCCAATGGGCAGTAAAACCATCTTGTTAAGCTACTGTGACCTCCAGGTCTCTTCCACGTGGCATTGATATTGTCTTTATATTCCACTGTGACCTCCACCACTCTTCCAATGGACATTAAAACCATCTTGTTAGGCTGCTGTGACCTCCACGTCTCTTCCACGGGGCATTGATATTGTCTTTTTATTACACTGCGACCTCCACCACTCTTCCAAGGGGCATTAAAACAGTGTCGTTAAGCTACTGAGACGTCCAATTCTCTTCCACAGGGCATTGATATTCTCTTTTTATTCAACTGCGACCTCCACCACTCTTCCAAGGGGGCATTGATATTGTCTTTTTATTCCACTGCGACCTCCACCACTCTTCCAAAGGGCATTAAAACCATTTTCTGAAGCTACTCTGACCTCCAAGTCTCTTCCACGGGGCTTTGATATTGTCTTTTTAATCAATTGTAACCTCCAGCACTATTAGAAGTGGCATTAAAACCGTCTTGTTAAGCTACTGTGACCTCCACGTCTCTTCCAAGGAGCATTAAAACCATCTAGTTAAACCAATTTGTACTCCACAGCTCTTCCAAGGGGCATTAAAACTGTCTTGTTAAGCTACTGTGACCTCCGCTTCTCTTCCACGGGGCCTTGATATTGCCTTTTTATTCCACTGCGACTTTCACCATCCTTCCAAGGGGCATTAAAAACATCTTGTTAAGCTACTGTGACCTCCACGTCTCTTCCACTGGGCATTAATATTGTCTTTATATTTTATTGCGATCTCCACCACTTTTCCAAAGGGCATTGATATTGTCTTTTTATTCCACTGCGACCTCCACCACTCTTCCAAGGGGCATTAAAACCATCTTGTTAAGCTACTATGATCTCCACGTCTTTTACATGGGGCACTGATATTGTATTTTTATTCCACTGTAAACTCTACCACTCTTCCAAGGAGCACTAATACTGTCTTCTTAAACCACTCTGAACTCCACAGCTCTTCCAAGGAACATTAAATCTGTCTTGTTAAGCTACGGTGACCTCCACTTCTCTTCCACGGGGCATTGATATTGTCTTTTTATTCCACTGCGACCTCCACCACTTTTCCATGGGGCATTGATATTGTTTTTATATTCCACTGCGACCTCCACCACTCCCCCAAGGGGCATTAAAACCATCTTGTTAAGTTACTGTGACCTCCATGTCTCTTCTTAGGGTCATTAAACCTGTCTTGTTAAATCACTCTGAACTCCACACCTCTTCCAAGGGGCATTAAATTCGTCTTGTATAGCTACTGTGACCTCCATGTCTCTTCCACAGGGCATTGATATTGTCTTTTTATTCCACTGCGACCTCCACCACTCTTCCAAGTGGCATTAAAACCATCTTGTTAAGCTTCTGTGACCTCCATATCTTTACCAAGAGGCATTAAAACCATCTTTTTAAACCACGCTGAACTCCATAGATCTTCCAAGGGGCATGAAAACCGTCTTGTTAAGCTACAGTGACCTCCACATCTCTTCCACGTGGCATTGATATTGACTTTTTATTCCACAGCGACCTCCACCACTCTTCCAAGGGGCATTAAAAATGTCTTGTTAAGCTACTGTGACCTCCACGTCTCTTCCACGGGGCATTGATATTGTCTTTTTATTCCACTCTAACCTCCACCACTCTTCCAAGGGGCATTAAAACCGTCTTATTAAGTTACTGTGACCTCCACGTCTCTTCTTAGGGGCATTAAACCTGTCTTGTTAAATCACTCTGAACTCCACAGCTCTTCCAAGGGGCATTAAATTCGTCTTGTTAAGCTACTGTAACCTCCATGTCTCTTCAACAGGGCATTCATATTGTCTTTTTTTTCCACTGCGACCTCCACCACTCTTCCAAAGGGCATTAAAACCATCTTGTTAAGCTTCTGTGACCTCCACGTCTTTACCAAGGGGCAAAAAAACCATCTTGTTAAACCACGCTGAACTCCACAGCTTTTCCAAGGGGCATTAAAACCATCTTGTTAAGCTACTGTGACCTCCACGTCTCTTCCACGGGGCATTGTTATTGTCTTTTTATTCCACAGCGACCTCCACCACTCTTCCAAGGAGTATTAAAACCGTCTTGTTAGGCTACTGTCACCTCCATGTCTCTTCGACGAGGCATTGATATTGTATTTTTAATACACTGCTACCTCCACCACTCTAACAAGGGGCATCGATATTCTTTTTTAATTCCACTGCGACCTCCACCACTCTTCCAAGGGGCATTGATAAAGTCTTTTTATTCCACTGCGACCTTCACCACTCTTCCAAGGGGCATTAAAACCGTCTTGTTAAGCTACTGTGACCTTCACGTCTCTTCCACGGGGCATTGAAACCATCTTGTTAAACCACTCTGAACTCCACAGCTCTTCCAAGGGGCCTTAAAACTGTCTTGTTAAGCTACTGTGACCTCCATGTCTCTTCCACGAGGCAATGATATTGTCTTTTTATTCCACAGCAGCTTCCACCACTCTTCCAAGGGGCATTAAAACTGCCCTGTTAAGCTACTGAGACCTCCACGTCTCTTCCACGGGGCATTGATATTGTCTTTTTAATTCCATTGCGACCTCCACCACTCTACCAAGGGGCATTAATATTGTTTTTTTATTCCACTGCGACCTCTACCACACTTCCAAGGGGCATTAAAACCGTCTTGTTAAGCTACTGTGATCTGCACATCTCTACCACTGGGCATTGATTTTGTCTTTTTATTCCACAGCGACCTCCACCACTCTTCCAAGGGTCATTGATATTGTCTTTTTATTCCACAGCGACCTCCACCACTCTTCCAAGGGGCATTGCACCGTCTCGTTAAGGTACTGTGACCTCCAGGTCTCTATCACTGGTCATTGATTTTCTCTTTTTATTCCACTGCGACCTCCACCACTCTTCCAAGGGGCATTAAAATGATCTTGTTAAGCTTCTGTGACCTGCACGTCTCTGCCACGGGGCATTGATATTGTCTTTTTATTAAACTGCGACCTCCACCACTCTTCCATGGGGCATTGATATTGTCTTTTTATTCAACTCCGACCTCCACTACTTTTCCAAGGGGCATTGATATTGTCTTTTTATTCCACTGCGACCTCCACCACTGTACCAAGGGGCATTAAAACGATCTTGTTAAGCAACTGTGACCTTCACGTCTCTTCCACGGGGCATTGATATTGCCTTTTTATTCCACTGCGACCTCCACCACTCTTCCATGGGGCATTAAAACCATCTTGTGAAGCTACTGTGACCTCCACATCTCTTCCACGGGGCATTGATATTGCCTTTTTTTTCCACAGCTACCTCAACCACTCTTTAAACGGGCATTGATATTGTCTTTTTATTCCACAGAGACCTCCACCAGTTTTCCAATGGGCAGTAAAACCATATTGTTAAGCTACTGTGACCTCCAGGTCTCTTCCACGTGGCATTGATATTGTCTTTATATTCCACTGTGACCTCCACCACTCTTCCAATGGACATTAAAACCATCTTGTTAGGCTACTGTGACCTCCACGTCTCTTCCACGGGGCATTGATATTGTCTTTTTATTACACTGCGACCTCCACCACTCTTCCAAGGGGCATTAAAACAGTGTCGTTAAGCTACTGAGACGTCCAATTCTCTTCCACAGGGCATTGATATTCTCTTTTTTTTCAACTGCGACCTCCACCACTCTTCCAAGGGGGCATTGATATTGTCTTTTTATTCCAATGCGGCCTCCACCACTCTTCCAAAGGGCATTAAAACCATTTTCTGAAGCTACTCTGACCTCCAAGTCTCTTCCACGGGGCTTTGATATTGTCTTTTTAATCAATTGTAACCTCCAGCACTATTCCAAGTGGCATTAAAACCGTCTTGTTAAGCTACTGTGACCTCCACGTCTCTTCCAAGGAGCATTAAAACCATCTAGTTAAACCAATTTGTACTCCACAGCTCTTCCAAGGGGCATTAAAACCGTCTTGTTAAGCTACTGTGACCTCCGCTTCTCTTCCACGGGGCCTTGATATTGCCTTTTTATTTCACTGCGACCTTCACCATCCTTCCAAGGGGCATTAAAAACATCTTGTTAAGCTACTGTGACCTCCACGTCCCTTCCACTGGGCATTAATATTGTCTTTATATTTTATTGCGATCTCCACCACTTTTCCAAAGGGCATTGATATTGTCTTTTTATTCCACTGCGACCTCCACCACTCTTCCAAGGGGCATTAAAACCATCTTGTTAAGCTACTATGATCTCCACATCTTTTCCATGGGGCACTGATATTGTATTTTTATTCCACTGTAAACTCTACCACTCTTCCAAGGAGCACTAATACTGTCTTCTTAAACCACTCTGAACTCCACAGCTCTTCCAAGGAACATTAAATCTGTCTTATTAAGCTACGGTGACCTCCACTTCTCTTCCACGGGGCATTGATATTGTCTTTTTATTCCACTGCGACCTCCACCACTTTTCCATGGGGCACTGATATTGTTTTTTTATTCCACTGTGACCTCCACCACTCCCCCAAGGGGCATTAAAACCATCTTGTTAAGTTACTGTGACCTCCACGTCTCTTCTTAGGATCATTAAACCTGTCTTGTTAAATCACTCTGAACTCCACACCTCTTCCAAGGGGCATTAAATTCGTCTTGTATAGCTACTGTGACCTCCATGTCTCTTCCACAGGGCATTGATATTGTCTTTTTATTCCACTGCGACCTCCACCACTCTTCCAAGTGGCATTAAAACCATCTTGTTAAGCTTCTGTGACCTCCTTATCTTTACCAAGAGGCATTAAAACCATCTTTTTAAACCACGCTGAACTCCATAGATCTTCCAAGGGGCATTAAAACCGTCTTGTTAAGCTACAGTGACCTCCACATCTCTTCCACGTGGCATTGATATTGACTTTTTATTCCACAGCGACCTCCACCACTCTTCCAAGGGGCATTAAAAATGTCTTGTTAAGCTACTGTGACCTCCACGTCTCTTCCACGGGGCATTGATATTGTCTTTTTATTCCACTCTAACCACCACCACTCTTCCAAGGGGCATTAAAACCGTCTTATTAAGTTACTGTGACCTCCACGTCTCTTCTTAGGGGCATTAAACCTGTCTTGTTAAATCACTCTGAACTCCACAGCTCTTCCAAGGGGCATTAAATTCGTCTTGTATAGCTACTGTCAAATCCACGTCTCTTCCACAGGGCATTGATATTGTCTTTTTATTCCACTGCGACCTCCACCACTCTTCCAAGGGGCATTAAAACCATCTTGTTAAGCTTCTGTGACCTCCATATCTTTAAAAAGAGGCATTAAAACCATCTTGTTAAACCACGCTGAACTCCACAGCTCTTCCAAGGGGCATTTAAACCGTCTTGTTAAGCTACAGTGAACTCCACATCTCTTCCACGTGGCATTGATATTGACTTTCTAATTGCATTGCGACCTCCACCACTCTACCAAGGGGCATTGATATTGTCTTTTTATTCCAATGTATCCTCCACCACTCTTCCAAGAGGCATTAAAACCGTCTTGTTTAGCTACTGTGATCTTCACGTCTCTACCACGGGGCATTGATTTTGTCTTTTTTTTCCACAGTGACCTCCACCACTCTTCCAAGGGGCATTGATATTGTCTTTTTATTCCACAGCGACATCCACGACTCTTCCAAGGGGCATTAAAACCGTCTTGTTAATCTACTGTGACCTCCAGGTCTCTTCCATGGGGCATTGATTTTGTCTTTTTATTCCGCTGCGACCTCCACCACTCTTCCAATGGGCATTAAAACCATCTTGTTAGGCTTCTGTGACCTCCACGTCTCTTCCATGGGGCATTGATATTGTCTTTTTATTTCACTGCGACCTCCACCATTCTTCCAAGGGGCATTGATATTGTTTGTTTATTCCACTGCGACCTCCACCACTCTCCCATAGGACATTGATATTGTCTTTTTTTTCAACTCCTACCTCCACTACTCTTCCAAGGGGCATTGATATTGTCTTTTTATTCCACTGCGACCTCCACCACTGTTCCAAGGGGCATTAAAACCATCTTGTGAAGCTACTGTGACCTCCACATCTCTTCCACGGCGCATTGATATTGTCTTTTTATTCCATTGCGACCTCCACCACTCTTCCAAGGGCCACTGATATTGTCTTTTTATTCCACAGCGACCTCCACCACTCTTCTAAGGGGCATTGATATTGTCTTTTTATTCCACTGCAACCTCCACCACTCTTCCAAGGGGCATTAAAACCGTCTTGTTAAGTTACTGTGACCTCCACGTCTCTTCTTAGGGGCATTATACCTGTCTTGTTAAATCACTCTGAACTCCACAGCTCTTTCAAGGGGCATTAAATTCGTCTTGTATAGCTACTGTGACCTCCACTTTTCTTCCACAGGGCATTGATATTGTCTTTTTATTCCACTGCGACCTCCACCACTCTTCCAATGGGCATTAAAACCATCTTGTTAGGCTTCTGTGACCTCCACGTCTCTTCCACGGGGCATTGATATTGTCTTTTTATTCCACTGCGACCTCCACCACTGTACAAAGGGGCATTAAAACGAACTTGTTAAGCTACTGTGACCTTCACGTCTCTTCCACGGGGCATTGATATTGTCTTTTTATTCCACTTTGACCTCCACCACTTTTCCACGAGGCATTGATATTGTCTTTTTATTTCACTGCGAACTCCACCACTCCTTCAAGGGGCATTAAAAGCGTCTTTTTAAGTTACTGTGATCTCCACGTCTCTTCTAAGGGGCATTAAACCTGTCTTGTTAAACCTCTCTGAACACAGCTCTTCCAAGGGGCATTAAATTCGTCTCTGTTAAGCTACTGTGACCTCCACATCTCTTCCACAGGGCATTGATTTTGTCTTTTTATACCACAGCGTCCTCCACTACTCTTCCAAGGGACATTAAAAACGTCTTGTTAAGCTACTGTGACCTCCACGTCTCATCCAAGAGGCATTAAAACCATCTTCTTAAACCAATTTGAATTCCACACCTCTTCCAAGGGGCATTAAAATCGTCTTGTTAAGCTACTGTGACCACCACAACTCTTTCACAGGGCATTGATATTGTCTTTTTATTTCACTGCGACCTCCACCACACTACTAAGGGGAATTAAAAGAGTCTTGTTAAGCTACTGTGACCTCCACGTCTCTTCCAAGAGGCATTAAAACCATCTTATTAAACCACTCTGACCTCCACAGTTCTTCCAAGGGGCATTAAAATCGTCTTGTTAAGCTACTGTGACCTCCAAGTCTCTTCCACGGGGCATTGATATTGTCTTTTTATTCCACTGTGACCTCCATCACTCTTTCAAGGGGCATTGATATTGTCTTTTTATTCAACTGCGACGTCCACCACTCTTCCAAGGGGCATTAAAACGATGTTATTAAGCTACTGAGACCTCCAATTCTCTTCTACGGGGCATTGATATAGTCTTTTTATTCCACTGCGACCTCCACCACTCTTCCATAGGGCATTGATATTATCTTTTTATGCGACTGCGACCTCCACCACTCTTCCAAGGGGTCATTGATATTGTCTTTTTATTCCACTGCAACTTCCACCACTCTTCCAAGCGGCATTAAAACCATTTTGTTAAGCTACTGGGACCTCCGCTTCTCTTCCACGGGGCATTGATATTGTCTTTTTATTCCACTGCGACCTTCACCACCCTTCCAAGGGGCATTAAAAACATCTTGTTAAGCTACTTTGACCTCCACGTCTCTTCCACCGGGCATTAATATTGTCTTTATATTTTTTTGCGACCTCCATCACTCTTCCAAGGGGCATTGATATTGGCAATTTATTCCACTGCGACATCCACCACTCTTCCAAGGGGCATTAAAACCATCTTGTTAAGCTACTGTGATCTCCCCCTCTCTTCCACGTGGCATTGATATGGTATTTTTATTCCACTGTAACCTCCACCACTATTCCAAGGGGCATTAAAACCATCTAGTTAAGCTACTGTGACCTACACGTCTCTTCCAAGGGGCATTAAAATTATGTTGATAAACCACTCTGAACTCCACAGCGCTTCCAAGGGGCATTAAAACTGTCTTGTTAAGCTACGGTGACCTCCATGTCTCTTCCAAGGGGCATTGATATTGTCTTTTTATTCCATTGCGACCTCCACCACTCTTCCAAGGGGCATTGATATTGTCTTTTTATTCCACTGCAACCTCCACCACTTTTCCATGGGTCATTGATATTGTCTTTTTATTCCACTGTGACCTCCACCACTCTCCCAAGGGGCATTAGAACCGTGTTGTTAAGCTTCTGTGACCTCCACGTCTCTTCTTATGGGCATTAAACCTGTCATGCTAAATCACTCTGAACTCCACAGCTCTTCCAAGGGGCATTAAATTCGTCTTGTATAGCTCCTGTGACCTCCACGTCTCTTCCACAGGGCATTGATATTGTCTTTTTATTCCACTGCGACCTCCACTACTCTTCCAAGGGACATTAAAACCGTCTTGTTAAGCTACTGTAACCTCCATGTCTCTTCAACAGGGCATTCATATTGTCTTTTTTTTCCACTGCGACCTCCACCACTCTTCCAAAGGGCTTTAAAACCATCTTGTTAAGCTTCTGTGACCTCCACGTCTTTACCAAGGGGCAAAAAAACCATCTTGTTAAACCACGCTGAACTCCACAGCTTTTCCAAGGGGCATTAAAACCGTCTTGTTAAGCTACTGTGACCTCCACGTCTCTTCCACGGGGCATTGTTATTGTCTTTTTATTCCACAGCGACCTCCACCACTCTTCCAAAGAGTATTAAAACCGTCTTGTTAGGCTACTGTCACCTCCATGTCTCTTCGACGAGGCATTGATATTGTATTTTTAATACACTGCTACCTCCACCACTCTAACAAGGGGCATCGATATTCTTTTTTAATTCCACTGCGACCTCCACCACTCTTCCAAGGGGCATTGATAAAGTCTTTTTATTCCACTGCGACCTTCACCACTCTTCCAAGGGGCATTAAAACCGTCTTGTTAAGCTACTGTGACCTTCACGTCTCTTCCACGGGGCATTGAAACCATCTTGTTAAACCACTCTGAACTCCACAGCTCTTCCAAGGGGCCTTAAAACTGTCTTGTTAAGCTACTGTGACCTCCATGTCTCTTCCACGAGGCAATGATATTGTCTTTTTATTCCACAGCAGCTTCCACCACTCTTCCAAGGGGCATTAAAACTGCCCTGTTAAGCTACTGAGACCTCCACGTCTCTTCCACGGGGCATTGATATTGTCTTTTTAATTCCATTGCGACCTCCACCACTCTACCAAGGGGCATTAATATTGTTTTTTTATTCCACTGCGACCTCTACCACACTTCCAAGGGGCATTAAAACCGTCTTGTTAAGCTACTGTGATCTGCACGTCTCTACCACTGGGCATTGATTTTGTCTTTTTATTCCACAGCGACCTCCACCACTCTTCCAAGGGTCATTGATATTGTCTTTTTATTCCACAGCGACCTCCACCACTCTTCCAAGGGGCATTGCACCGTCTCGTTAAGGTACTGTGACCTCCAGGTCTCTACCACTGGTCATTGATTTTGTCTTTTTATTCCACTGCGACCTCCACCACTCTTCCAAGGGGCATTAAAACGATCTTGTTAAGCTTCTGTGACCTGCACGTCTCTGCCACGGGGCATTGATATTGTCTTTTTATTCAACTGCGACCTCCACTACTTTTCCAAGGGGCATTGATATTGTCTTTTTATTTCACTGCGACCTCCACCACTGTACCAAGGGGCATTAAAACGATCTTGTTAAGCAACTGTGACCTTCACGTCTCTTCCACGGGGCATTGATATTGCCTTTTTATTCCACTGCGACCTCCACCACTCTTCCATGGGGCATTAAAACCATCTTGTGAAGCTACTGTGACCTCCACATCTCTTCCACGGGGCATTGATATTGCCTTTTTTTTCCACAGCTACCTCAACCACTCTTTAAACGGGCATTGATATTGTCTTTTTATTCCACAGAGACCTCCACCAGTTTTCCAATGGGCAGTAAAACCATCTTGTTAAGCTACTGTGACCTCCAGGTCTCTTCCACGTGGCAATGATATTGTCTTTATATTCCACTGTGACCTCCACCACTCTTCCAATGGACATTAAAACCATCTTGTTAGGCTACTGTGACCTCCACGTCTCTTCCACGGGGCATTGATATTGTCTTTTTATTACACTGCGACCTCCACCACTCTTCCAAGGGGCATTAAAACAGTGTCGTTAAGCTACTGAGACGTCCAATTCTCTTCCACAGGGCATTGATATTCTCTTTTTATTCAACTGCGACCTCCACCACTCTTCCAAAGGGGCATTGACATTGTCTTTTTATTCCACTGCGACCTCCACCACTCTTCCAAAGGGCATTAAAACCATTTTCTGAAGCTACTCTGACCTCCAAGTCTCTTCCACGGGGCTTTGATATTGTCTTTTTAATCAATTGTAACCTCCAGCACTATTCCAAGTGGCATTAAAACCGTCTTGTTAAGCTACTGTGACCTCCACGTCTCTTCCAAGGAGCATTAAAACCATCTAGTTAAACCAATTTGTACTCCACAGCTCTTCCAAGGGGCATTAAAACCGTCTTGTTAAGCTACTGTGACCTCCGCTTCTCTTCCACGGGGCCTTGATATTGCCTTTTTATTCCACTGCGACCTTCACCATCCTTCCAAGGGGCATTAAAAACATCTTGTTAAGCTACTGTGACCTCCACATCTCTTCCACTGGGCATTAATATTGTCTTTATATTTTATTGCGATCTCCACCACTTTTCCAAAGGGCATTGATATTGTCTTTTTATTCCACTGCGACCTCCACCACTCTTCCAAGGGGCATTAAAACCATCTTGTTAAGCTACTATGATCTCCACGTCTTTTCCATGGGGCACTGTTATTGTATTTTTATTCCACTGTAAACTCTACCACTCTTCCAAGGAGCACTAATACTGTCTTCTTAAACCACTCTGAACTCCACAGCTCTTCCAAGGAACATTAAATCTGTCTTGTTAAGCTACGGTTACCTCCACTTCTCTTCCACGGGGCATTGATATTGTCTTTTTATTCCACTGCGACCTCCACCACTTTTCCATGGGGCACTGATATTGTTTTTTTATTCCACTGCGACCTCCACCACTCCCCCAAGGGGCATTAAAACCATCTTGTTAAGTTACTGTGACCTCCACGTCTCTTCTTAGGGTCATTAAACCTGTCTTGTTAAATCACTCTGAACTCCACACCTCTTCCAAGGGGCATTAAATTCGTCTTGTATAGCTACTGTGACCTCCATGTCTCTTCCACAGGGCATTGATATTGTCTTTTTATTCCACTGCGACCTCCACCACTCTTCCAAGTGGCATTAAAACCATCTTGTTAAGCTTCTGTGACCTCCATATCTTTACCAAGAGGCATTAAAACCATCTTTTTAAACCACGCTGAACTCCATAGATCTTCCAAGGGGCATTAAAACCGTCTTGTTAAGCTACAGTGACCTCCACATCTCTTCCACGGGGCATTGATATTGTCTTTTTATTCCACTCTAACCTCCACCACTCTTCCAAGGGGCATTAAAACCGTCTTATTAAGTTACTGTGACCTCCACGTCTCTTCTTAGGGGCATTAAATTCGTCTTGTATAGCTACTGTCAAATCCACGACTCTTCCACAGGGCATTGATATTGTCTTTTTATTCCACTGCGACCTCCACCACTCTTCCAAGGGGCATTAAAACCATCTTGTTAAGCTTCTGTGACCTCCATATCTTTAAAAAGAGGCATTAAAACCATCTTGTTAAACCACGCTGAACTGCACAGCTCTTCCAAGGGGCATTAAAACCGTCTTGTTAAGCTACAGTGAACTCCACATCTCTTCCACGTGGCATTGATATTGACTTTCTAATTGCATTGCGACCTCCACCACTCTACCAAGGGGCATTGATATTGTCTTTTTACTCCAATGTAACCTCCACCACTCTTCCAAGAGGCATTAAAACCGTCTTGTTTAGCTACTGTGATCTTCACGTCTCTACCACGGGGCATTGATTTTGTCCCTTTTTTCCACAGTGACCTCCACCACTCTTGCAAGGGGCATTGATATTGTCTTTTTATTCCACAGCGACATCCACGACTCTTCCAAGGGGCATTAAAACCGTCTTGTTAAGCTACTGTGACCTCCAGGTCTCTTCCATGGGGCATTGATTTTGTCTTTTTATTCCGCTGCGACCTCCACCACTCTTCCAATGGGCATTAAAACCATCTTGTTAGGCTTCTGTGACCTCCACGTCTCTTCCACGGGGCATTGATATTGTCTTTTTATTTCACTGCGACCTCCACCATTCTTCCAAGGGGCATTGATATTGTTTGTTTATTCCACTGCGACCTCCACCACTCTCCCATAGGACATTGATATTGTCTTTTTATTCAACTCCTACCTCCACCACTCTTCCAAGGGCCACTGATATTGTCTTTTTATTCCACAGCGACCTCCACCACTCTTCTAAGGGGCATTGATATTGTCTTTTTATTCCACTGCAACCTCCACCACTCTTCCAAGGGGCATTAAAACCGTCTTGTTAAGTTACTGTGACCTCCACGTCTCTTCTTAGGGGCATTAAACCTGTCTTGTTAAATCACTCTGAACTCCACAGCTCTTTCAAGGGGCATTAAATTCGTCTTGTATAGCGACTGTGACCTCCACTTTTCTTCCACAGGGCATTGATATTGTCTTTTTATTCCACTGCGACCTCCACCACTCTTCCAAGGTGCAGTAAAACCATCTTGTTAAGCTTCTGTGACCTCCATGTCTTTTCCAAGAGGCATCAAAACCATCTTGTTAAACCACGCTGAACTCCACAGCTCTTCCAAGAGGCATTAAAACCGTCTTGTTAAGATACTGTGACCTCCACATCTCTTCCGCGGGGCATTGATATTGTCTTTTATTCCACAGCGACCTCCACCACTCTTCCAAGGGTCATTAAAAACGTCTTGTTAAGCTACTGTGACGTCCACGTCTCTTCCACGGGGCATTGATATTGTCTTTTTATTCCACTGTGTAGCGTCGACGTCCCTGCCCTCTGCTAGGCAGGGACGCTGTTCCCCTCACCTCTCCGCTCCGAACCCGGCCTCCTCCTTCCGCTCTGCTGGCAGCGCGTGCTCCTTCCTGGCCACGGTGTTTAGGGCGCGCGCGTGCGCGCTCCCCCCCTCTTAAAGGGGCCGCGCGCGCCGTCCTAAGTAGTCCTCGGCCAATGGCCGGAGGAGTTCACCATATATAAGGCACCTCCTCGAAAATGGAGGTGCCCGAGCAATGTTGTTGCACTGTTCACTACTCTGCTTCAGCCCTCAGGTCCCGTCTCCAGTTACCTGCCAGTTACCTGCCAGTTTCCTGCCAGTTTGCTGTCTGATTCCTGCCTGATAATCCGCTTACCTGCTTGCTAACCTGAGGTCCGACGGTCTGCCTTCCGACACCTGTCAGTCTGTCTATGGATCAGCTTGCCCGCTCACCTGGGAGCGCACATCTGCTACCTGCCTGCTAGCCTACCTTGAGGCTCCGCCGTCACGTGCTGTGACCACCTG
The DNA here is from genome assembly GCF_046119375.1 of Phyllobates terribilis. Lineage (NCBI taxonomy): Eukaryota > Metazoa > Chordata > Amphibia > Anura > Dendrobatidae > Phyllobates > Phyllobates terribilis. The sequence continues at coordinate 400,412 of NW_027363610.1, read as the reverse complement.
CCTGTCCAGAGACTCTTGCCCGCTCACCTGGGAGCGCTCACCTGCTACCTGCCTGCTAGCCTACCTGGAGGCTCCGCCGTCACGTGCTGTGACCACCTGCCTGTCCAGAGACTCTTGCCCGCTCACCTGGGAGCGCTCACCTGCTACCTGTCTGTTGGCCTACCTGGAGGCTCCGCCGTCACGTGCTGTGACCACCTGCCAGTCCAGAGACTCTTGCCCGCTCACCTGGGAGCGCTCATCTGCTACCTGCCTGTTAGCCTACCTGGAGGCTCCGCCGTCACATGCTGTGACCACCTGCTTATCCAGAGACTCTCGCCTGCTCACCTGGGAGCACACATCTGCCATCTGCCTGCTAGCCTACCTGGAGGCTCAGCCGTCACAGGTCGTACCTACCCTTTACCCAGAGACTGTCCCGGTCACTTGCCGTGACCTCCTGCCCGTTCACCCAGAGACTGCCCCGGTCACTTGCTGTGACCCCCTGCCCGTTCACCCAGAGACTGTCCCGGTCACTTGCCGTGACCTCCTGCCCGTTTACCCAGAGACTGTCCCGGTCACCTGCCCGTCTTCCCTGGTCGCCACCCGCTTCCTTACAAGGACCGCCCCCTTGTATAGTTGCTCAGAGGTTCCGCCTCCCAGACCCATTACAGTTTGCTCGGGCCATGGAACCCGGTGGCACCCAAGCTCCCTCGCTCTCGGACCTTTGTCATAAACTGTCCCGTCAGAGGTCCCAACAGGAGTCCATCCTGAGTCACCTGCGGAATGTCAATTCTCGCCTGGACACTCTGACTGCTCCACCAGCAACCACTGCTAGTGTCATGACTCGCAACCCGGCAGCTCCGCTGCCCACCAATACCATGGTATCCTGCTCCGGACCCCGGCTTTCTGCACCTCCTCGCTTCGGAGGCGACTCCGCTCAGGCTCGGGGCTTCATAAACCAGTGCACCCTGCACTTTGAACTCCTGTCCCACCAGTTTAACTCCGACCGGGCCAAAGTAGCCTTCATCATGTCCCATCTCACGGGGGAGGCTCTGGCTTGGCTAAATCCTCTATGGGAGAGAGGAGACCCCCTGGTGTCTGACTTGCCTGCCTTTCTCATGGCTTTCCGGAAAGTCTTCGACGAACCCGGACGGAAGACCTCATCCGCATCGTCTCTGCTACGCCTCCGTCAGGGAAGTCTCACCGTGGGCCAATATGCCATACGGTTCCGTACCCTTGCCTCGGAGCTGGCCTGGGATAACGACGCTCTGGTATCTGTCTTCTGGGAGGGTCTGTCCGGCCGTATTAAAGATGAACTCGCCGGTCGGGACATTCCTACCACTCTCGACGACTTAATAACTCTTGCCACCCGGATTGACCTACGGTTCCAGGAGCGTGCCAAAGAGGTCACCCGTGAGAGGAGGTTTCCACGTCTAGCTCCTACCTTCCAGAAACCCGTCACTCCCTCCGTTTCTCCCCAGGTACACTCTCCTGAGCCTATGCAGGTCGACCAGACCAAGATGGTCAAAACCCGTCAGGACTTACGCCGTGCCGAAGGGAGCTGCTTCTACTGTGGCAGTAAGGAGCACCGGATCCGTACCTGCCCGGAGAGGTCGGGAAACGCCTGTGTCTAGGTTCGCTCAGAGAGGTCGACCTAGACAAGAATAAATCCTCTCCATCTCTGCTGCTGTCAGTCTCAATTATCTGCGGGGAGAACCGTTATTTCGAACTAGCCCAACTTGACTCTGGAGCAGCCGGGAATCTTATTTCACAGTCCCTGGTAGAAAAATACCGCATTCCCACCAAACCTCTGGCTGTACCCTTGTCTGTCGCTGCCGTGGATGGGGGCCTCTTACCACGTCCCATCCAACTCATCACCGAATCCATTACTCTGCAGGTGGGAATGCTGCATTCTGAGAGCATCTCTTTTCATGTTCTGCCTGGACTCTCTCACGCCCTCTTACTAGGCCTACCTTGGCTCCAGAAACATGCACCCGTGCTTGACTGGCAGACCGGAGAAGTCCTTCGCTGGGGACAGGACTGCCATAAGACTTGTTCGGTTCCCGTTCATCCCGTCCGTCCTTCTCCTACCCCAACTAATCTACCTGGACTTCCGATTCCTTATTGGTCATTTGCTGATGTCTTTAATAAAAAGGAGGCAGAGACATTACCCCCTCATAGACCATACGACTGTCCTATCGACCTGTTACCCGGTACTACGCCTCCCCGTGGGCGTATTTACCCATTGTCCGCTGCTGAGACCCGGTCGATGTCCGAATATATTGAGGAGAATCTGGCCCGGGGATTCATCTGGAAATCTACCTCCCCGGCGGGAGCAGGCTTCTTTTTTGTTAAAAAGAAGGACGGCTCTCTCCGTCCCTGTATAGACTATAGAGGCCTTAACCAGATCACGGTGAAGAATAAGTACCCCCTTCCGCTCATTCCAGAATTATTTGATCGTCTGAGGGGGGCTAGAATCTTCACCAAACTGGACCTCCGTGGGGCGTACAACCTGGTCCGTATCCGTCAGGGGGATGAATGGAAGACTGCATTTAACACCCGGGACGGCCACTATGAATATCTGGTAATGCCCTTTGGTCTCTGTAACGCTCCTGCCGTCTTTCAAGAGTTGGTCAATGACATCTTCCGGGACCTTCTCTACTCCTGCGTAGTGGTGTACCTGGACGACATCTTGGTCTTCTCTCCGGAACTCCAGACTCACCGGAGGGATGTTCGTCAGGTCCTGCTCAGGCTCAGGCAGAATCACTTCTTCGCTAAATATGAGAAGTGCCTCTTTGAGCAGACCTCGCTTCCGTTTTTGGGCTACATTATTTCTCAGACCGGCCTACGAATGGATCCAGAGAAACTGTCTGCCATCGAGAAATGGCCTCGACCGGAGGGGTTGAAGGTTATTCAGCGGTTCCTGGGCTTCGCCAACTACTACCGCCTCTTCATACCGCACTTCTCTTCCCGGACTGCCCCAATTTCCACGCTCACCCGTAAGGGCACTAATCCCAGAAAGTGGCCGCCCGAAGCAGAGGAGGCCTTTCTTTCCTTAAAACAGGCCTTCTCTTCCGCCCCGGTGCTGCATCGCCCGGACGGCAACAAGCAGTTCTTCCTGGAAGTTGACGCCTCCTCCTCTGGAGCCGGAGCGGTACTTACCCAAAAATCGTCTTCCGGGAGAATGGTAACTTGCGGCTTCTTCTCCAAACTCTTCTCCTCTTCTGAGCGCAACTATTCCATAGGAGACCGAGAGTTATTGGCCATCAAGCTGGCATTGGAGGAGTGGCGTTACCTACTCGAGGGGGCTCTTCACCCGGTAATAATTTACACTGACCACAAGAACTTGGCTTACCTCCAGCATGCCCAGAGACTTAACCCGCGCCAAGCCCGGTAGTCCTTGTTTTTTGCTCGCTTTGATTTTGTTCTTCATTTTCGCCCGGCTGACAAAAACATCAAAGCGGACGCCTTGTCCCGATCCTTTCTGGTGTCTGATCTCGAGGAAGAACCTAAACATATCATCTATCACGCCAGAGTAATGCAGGTGGCTCCCGTGAGTCTAAATCGTTTCCCTCCCGGTAAGACTTTCGTATCGGTACCTGATCGGGAGAAGATCCTACACTGGGGTCATTCGTCTAAACTAGCTGGCCACGCCGGTCAGAAAAAGACCCTCCAGCTTATTACCCGGCACTACTGGTGGCCTACCCTGCACAAGGACGTAATAGACTTTGTTTCTGCCTGTGTGTCCTGCGCCCGCAACAAAGTTCCGAGACACCTGCCAGCCGGTCGCCTCCTTCCGCTTCCTGTACCTGCTGTCCCCTGGCAGCATATAGCTATGGACTTCATAACTGATCTCCCCGTCTCTGCCGGTTGTACGGTCATTTGGGTGGTCGCTGACCGCTTTTCCAAGATGGCTCACTTCATTCCCCTGCCAGGCCTCCCGTCTGCACCCGAGCTGGCTAAAGACTTTATCCGCCACATCTTCCGTCTTCATGGCCTGCCCCTCCACATCGTGTCGGATCGTGGGGTACAGTTCACCTCACGTTTCTGGAGAGCCACTTGTAAGTTGCTAGACGTCACCCTGGACTTCTCCTCCGCTTACCACCCACAGTCTAATGGTCAAGTGGAGCGGATCAATCAGATCCTGACCAGTTACCTCCGGCACTTCGTTAATGCCCACCATTCTGACTGGGTGGATCTCCTGCCATGGGCCGAATTCTCTTACAACAATCACGAGAGCGAATCTTCCTCCAAATCCCCGTTTTTTGTAGTCTTCGGTCAGCATCCTCGGATCCCATTTCCCGTCTCCACCTCAGTGGATAATCCGGCTGCGGAATCTCTTGTTAACAAATTTTCCTCCATATGGGAGAGTACCCAGTCCGCACTCCTTCAGTCGTCCGAGCGTATGAAAAGACATGCTGACAAAAAACGTCTGGATCCTCCTCAATTCTGTCCAGGGGATAAGGTCTGGCTCTCGTCCAAGTATGTCCGGCTCAAGATTCCTTCCTATAAGTTAGGGCCTCGGTTCATCGGTCCTCTGGAGGTCATCAGTCAGATCAACCCGGTGGCCTATAAATTGAAACTCCCGGCCAACTTGCGGAACCCTAACTCCTTCCATGTATCTCTCCTCAAACCCGTGGTACTTAACTCTTTTTCCAAGTCTACAGGTACGCCTCCTGCTCCGGTTTCCGCTGAAAACGAGTTTGAGGTAGAGAACATTCTGGACACCAAAATGGTAAGAGGAAAGACCTTTTTTCTAGTAGATTGGAAGGGGTTTGGTCCTGAAGAGAGAACGTGGGAGCCCCGGGAGAACATCCATGCCCCTCTCATCCTTGCTAAATTTCTGTCTGGCCTAAAAAAGGGGGGCCTAAAGGGGGGGGTACTGTAGCGTCGGCGTCCCTGCCCTCTGCTAGGCAGGGACGCTGTTCCCCTCACCTCTCCGCTCCGAGCCCGGCGTCCTCCTCCCGCTCTGCTGGCAGCGCGCGCTCCTTCCCGGCCACGGTGCTTAGAGCGTGCGCACTCCCCCCCCCTCATAAAGGGGCCGCGCGCGCCGTCCTAAGGAGTCCCCGGCCAATGGCCGGAGGACTTCACCATATATAAGGCACCTCCTCCAAAATGGAGGTGCCCGAGCAATGTTGTTGCACTGTTCACTACTCTGCTTCAGCCCTCAGGTCCCGTCTCCAGTTACCTGCCAGTTACCTGCCAGTTTCCTGCCAGTTTGCTGTCTGATTCCTGCCTGATAATCCGCTTACCTGCTTGCTAGCCTGAGGTCCGACGGTCTGCCTTCTGACACCTGTCAGTCTGTCTATGGACCAGCTTGCCCGCTCACCTGGGAGCGCACATCTGCTACCTGCCTGCTAGCCTACCTGGAGGCTCCGCCGTCACGTGCTGTGACCACCTGCCTGTCCAGAGACTCTTGCCCGCTTACCTGGGAGCGCTCACCTGCTACCTGCCTGCTAGCCTACCTGGAGGCTCCGCCGTCACGTGCTGTGACCACCTGCCTGTCCAGAGACTCTTGCCCGCTCACCTGGGAGTGCTCACCTGCTACCTGTCTGTTGGCCTACCTGGAGGCTCCGCCGTCATGTGCTGTGACCACCTGCCAGTCCAGAGACTCTTGCCCGCTCACCTGGGAGCGCTCATCTGCTACCTGCCTGTTAGCCTACCTGGAGGCTCCGCCGTCACATGCTGTTACCACCTGCTTATCCAGAGACTCTCGCCTGCTCACCTGGGAGCACACATCTGCCATCTGCCTGCTAGCCTACCTGGAGGCTCAGCCGTCACAGGTCGTACCTACCCTTTACCCAGAGACTGTCCCGGTCACTTGCCGTGACCTCCTGCCCGTTCACCCAGAGACTGCCCCGGTCACTTGCTGTGACCCCCTGCCCGTTCACCCAGAGACTGTCCCGGTCACTTGCCGTGACCTCCTGCCCGTTTACCCAGAGACTGTCCCGGTCACCTGCTGTGACTACCTGCCCATCTTCCCTGGTCGCCACCCGCTTCCTTACAAGGACCGCCCCCTTGTATAGTTGCTCAGAGGTTCCGCCTCCCAGACCCACACACTGCGCCCTCCACCACTCTTTCAAGGGGCATTAAAACCATCTTGTTAGGCTACTGTGACCTCCATTTCTCTAACACGAGGCATTGATATTGTCTTTTTTAATCCACTGTCACCTCCACCACTCTTCCAAGGGGCATTGATATTGTTTTTTTATTCCACTGCGACCTCCACCATTCTTCCAAGGGGCATTGATATTGTCTTTTTATTCCACTACGACCTCCACCACTCTTCCAAGGGGCATTAAAACCATCTCGTTAAGCTACTGTGACCTCCACGTCTCTTCCACGGGGCATTAAAACCATCTTGTTAAACCACTCTGAACTCCACAGCTCTTCCAAGGGGCATTAAAACTGTGTTGTTAAGCTACTGTGACCTCCATGTCTCTTCCACGGGGCATTGATATTGTCTTTTTATTCCACAGGGACTACCACCACTCTTCCAAGGGGCGCTAAAACTGTCTTGTTAAGCTACTGTGATCTGCACGTCTCTTCCACAGGGCATTGATATTGTGTTTTTATTCCAATGTAACCTCCACCACTCTTCCAAGGGGCATTAAAACCGTCTTGTTTAGCTACTGTGACCTTTACGTCTCAACCACGGGGCATTGATTTTGTCCTTTTTTATTCAAAGCGACCTCCACCACTCTTCCAAAGGGCATTAAAACCGTCTTTTTAAGCTACTGGGACCTCCAGGTCTCTTCCTTGGGGCATTGATTTTGTCTTTTTATTCCACTGCGACCTCCACCACTCTTCCAATGGGCATTAAAACCATCTTGTTATGCTTCTGTGACCTCCACGTCTCTTCCACGGGGTATTGATATTGTCTTTTTATTTCACTGCATCCTCCACCACTCTTCCAAGGGGCATTGATATTGTCTTTTTATTCCACTGCGATCTCCACCACTCTTCGTATGGGCATTAAAACCATCTTGTTAGGCTACTGTGACCTCCACGTCTCTTCCACGGGGCATTGATATTGTCTTTTTATTTCACTGCGACCTCCACCACTCTTCCACGGGGCATTGATATTGTCTTTTTAATTCCATTGCGACATCCAAAACTCTACCAAGGGGCATTAAAACTGTCTTGTTAAGCTACTGTGACCTCCACGTCTCTTCCACGGGGCATTAAAACCATCTTGTTAAACCACTCTGAACTCCACAGCTCTTCCAAGGGGCATTAAAATTGTGTTGTTAAGCTACTATGACTTCGATGTCTCTTCCACGGGACATTGATATTGTCTTTTTATTCCACAGCGACTTCCACCACTCTTCCAAAGGGTATTAAAACTGTCTTCTTAATCTACTGTGACCTCCACGTCTCTTCCACGGGGCAATGATAGTGTCTTTCTAATTCCATTGCGACCTCCACCACTCTACCAAGGGGCATTTATATTGTCTTTTTATTCCACTGCGACCTCCACCACTCTTCCAAGGGGCATTAAAACTGTCTTGTTAAGCTACTGTGATCTGCACGTCTTTTCCACGGGGCATTGATATTGTCTTTTTATTCCAATGTAACCTCCACCACTCTTCCAAGGGGCATTAAAACCGTCTTGTTTAGCTACTGTGACCTTTACGTCTCTAACACGGGGCATTGATTTTGTCCTTTTTTTTTCACAGAGACCTCCACCACTCTTCCAAGGGGCATTGCGTTTGTCCTTTTATTCCACTGCGACCTCCACCACTCTTCCTATGGGCATTAAAACCATCTTGTTAGGCTACTGTGACCTCCACGTCTTTTCCTCGGGATATTGATATTGTCTTTTTATTTCACTGCATCCTCCACCACTCTTCCAAGGGGCATTGATATTGTCTTTTTATTCCACTGCGACCTCCACCACTCTTCGAATGGGCATTAAAACCATCTTGTTAGGCTACTGTGACCTCCACGTCTCTTCACGGGGCATTGATATTGCCTTTTTATTTCACTGCGACCTCTACCACTCTTCCACAGGGCTTTATATCCATCTTGTTAAGCTACTGTGATCTGCACGTCTCTTCCACGGGGCATTTATATTGTCTTTTTATTCCAATGTCAACTCCACCACTCTTCCAAGGGGCATTAAAACCGTCTTGTTTAGCTACTGTGACATTCACGTCTCTACCACGGGGAATTGATTTTGTCCTTTTTTTCCACAGCGACCACCACCACTCTTCCAAGGGGCATTGATATTGTCTTTTTATTCCACAGCGACCTCCACCACTGTTCCAAGGGGCATTAAAACCATCTTGTTCAGCTACTGAGACCTCCACATCTCTATCACGGCGCATTGATATTGTTTTTTATTCCACTGCGACCTCTACCACTCTTCCAAGGGTTATTAAAACTGTCTTGTTAAGCTGCTGTGATCTGCATGTCTCTTCCACGGGGCATTGATTTTGTGTTTTTATTCCAATGTAACCTCCACCACTCTTCCAAGGGGCATTAAAACCGACTTGTTTTGCTAATGTGACTTTCACGTCTCTACCACGGGGCATTGATTTTGTCCTTTTTTTTCAAAGCGATCTCCACCACTCTTCCAAGGGGCATTGATATTGCCTTTTTATTCCACAGCGACCTCCACCACTCTTCCAATGGGCATTAAAACCATCTTGTTAGGCTACTGTGACCTCCACGTCTCTTCCACGGGGTATTGATATTGTCTTTTAATTTCACTGCATCCTCCACCACTCTTCCAAGGGGCATTGATATTGTCTTTTTATTCCACTGCGACCTCCACCACTCTTCGAATGGGCATTAAAACCATCTTGTTAGGCTACTGTGACCTCCACGTCTCTTCACGGGGCATTGATATTGCCTTTTTATTTCACTGCGAACTCTACCACTCTTCCACGGGGCATTGATATTGTCTTTTTAATTCTATTGCGACCTCCACCACTCTACCAAGGGGCATTAATATTGTCTTTTTATTCCAGTGCGACCTCCACCACTCTTCCAAGGGGTATTAAAACTGTCTTGTTAAGCTGCTGTGATCTGCATGTCTCTTCCACGGGGCATTGATTTTGTGTTTTTATTCCAATGTAACCTCCACCACTCTTCCAAGGGGCATTAAAACCGACTTGTTTAGCTAATGTGACTTTCACGTCTCTACCACGGGGCATTGATTTTGTCCTTTTTTTTCAAAGTGATCTCCACCACTCTTCCAAGGGGCATTGATATTGTCTTTTTATTCCACAGCGACCTCCACCACTCTTCCAAGTGGCATTAAAACCGTCTTTTTAAGCTACTGTGACCTCCAGGTCTCTTCCATGGGGCATTGATTTTGTGTTTTTTTTCCACTGCGACCTCCACCACTCTTCCATCTTGTTAGGCTACCGTGACCTCCACTTCTCTTCCACGGGGCATTGATTTTGTCCTTTTTTTCCACAGCTACCTCCACCACTCTTTCAAGGGGCATTAAAACCATCTTGGCAAGCTACTCTGACCTCCAGGTCTCTTCCATGGGGCATTGATTTTGTCTTTTTATTCCGCTGCGACCTCCACCACTCTTCCAATGGACATTAAAACCAACTTGTTAGGCCACTGTGACCTCCACGTCTCTTCCACGGGGCACTGATATTGTCTTTTTATTTCACTGCGACCTCCACCATTCTTCCAAGGGGCTTTATATCCGTCTTGTTAAGCTACTGTGATCTGCATGTCTCTTCCACGGGGCATTGATATTGTCTTTTTATTCCAATGTCACCTCCACCACTCTTCCAAGGGGCATTAAAACCGACTTGTTTAGCTAATGTGACTTTCACGTCTCTACCACGGGGCATTGATTTTGTCCTTTTTTTTCAAAGTGATCTCCACCACTCTTCCAAGGGGCATTGATATTGTCTTTTTATTCCACAGCGACCTCCACCACTCTTCCAAGTGGCATTAAAACCGTCTTTTTAAGCTACTGTGACCTCCAGGTCTCTTCCATGGGGCATTGATTTTGTGTTTTTTTTCCACTGCGACCTCCACCACTCTTCCATCTTGTTAGGCTACCGTGACCTCCACTTCTCTTCCACGGGGCATTGATTTTGTCCTTTTTTTCCACAGCTACCTCCACCACTCTTTCAAGGGGCATTAAAACCATCTTGGCAAGCTACTCTGACCTCCAGGTCTCTTCCATGGGGCATTGATTTTGTCTTTTTATTCCGCTGCGACCTCCACCACTCTTCCAATGGACATTAAAACCAACTTGTTAGGCCACTGTGACCTCCACGTCTCTTCCACGGGGCACTGATATTGTCTTTTTATTTCACTGCGACCTCCACCATTCTTCCAAGGGGCTTTATATCCGTCTTGTTAAGCTACTGTGATCTGCATGTCTCTTCCACGGGGCATTGATATTGTCTTTTTATTCCAATGTCACCTCCACCACTCTTCCAAGGGGCATTAAAACCGTGTTGTTTAGCTACTGTGACATTAACGTCTCTACCATGGGGCATTGATTTTGTCCTTATTTTCCACAGCGACCACCACCACTCTTCCAAGGGGCATTGATATTGTCTTTTTATTCCACAGCGACCTCCACCAGTCTTCCAAGGGGCATTAAAACCATCTTGTTAAGCTACTGTGACCTCCAGGTCTCTTCCATGAGGCATTGAGTTTGTCTTTTTATTCCGCTGAGACCTCCACCACTCTTTCAATGGGCATTAAAACCATGATGTTAGGCTACTGTGACCACCACGTCTTTTCCACGGGGCAATGATATTGTCTTTTTATTTCACTGCGACCTCCACCACTCTTCCAAGGGGCATTGATATTGTCTTTTTATTCCACTGCGACCTCCACCACTCTTCCATAGGGCATTGATATTGTCTTTTTATTCAACTCCGACCTCCACTACTCTTCCAAGGGGCATTGATATTGTCTTTTTATTCCACTGCGACCTCCACCACTGTTCCAAGGGGCATTAAAACCATCTTGTTAAGCTACTGAGACCTCCACATCTCTATCACGGCGCATTGATATTGTTTTTTATTCCACTGCGACCTCCACCACTCTTCCAAGGGGTATTAAAACTGTCTTGTTAAGCTGCTGTGATCTGCATGTCTCTTCCACGGGGCATTGATTTTGTGTTTTTATTCCTATGTAACCTCCACCACTCTTCCAAGGGGCATTAAAACCGACTTGTTTAGCTACTGTGACTTTCACGTCTCTACCACGGGGCATTGATTTTATCCTTTTTTTTCAAAGCGACCTCCACCACTCTTCCAAGGGGCATTGATATTGTCTTTTTATTCCACAGCGACCTCCACCACTCTTCCAAGTGGCATTAAAACCGTCTTTTTAAGCTACTGTGACCTCCAGGTCTCTTCCATGGGGCATTGGTTCTTGTCTTTTTTTTCCACTGCGACCTCCACCACTCTTCCATCTTGTTAGGCTACTGTGACCTCCACTTCTCTTCCACGGGGTATTGATATTGTCTTTTTATTTCACTGCATCCTCCACCACTCTTCAAAGGGGTATTGATATTGTCTTTTTATTCTACTGCGACCTCCACCACTCTTCCAATGGGCATTAAAACTATCTTGTTAGGCTACTGTGATCTGCACGTCTCTTCCATGGGGCATTGATATTGTCTTTTTATTTCACTGCGACTTCCACCACTCTTCCACGCGGCATGGATATTGTCTTTCTAATTCCATTGCGAACTCCACCACTCTACCAAGGGGCATTAATATTGTCTTTTTATTCCACTGCGACCTCCACCGCTCTTCCAAGGGGCATTAAAACCGTCTTATTAAGCTACTGTGATCGGCACGTCTCTTCCTCGGGGCATTGATATTGTCTTTTTATTCCAATGTAACCTCCACCACTCTTCCAAGAGGCATTAAAACCATCTTGCTAAACCACGCTGAACTCCACAGCTCTTCCAAGGGGCATTAAAACCGTCTTGTTAAGCTACTGTGACCTCCAAATCTCTTCCACGGGGCATTGATATTGTCTTTTTATTCCACAGCAACCTCCACCACTCTTCCAAGGGGCATTAAAAACGTCTTGTTAAGCTACTGTGACCTCCACGTCTCTTCCACTGGGCATTGATATTGTCTTTTTATTCCACTGCGCCCTCCACCACTCTTTCAAGGGGCATTAAAACCATCTTGTTAGGCTACTGTGACCTCCATGTCTCTTCCACGAGACATTGATATTGTCTTTTTAATCCACTGCCACCTCCACCACTCTTCCAAGGGGCATTGATTTTTTTTTTTTATTCCACTGCGACCTCCACCACTCTTCCAAGGGGCATTGATATTGTCTTTTTATTCCACTGCGACCTCCACGACTCTTACAAGGGGCATTAAAACTGTCTTGTTAAGCTACTGTGACCTCCAAGTCACTACCACGGGGCATTAAAACCATCTTGTTAAACGACTCTGAACTCCACAGCTCTTCCAAGGGGCAGTAAAACTGTGTTGTTAAGCTACTGTGACCTCCATGTCTTTTGCACGGGGCACTGATATTGTCTTTTTAATTACATTGCAACCTCCACCACTCTACCAAGGGGCATTAATATTGTATTTTTATTCCACTGCGACCTCCACCACTCTTCGAATGGGCATTGAAACCATCTTGTTAGGCTACTGTGACCTCCACGTCTCTTCCACGGGGCATTGATATTGTCTTTTTATTTCACTGCGACCTCCACCACTCTTCCACGGGGCATTGATATTGTCTTTTTAATTCCATTGCGACCTCCACCACTCTACCAATGGGCATTGATATTGTCTTTTTATTCAACTCCGACCTCCACGTCTCTTCCACGGGGCATTGATATTGTCTTTTTATTTCACTGCAACCTCCACCACTCTGCCACGGGGCATTGATATTGTCTTTTTAATTCCATTGCGACCTCCACCGCTCTACCAAGGGGCATTAATATTGTCTTTTTATTCCACTGCGACCTCCACCACTCTTCTAAGGGGCATTAAAACCGTCTTGTTAAGCCACTTTGATCTGCCCGTCTCTTCAACGGGGCATTGATATTGTCTTTTTATTCCAATGTAACCTCCACCACTCTTCCAAGGGGCATTAAAACCGTTTTGTTTAGCTACTGTGACCTCCACATCTCTATCACGGCGCATTGATATTGTCTTTTTATTCCACTGCGACCTCCACCACTCTTCCAGGGGGTATTAAAACTGTCTTGTTAAGCTGCTGTGATCTGCACGTCTCTTCCACGGGGCATTGATATTGTGTTTTTATTCCAATGTAACCTCCACCACTCTTCCAAGGGGCATTAAAATCTTCTTGTTTAGCTACTGTGACCTTCACGTCTCTACCACGGGGCATTGATTTTGTCGTTTTTTTTCACAGCGACCTCCACCACTCTTCCAAGGGGCATTGATATTGTCTTTTTATTCCACAGCGACCTCCACCACTCTTCCAAGGGGCATGAAAACCATCTTTTTAAGCTACCGTGACCTCAAGGTCTCTTCCATGGGGCATTGATTTTGTCTTTTTATTCTACTGCGACCTCCACCACTCTTCCATCTTGTTAGGCTACTGTGACCTCCACGTCTCTTCCACAGGGTATAGATATTGTCTTTTTATTTCACTGCATCCTTCCACCACTCTTCCAATGGGCATTAAAACCATCTTGTTAAGCTACTGTGGCCTCCACTTCTCTTCCACTGGGCATTGATATTGTCCTTTTATTTCACTGCGACCTCCACCACTCTTCCAAGGGGAATTGATATTGTCTTTTTATTCCACTGCGACCTCCACCACTCTTCCAATGGGCATTAAAACCATTTTGTTAGGCTTCTGTGACCTCCACGTCTCTTCCACGGGGCATTGATATTGTCTTTTTATTTCACTGCGACCTCCACCACTCTTCCACGGGGCATTGATATTGTCTTTTTAATTCCATTGCGACCTCCACCGCTCTACCAAGGGGCATTAATATTGTCTTTTTATTCCACTGCGACCTCCACCACTCTTCTAAGGGGCATTAAAACCGTCTTGTTAAGCCACTTTGATCTGCCCGTCTCTTCCACGGGGCATTGATATTGTCTTTTTATTCCAATGTAACCAAAACCACTCTTCCAAGGGGCATTAAAACTGTTTTGTTTAGCTACTGTGACCTTCACGTCTCTACCATGGTGCATTGATTTAGTCCTTTTTTTCCACAGCAACCTCCAACACTCTTCCAAGGGGCATTGATATTGTCTTTTTATTCCACAGCGACCTCCACCACTCTTCCAAGGGGCATTAAAACCGTCTTGTTAAGCTACTGTGACCTCCAGGTCTCTTCCATGGGGCATTGATTTTGTATTTTTATTCCGCTGCGACCTCCTCCACTCTTCCAATGGGCATTAAAACCATCTTGTTAGGCTACTGTGACCTCCACGTCTCTTCCAAGGGGCATTGATATTGTCTTTTTATTTCACTGCGACCTCCACCACTCTTCCATGGGGCATTGATATTGTCTTTTTATTCCACTGTGACCTCCACCACTCTTCCATAGGGCATTAATATTGTCTTTTTATTCAACTCCGACCTCCACTACTCTTCCAAGGGGCATTGATATTGTCTTTTTTTTCCACTGCGACCTCCACCCATGTTCCAAGGGGCATTAAAACCATCTTGTTAAGCTACTGTGACCTCCACATCTCTTCCACGGCGCATTGATATTGTCTTTTTATTCCACTGCGACCTCCACCACTCTTCCATGGGGCATTAAAACCATCTTGTTAAGCTACTGTGACCTTCACGTCTCTTCCATGGGGCATTGGTATTGTCTTTTTATTCCATTGCGACCTCCACAACTCTTCCAAGGGGCACTGATATTGTATTTTGATTCCACTGCGATCTCCACCACTCTTTCAAGGGCATTAAAATTGTCTTGTTAAGCTACTATCTCCACGTCTCTTCCACGTGGCATTGATATTGTGTTTTATTCCACTATGAGCTCCACCACTCTTTCAATGGGCATTAAAAGCATCTTGTTAGGCTACTGTGACCTCCACGTCTCTTCCACAGGGCATTGATATTGTCTTTTTATTCCACTGTGACCTCAACCACTCTTACAATGGGCATTGATATTGTCTTTTTATTCGTCTGCCACCTCCACCACTCTTACAAGGGGCATTAAAATGGTGCCGTTAAGCTACTGTGACCTCCAAGTCTCTTCCACGGGGCATTGATATTGTCTTTTTAATCCACTGCGAACTCCACCACTCTTCCATAGGGCACTGATACTGTCTTTTTATTCAATTGCGACTTTCACCACTCTTCCAAGAGGTCATTGATATTTTCTTTTTATTCCACTGCGGTCTCCACCACTCTCCCAAGGGGCATTAAAACCATCTTGTTAAGCTACTGTGAACTCCAAGTCTCTTCAACTGATCATTGATATGTTCTTTTATTCAACTGTAACCTCCACCACTCTTCCAAGGGGCATTAAAACCGTCTTGTTATGCTACTGTGACCTTCACGTCTCTTCCAAGTGGCATTAAAACCATCTTGTTAAACCAATCTGAATTCCACAGCTCTTCCAAGGGGCATTAAAACCGTCTTGTTAAACAACTGTGATCTCCACTTCTCTTCCACGGAGCATTGATATTGTCTTTTTATTCCACTGCGAAGACCACCACTCTTCCAAGGGGCATTAAAACCATCTTGGTAAGCTTCTGTGATCTCCACGTCTCTTCCACGGGGCATTGATATTGTATTTTTATTCCACTGTAACCTCCACCACTCTTCCAAGTGGCAGTAATATCGACTTGTTAAGCTACTGTGACCTCTACGTCTCTTCCTCGGGGCATTGATATTGTCCTTTTATTCCTTTGCGACCTCCACCACTCTACCACGGGGCATTGATATTGTCTTTTTATTCCACTGCGACCTCAACCACTCTTCCAAGGGGCATTAAAAGCATCTTGTTAAGCTACTGTGACCTCCACGTCTCTACCACGGGGAATTGATATTGTCTTTTTTTTCCAGAGCGACCTCCACCACTCTTCCAAGGGGCATTAAAACGGTTTTGTTAAGCTACTGTGACCTCTACATCTCTTCCACGGGGCATTGACATTGTCGTTTTTTTCCACTGCGACCTCCACCACTCTACCAAGGGGCATTAAAAGCATCTTGTTAAGCTACTGTGACCTCCACGTCTCTACCACGGGGAATTGATATTGTCTTTTTTTTCCAGAGCGACCTCCACCACTCTTCCAAGGGGCATTAAAACGGTTTTGTTAAGCTACTGTAACCTCTACATCTCTTCCACGGGGCATTGACATTGTCTTTTTTTTCCACTGCGACCTCCACCACTCTTCCAAGGGGTCAATGATATTGTCTTTTTATTCCACTGTGACCTCCAGCAGTGTTCCAAGGGGCATTAAAACCATCTTGTTAAGCTATTGTGACCTACAAGTCTCTTCCACAGCGCATTGATATTGTCTTTTTATTCGACTGCGAACTCCACCATTCTTCCATGGGGCATTAAAACCATCTTGTTAAGCTACTGTGACCTTCACGTCTCTTCCACGGGGCATTGATATTGTCTTTTTATTCCACTGCGGCCTCCACCTTTCTTCCATGGGGCATTAAAACCATCTTGTTAAGCTACTGTGACCTTCACGTCTCTTCCACGGGACATTGATATTGTCTTTTTATTCCATTGCGACCTCCACCACTCTTCCAAGGGGCATTGATATTGTCTTTTTATACCAATGCGACCTCCACCATTCTTCCAAGGGGCATTAAAACCATCTTGTTAAGCTCCTATCTCCACGTCTCTACCACGAGGCATTGATTTTGTCTTTTTATTCCACTGTAACCTCCACCACTTTTCCAATGGGGATTAAAACCATCTTGTTAAGCTACTATCTCCACTGCTCTTCCAAGGGGTCATTGATATTGTCTTTTTTTTCCACTGTGACCTCCACCAGTGTTACAAGGGGCATTGAAACCATCTTGCTAACCTACGGTGACCTTCACGTCTCTTCCAAGGGGCATTGATATTATCTTTTTACTGCAATGCGACCTCCACCACTCTTCCAAGGGGCATTAAAACAGTCTTGTTAAGCTGCTATCTCCACGTCTCTATGACGGGGCATTGATTTTGTCTTTTTATTCCACTGTAACCTCCACCACTCTTCCAAGGGGCATTAAAAACATTTTTTTAAGCTACTATCTCCACTACTCTTCCAATGGGTCATTGATATTGTCTTTTTTTCCACTGTGACCTCCACCAGTGTTACAAGGAGCATTAAAACCATCTTGCTAATCTACTTGACCTCCAAGTCTCTTCCACGGCGCATTGATATTGTTTTTTATTCCACTGCGACCTCCACCACTCTTCCAAGGGGCATTAAAACCGTCTTGTTAAGCTACTATCTCCATGTCTCTACCACGGGGCATTGATTTTGTCTTTTTATTCCACTGTAACCTCCACCACTCTTCCAAGTGGCATTAAAAACGTTTTTGTAAGCTACTATCCCCACGTCTCTTCCACGGGGCATTGATATTGACTTTTTATTCCACTGTAACCTCCACCACTCTTCCAAGGGGCAATAAAACTGTCTTGTTAAGCTACTGTGACCTCCAGGTCTCTTCCACGGGGCATTGATATTGTCTTTTTATTCCACTGCGACCTCCACTACTCTTCTAATGGGCATTAAAACCAACTTGTTAGGCTACTGTGATCTCCACATCTCTACCACAGGGCATTGATATTGTCTTTTTATTCCACTGCAACCTCAACCACTCTTTCAAGGGGCATTGATACTGTCTTTTTATTCCATCGCGACCTCCACCACTCTTCTAAGGGGCATTAAAACGGTGTTGTTAAGCTACTGTGACCTCCAAGTCTCTTCCACGGCTCATTGATATTGTCTTTTTATTCCACTGTGACCTCCACCACTCTTGCATAGGGCATTGATGTTGTCTTTTTATTCCACTGCGACCTCCACCACTCTTCCAAGGGGCATTAAAAGAATCTTGTTAAGCTCCTGTGACCTCGAAGTCTCTTCCACTGGGCATTGATATTGTCTTTTTATTCATCTGTAACCTCCACCACTCTTCCAAGGGGAATTAAAATCGTCTTGCTAAGCTACTGTGACCTCTACTTCTCTACCAAGGGGCATTAAAACCATCTTGTTAAACCAATCTGTACTCCACAGCTCTTCCAAGGGGCATTAAAACCATCTTTTTAAGCTACTGTGACCTCCACATCTCTTCCACGGGGCATTGATATTGTCTTTTTATTCCACAGAGACCTCCACCACTCTTCCAAGGGTCATTAAAACCATGTTGTTAGGCTACTGTGACCTTTAGGTCTCTTCCACGTGGCATTGATATTGTCTTTTTATTCCACTACGAGCTCCACCACTCTTTCAATGGGCATTAAAACCATCTTGTTAGGCTACTGTGATCTCCACGTCTCTTCCACAGGTCATTGATATTGTCTTTTTATTCCACTGTGACCTCCACCACTCTTACAAGGGGCATTGATATTGTCTTTTTATTTGACTGCCACCTCCACCACTCTTACAAGGGGCATTAAAACGGTGCCGTTAAGCTACTGTGACCTCCAAGTCTTTTCCACGGGGCATTGATACTGTCTTTTTATTCAATTGCGACCTCCACCACTCTTCCAAGAGGTCATTGATATTGTCTTTTTATTCCACTGCGGCCTCCACCACTTTCCCGAGGGGCATTAAAACCATCTTGTTAAGCTACTGTAAACTCCAAGTCTCTTCAACTGGGCATTGATATGTTCTTTTTTTCAACTGTAACCTCCACCACTCTACCAAGGAGCATTAAAACCGTTTTGTTATGCTACTGTGACCTTCACGTCTCTTCCAAGGGTCATTAAAACCATCTTGTTAAACCAATCTGAACTCCACAGCTCTTCCAAGGGGCATTAAAACCGTCTTGTTAAACTAATGTGATCTCCACTTCTCTTCCACGGGGCATTGATACTGTCTTTTTATTCCACTTCGAAGACCACCACTCTTCCAAGGGGCATTAAAACCATCTTGTTAAGCTACTGTGATCTCCACGTCTCTTCCACGGGGCATTGATATTGTATTTTTATTCCACTGTAACCTCCACCACTCTTCCAAGTGGCATTAATATCGACTTGTTAAGCTACTGTGACCTCCACGTCTCTTCCTCGGGGCATTGATATTGTCCTTTTATTCCTTTGCGACCTCCACCACTCTACCAAGGGGCATTGATATTGTCTTTTTATTCCACAGCGACCTCAACCACTCTTCCAAGGGGCATTAAAACCGTCTTGTTAAGCTACTGTGATCTGAACGTCTCTTCCACGGGGCATTGATATTGTCTTTTTATTCTAATGTAAACTCCACCACTCTACCAAGGGGCATTAAAACCATCTTGTTAAGCTACTCTGACCTCCACGTCTCTACCAGGGGGAATTGATATTGTCTTTTTTTTTCCAGAGCGCCCTCCACCATTCTTCCAAGAGCCATTAAAATCATCTTCTTAAGCTCCTGTGACCTCCAGGTCTCTTCCACGGGACATTGATATTGTCTTTTTTTTCCACTGCGACCTCCACCACTCTTCCAATGGGCATTAAAATCATCTTGTTAGGCTACTGCGACCTCCACGTCTCTTCCACGGGGCATTGATATTGTCTCTTTTTGTCTTTTTATTCCACTGCGACCTCCACCACTCTTCCAAGGGGCATTGATATTGTCTTTTTATTCCACTGCGACCTCCACCACTCTTCCAAGGGGCATTGATATTGTCTTTTTATTCCACTGTGACCTCCACTACTCTTCCAAGGGACATTAAAACGGTCTTGTTAAGCTACTGTGACCTCTACATCTCTTCCACGGGGCATTGACATTGTCTTTTTTTTCCACTGCAACCTCCACCACTCTTCCATAGGGAATTGATATTGTCTTTTTATTCAACTGCGACCTCCACTTCTCTTCCAAGGGGTCAATGATATTGTCTTTTTATTCCACTGTGACCTCCACCAGTGTTCCAAGGGGCATTAAAACCATCTTGTTAAGCTATTGTGACCCCAAGTCTCTTCCACTGCGCATTGATTTTGTCCTTTTCTTCTACTGCGACCTCCACCATTCTTCCATGGGCCATTAAAACCATCTTGTTAAGCTACTGTGAGCTTCACGTCTCTTCCACGGGGCATTGATATTGTCTTTTTATTCCACTGCGGCCTCCACCTTTCTTCCATGGGGCATTAAAACCATCTTGTTAAGCTACTGTGACCGTCACGTCTCTTCCACGGGACATTGATATTGTCTTTTTATTCCATTGCGACCTCCACTACTCTTCCAAGGGGCATTGATATTGTCTTTTTATTCCAATGCGACCTCCACCACTCTTCCAAGGGGCATTAAAACCGTCTTGTGAAGCTACTATCTCCACGTCTATACCACGGGGCATTGGTTTTGTCTTTTTATTCCACTGTAACCTTCACCACTCTTCCAAGGGGCATTAAAAACGTTTTTTTAAGCTACTATCTCCACGTCTCTTCCACGGGCATTGATATTGACTTTTTATTCCACTGTAACCTCCACCACTCTTCCAAGAGGCATTGATATTGTCTTTTTATACCACAGAGATCTCCACCACTCTTCCAAGGGGCATAAAAACCGTCTTGTTAAGCTCCTGTGACCTCAAGGTCTCTTCCACGGGGCATTGATATTGTCTTTTTATTCCACTGCGACCTCCACCATTCTTCCAATGGGCATTAAAACCATCTTGTTAGGCTACTGTGACCTCCACATCTCTACCACAGGGCATTGATATTGTCTATTTATTCCACTGCAACCTCAACCACTCTTTCAAGGGGCATTGATACTGTCTTTTTATTCCATCGCGACCTCCACCACTCTTCCAAGGGGCATTAAAACGGTGTTGTTAAGCTACTGTGACCTCCAAGTCTCTTCCATGGGGCATTGATATTGTCTTTTTATTACACTGTGACCTCCACCACTCTTGCATTCGGCATTGATATTGTCTTTTTATTCAACTGCTTCCTCCATCACTTTTCCAAGGGATCATTGATATTGTCTTTTTATTCCACTGCGACCTCCACCACTCTTCCAAGGGGCATTAAAACCATCTTGTTAAGCTCCTGTGACCTCCAAGTCTCTTCCACTTGGCATTGATATTGTCTTTTTATTCAACTGTAACCTCCACCACTCTTCCAAGGGGCATTAAAACCGTCTTGCTAAGCTACTGTGACCTCCACGTCTCTTCCACGGGGCATTAATATTGTCTTTTTATTCCACTGCGACCTCCACCACTCTTCCAAGGGGCAATGATATTGTCTTTTTATTCCACTGCGACATCCACCACTCTTCCAAGGGGCAATAAAACCATCTTGTTAAGCTACTGTGATCTCCACGTCTCTTCCACGGGGCATTGATATTGTCTTTTTTTTCCACTGCGACCTCCACCACTCTTCCAAGGGGCATTAAAAACGTCTTGTTAAGCTACTTTGACCTCCACATCTCTTCCATGGGGCATTGATATTGTCTTTTTATGCCACTGCGACCTTCTCCACTCTTCCAAGGGGCATTAAATCCGTATTGTTAAGCTACTGTGACCTCAACGTCTCTTCCACGGGGCATTGATATTTTATTTTTATTCCACTGTTACCTCCACCACTCTTCCAAGGGGCATTAATACCGTCTTGGTAAGCTACTGTGACCTACACCTGTCTTCCAAGGGGCATTAAAATTATGTTGTTAACCCACTCTGAACTCCTCAGCTCTTCCAAGGGGCATTAAAACTGTCTTGTTGGGCTACTGTGACCTCCACCTCTCTTCCAAGGGGCATTGATATTGTCTTTTTATTCCACTGCGACCTTCACCACTCTTCCAAGTGGCATTGGTATTGTCTTTTTATTCCACTGCGACCTCCAACACTTTTACATGGGGCATTGATATTGTCTTTTTATTCCACTGCGACCTCCACCACTCTTCCAAGAGGCATTAAAACTGTCTTGTTAAGTTACTGTGATCTGCACGTCTCTTCCACGGGGCATTGATATTGTCTTTTTATTCCACTGCGACCTCCACCACTCTTCCAATGGGCATTAAAACCATCTTGTTAGGCTACTGTGACGTCCATGTCTCTTCCACGGGGCATTGAAATTGTTTTTTTATTCCACTGCATTCTCCACCACTCTTCCATAGGGCATTGATATTGTCTTTTTATTCAACTGCGACCTCCACTTCTCTTCCAAGGGGTCAATGATATTGTCTTTTTATTCCACTGTGACCTCCACCAGTGTTCCAAGGGGCATTAAAACCATCTTGTTAAGCTATTGTGACCCCAAGTCTCTTCCACTGCGCATTGATTTTGCCCTTTTCTTCTACTGCGACCTCCACCATTCTTCCATGGGCCATTAAAACCATCTTGTTAAGCTACTGTGACCGTCACGTCTCTTCCAAGGGGCATTGATATTGTCTTTTTATTCCAATGCGACCTCCACCACTCTTCCAAGGGGCATTAAAACCGTCTTGTGAAGCTACTATCTCCACGTCTATACCACGGGGCATTGGTTTTGTCTTTTTATTCCACTGTAACCTTCACCACTCTTCCAAGGGGCATTAAAAACGTTTTTTTAAGCTACTATCTCCACGTCTCTTCCACGGGGCATTGATAATTGACTTTTTATTCCACTGTAACCTCCACCACTCTTCCAAGAGGCATTGATATTGTCTATTTATACCACAGAGATCTCCACCACTCTTCCAAGGGGCATAAAAACCGTCTTGTTAAGCTCCTGTGACCTCCAGGTCTCTTCCACGGGGCATTGATATTGCCTTTTTATTCCACTGCGACCTCCACCATTCTTCCAATGGGCATTAAAACCATCTTGTTAGGCTACTGTGACCTCCACATCTCTACCACAGGGCATTGATATTGTCTATTTATTCCACTGCAATCTCAACCATTCTTTCAAGGGGCATTGATACTGTCTTTTTATTCCATCGCGACCTCCACCACTCTTCCAAGGGGCATTAAAATGGTGTTGTTAAGCTACTGTGACCTCCAAGTCTCTTCCACGGGGCATTGATATTGTCTTTTTATTACACTGCGACCTCCACCACTCTTGCATTCGGCATTGATATTGTCTTTTTATTCAACTGCTTCCTCCATCACTTTTCCAAGGGATCATTGATATTGTCTTTTTATTCCACTGCGACCTCCACCACTCTTCCAAGGGGCATTAAAACCATCTTGTTAAGCTCCTGTGACCTCCAAGTCTCTTCCACTTGGCATTGATATTGTCTTTTTATTCAACTGTAACCTCCACCACTCTTCCAAGGGGCATTAAAACCGTCTTGCTAAGCTACTGTGACCTCCACGTCTCTTCCACGGGGCATTAATATTGTCTTTTTATTCCACTGCGACCTCCACCACTCTTCCAAGGGGCAATGATATTGTCTTTTTATTCCACTGCGACATCCACCACTCTTCCAAGGGGCAATAAAACCATCTTGTTAAGCTACTGTGATCTCCACGTCTCTTCCACGGGGCATTGATATTGTCTTTTTTTTCCACTGCAACCTCCACCACTCTTCCAAGGGGCATTAAAAACGTCTTGTTAAGCTACTTTGACCTCCACATCTCTTCCATGGGGCATTGATATTGTTTTTTTATGCCACTGCGACCTTCTCCACTCTTCCAAGGGGCATTAAATCCGTATTGTTAAGCTACTGTGACCTCAACGTCTCTTCCACGGGGCATTGATATTTTATTTTTATTCCACTGTTACCTCCACCACTCTTCCAAGGGGTATTAATACCGTCTTGTTAAGCTACTGTGACCTACACCTATCTTCCAAGGGGCATTAAAATTATGTTGTTAACCCACTCTGAATTCCTCAGCTCTTCCAAGGGGTATTAAAACTGTCTTGTTGGGCTACTGTGACCTCCACCTCTCTTCCAAGGGGCATTGATATTGTCTTTTTATTCCACTGCGACCTTCACCACTCTTCCAAGTGGCATTGGTATTGTCTTTTTATTCCACTGCGACCTCCACCACTTTTACATGGGGCATTGATATTGTCTTTTTATTCCACTGCGACCTCCACCACTCTTCCAAGAGGCATTAAAACTGTCTTGTTAAGTTACTGTGATCTGCACGTCTCTTCCACGGGGCATTGATATTGTCTTTTTATTCCACTGCGACCTCCACCACTCTTCCAATGGGCATTAAAACCATCTTGTTAGGCAACTGTGACGTCCATGTCTCTTCCACGGGGCATTGAAATTGTTTTTTTATTCCACTGCGACCTCCACCACTCATCCAAGGGGCATTGATATTGTCTTTTTATTCCACTGTGACCTCCACCACTCTTCCAACAGGCATTCAAACGGACTTGTTAAGCTACTGTGACCTTCACGTCACTTCCACGGGGCATTGATATTGTCTTTTTATTCCACTGCGATCTCCACCACTCTTTCATAGGGCATTGATATTGTCTTTTTATACTACTGCGACCTCCACTACTCTTCCAAGGGGTCATTGATATTGTCTTTTTATTCCACTGTGACCTCCAGCACTGTTACAAGGGGCATTAAACCTGTCTTATTAAGCTACTGTGACCTCCAAGTCTCTTCCACGGGGCATTGATATTGTCTTTTTATTCAACTGTAACCTCCACCACTCTTCCAAGGGGCATTAAAACCGTCTTGTTAAGCTACTGTGACCTTCACGTCTCTACCAAGGGGCATTAAAACCATCTTCTTTAACCAATCTGTACTCCACAGCTCTTCCAAGGATCATTAAAACCATCTTGTTAAGCTACTGTGATCTCCACCTCTCTTCCACGGCACACTGATATTGTCTTTTTTTTCCACTGCGACCTCCACCTCTCTTCCATGGGGCATTAAAACTTCTTGTTAAGCTAATGTGACCTCCACGTCTCTACTAGGGGGAATTAATATTGTCTTTATATTCCATTGCAACCTCCACGACTCTTCCACGGGGCATTGATATTGTATTTTCTTTCTACTGTAACCTCCAAAACTCTTCCAGGGGGCATTAATACCTTCTTGTAAAGCTACTGTGACCTACACCTCTCTTCCAAGGGGCATTAAAACCATCTTGTTAAACCACTCTTAACTCCACAGCTCTTTCAAGGGGCATTAAAACCGTCTTGTTAAGCTACGGTGACCTCCACTTCTCTTCCACGGGGCATTGATATTGTCTTTTTATTCCACTGCGACCTCCACCACTCTTCCAAGGTGCATTAAAACCGTCTTTTTAAGCTACTGTGACCTCCACGCCTCTTCCACGGGGCATTGATGTTGTCTTTTTATTCCACTGCGACCTCCACCACACTTCCAAGGGGCATTAAAAACGTCTTGTTATGCTACTTTGACCTCCACGTCTCTTCCACTGTGCATTGATATTGTCTTTTTTATGCCACTGCGACCTCCACCACTCTTCCAAGGGGCATTAAATCCGCATTGTTAAGCTACTGTGACCTCAACGTTTCTTCCAAGGGGCATTAAAACTATCTTGTTAAACCACTTCGAACTCCAAAGCTCTTCCAAGAGGCATTAAAACCGTCTTGTCAAGCTACTGTGACCTCCACGCGATCACCACCACTCTTCCAAGGGGAAAAAAAAGCGTCTTGTTATGCTGCTGTGACCTCCACGTCTCTTCCAAGTGGCATTGATATTGTCTTTTTTTTCCACTGCGACCTCCACCACTCTTCCAAGGGGCATTAAAATGGTCTTGTTAAGCTACTGTGACCTCCATGTCTCTTCCACGGCACATTGATATCGTCTTTTTTTTCCACTGCTACCTCCACCTCTCTTCCATGGGGCATTAAAACTTCTTGTTAAGCTAATGTAACCTCCATGTCTCTTCCAGGGGGCATTAATATTGTCTTTATATTCCATTGCGACCTCCACCACTCTTCCACTGGGCATTGATATTGTATTTTTTTTCCACTGTAACCTCCACCACTCTTCCAAGGGGCATTAATACCTTCTTGTAAAGCTTCTGTGACCTACACCTCTCTTCCAAGGGGCATTAAAACCATCTTGTTAAACCACTCTGAACTCCACAGCTCTTCCAAGGGGCATTAAAACCGCTTGTTAAGCTACGGTGACCTCCACATCTCTTCCACGGAGCATTGATATTGTCTTTTTATTCCACAGCGACCTCCACCACTCTTCAAGTTGCACTAATTCCGTCTTCTTAAGCTACTGTGACCTCCACGTCTCTTCCACGGAGCGTTGATATTGTCTTTTTATTCCACTGCGACCTCCACCACTCTTCCAAGGGGCATTAAAACCATCTTTTTAGGCTACTGTGACCTCCACGTCTCTTCCACGGCGCACTGATATTGTCTTTTTATTCCACTGCGACCTCCACCACTCTTCCAAGGAGCATTAAAACCGTCTTTTTAAGCTACTGTGACCTCCACGTCTCTTCCACGGGGCATTGATATTGTCTTTTTATTCCTCTGCGACCTCCACCACACTTCCAAGGGGCATTAAATCCGTATTGTTAAGCTACTGTGACCTCAACGTTGTTACGGGTCCGTGTGGTGAAACCTCTGTGCCGAGGTGCAAGGAGGGACCCAGAGAGGCGTGACTAAGTATCAACCCGAACCGACCCTGGTCGGACAGCAGCTAACGACACCGTGACCAGGGAGGATCCGGTCTGAGGGAC
Source organism: Phyllobates terribilis (assembly GCF_046119375.1). Taxonomy (NCBI): domain Eukaryota; kingdom Metazoa; phylum Chordata; class Amphibia; order Anura; family Dendrobatidae; genus Phyllobates; species Phyllobates terribilis. Next base: position 373,748 of record NW_027363610.1, on the reverse strand, counting down.
CAGGTGCTACTCTGGGGACGACCTTGTAAGAGAGCAGGTGGCTCCCACGGGTCAGATGGTTGGGACTGACCGGTATGGCGGATGAACATGGCAAGCAGGCAGAAATCTCTGGTGGCTGACAGGTGGTCACGTTACGTGACGGCAGAGCAGGTAGTAGTCTCTAGTTTTACCAGGAAGGTGGTCACAGCAAGTGACGGCAGAGCCTCCAGACAGGCTGGTAGGAAACAGGCGGGCACTCCCAGGTGAGCGGGCAGATCGACATGGCAGGAAACAGGCAGGTAACAGGTTAGCGCTCCCAGGTGAGCGGGCTGACGGACTCTGCAGGTAATAGACGGATGCTCCCAGGTGAGCGGACTGGCAGACAGGGCAGGTTACAGGCGGATGCTCCCAGGTGAGCGGACTGGCAGACAGGGCAGGTAACAGGCAGATGCTCCCAGGTGAGCGGACTGGCAGACAGCGCAGGTAACAGGCAGGTAACAGGTGAGCGCTCCAGGTGAGCAGGCTGGCAGGCTCGGCAGGTAACGGGCAGATAACAGGCTGGCAGACAGGACGAGGAGTCAGGCTAGCAGCGGGACCTGAGGGCTGAAGCAGAGATAAGTAACTGTGCAACAACTTGCTCGGGCACCTCCATTTTGCAGGAGGTGCCTTATATACGGGAGGTCCTCCGGCAATCGGCCGGAGACTCCTTAAGACGACGTGTGTGGTCCCTTTAATAGAGGGGAAGCGCGCGTGCGAGCCCCCTAAGCACATTGACGGGGAAGGAGCGCATGCCGGCAGCAGCGGGGGGAGAAGCGCTGGAGGACACCGCGCCAGGAGCGGGCAGGTGAGAGGGATGGCATCTCTGCCTAGCAAGGGGCAGAGATGCCGATGCTACAGTACCCCCCCCCTTTAGGCCCCCTCTTTTTTTGGCCTGTAAGAAATTTTTCAAGGAGAAGCGGGGCGTGGATGTTCTCCCTGGGTTCCCAAGTTCTCTCCTCAGGACCAAATCCCTTCCAATCCACCAGAAAAAAGGTCTTTCCTCTTACCCTCTTGGTGGACAGAATACTCTCTACCTCAAAGACGTCCTCAGCGAAAACCGGAGCAGGGGGAGTACCTGGATTGTTGGAAAAAGAGTTTAAGACAACGGGTTTGAGGAGAGATACGTGGAAGGAGTTGGGAATCCGTAAGGTGGCCGGGATTTTTAACTTGTAGGCCATTGGATTAATTTGCTTGAGGATTTCGAAAGTGCCGATGAAGCGAGGACCTAACTTGTAGGAGGGTATCTTGAGCCGCACATGTTTGGAGGAGAGCCAAACCTTGTCTCCCGGATGGAATTGAGGCGGATCCAGACGTCTCTTATCAGCATATCTCTTCATCCGCTCGAAGGAGTGAAGAAGTGCGGACCTAGTACCCTCCCAAACGGTAGAAAACTCGCTGACAAGAGACTCCGCGGCAGGGTTGTCCACAGAAGCGGAGACGGGAAACGGAATCCGGGGATGTTGGCCATAGACAAAAAAGAACAGGGACTTGGAAGAGGATTCGCTCTCGTGGTTATTATAAGAGAATTCGGCCCAAGGAAGTAGGTCCACCCAATCAGAATGATGGGCATTAACAAAGTGCCGGAGGTAGCTGGTAAGGATCTGATTGATCCGCTTCACTTGACCATTGGACTGAGGGTGGTAAGCGGAGGAGAAATCCAGGGTTACATCCAGCAGTTTACATGTGGCTCTCCAGAAGCGTGAGGTGAACTGAACCCCTCGATCCGACACGATGTGGAGGGGTAGGCCATGGAGACGGAAGATATGGCGGATAAAGTCCTTAGCCAGCTCAGGTGCAGACGGGAGACCAGGCAGGGGAATGAAGTGGGCCATTTTAGAAAAGCGGTCCACGACCACCCAAATGACAGTACACCCGGCAGAAACAGGGAGATCGGTAATGAAGTCCATAGCGATGTGTTGCCATGGGGCAACAGTTATGGGAAGCGGCAGGAGATGACCGGCTTGTAAGTGTCTGGGAACTTTGTTGCGGCCACAAGATGAACAGGCAGAGACGAAGTCTACCACATCCTTACGCAGGTAGACCACCTGTAATGCCGGGAAATGAGCAGGAAGGTCTTCTTTTGGCCGGCATGGCCAGCTAGTTTAGAAGAATGACCCCAGGGAAAAACCTTCTCACGGTCAGGAACCGCCACGAACGTCTTGCCGGGTGGAAGACGAGTCAAATCCAAGGGGGCCACATTCATCACCTTGGAGGGGTCGATAATTTGCATAGGCTCCTCCTCTTGGTCGGAGGACAGGAAGGATCGGGACAAGGCATCAGCTTTGACATTCTTGTCCACCGGGAGGAAATGAAGGATGAAATCGAAGCGGGCAAAAAACAAAGACCACCGGGCCTGACGTGGATTAAGTCTCTGGGCATTTTGGAGATATGCCAGAGTTTTGTGATCTGTGTAGATGATCACCGGGTATAGAGCCCCTTCAAGCAGATAGCGCCACTCTTCCAGTGCCAATTTGACGGCTAGCAATTCTTGGTCTCCTATGGAGTAATTGCGCTCAGAGGAGGAGAAGATTTTGGAGAAAAAGCCGCAGGCTACCATTCTCCCGGATGAAGACTTTTGGGTGAGCACCGCTCCGGCTCCAGAGGAGGAAGCATCAACCTCCAGGTAGAACTGTTTGTTGCAGTCCGGACGGTGCAGCATAGGGGCAGAGGAGAAGGCTTGCTTCACGGAAAGGAAGGCCTCCTCAGCTTCGGGTGGCCATACCTTGGGATTTGCTCCCTTACAGGTGAGCGCAGATATAGGAGCAGTCCGAGACGAGAAGTGTGGAATGAAGAGACGATAGTAATTAGCGAAGCCCAGGAATCGCTGTATCGCCTTCAACCCCTCCGGACGGGGCCACTTTAGGACAGCAGAGAGCTTCTCGGGATCCATTCGCAAGCCTGTCTGGGAGATAACATAGCCCAGGAATAGAAGAGAGGTCTGCTCAAAAAGGCACTTCTCGTATTTAGCATAGAGGTGGTTCTGCCTGAGCCTAAGCAGGACCTGATGAACATCCCTCCGGTGTGTGGGAAGATCCGGAGAGAAGATCAAGATGTCGTCCAGGTATACCACCACGCAGGAGTAAAGAAGATCACGGAAGATGTTATTGACCAGTACTTGGAAGAGCATTGCAGAGGCCGAAGGGCATCACATGGTACTCGTAGTGTCCATTCCGGGTATTAAATGCCGTTTTCCACTCTTCTCCTTGACGGATACGGACCAGGTTATACGCTCCACGTAGATCTAGCTTGGAAAAGATTCTGGCACCTTTAAGGTGATCAAATAACTCGGAGATGAGCGTTAGGGGGTATTTATTTTTAACCGTGATCTGATTGAGTCCTCTATAGTCAATACAGGGGCGTAGCGAGCCATCCTTTTTTTTGACAAAGAAGAATCCGGCTCCAACCGGGGAAGTAGACTTCCGGATGAATCCCCTAGCCAGATTTTCCTCTATGTACTCAGACATGGCCCGGGTTTCAGCTGCAGACAACGGATAAATATGCCCATGGGGTGGAGTGGCGCCAGGTACCAGGTCGATCGGGCAATCATATGGCCTATGAGGTGGCAATGTCTCCGCTTCCTTTTTACCGAAGATGTCAGCATAGGGACAGTAAGGAGCCGGAAGACCAGGTAAATTAGCTGGGGTAGGTGGTGGACGAACCGGACGAACCGGAACCAGTCAGCTCTTATGGCAGGGCGGCCCCCACCGGAGTACTTCACCGGAATGCCCGTTCAACACGGGTTCATGTGTCTGGAGCCAAGGTAGGCCTAGCAATAGGGAGTGGGAGAGTCCGGGTAGCACATGGAAGGAGATTACCTCAGAGTGCAGCATTCCCACCTGCAGGGTTATGGGTTCCGTGACGAGCAGGATGGTCACCGGAAGGAGTCTTCCATCCACGGAGGCGCCTGACAATGGTTCTGCCAGAGACTTGGTGGGAATATGGTATTTCTCAACCAGGGACTGGGAGATGAGTTTTCCAGCGGATCCAGAATCCAGGTGGGCGAGTTCAAAGTGACTGTCCTCTCCCCAGGAGATAGAAACAGACTAAGTCAGGGATGGAGAGGGCTTACTTTTGTCTAGGGCGACCTCTCCGAGTGGTCCTAGACACTGGAGTTTCCCGGCCTCTCCGGGCAGGAACGGATCAGGTGCTCCTTACTGCCACAATAGAAGCAGCTCCCCTCGGCTCGGCGTGACTCTTGGCGAGATTTGACCATCATGGTCTGGTCGATCTGCATGGGCTCGGGTGAGTGCACCCGGGGAGTGACAGAAGAGGAGACAGGTCTCTGGAAAGTAGGAGCGAGGCGGGGAAACCTTCTCTCACGGGTGGTCTCCTTGGTGCGTTCTTGAAACCGGATGTCAATCCGGGTAGCCAGCGACACCAGGTCATCGAGGGTGGTAGGAATGTCCCGACCGGCGAGCTCATCTTTAATCAGAGCGGAAAGACCCTCCCAGAAGATGGACACCAGGGCTTTGTTATCCCAGGCAAGCTCAGAAGCGAGGGTGCGGAACCATATGGCATATTGGCCCACGGTGAGAGTCCCTTGCGGAGACATAGCAGAGAGGAGGCTGATGAGGTCTTACGCCCTGGTTCATCGAAGACTCTCCGGAAATCAGTGAGGAAAGACGACAGGTCGGAAACCAGGGGGTCCCCTCTCTCCCACAGGGGGTTAAGCCATGCCAGTGCCTTCCCATTGAGATGGGACATGATGAATGCCACTTTGGCCCGGTCGGAGATAAACTGATGAGCCAAGAGTTCAAAGCGCAGGGTGCACTGGTTTATGAAGCCCCGAGTTTGAGCGGGGTCAACTCCGAAACGAGGAGGTGCAGAAAGCCGTGGTCCGGGGCAAGATGCCATGGTATTGAGGCAGAGACGTTGATGCTACAAACGTCTCTTCCAAGGGGCATTAAAACCATCTTGTTAAACCACTTCGAACTCCAAAGCTCTTCCAAGAGGCATTAAAACCGTCTTGTTAAGCTACTGTGACCTCTACGTCTCTTCCACGGGGCATTGATATTGTCTTTTTATTCCACAGCGATCTCCACCACTCCTCCAAGGGGCAAAAAAAACATCTTGTTAAGCTACTGTGACCTCCACATCTCTTCCAAGGGGCATTGATATTGTCTTTTTATTCCACTGTAACCTCCACCACTCTTAAAAGGGGCATTAAAACTGTCTTGTTAAGCTACTGTGACCTCCACATGTCTTCCAAGGGTCATTAAAACCATCTTGTTAAACCTCTCTGAACTCCACAGCTCTTCCAAGGGGCATTAAAACTGTATTGTTAAGCTACTGTGACCTCCACATCTATTCCAAGGGGCATTGATATTGTCTTTTTATTCCACGGCGACCTCCACCACTTCTCCAAGGGTCATTAAAACCATCTTGTTAAGCTACTATGACCTCCACGTCTCTTCTACGGGGCATTCATATTGTCTTTTTATTCCATTGTGACCTCCAAAAATCTTCCAAATTGCATTGATATTGTCTTTATATTCCACTGAAACCTTCACATCATTTCCAAGGGGCATTATAATCATTTGTTAAGCTACTGTGACCTCAACGTCTCTTCCACTTAGCATTGATATTGTCTTTTTTTTCCACAGCGACCTCCAACACTCTTCCAAGGCGCATCAATGTTGTCTTTTTATTCCAATGTGACCTCCACCACTCTTCCAAGGTGCATTAAAACCATCTTTTTAAGTTACTGTGACCTCCAAGTCTCTTCCACTGGGCATTGATATTGTCAAGATGGTTTTAATGCCTTTTGTAGAGTGGTGGAGGTCGCAATGGAATAAAAAGACAATATCAATGCCTCGTGGAAGAGACGTGGAGATCACAGTAGCTTAACAAGACGGTTCTAATGCCCCTTGGAAAATCTGTGGAGTTCAGAGTGGTTTAACAAGACAGTTTTAATGACCCGTGGAAGAGACGTAGAGGTCATTGTAGATTAATAAGATGGTTTTAATGCCCGTTGGAAGAGAGGTGGAGGTCGCAGTGGAATAAAAAGACAATATCAATGCCCCTTGGAATAGTGGTGGAGGTCGCAGTGGAACAAAATGACAATCTCAGTGACCGGTGGAAGAGATGTGGAGGTCACAGTAGCTTAACAAGACGGTTTTAATGCCCCTTGGAAGAGCTGTGGTGTTTAGAGTGGTTTAAAAGGATGGCTTTAATGGCCCTTGGAAGAGACGTGGAGGTCACAGTAGCTTTGCAAGGCGGTTTTAATGCCCTTGGAAGAGTGGTGGAGTTCGCAGCGGAATAAAATGACAATATCAATTCCCCGTGGAAGAGACGTGGAGGTGACAGTAGCTTAACAAGACGGTTTTAATGCCCCGTGGAAGAGCTGTGGTGATTAGAGTGGTTTAACAAGACGGTTATAATGCCCCTTGGAAGAAACTTGGAGGTCACAGTAGCTTTACAAGACAGTTTTAATACCCCTTGGAAGAGTGGTGGAGGTCGCAGTCGATTAAAAAGACAATTTCAATGTCCAGTGAAAGAGACGTGGAGGTGACAGCAGCTTAACAAGACGGTTTTAATGCCCCTTGGAAGTGAGGTGGAGTTCACAGTGGAATAAAAAGACAATATCAATGCTCCGTGGAAGAGACTTGGAGGTCACAGTAGCTTTTTCAAGACCGATTTAGTGCCCCTTGGAAGAGTGGTGGAGGTTGCAGTGGAATAAAATGACAATATAAATGCCCCTTATAGAGACTTGGAGGTCACAGTAGCTTTACAAGACGGCTTTAATGCCCCTTGGAAGAGTGGTGGAGGTTACAGTGGAATAAAAAGACTATATCAATGCCCCGTGGAAGAGACGTGGAGGTCACAGTAGCTTAACAAGACGGTTTTAATGCCCTTTGGAAGAGTGGTGGAGGTCGCAGTGGAATAAAAAGACAATATCAATGCCCCTTGTAAGAGTGGTGGAGTTCGCAGTCTAATAAAAATACAATATCAATGCCCAGTGTAAGAGACGTGGAGGTCACATTAGCTTATCAAGACGGTTTTAATGCCCTTGGAAAAGCTGTGGAGTTCAGAGTGGTTTAGTAACAAGGTTTTAATGCCTCTTGGAAGAGACGTGGAGGTCACAGTAGCTTAACAAGACGGTTTTAATGCCCCTTGGAAGAGTGGTGGAGGTCGCAGCCGAGTAAAAAGACAATATCAATGCCCCTTGGAAGAATGGTGGAGGTCGCAGTGGAATAAAAAGACAATATCAATTCCCCGTGGAAGAGACGTGGAGGTCACAGTAGCTTAACAAGACAGATTTAGTGCTATGTGGAAGAGTTGTGGAGGTCGCAGTGGAAAAAAAAGAGAATATAAATGCCCCGTGGAAGAGACGTGGAGTTCACAGTAAGCTTAACAAGACGGTTTTAATGCCCCTTGGAAGAACTGTGGAGTTCATCGTGGTTTAACAAGATGGTTTTAATGCCCCTTGGAGAGACATGGAGGTCACAGTAGCTTAACAAGGCGGTTTTAATTCCCCTTGGAAGAGTGGTGGAGGTTACAGTGGAAAAAAAATACATTATCAATGCCCCTTTTAAGAAACGTGAAGGTCACAGTAGCTAAACAAGATGGTTTTAGAGCCCCCTGGAGGAGCTGCGGAGTTCAGAAAGGTACAACAAGATGGTTTTAATGTCCATTGGAAGAGATGTGGAGGTCACAGTAGCTTTATAAAATGGTTTCAATGCCCTTTGGAAGAGTGGTGGAGGTTACAGTGGAATAAAAAGACAATATCAATGCCCCAGTGGCAGAGACATGGAGGTCGCAGTAGCTAAAGAAGACGGTTTTAAAGCCCCTTGGAAGTGTGGTCGAGGTCAAAGTGGAATAAAAAGACAATATCAATGCCCCTTGGAAAAGTGGTGGAGGTAGCAGAGGAATAAAAAGACAATATCAATGTCCAGTGGAAGAGACGTGGAGGTCACAGTAGCTTGACAAGACTGTTTTAATGCCCCTTGGAATAGCTGTGGAGTTCAGAGTGGTTTAACAGGATGGTTTTAATGCCCCTTGTTAGAGACTTGGAGGTCACAGAGGAATAAAAAGACAAGATCAATAACCCGTGGAGGAGACATTGAGGTCACAGTAGCTTATCAAGACGGATTTAATGCCCCTTGGAAGAGTGGTGGAGGTCACAATGGAATAAAAAGACAATATCAATGCCCTGTGGAAGAGAAGTGGAGGTCTCAGTAGCTTAACAAGAAGGTTTTAATGCCCCTTGGGAGAGCTGTATAGTTCAGAGTGGTTTAACAAGATGGTTTAAATGCCAATTGGAAGAGATCTGGAGGTCACAGTAGCTTAATAAGGCGATTTTAATGCCCCTTGGAAGAGTGGTGGAGGTTACAGTGGAATAAATAGACAATATCAATGCCCCGTGGAAGAGACGTGGAGGTCAGAGTAGCTTTACAAGACTGTCTTAATGCCCCTTGGAAGAGTGATGGAGGTCGCAGTGGAATAAAAAGACAATATCAATGCCCCGTGGAAGAAAAGTGGAGGTCACAGTAGCTTAGCAAGACGGTTTTAATGCCCCTTGGAATAGCTGTGAAGTTCAGAGTGGTTTAACAAGATGGTTTTAAAGCCCTTTGGAAGAGACTTGGAGGACACAGTACCTTAACAAGACGGTTTTAATGCTCCTTGGAAGAGTGGTGGAGGTTACAGTGGAATAAATAGACAATATAAATACCCCATGAAGGAGAGAGGGAGGTCACAGTAGCTTAAAAAGACGGTATTAATGCCCCTTGGAAGAGAGGTGGAGGTCACAGTGGAATAAAAGCACAATATCAATGACCTTTGGAAGAGTGGTGGAGGTCACAGTGGAATAAAAAGGCAATATCAATGAACCTTGGAGGAGACGTGGAGGTCATAGTAGCTTAACAAGACCGATTTAATGCCCCTTGGAAGAGTGGTGGTGGTCGCAGTGGAATAAAAAGACAATATCAATGCCCCGTGGAAGAGACGTGGAGGTCACAGTAGCTTAACAAGACGGTTTTAATACAACTTGGAAGAGTGATGGAGGTCACAGTGGAATAAAAAGACAATATCAATGCCCCGTGGAAGAGACGTGGAGGTCACAGTAGCTTAACAAGACGGGTTTAATGCCCCTTGGAAGAGTGGTGGATGTCGCAGTGGAATGAAGAGACAATATCAATGCCCCGTGGAAGAGATGTGGAGGTCACAGTAGCTTAACAAGGCAGTTATAATGCCCCTTAAAAGTGTGTTGGAGGTCGCAGTGGAATAAAAAGACAATATCAATGCCCCTTGGAAAAGTGGTGGAGCTCGCAGTGGAATAAAAAGACAATATCAATGCCCCGTGGAAGAGACTTGGAGGTCACAGTAGCTTAACAAGAAGGTTTTAATGCCCTTGTAAGAGTGGCGGAGGTCGCAGTGGAATAAAAAATCAATATCACTGCCCCGTGGAAGAGACATGGAGGTCACAGTAGCTTAACAAGGCAGTTATAATGCCCCTTGGAAGAGCTGTAGTGTTCAGAGTGGGTTAACAAGACGGATTTAATGCCCCTTGAAAGAGAAGTGGAGGTCACAGTAGCTTTCCAAGATGGTTTTAATGATGCTTGGAAGAGTGGTAGAGGTCGCTGTGGAATAAAAAGACAATATCAATGCCCCGTGGAAGAGATGTGGAGGTCACAGTAGCTTAGCAATACAGATTAAATGCATCTTGGAAGAGATGTGGAGTTCAGAGTCATTTTACAATATGGTTTTAATGCCCCTTGGAAGAGACGTGGAGGTCATATTATCTTTACAAGATGGTTTTATTGCCCCTTGGAAGAGTGGTGGAGGTTACAGTGGAATAAAAAGAAAATATCAATGCCCCGTGGAAGAGACGTGGAGTTCACAGTAGCTTAACAAGACAGTTGTAATGCCCCTTAAAAGTGTGTTGGAGGTCGCAGTGGAATAAAAAGATAACATCAATGCCCCGTGGAAGAGACTTGGAGGTCACAGTAGCTTAACAAGACGGTTTTAATGCCCTTGGAAGAGTGGTGGAGGTCGCAGTGAAATAAAAAAACAATATCACTGCCCTGTGGAAGAGACATGGAAGTCACAGTAGCTTAACAAGACAGTTGTAATGCCCCTTGGAAGAGCTGTAGTGTTCAGAGTGGGTTAACAAGACGGATTTAATGCCCCTTGAAAGATAAGTGGAGGTCACAGTAGCTTTACAAGACGGCTTTAGTGCTCCTTGGAAGAGTGGTGGAGGTTACAGTGGAATAAAAAGACAATATCAATGCCCCGTGGAAAAGAAGTGGAGTTCACCATAGCTTAACAAGACGGTTTTAAAGCCCCTTGAAATAGAGGTGGAGGTCGCAGTGGAATAAAAAGACAATACCAATGCGCATTGTAAGAGTGGTGGAGATCGTAGTTGAATAAAAAAATAATATCAATGCACCGTGGAGGAGACGTGGAGGTCACAGTAGCTTAAATAATATGGTTTTAATGCCCATTGTAAGAGTGGTGGAGGTCACAGTGGAATAAAAAGACAATATCAATTCACCGTCGAAGAGACGTGAAGGTCACAGTAGCTTAAAAAAGACGAATTTAATGCCCTTTGGAAGAGTGGAGGAGGTCTCAGTGGAATAAAAATACAATATCAATGCCCCGTGAAAGAGACGTGGAGGTCACAGTATCTTAACAAGATGGTTTTAATGCCCCTTGGAAGAGCTGTAGAGTTATGAGTGGTTTAAATGCCCTTAGGAAGAGACGTGGAGATCACATTAGCTTAAGAAAACTATTTTACTGCCCCTTGGAAGAGTGTTTGAGGTTACAGTGGAATAAAAAGACAATATCAATGCCCTGGGGAAGAGATGTGGAGATCACATTAGCTTTACAAGACAGTTTTAATGCCCCTTGTAAGAGAGGTGGAGGTTACAGTGGAATGAAAAGACAATATCAATGCCCTGGGGAAGAGATGTGGAGATCACAATAGCTTAACAAGATGGTTGTAATGCTGATTGGAAGAGTGGAGGAGGTCACAGTGGAATTGAAAGACAATATCAATGCCCCTTGGAAAAGTGGTGGAGGTCGCAGTGGAATAAAAAGACAATATCAATGCCCCGTGGAAGAGATGTGGAGGTCACAGTAGCTTAACAAGACGACTTTAATGCCCATGGAAGAGTAGTGGAGGTCTCAGTGGAATTAAAAGACAATAACAAAGCCCCTTGGAAGAATGGTGGAGGTCGAAATGGAATAAAAAGAAAATATCAATGTACAGTGAAAGGGACGTGGAGGTCACAGTAGCCTAACTAGACGATTTTAATGCCAATTGGAAGAGTGGTGGAGGTTATAGTGGTATAAAAAGACAATATCAATGCCCCGTGGAAGAGACGTGGAGTTCAGAGTGGTTTAACAAGATGGTTTTAATGCCCCTTGATAGAGATGTGGAGGTCTCAGTAGCTTAACAAGATGGTTTTAATGATCCTTGGAACAGTGGAGGAGGTTACAGTGGAATAAAAAGACAATATCAATGCCCCTTGGAAGAGTGGTGGAGGTCGCAGTGGAATAAAAAGACAATGTCAATGCCCCGTGAAAGAGACGTGGAGGACACAGTAGCTTAACAAGATGGTTTTAATGCCCCTTGGAAGAGTGGTGGAGGTCTCAGTGGAATAAAAAGACAATAACAATGCCCTGTAAGAGACGTGGAGGTCACAGTAGCTTAACAAGATGGTTTAAATGCCCCTTGGAAGAGCTGTGGAGTTCAGAGTGGTTTAACAAGACGGTTTTAATGCCCCTTGATAGAGATGTGGAGGTCTCAGTAGCTTAACAAGATGGTTTTAATGCTCCTTGGAACAGTGGAGGAGGTTACAGTGGAATAAAAAGACAATATCAATGCCCCTTGGAAGAGTGGTGGAGGTCGTAGTGGAATAAAAAGACAATATCAATGCCCCGTGGAATAGACGTGGAGGTCACAGTAGCTTAACATGACGGTTTTAATGCTACTAGGTAGCGTGGTGGAGGTCGCTGTGGAATAAAACGACAACATCAATGCCCCGTGGAAGAGACATGGTGGTCACATTAGCTTAACAATACGATTTTATTGCCCCTTGGAAGAGCTGTGGAGTTTAGAGTGGTTTTACAAGATGGTTTTAATGCCCCTTGGAAGAGACGTGGAGGTCACATTAGCTTTACAAGACTTTTTTTAATGCCCCTTGGAAGAGTGCTGGAGGTTACAGAGGAATAAAAAGACAAAATCACTGCCCCGTGGAAGAGACGTTGAGGTCACAGTAGCTTATTAAGACGGTTTTAATGCTACTTGGAAGAGTGGTGGAGATCACTGTGGAATAAAAAGACAATATCAATGCCCCTTGGAAGAGTGGTGGAGGTCGTAGTGGAATAAAAAGACAATATCAGTGCCCTAGTGGAATAGACGTGGAGGTCACAGTAGCAAAACAAGACGGTTTTAATGCTACTAGTAAGAGTGGTGGAGGTCGCTGTGTAATAAAAAGACAACATCAATGCCCCGTGGAAGAGACATGGTGGTCATATTAGCTTAACAATACGGTTTTATTGCCCCTTGGAATAGCTGTGAAGTTTAGAGTGGTTTTACAAGATGGTTTTAATGCCCCTTAGAAAAGACGTGGAGGTCACATTAGCTTTACATGACTGTTTTAATGCCCCTTGGAAGAGTGCTGGAGGTTACAGAGGAATAAAAAGACAAAATCACTGCTACGTGGAAGATACGTTGAGGTCACAGTAGCTTATCAAGACAGTTTTAATGCCCTTTGGAAGAGTGGTGGAGATCACTGTGCAATGAAAAGACAATATCAATGCCCCGTGGAAGAGACGTGGAGGTGACAGCAGCTTAACAATACGGTATTAATGCCCTTTGGAAGAGCTGTGGAGTTCAGAGTGGTTTTTCAAGTTGGTTTTAAAGTCCCTTGGAAGAGACATAGTGGTCACATTAGCTTTACAAGACGGTTTTAATGCCCTTTGGAAGAGTGGTGGAGGTCGCATTGGAATAAAAAGACAGTATCAATGCCCCGTGGAATAGACGTGGAGGTCACAGTAGCTTAACAAGACGGTTCTAATGCCCCATGGAAGAGCTGTGAAGATCACAGTGGTTTAACAAGACGGATTTAATGCCCCTTGGATGAGACTTGGAGTCCACAGTAGCTTAACAATTTAGTTCTAATGCCCCTTGGAAAGGTGGTGAAGGTTACATTGGAATAAAAAGACAATATCAATGCCCCGTGGAAGAGACGTGGAGGTCACAGTAGCTTAACAAGACAGTTTAATGCCCCTTGGAAGAGTGTTGGAGGTTACAGTGGAATAAAAAGACAATATCAATGCCTTTTGGAAGAGTGGTGGATGTCGCAGTGGAATAAAAAGACAATATCATTGCCACGTGGAAGAAACGTGGAGGTCACATTAGCTTAAAAAGATGGTTTTATTGCCCCTTAGAAGAGTGGTGGAGGTCGAAGGCAATAAAAAGACAATATCAATGCCCCTTGGAAGAGTGGTGGAGGTCGCAGTGGAATAAGAAGACAATATCAATGCCCCGTAAAAGAGACGTGGAGGTCACAGTAGCTTAACAAGACGGTTTTAATGCCCCTTGGAAGAGCTGTGGAGTTCAGAGTGGTTTAACAAGACGCTTTTAATGCCTCTTGATAGAGATGTGAAGGTCTCAGTAGCTTAACAAGATGGTTTTAATGCCCCTTGGAACAGTGGAGGAGGTTACAGTGGAATAAAAACACAATATTAATGCCCCTTGGAAGAGTGGTGGAGGTCGCAGTGGAATAAAAAGACAATGTCAATGCCCCGTGAAAGAGACTTGGAGGACACAGTAGCTTAAAAAGATGGTTTCAATGCCCCTTGGAAGAGTGGTGGAGGTCTCAGTGGAATAAAAAGACAATAACAATGCCCTGTAAGTGACGTGGAGGTCACAGTAGCTTAACAAGACGGTTTAAATGCCCCTTGGAAGAGCTGTGGAGTTCAGAGTGGTTTAACAAGACGGTTTTAATGCCCCTTGATAGAGATGTGGAGGTCTCAGTAGCTTAACAAGATGGTTTTAATGCCCCTTGGAACAGTGGAGGAGGTTACAGTGGAATAAAAAGACAATATCAATGCCCCTTGGAATAGTGGTGGAGGTTGCAGTGGAATAAAAAGACAATATCAATGCCCCGTAAAAGAGACGTGGAGGTCACAGTAGCTTAACAAGACGGTTTTAATGCCCCTTGGAAGAGCTGTGGAGTTCAGAGTGGTTTAAAAAGACGGTTTTAATGCCCCTTGATAGAGATATGGAGGTCTCAGTAGCTTAACAAGATGGTTTTAATGCTCATTGGAACAGTGGAGGAGGTTACAGTGGAATAAAAAGACAATATCAATGCCCCTTGGAAGAGTGGTGGAGGTCGTAGTGGAATAAAAAGACAATATCAGTGCCCCAGTGGAATAGACGTGGAGGTCACAGTAGCAAAACAAGATGGTTTTAATGCTACTAGGAAGAGTGGTGGAGGTCGCTGTGGAATAAAAAGACAACATCAATGCCCCGTGGAAGAGACATGGTGGTCACATTAGCTTAACAATACGGTTTTATTGCCCCTTGGAAGAGCTGTGGAGGTCACATTAGCTTTACAAGATGGTTTTAATGCCCCTTGGAAGAGTGCTGGAGGTTACAGAGGAATAACAAGACAAAATCACTGCCCCGTGGAAGAGACGTTGAGGTCACAGTAGCTTATCAAGATGGTTTTAATGCTACTTGGAAGAGTGGTGGAGATCACTGTGGAATAAAAAGACAATATCAGTGCCCCGTGGAAGAGACGTGGAGGTGACAGTAGCTTAACAATACGGTATTAAAGTCCCTTGGAAGAGCTGTGGAGTTCAGAATGGTTTTTCAAGATGGTTTTAATGCCCCTTGGAAGAGACATGGTGGTCACATTAGCTTTACAAGACTGTTTTAATGCCCTTTGGAGGAGTGGTGGAGGTCGCATTGGAATAAAAAGACAGTATCAATGCCCCGTGGAATAGACGTGGAGGTCACAGTAGCTTAACAAGACGGTTCTAATGCCCCTTGGAAGAGCTGTGCAGATCACAGTGGTTTAACAAGACGGATTTAATGCCCCTTGGATGAGACGTAGAGGCCACAATAGCTTAACAATTTAGTTCTAATGCCCCTTGGAAAGGTGATGAAGGTTACATTGGAATAAAAAGACAATATCAATGCCCTGTGGAAGAGACGTGGAGGTAACAGTAGCTTAACAAGACAGTTTAATGCCCCTTGGAAGAGTGTTGGAGGTTACAGAGAAATAAAAAGACAATATCAATGCCTTTTGGAAGAGTGGTGGATGTCACAGTGGAATAAAAAGACAATATCATTGCCACGTGGAAGAAACGTGGAGGTCACATTAGCTTAAAAAGATGGTTTCATTGCCCCTTGGAAGACTGGTGGAGGTCGCAGGCAATAAAAAGACAATATCAATGCCCCTTGGATGAACCGTGGAGGTCAAAGTAGCTTAACAATACGGTTTTATTTCCCCTTGGAAGAGTGGTGGAGGTTACAGTGGAATTTAAAGACAATAACAATGCCCCGTGGTAGAGAAGTGGAGGTTACAGTAACTTAACAAGATGGTTTCAATGCCGCTTGGTAGAGTGGTGGAGTTTGGAGTGGAATAAAAATACAACATCAATGCCCCTTGAAAGAGTCGTGGAGGTCGCAGTGGAATAAATAGACAATATCAATGCCCCTTGGAGGTGTGGTGGAGGTCGCAGTGGAATAAAAAGACGATATAAATGCCACTTGGAAGAAATGTGGAGGTCACAGTAGCTTAACAAGACGGTTTAAATGCCCCTTGGAAGAGTGGTGGATTTCGCAGTGGAATAAAAAGACAATATTAATGCCCCGTAGAAGAGACGTGGAGGTCACAGTAGCTTAACAAGACAGTTTTAATGCCTCTTCGAAGAGCTGTGGACTTCAGAGTGGTTTAACAAGACGGTTTGAATGCCCCTTGGAAGAGACGTGGATCTCAAAGAAGCTGAAAAAGACGGTATTAATGCCCCTTGGAAGAGTGGGCGTGATTACAGTGAAATAAAAAGACAATATCATTGCCCCGTGGAAGAGACGTGGAGGTCACAGTAGCTTAACAAAATGGTTTTAAAGCCTCTTGGAAGAGTGGTGAAGGTTGCAGTGGAATAAAAAGACAATATCAATGCCTCTTGGAAGAGTGGTGGAGGTCGTAGTGGAATAAAAAGACAATATCAATGCCCTGTGAAAGAGACGTGGAGGTCACAGTAGCATAACAAGATGGTTTTAATGCCCCTTGTAAGAGTGGTGGAGGTTGCTGTGGAATAAAAAGACAATATTAATGCCCCGCTGAAGAGACTTGGAGGTCACAGTAGCTTTACAAGACGGTTTTAATGCCCTTTGGAAGAGTGGTGGAGGTTACAGTGGAATAAAAAGACAATATCAATGCCCCAAGAAAGAGACGTGGAGATCACAGTAGCTTAACAAGATGGTTTCAATGCCCCTTGGAAGAGTGGTGGAGGTGACAGTGGAATAAAAAGACAATATCAATGCCCCTTGGTAGAGTGGTGGAGGTCGCAGTGGAATAAAAAGCCAATATCAATGCACCGTGGAAGAGACCTGGAGGTCACAGTAGCTTAACAAGATAGTTTTAATGCCCCTTGGAAGAGTGTTGGAGGTCGCAGGGAAGAAATAGACAAAATCAATGCCCCGTCGAAGAGACGTGGAGGTCAAATTAGCTTAACAATACGGTTGTGGTGGAGGTTACAGTGGAAAAAAAAGACACTCTCAATGCTCCGTGGAAGAGACGTGGAGGTCACAGTAGCTTAACAAGACGGTTTTAATGCCCCTTGGAAGAGTGGTGGAGGTCGCATTGGAATAAGAAGACGATATCAATGGCTCTTGTAAGAGACGTGGAGGACACAGTAGCTTAACAAGACGGTTTTAATGCCCCTTGGAAGAGTGGTGGAGATCGCAGTGGAATAAAAAGACAATATCAATCCCCCTTGGAAGAGTGGTGGAGGTCGCAGTGGAATAAAAAGACAATATCAATGCCCCGTGGAATAGACGTGGATGTCACAGTAGCTTAACAAGACGGTTTTAATGCCCCTTGGAAGAACTGTGGAGTTGAGAGTGGTTTAACAAGACGGTTTTAATGACCCTTGGATGAGACGTGGCGAACACAGTATCTTAACAACGAGGTTCTAATGCCCCTTGGAAAGGTGGTGAAGGTTAAAGTGGAATAAAAAGACAATATCAATGCCCCGTGGTAGAGACGTGGAAGTCAAATTAGCATAACAATACGGTTTTATTGCCCCTTGGAAGAGTGGTGGAGGTTACAGTGGAATAAAAAGACAATATCAATGCCCCGTGGTAGAGACGTGGAGGTCAAATTAGCATAACAATACGGTTTTATTGCCCCTTGGAAGAGTGGTGGAGCTTACAGTGGAAAAAAAAGACACTCTCAATGCTCCGTGGAAGAGACGTGGAGGTCACAGTAGCTTAACAAGACTGTTTTAATGCCCTTTGGAAGAGTGTTGGAGGTCGCAGTGGAATAAAAAGACGATATCAATGGCTCTTGGAAGAGATGTGGAGGACACAGTAGCTTAATTAGACAGTTTTAATGCCCCTTGGAAGAGTGGTGGATATCGCAATGGAATAAAAAGACAATATCAATGCCCCTTGGAAGAGTGGTGGAGGTCGCAGTGGAAAAAAAAGACAATATCAATACCCCGTGAAATAGACGTGGAGGTCACAGTAGCTTAACAAGACGTTTTTAATGCCCCTTGGATGAGCTGTGGAGTAAAGAGTGGTTTAACAAGACGGTTTTAATGCCCCTTGGATGAGACATGGAGGCCACAGTAGCTTAACAAGGTGGTTCTAATGCCCCTTGGAAAGGTGGTGAAGGTTAAATTGGAATAGAAAGACAATATCAATGCCCCGTGGAAGAGACATGGAGGTCACAGTAGCTTAACAAGACAGTTTTAATGCCCCTTGGAAGAGTGGTGGATGTCGCAGTGGAATTTAAAGACAATATCAATGCCCCTTGGAAGAAACGTGGAGGTCACAGTACCTTAAAAAGACGGTTTTATTGCCCCTTGGAAGAGTGGTGGAGGTCGCAGGGAATAAAACAACAATATCAATGCCCCTTGGAAGAGACGTGGAGATGAAAGTAGCTTAACAATATGGTTATATTGCCCTTTGGAAGAGTGGTAAAGGTTACAGTGGAATTTAAAGACAATATCAATGCCGCGTGGAAGAGACGTGGAGGTCACAGTAGCTTAACAAGACGGTTTTAATGCTTTTGGAAGAGTTGTGGAGTTCACAGTGGAATAAAAAGACAATATCAAGGCCCCTTGGAAGAGTGGTGGAGGTCGCAGTGGAAAAAAAAGACAATATCAATGCCCCTTGGAACAGTGGTGGAGCTCACAATGGAATAAAATGATGATATCAATGCCACTTGCAAGAGACGTGGAGGCCACAGTAGCTTAACAAGACAGTTTAAATGCTTGGAAGAGTGGTGGAGTACACAGTGGTTTACCAAGACGGTTTGAATTCCCCTTGGAAGAGATGTGGAGGTCACAGTATCTTAAAACGAAGGTTTTAATGCCCCTTGGAAGAGTGGTAGAGGTCGCAGTGGAATAAAAAGACAATATCAATGCCCCTTGGAAGAGTGGTGGAGGTCGCAGTGGAATAAAAGACAATATCAATGCCCCGGGGAAGAGACGTGGAGGTCACAGAAGCATAACAAGATGGTTTTAATGCCCCTTGTAAGAGTGGTGGAGCTCGCAGTGGATTAAAAAGACATCAATTCCCTGTGGAAGAGACGTGGAGGTCATTTTAGCTTTACAAGACGGTTTTAATGCCCCTTGGAAGAATGATGGAGTTCGCAGTGTAATAAAAAGACAATATCACGGCCCCTTAGAAGAGTGGTGGAGGTCGCAATGGAATAAAATGACAATATCAATGCCCATTGGAAGAGTTGTGGAGGTCACAGTGGAATAAAAAAAAATAAATGAATGCCCCTTCCATGAGACGTGGAGGTCACAGTAGCTTAACAAGACGGTTTAAATGCCCCTTGTAAGAGTTTTGGAGTTCGAAGTGGAATAAAAAGACAATATTAATGCCCTGTAGAAGAAACGTGGAGGTCACAGTAGCTTAACAAGTCAGTTTTACTCCCCCTTGGAAGAGCTGAGGAGTTCAGAGTGTTTTATCAAGACGGTTTGAAAGACCCTTGGAAGAGACGTGGAGGTCACAGTAGCTTAAAAAAATGGTATTAATGCCCCTTGTAAGAGTAGTGGAGGTTACAGTGAAATAAAAAGACAATATCAATGTCCCGTCGAAGAGAAGTGGAGGTCACAGTAGCTTAACAAAATGGTTTTATTGCCTCTTGGAAGAGTGCTGGAGGTTGCAGTGGAATAATAAGAAAATATCAATGCCTTTTGGAAGAGACGTGGAGGTCACAGTAACTTAACAAGACGGTTTTAATGCCCGTTGAAGGAGTGGTGGAGTTCGCAGTTTAATAAAACTACAATATCAAGGCCCCTTGGAAGAGTGGTGGAGGTTGCAGTGGAATAAAAAGACAATATCAATACCCCTTGAAAGATTGCTGGAGGTCGCAGTGGAATAAAAATACAATATCAATGCCCCTTGGAAGAGGCGTGGAGGTCACAGTAGCTTAACAAGACGGTTTAAATGCCCCTTGGAAAAGTGGTGGAGTTCAGAGTGGTTTTACAAGATGGTTTTATTGACCCTTGGAAGAGACGTGGAGGTCACATTACCTTTACAAGATGGTTTTAATGCCCCTTGGAAGAGTGATGGAGGTTACAGTGGAATAAAAAGACAAAATCAATGCCCCGTGGAAGAGACGTGGAGGTCAGAGTAGCTTAACAAGACGGTTTTAATGCCCATTGGAAGAGTAGTGGGGGTCGCTGTGGAATAAAAAGACAATATCAATGCCCCGTGGAAGAGACGTGGAGGTCACAGTAGCTTAACAAGATGGTTTTAATGCCCCTTGGAAGAGCTGTGGAGTACAGAGTGGTTTAACCAGATGGTTTTAATGCCCCTTGGAAGAGACGTGGAGGTAGCAGTAGCTTAACAAGACAGTTTTAATGCCTCTTGGAAGAGTGGTGGAGGTTACAGTGAAAAAAAAGACAATATCAATGCCCTGTGGAAGAGACGTGGAGGCCACAGTAGCTTAACAAGACACTTTTTAATGCCCCTTGGCAGACCTGTGGCATTCAGAGTGGTTTAACAAGAAGGATTTAATGCCCTTGGAAGAGACGTGAAGATGACAGTAGCTTAAAAAGACAGTTTTAATGCCCCTTGGAAGAGTGGTGGAGGTTACAGTGGAATAAAAATACAATATGAATGCCCCGTGGAAGAGACTTGGAGGTCACAGTAGCT
Source organism: Phyllobates terribilis (assembly GCF_046119375.1). Classification (NCBI taxonomy): domain Eukaryota; kingdom Metazoa; phylum Chordata; class Amphibia; order Anura; family Dendrobatidae; genus Phyllobates; species Phyllobates terribilis. The sequence continues at coordinate 353,374 of NW_027363610.1, read as the reverse complement.
TAAAAAGATGGCTTTACTGCCCCTTGGTGGAAGTCGCAGAGTAAGAAAAAGACAATATCAAAGTCACTTGGAAGAGTAGTGAAGGTCGCAGTGGAATAAAAAGACAATAACAATGCCCCTTGGAAGAGTGGTGGAGGTTGCAGTGGAATAAAAAGACAATATCAATGCCCCGTAGAAGGAACGTGGAGGTCACAGTAGCTTAACAAGACTATTTTAATGCCCCTTGGAAGAGTGGTGGAGGTCGCAGTGGTATAAAAAGACAATATCAATACCCCGTGGAACAGACGTGAAGGTCACAGTAGCATAACACGACTGTTTAAATGCCCTTGGAAGAACTGTGGAGTTCAGAGAGGTTTAACAAGACAGTTTCAATGCCCCTTGGAAGAGACGTGGAGGTCACAGTAGCTTAACAAGACGGTTTTAGTGGCAATTGGAAACGTGGTGTAGGTTACAGTGGGATAAAAAGACAATATCAATGCCCAGTGGAAGAAACGTGGAGGTCACAGTAGCATAACAAGACGTTTTAATGCCCCTTGGAAGAGTTGTGGAGTTCAGAGAGGTTTAGCAAGACGGTTTTAATGACCCTTGGAAGAGACGTGGAAGTCACAGTAGCTTAACAAGACGGTTTTAATGCCCGTTGGAAGAGTTGTGGGGGTCGCAGTGGAATAAAAAGACAATATCAATGTTCCTTGGAAGAGTGATGTTGGTCGCAGTGGAATAAAAAGACAATATCAATGCCCCGTGGAAGAAACGTGGAGGTAATAGTAGCTTAACAAGACAGTTTTAATGCCGCTTGGAAGATTGGTGGAGGTCGCAGTGGAATAAAAAGACAATATCAATGCACTGTGGAAGAGACGTTGTGGTCACAGTAGATTAACAATACAGGTTTAGTGCCCCTTAGAAGAGTGGTGGAGGTCGCAGTGGAGTAAAAAGACAATATCAATGCCCCGTGGAAGAGACGTGGACGTAGAAGTAGCTTAACAAGATGCTTTTAATGCCCCTTGGAAGAGTGGTGGAGGTCGCAGTGGAATAAAAAGCCAATATCAATGCCCCGTGGAAGAGACGTGGAGGTCAAAGTAGCTTAACAAGACGGTTTTAATGCCCCTTGGAAGAGCTGTGGAGTTCAGAGTGGTTTAACAAGACGTTTTTAATGCCCCTTGAATGAGACGGGGAGGCCACAGTAACTTAACAAGGTCGTTGTAATGCACGTTGGAAAGGTGGTGAGGGTTACAGTGGAAGAAAAAGACAATATCAATTCCCCGTGGAAGAGATGTGGAGGTCACAGTAGCTTATCAAGACAGTTTTAATGCCTCTTGGAAGAGTGTTGGAGGTTGCAGTGGAATAAAAAGTCAATATCAATGCACCTTGGAAGAGTGGTGGATGTCGCAGTGGAATAAAAAGAAAATATCTCTGCCCCGTGGAAGAAACGTGGAGGTCACAGTTGCTTAAAAAGAAGATTTTATTGCCCCTTGGAAGAGTGGTGTAGGTCGCAGGGAATAAAAAGAAAATATCAATGCCCCGTAGAAGAGACGTGGAGGTCACAGTAGCTTAAGAAGATGGTTTTAATGCCTCTTGGAAGAGTGATGGAGGTTACTGTGGGATAAAAATACAATATCAATGCCCCATGAAAATGGCATGGAGGTTACAGTAGCTTAACAAGATGGTTTTATTGCCCCTTGGAAGAGTGGTGAAGATCGCAGTGGAATAAAAAGACAATATCAATGTCCCTTGGAAGAGTGGTGGAGTTCGCAGTGGAATAAAAAGACAATATCAATGCCCCTCGGTAGAGTGGTGGAGGTCACAGTAGCTTATCAAGACGCTGTTAATGCCCCTTGGGAGAGTGGTGGAGGTCGCAGTGGAATAAAAGACAATATCAATGCCCCGTGGACCAGACATGGAGGTTAGAGTACCATAACAAGACTTTTATAATGCCCCTTGGAAGAGCTGTGGAGTTCAGAGAAGTTTAACAAGACGGTTTTAATGCCCCTTGGAAGAGACGTGGAGGTCACAGTAGCTTAACTAGACCATTTAAGTGCCCCTTGGAAACGTGGTGTGGGTTACAGTGGAATAAAAAGACAATATCAATGCCCCGTGGAACAGACGTGGAGGTCACAGTAGCATAACAAGACGGTTTTAATGCCCCTTGGAAGAGCTGTGGAGTTCAGAGAGGTTTAACAAGACGGTTTTAATGCCCTTGGAAGAGACATGGTGTTCACAGTCGCTTAACAAGATGTTCTTAGTGCCCCTTGGAAGAGTGGTGGAGTTCGCAGCGGAATAAAAAGACAATATTATTGCCCCACAGAAGAGACGTGGATGTCACAGTAGCTTAACAAGACAGCTTTAATGCCCCTTGGAAGAGCTGTGGAGTTCAGAGTGGTTTAACAAGATGGTTTGAATGCCCCTTGGATGAGTCGTGGAGCTCACAGTAGCTTAAAAAGACGGTATTAATACCCCTTGGAAGAGACGTGGAGGTCACAGTAGCTTAACAAGACAGTTTTAATGCCCCTTGGAAGAGTGGTGGAGTTTTTAGTGGTATAAAAAGACAATACTAATGCCCCGTAGACGAGACGTAGAGGTCACAGTAGCATAACAAGACAGTTTTAATGCCCCTTGGAAGAGCTGTGGAGTTCAGAGTGGTTTAACAAGACATTTTGAGTGCCCCTAGGAAGAGACGTGGAAGTCATTGTAGCTTAAAAAGACGGTTTTAATGCCCCTTGGAAGAGTGCTGGAGGTTACAGTGACATAAAAAGACAATATCAATGCCCCATGGAAGAGACGTGGAGGTCACAGTAGCTTAACAAAGTGGTTTTAATGCCCTTTGGAAGAGTGGTGGAAGTCGCAGTGGAATAAAATGACAATATCAATGCCCCGTGCAAGAGACGTGGAGGTCACAGTAGCTTAACAAGATGGTTTTAATGGCCCTTAGAAAAGTGGTGGAGGTTGCAGTGGAATAAAAAGACAATATTAATGCCCCTTGGAAGAGTGGTGGAGGTCGTATTGGACTAAAAATACAATATCAATTCCCCGTGGAAGAGACATGGAGGTCACAGAAGCTTAACAAAATGGTTTTCATGCCCCTTGGAAGAGTGGTGGAGGTAGCAGTGGAATAAAAAGACAAAATCAATGCCCTGTGGAAGAAACGTTTAGGTCAGGGTAGCTTAACAAGATGGTTTTAATGTCCATTGGAAGAGTAGTGGGGGTCGCTGTGGAATAAAAAGAAAATATCAATGCCCCGTGGAAGAGACGTGGAGGTCACAGTAGCTAAACAAGATGGTTTTAATGCCCCTTGGAAGAGACGTGGAGGTCACAGTAGCTTAACAAGACGGTTTTAATGCCCTTGGAAGAGTGGTGGAGGTCTCAGTGGAATAAAAAGACAATATCAATGGCCTGTGGAAGAGACGTGGAAGTCACATTAGCTTAACAAGACGGTTTTAATGCCCCTTGGAAGAGCTGTGGTTTTCAGAGTGGTTTAACAAGACGGTTTTAATGCCCCTTGGATGAGACGTGGAGGTCACAGTGGATTTGCAAGACGGTTTTATTGCCCCTTGGAAGAGTGGTGGAGGTTGCAGTGGAATAAAAAGACAATGTCATTGCCCCGTGGTAGAGACATGGAGGTCACAGTAGCTTAACAAGGCAGATTTAGTGCACCTTGGAAGAGTGGTGGAGGTCGCAGTGGCATAAAAAGACAATATCAATGCCCCATGGAAGAGACATGGAGGTCACAGTAGCTTAACAAGACGGTTTTAATGCCCCATGGAAGAGCTGTGAAGGTCACAGTAGCTTAACGAGACTGTTTTAATGGCGCTTGGAAGAGTGGTGGAGGGAACAGTGGAAAAAAATAACAACATCAATGCCCCGTGGATGAGACGTGGAGGACACAGTAGCTTAAGTTGACGCTTTTTGTACCCCTTGGAAGAGCTGTGCAGTTCAGAGTGGTTTAAGAAAATGGTTTTAATGCCCCTCAGAAGAGACATGGAGGTCACAGTAGCTTTACAAGACGGTTTTAATGCCCCTTGGAAGAGTGGTGGAGGTTACAGTGGAGTAAATAGACAATATCAATGAACCATGAAAGAGACGTGGCATTCACAGTAGCTTAGCAAGACGGTTTTAAAGCCCCTTGGAAGAGTGGTGGAAGTCGAAGTGGAATAAAAAAACAATATCAATGCCCCTTGGAAGAGTGGTGGAGGTCGCAGTGGAATAAAAAGACAATATCAATGCCCCATAAAAGAGACTTGGAGGTCACAGTAGCTTAACAAGACGGTTTTAATGCCCCTTGGAAGAGCTGTGAAGTTCAGAGTGGTTTAACAAGTTTTAATGCCCCTTGAAAGAGATGTGGAGGTCTCAGTAGCTTAACAAGACGGTTTTAATGCCCCTTGGAACAGTGGAGGAGGTTACAGTGGAATAAAAAGATAATATCAATGCCCATTGGAAGAGTGGTGGAGGTCGCAGTGGAATAAAAAGACAATGTCAATGCCCCGTGCAAGAGACGTAGAGGACACAGTAGCTTAACAAGATGGTTTTAAAGCCCCTTGGAAGAGTGGTGGAGGTCTCAGTGGAATAAAAAGACAATAACAATGCCCTGTAAGAGACGTGGAGGTCACAGTAGCTTAACAAGACGGTTTAAATGCCCCTTGGATGAGCTGTGGAGTTCAGAGTGGTTTATCAAGACGGTTTTAATGCCCCTTGATAGAGATGTGGAGGTCTCAGTAGCTTAACAAGATGGTTTTAATGCTTCTTGGAACAGTGGAGGAGGTAACAGTGGAATAAAAAGACAATATCAATGGCCCTTGGAAGAGTGGTGGAGGTCGTAGTGGAATAAAAAGACAATATCAATGCCCCGTGGAATAGACGTGGAAGTCATAGTAGCTTCACAAGATGGTTTTAATGCTACTAGGAAGAGTGGTGGAGGTCGCTGTGGAATAAAACGACAACATCAATGCCCCGTGGAAGAGACATGGTGGTCACATTAGCTTAACAATACGATTTTATTGCCCCTTGGAAGAACTGTGGAGTTTAGAGTGGTTTTACAAGATGGTTTTAATGCCCCTTGGAAGAGACGTGAAGTTCACATTAGCTTTACAAGACGGTTTTAATGCCCCTTGGAAGACTGCTGGAGTTTACAGAGGAATAAAAAGAAAAAATCACTGCCCCGTGGAAGAGACTATGACGTCACAGTAGCTTATTAAGACGGTTTTAATGCTACTTGGAAGAGTGGTGGAGATCACTGTGGAATAAAAAGACAATATCAATGCCCCGTGGAAGAGATGTGGAGGTGACAGTAGCTTAACATTACGATATTAATGCCCCTTGGAAGAACTGTGGCGTTCAGAGTGGTTTTTCAAGATGGTTTTAATGCCCCTTGGAAGAGACGTGGTGGTCACATTAGCTTTACAAGACGGTTTTAATGCCCCTTGGAAGAGTGGTGGAGGTCGCATTGGAATAAAAAGACAGTATCAATGCCAAGTGGAATAGACGTGGAGGTCACAGTAGCTTAACAAGACGGTTCTAATGCCCCTTGGAAGAGCTGTTGAGATCACAGTGGTTTAACAAGACGGATTTAATGCCCCTTGGATGAGACTTGGAGGCAACAGTAGCTTAACAATTCAGTTCTATTGCCCCTTGGAAAGGTGGTGAAGGTTACATTGGAATAAAAAGACAATATCAATGCCCCGTGGAAGAGACGTGGAGGTCACAGTAGCTTAACAAGACAGTTTAATGCCCCTTGGAAGAGTGTTGGAGGTTACAGTGGAATAAAAAGACAATATCAATGCCTTTTGGAAGAGTGGTGGATGTCGCAGTGGAATAAAAAGACAATATCATTGCCATGTGGAAGAAACGTGGAGGTCACATTAGCTTAAAAAGATGGTTTTATTGCCCCTTGGAAGAGTGCTGGAGGTCGCAGGCAATAAAAAGACAATATCAATGCCCCTTGGATGAACCGTGGAGGTCAAAGTAGCTTAACAATACGGTTTTATTTCCCCTTGGAAGAGTGGTGGAGGTTACAGTGGAAATTAAAGACAATATCAATGCCCCGTGGTGGAGACGTGGAGATCACAGTAGCTTAACAAGATGGTTTTAATGCCGCTTGGTTGAGTGGTGGAGTTTGGAGTGGAATAAAAATACAACATCAATGCCCCTTGGAAGAGTCGTGGAGGTCGCAGTGGAATAAAAAGACAATATCAATGCCCCTTGGAGGAGTGGTGGAGGTCGCAGTGGAATAAAAAGACGATATCAATGCCACTTGGAAGAGACGTGGAGGTCACATTAGCTTAACAAGATGGTTTAAATGCCCCTTGGAAGAGTGGTGGATTTCGCAGTGGAATAAAAAGACAATGTTAATGCCCCGTAGAAGAGACGTGGAAGTCACAGTAGCTTAACAAGAAAGTTTTAATGCCCCTTCGAAGAGCTGTGGAGTTCAGAGTGGTTTAACAAGAAGGTTTGAATGCCCCTTTGAAGAAACATGGAGGTCACAGTAGCTGAAAAAGACGGTATTAATGCCACTTGGAGGAGTGGGCGAGATTACAGTGAAATAAAAAGACAATATCATTGCCCCGTGGAAGAGACGTGGAGGTCACAGTAGCTTAACAGAATGGTTTTAAAGCCTCTTGGAAGAGTGGTGAAGGTTGCAGTGGAATAAAAAGACAATATCAATAGAGATGAGCGGTGTTCGACTAGAACTGTTCGCCAATCTCAAATTCGAGCTGTTTTGGGCGGTGTTCGAGTTGTTCGACGAACCCGAACGATTTGCAAAAAATTCGGCTGTTCGAGGTTATGTTCGATAACTGTTCGTGCACTAAAAGCGTGTCCTGCATGTCTGGCGCTATTTAGAGCACCAATCATGCAGGGATTGTCTGCCACTCACTGTAATGCCACAGCTATGGTGGTTGTGGCATTACAGTGATTGCCCAAATCGATGGGAACAGTGCTCACAGTGAAACATGAAAAGCCGGCAATTCATCAGCGGCATACACCGGTACCCGACAATTTAGAACCGAAAGAATAGAGCTTCACACATAGATTAGATAGATAGAAACATGTCAGTCACACATATAAGAAGCACAGTGACAGTGTTGCTTACTGTACTTGTCATTTAGTGTAAAGGATTTATTAAAAAAAATAATAGTGTTTTCATGCACTGTCTCTTTAAAAAAGCCGGCCGGCAATTCAGCATCTGTACCCGACAATTTATAACAGACAGAATAGAGCTTCACACATAGATTAGATAGATAGAAACATGTCAGTCACATATATATGAAGTACAGTGACAGTGTTGATTACTGTACTTGTCATTTAGTGTAAAGGATTTATTAAAAAAAATAATAGTGTTTTCATGCACCGTCTCTTTAAAAAAGCCAGCCGGCAATTCAGCATCTGTACCCAACAATTTAGAATAGAAGGAATAGAGAATCACACATAGATTAGGTAGATAGAAACATGTCAGTCACATATATATGAAGTACAGTGACAGTGTTGCTTGCTGTACTTGTCATTTAGTGTAAAGGATTTATTAAAAAAAAATAATAGTGTTTTCATGCACTGTCTCTTTAAAAAAGCCGGCCGGCAATTCAGCATCTGTACCCGACAATTTAGAATAGAAGGAATAGAGAATCACACATAGATTAGATAGATAGAAACATGTCAGTCACATATATATGAAGTACAGTGACAGTGTTGCTTACTGTACTTGTCATTTAGTGTAAAGGATTTATTTAAAAAAATATTAGTGTTTTCGTGCACCGTCTCTTTAAAAAAGCCGGCCGGCAATTCAGCATCTGTACCCGACAATTTAGAATAGAAGGAATAGAGAATCACACATAGATTAGATAGATAGAAACATGTCAGTCACATATATATGAAGTACAGTGACAGTGTTGATTACTGTACTTGTCATTTAGTGTTAAAATAAAGGATTTATTTAAAAAAAAATTGGCGTGGGGATCCCCATAATTATAGGCTCTAGCGGAGGTTAAGCAGACGGCTGGGGCAGATGTTTGAAGCCTGGGAAGGGGGTAATACCCACGGAGCTTCCCAGGCTACTAATATCAGCCCCCAGCGGAATACCTAGCCTTTACTAGCTATTAAAATGGGGACCCCCCCAAAAAATGACGTGGGGTCCCCCCTATTTTAATAGCTAGCAAAGGCTAGGCAGACAGCTGGGGGCTGATATTAATAGCCCAGGAAGGGTTCCATGAATATTGGCCCCCTCCCAGGCTAGAAACACCAGCCGTCAGCCGCCCCAGAAATGGCGCATCCTTAGGATGCGCCAATTCTGGCACTTAGCCTCGCTCTTCCCACTGCCCTGTAGCGGTGGCAGTGGGGTAATAGGGTTGGGGTTGATGTCAGCTTATAATGCCAGCTGACATAAAGCCCAGGTTAGTAATGGAGAGGCGTCTATAAGACACCCCCATTACTAACCCCATAGTGAAAGTTAAAAAAAAAACACAAACACCCAGAATAAAGTCCTTTAATTGAAATAAAGACACATTCCTTTATTGTTCTAAATTAAACCATACTTACCATCACACCCATTCCAGCTGAAGCCAACGATCTCCTGCAATAAAAGAAAAATAATAAAGCAACATAATCCTTACCTTTCCATGGTTCCCACGACAGCTTCAGCTCTGCTACATCGAGATAACAGGCTGGACCGCAGCAGAAAGCTGCCATCAAGCCTGTCATCCCGCAGACACTGAGAAGCGCAGGCATGCTTGCGCTCTGCAGTGTCTGGCTGTGACGGCATCCAGATGAGCTGAGGTCATGTCCAATGAACTCGGCGCCCCTCATGCAAGTCACTGACAGCGTGGGAAAATTCTCCTGCACTCAGCACTTCAGCGTGAGAATTCTCCCACGCTGTCAGTGACGTACATGAGGTCAGCTGAGTTCATTGGACATGAATGAGCTCACCTCATGCACGTCACTGACAGCGTGGGAGAATTCTCACGCTGTAGCGCTGAGTGCAGGAGAATTCTCCCACGCTGTCAGTGACGTGCATGAGGTGAGCTCATTCATGTCCAATGAACTCAGCTGACCTCATGTACGTCACTGACAGCGTGGGAGAATTCTCACGCTGAAGTGCTGAGTGCAGGAGAATTCTCCCACGCTGTCAGTGACGTGCATGAGGTGCGCCGAGTTCATTGGACATGAACTTGTCTCATCTTTATGCCGTCACAGCGAGACACTGAGGAGCGCAAGCATGCGTACTCTTCTCAGTGTCTGCGGGATGACAGGCTGGATGGCAGCTTTCTGCTGCGGTCCAGCCTGTCATCTCGATGTAGCAGAGCTGAAGCTGTCGTGGGAACCATGGAAAGGTAAGGATGATGTTGCTTTATTATTTTTCTTTTATTGCAGGAGATCGTTGGCTTCAGCTGGAATGGGCGTGATGGTAAGTATGGTTTAATTTAGAACAATAAAGAATTGTGTGTTTATTTCAATTAAAGGACTTTATTCTGGGTGTTTGTGTTTTTTTTTTAACTTTGACTATGGGGTTAGTAATGGGGGTGTCTTATAGACGCCTCTCCATTACTAACCTGGGCTTGATGTCAGCTGGCATTATAAGCTGACATCATCCCCAGCCCTATTACCCCACTGCCACCGCACCAGGGCAGCGTGGAAGAGCGAGGCTAAGTGCCAGAATTGGCGCATCCTATGGATGCGCCATTTCTGGGGCGGCTGACGGCTGGTGTTTCTAGCCTGGGAGGGGGCCAATATTCATGGCTCCCTTCCTGGGCTATTAATATCAGCCCCCAGCTGTCTGCCTAGCCTTTGCTAGCTATTAAATTAGGGGGGACCCCACGTCATTTTTTTTGGGGGGGTCCTCCATTTTAATAGCCAGTAAAGGCTAGGTATTCAGCTGGGGGCTGATATTAGTAGCCTGGGAAGCTCCGTGGGTATTACCCCCTTCCCAGGCTTCAAACATCTGCCCCAGCTGTCTGCTTAACCTCCGCTAGAGACTAAAATTATGGGGAACCCCACGCCAATTTTTTTTAATAATAAATCCTTTATTTTAATACTAAATGACAAGTACAGTAACCAACACTATCACTGTACTTATTATATATGTGACTGACATGTTTCTATCTATCTAATCTATGTGTGAAGCTCTATTCTGTCTGTTATAAATTGTCGGGTACAGATGCTGAATTGCCGGCCGGCTTTTTTAAAGAGACGGTGCATGAAAACACTATTATTTTTTTTGATAAATCCTTTACACTAAATGACAATTACAGTAAGCAACACTGTCACTGTACTTCATAAATATGTGGCTGACATGTTTCTATCTATCTAATCTATGTGTGATTCTCTATTCCTTCTATTCTAAATTGTCGGGTACAGATGCTGAATTGCCGGCCGGCTTTTTTAAAGAGACGGTGCATGAAAACACTATTATTTTTTTTAATAAATCCTTTGCAGTAAATGACAAGTACAGTAAGCAACACTGTCACTGTACTTATTATATATGTCACTGACATGTTTCTATCTATCTAATCAGGGCCGGCGTCAGCACCCGGCGCACCCGGGCAAATGCCGGGGCCCTGAGCAGGCAGAGGGGCCCACTGGCGGTCGCGCACCCCGCTGGGCTATGGGCGGAGGAGAGCGGTGTCTGCGCCCGCCCTTCTCCGCCGCTTGCTCAGGGCCCCGGCAGCCCGATACTTACCTCTCCCCGTGCCTCCGCAGATCAGCTGTCTTCCTGCTCTGCGCTCCCTGTGACGTCTCAGGTCAGAGGGCGCGGTGACGTCTTTACACCGCGCCCTCCCCTGAGCCGTCACAGGGAGCGCTGAGTGGGACAACGCCGACAACGCTGGAGTTCGGAGCCAGGCAGCGGGCAGCAGGCAGCGGGCAGCAGGCAGCAGGCAGCGGGCAGCAGGTAGCAGGTGAGGAGAAGGGAGGTGAGTATTTGATTTTTTTTTTTTTTTAATGTATGGAGGCATGGGGCAGTATAAAGAGGGGAGGGGGGGGGCATCCTGCATGGGGCATCCTGCATGGGGCATTATAAGGTGGGGAACAGCCTGCATGGGGCATTATAAAGAGGGGGGGATTCCTGCTTGGGGCATTATAATGAGGAGGGGTGACAGCCTGCATGGGGCAGTATAAAGAGGAGGGGTGACAGCCTGCATGGAGCATTATAAAGAGGAGGGGTGACAGCCTGCATGGGGCATTATAAAGAGGAGGGGTGACAGCCTGCATGGGGCAGTATAAAGAGGAGGGGTGACAGCCTGCATGGGGCATTATGTGGGGGGTAACAGCCTGCATGGAGCATTAAAAGGGGGGGGGGCCTGTATGGGGCATTATGTGGGGGGGAACAGCCTGCATGGAGCATTATAAGGGGGGGGGGGCAGCCTGTATGGGGCATTATGTGGGGGGTAACAGCCTGCATGGAGCATTAAAAGGGGGGGCCTGTATGGGGCATTATGTGGGGGGTAACAGCCTGCATGGAGCATTATAAGGGGGGGGCAGCCTGTATGGGGCATTATGTGGGGGGTAACAGCCTGCATGGAGCATTAAAAGGGAGGGGCCTGTATGGGGCATTATGTGGGGGGTAACAGCCTGCATGGAGCATTATAAGGGGGGGACAGCCTGTATGGGGCATTATGTGGGGGGTAACAGCCTGCATGCAGCATTATATGGGGACCGGTATCCTGTATGGAGCGTTATATGGGGGCCAGTATCCTGTATGGAGCGTTATATGGGGGCCAGTATTCTGTATGGAGCCTTATATGGCGGCCAGTATTCCGTATGGAGCCTTATATGGAAGCCAGTATTCCGTATGGAGCCTTATATGAGGGCCAGTATTCCATATGGGGCCAGTATTCCGTATGGAGCCTTATATGGGGGCCAGTATTCCGTATGGAGCCTTATATGGGGGCCAGTATTCCGTATGGAGCCTTATATGGGGGCCAGTATTCCGTATGGAGCCTTATATGGGGGCCAGTATTCCGTATGGAGCCTTATATGGGGGCCAGTATTCCGTATGGGGCCTTATATGGGGGCCAGTATTCCGCATGGAGCCTTATATGGGGGCCAGTATTCCGCATGGAGCCTTATATGGGGGCCAGTATTCCGCATGGAGCCTTATATGGGGGTCAGTATTCCGCATGGAGCCTTATATGGGGGTCAGTATTCCGCATGGAGCCTTATATGGGGGTCAGTATTCCGCATGGAGCCTTATATGGGGGCCAGTATTCCGTATGGGGCCTTATATGGGGGCCAGTATTCCGTATGGGGCCTTATATGGGGGCCAGTATTCCGTATGGGGTCTTATATGGGGGCCAGTATTCCGTATGGGGTCTTATATGGGGGCCAGTATTCCGTATGGGGTCTTATATGGGGCCAGTATTCCGTATGGGGTCTTATATGGGGGCCAGTATTCCATATGGGGGCCAGTATTCCGTATGGGGCCTTATATGGGGGCCAGTATTCCATATGGGGGCCAGTATTCCATATGGGGCCTTATATGGGGGCCAGTATTCCGTATGGGGTCTTATATGGGGGCCAGTATTCCGTATGGGGTCTTATATGGGGCCAGTATTCCGTATGGGGCCTTATATGGGGGCCAGTATTCCGTATGGGGCCTTATATGGGGGCAAGTATTCCGTATGGGGCCTTATATGGGGACCAGTATTCCGTATGAAGCGTTATATGGGGGCCAGTATTCCGTATGGGCGTTATATGGGGACCAGTATTCCGTATGGAGCCTTATATGGGGGCCACTATTCTGTGTGGAGCGATTCACCGGTTTCTGAGCTATTGTGGAATTTACAATAGATATCACTCATGAAGTGAAATCTTTGCATTGTACTATATATATATATTTCTCCGCCGTATCTCTGCATCATGAATCGTGGTATGTGTTAAAGGGGCCCACTGAGACTCTTTCGCCCGGGGCCCAGAAAAACCTGGAGCCGGCCCTGTATCTAATCTATGTGTGAAGCTCTATCTTTCTGTTCTAAATTGTCGGGTACCGCTGCTGAATTGCCGGCCGGCTTTTTTAAAGAGACGGTGCATGAAAACACTATTATATTTTTTAATAAATCCTTTACACTAAATGACATGTACAGTAAGCAACACTGTCACTGTACTTCATATATATGTGACTGACATGTTTCTATCTATCTAATCTATGTGTGATGCTCTATTCCTTCATGTCTAAATTGTCGGGTACCGGTGTATGCCGCTGCTGAATTGCCGGCCGGCTTTTTTAAAGAAAGCGTCTTCTGAGCAGTTTGTGAGCTTTTGGACACCTTTGAAGGTGTTTTCTATGTGTTCCTATGTGTTTTTGTTTGCCTGCCATTGGTTTTAACGGTGTTCGACGGTGTTCTAAGGTGTTCGACGAACAGTCCGACGAACAGTTCCTCGAACATCCCGGTGTTCGACGAACCGAACCGAACCCGAACACTAAGGGGGTGGCTCAACACTAAATATCAATGCCCCTTGGAAGAGTGTTGGGGGTCGCAGGGAAGAAATAGACAAAATCAATGCCCCGTGGAAGAGACGTGGAGGTCAAATTAGCTTAACAATACGGTTTTATTGCCCCTTGGAAGAGTGGTGGAGGTTACAGTGGAAAAAATAGACACTATCAATGATCCGTGGAGAGACGTGGAGGTCACAGTAGCTTAACAAGACAGTTTTAATGCCCCTTGGAAGAGTGGTGGAGGTCGCAGTGGAATAAAAAGACGATATCAATGGTTCTTGGAAGAGACGTGGAGGACACAGTAGCTTAACAAGATAGTTTTAATGCCCCTTGGAAGAGTGGTGGAGATCGAAGTGGAATAAAAAGACAATATCAATCCCCCTTGGAAGAGTGGTGGAGGTCGCAGTGGAATAAAAATACAATATCAATGCCCCGTGGAATAGACGTGGATGTCACAGCAGCTTAACAAGACGGTTTTAATGCCCCTTGGAAGAACTGTGGAGTTGAGAGTGGTTTAACAAGACGGTTTTAATGCCCCTTGGATGAGACGTGGAGACCACAGTAGCTTAACAACGAGGTTCTAATGCCCCTTGTAAAGGTGGTGAAGGTTAAAGTGGAATAAAAAGACAATATCAATGCCCGGTGGAAGAGACGTGGAGGTCACAGTAGCTTAACAAGACGGTTTTAATGCCCCTTGGAAGAGTGTTGGAGGTTGCAATGGAATAAAAAGACGATATCAATGGCTCTTGGAAGAGACGTGGAGGACACAGTAGCTTAATTAGACAGTTTTAATGCCCCTTGGAAGAGTGGTAGATATCGTACTTGAATAAAAAGACAATATCAATGCCCCTTGGAAGAGTGGTGAAGGTCGCAGTGGAATAAAAAGACAATATCAATGCCCCGTGGAATAGACGTGGAGGTCACAGTAGCTTAACAAGACGTTTTTAATGTCCCTTGGATGAGCTGTGGAGTTCAGAGTGGTTTAACAAGATGGTTTTTATGCCCCTTGGATGAGACATGGAGGCCACAGTAGCTTAACAAGGTGGTTCTAATGCCCCTTGGAAAGGTGGTGAAGGTTAAAGTGGAATAGAAAGACAATATCAATGCCCCGTGGAAGAGACGTGGAGGTCACAGTAGCTTAACAAGACAGTTTTAATGCCCCTTGGAAGAGTGGTGGAGGTCGCAGGGAATAAAACGACAATATCAATGCCCCTTGGAAGAGACGTGGAGCTCAAAGTAGCTTAACAATATGGTTATATTTCCCTTTGGAAGAGTGGTAAAGGTTACAATGGAATTTAAAGACAATATTAATGCCGCGTGGAAGAGACATGGAGGTCACAGTAGCATAACAAGATGGTTTTAATGCCTTTTGGAAGAGTTGTGGTGTTCGCAGTGGAATAAAAACACAATATCAAGGCCCTTTGGAAGAGTGGTGGAGGTCGCAGTGGAAAAAAAAGACAATATCAATGCCCCTTGGAAGAGTGGTGGAGCTCACTGTGGAATAAAATGACGATATCAATGCCCCTTGCAAGAGACGTGGAGGTCACAGTAGCTTAACAAGACAGATTAAATTCCCCTTGGAAGAGTGGTGGAGTTCACAGTGGTTTACCAAGACGGTTTGAATGCCCCTTGGAAGAGACGTGGAGGTCACACTATCTTAAAACTACGGTTTTAATGCCCCTTGGAAGAGGTAGAGGTCGCAGTGGAATAAAAAGACAATATCAATGCCGCTTGGAAGAATGGTGGAGTTCGCAGTGGAATAAAAGACAATATCAATGCCTCGGGGAAGAGACGTGGAGGTCAAAGAAGCATAACAAGATGGTTTTAATGCCCCTTGCAAGAGTGGTGGAAGTCGCAGTGGATTAAAAAGACATCAATTCCCCGTGGAAGAGACGTGGAGGTCATTTTAGCTTTACAAGATGGTTTTAATGCCCCTTGGAAGAATGGTGGAGTTCGCAGTGTAATAAAAAGACAATATCACGGGGCCTTGGAAGAGTGGTGGAGGTCGCAATGGAATAAAATGACAATATCAATGCCCATTGGAAGAGTTGTGGAGGTCGCAGAGGAATAAAAAAAAATAAATGAATGCCCCTTGGATGAGACGTGGAGGTCACAGTAGCTTAACAAGACGGTTTAAATGCCACTTGGAAGAGTGTTGGAGTTCGAAACAAGACGGTTTAAATGCCCCTTGGAAGAGTGTTGGAGTTCGAAGTGGAATAAAAAGACAAAATTAATGCCCCGTAGAAGAAACGTGGAGGTGACAGTAGCTTAATAAGTCAGTTTTACTCCCCCTTGTAAGAGCTGAGGAGTTCAGAGTGGTTTAACAAGACGGTTTGAAAGCCCCTTGGAAGAGACGTGGAGGTCACAGTAGCTTAAAAAAACGGTATTAATGCCCCTTGGAAGAGTGGTGGAGGTTACAGTGAAATAAAAAGACAATATCAATGCCCCGTCGAAGAGAAGTGGAGGTCACAGTAGCTTAACGAAATGTTTTTTTTGCCCCTTGGAAGAGTGCTTGAGGTTGCAGTGGAATAAAAAGAAAATATCAATGCCCTTTGGAAGAGTGGTGGAGGTTGCAGTGGAATAAAAAGACGATATCAATGCCCTGTGGAAGAGACGTGGAGGTCACAGTAACTTAACAAGACGGTTTTAATGCCCGTTGAAGGAGTGGTGGAGTTCGCAGTTTAATAAAACGACAATATCAAGGCCCCTTGGAGGAGTGGTGGAGGTTGCAGTGGAATAAAAAGACAATATCAATACCCCTTGGAAGATTGCTGGAGGTCGCAGTGGAATAAAAAGACAATATCAATGCCCCTTGGAAGAGACGTGGAGGTCACAGTAGCTTAACAAGACGGCTTAAATGCCCCTTGGAAAAGTGGTGGAGTTCAGAGTGGTTTTACAAGATGGTTTTATTGACCCTTGGAAGAGACGTGGAGGTCACATTAGCTTTACAAGATGGTTTTAATGCCCCCTGGAGAGTGATGGAGGTTACAGTGGAATAAAAAGACAAAATCAATGCCCCGGGGAAGAGACGTGGAGATCTAAATAGCTTAAAAAGACAGTTGTAATGCCGCTTAAAAGAGTGGTGGAGTTCGCAGTGGATTAAAAAGACATCAATTCCCAGTGGAAGAGACGTGGAGGTCATTTTAGCTTTACAACATGGTTTTAATGCCCCTTGGAAGAATGGTGGATTTCGCAGTGGAATGAAAAGACAATATCAATGCCCCTTGGAAGAATGGTGGATTTCGAAGTGGAATGAAAAGACAATATCACGGCCCCTTGGAAGAGTGGTGGAGGTCGCAATGGAATAAAATGACAATATCAATGCCCATTGGAAGTGTTTTGGAGGTCGCAGTGGAATAAAAAAAAATAAATGAATGCCCCTTGGATGAGACGTGGAGGTCACAGTAGCTAAACAAGACGGTTTAAATGCCCTTTGGAAGAGTGTTGGAGTTCGAAGTGGAATAAAAAGACAATATTAATGCCCAGTAGAAGAAACGTGGAGGTCACAGTAGCTTAACAAGTCAGTTTTACTCCCCCTTGGAAGAGCTGTGGAGTTCAGAGTGGTTTAACAAGACGGTTTGAAAGCCCCTTGGAAGAGACGTGGAGGTTACAGTAGCTTAAAAAAACGGTATTAATGCCCTTGGAAGAGTGGTGGAGGTTACAGTGAAATAAAAAGACAATATCAATGCCCCGTGGAAGAGACGTTGAGGTCACAGTAACTTAACAAGACGGTTTTAATGCCCGTTGGAGGAGTGGTGGAGTTCGCAGTTTAATAAAGCAACAATATCAAGGCCCCTTGGAAGAGTGGTGGAGGTTGCAGTGGAATAAAAAGACAATATCAATACCCCTTGGAAGATTGCTGGAGGTCGCAGTGGAATAAAAAGACAATATCAATGCCCTTTCGAAGAGACGTGGAGGTCACAGTAGCTTAACAAGATGGTTTAAATGTCTCTTGGAAAAGTGGTAGAGTTCAGAATGGTTTTACAAGATGGTTTTATTGACCCTTGGAAGAGACGTGGAGGTAACATTAGCTTTACAAGATGGTTTTAATGCCCCTTGGAAGAGTGATGGAGGTTACAGTGGAATAAAAAGACAAAATCAATGCCCCGTGGAAGAGACATGGATTTCACAGCAGCTTAACAGGACGATTTTAATACTACTTGGAAGAGTGATGGAGGTCGCTGTGGAATAAAAAGACAATTTCAATGCCCCTTGGAAGAGACGTGGAGGTCACACTAGCTTAACAATACAGTTTTAATGCCCCTTGGAAGAGCTGTGGAGTTCAGATTGGTTTTACAAGATGGTTTTAATGCCTTTTGGAAGAGACGTGGTGGTCACATTAGCATTACAAGACGGTTTTACTGCTTCTTAGAGGAGTGGTGGAGGTTATAGTGGAATAAAAAGACAATATCAATGCCCCGGGGAAGAGACGTGGAGATCTAAATAGCTTAAAAAGACAGTTGTAATGCCCCTTAAAAGAGTGGTGGAGTTTGCAGTGGAATAAAAATACAATATCAATGCCCGGTGCAAGAGACGTGGAGGTCACAGTAGCTTAACAAGTTGGTTTTAATGGCCCTTAGAAAAGGGGTGGAGGTCGCAGTGGAATAAAAAGACAATATCAATGTTCCTTGGAAGAGTGGTGGAGGTCGCATTGGACTAAAAAGACAATATCAATGCCCCGTGGAAGAGATATGGAGGTCGCAGAAACTTAACAAAATGGTTTTCATGCCCCGTGGAAGAGTGGTGGAGGTAGCGGTGGAATAAAAAGACAAAATCAATGCCCCTTGGAAAAGACGTGGAGGTCACAGTAGCTTAACAAGACGGTTTTAATGCCCCTTGGAAGAGTAGTGGAGGTCGCTGTGGAATAAAAATACAATATCAATGCCCCGTGGAAAAGACGTGTAGGTCACAGTAGTTTAACAAAGCGGTTTTAATGCCCCTTGGAAGAATGGTGGAGGTCGCAGTGGAATAAAAAAACAATGTCAATGCCCCGTGTAAGAGACGTGGAGGTCACAGTAGCTTAACAAGATGGTTTTAATGGCCCTTAGAAAAGTTGTGGCGGTTGCAGTGGAATAAAAAGACAATATCAATGCCCCTTGGAAGAGTGGTGGAGGTCGTATTGGACTAAAAAGACAATATTAATTCCCCGTATCCCCGTAGAAGAGACATGGAGGTCACAGAAACTTAACAAAATGGTTTTCATGCCCCGTGGAAGAGTGGTGGAGGTAGCAGTGGAATAAAAAGACAAAATCAATGCCCCGTGGAAGAGACGTGGAGGTCACAGTAGCTTAACAAGATGGTTTTAATGCCCCTTGGAAGAGCTGTGGAGTACAGAGCGGTTTAACAAGATGGTTTTAATGCCCCTTGGAAGAGACGTGGAGGTAGCAGTAGCTTAACAAGACAGTTTTAATGCCTCTTGGAGGAGTGGTGGAGGTTACAGTGAAAAAAAAAGACAATATCAATGCCCTGTGGAAAAGACGTGGAGGCCACAGTAGCTTAACAAGACACTTTTTAATGCCCCTTGGCAGAGCTGTGGCATTCAGAGTAGTTTAACAAGAAGGATTTAATGCCCCTTGGAAGAGACGTGAAGATGACAGTAGCTTAACAAGACAGTTTTAATGCCCATTGGAAGAGTGGTGGAGGTTACAGTGGAATAAAAAGACAATATGAATGCCCCGTGGAAGAGACTTAGAGGTCACAGTAGCTTAAAAAGATGGCTTTATTGCCCCTTGGTGGAGGTCGCAGAGTAATAAAAAGACAATATCAAAGTCCCTTGGAAGAGTAGTGGAGGTCGCAGTGGAATAAAAAGACAATAACAATGCCCCTTGGAAGAGTGGTGGAGGTTGCAGTGGAATAAAAAGACAATATCAATGCCCCATAGAATGGACGTGGAGGTCACAGTAGCGTAACAAGACTATTTTAATGCCCCTTGGAAGAGTGGTGGAGGTCGCAGTGGTATAAGAAGACAATATCAATACCCAGTGGAACAGACGTGAAGGTCACAGTAGCATAACAAGACTGTCTTAATGCCCCTTGGAAGAACTGTGGAGTTCAGAGAGGTTTAACAAGACAGTTTTAATGCCCCTTGGAAGAGACGTGGAGGTCACAGTAGCTTAACAAGACGGTTTTAGTGCCAATTGGAATCGTGGTGTAGGTTACATTGGAATAAAAAGACAATATCAATGTTCCTTGGAAGAGTGATGTTGGTCGCAGTGGAATAAAAAGACAATATCAATGCCCCGTGGAAGAGACGTGGAGGTAATAGTAGCTTAACAAGACAGTTTTATTGCCGCTTGGAAGATTGGTGGAGGTCGCAGTGGAATAAAAAGACAATATCAATGCCCCTTGGAAAAGACGTGGAAGTCACAGTAGCTTAACAAGACGGTTTTAATGCCCCTTGGAAGAGTCGTGGAGGTCGCTGTGGAATAAAAATACAATACCAATGCCCTGTGGAAGAGACGTGGAGGTCACAGTAGTTTAACAAAGCGGTTTTAATGCCCCTTGGAAGAGTGGTGGAGGTCGCAGTGGAATAAAAAAACAATATCAATGCCCCGTGGAAGAGACGTGGAGGTCACAGTAGCTTAACAAGATGGTTTTAATGGCCCTTAGAAAAGTTGTGGCGGTTGCAGTGGAATAAAAAGACAATATCAATGCCCCTTGGAAGAGTGGTGGAGGTCGTATTGGACTAAAAAGACAATATCAATTCCCCGTAGAAGAGACATGGAGGTCACAGAAATTTAACAAAATGGTTTTCATGCCCCGTGGAAGAGTGGTGGAGGTAGCAGTGGAATAAAAAGACAAAATCAATGCCCCGTGGAAGAGACGTGGAGGTCAGAGTAGCTTAACAAGACGGTTTTAATGCCCATTGGAAGAGTAGTGAGGGTCGCTGTGGAATAAAAAGACAATATCAATGCCCCGTGGAAGAGACGTGGAGGTCACAGTAGCTTAACAAGATGGTTTTAATGCCCCTTGGAAGAGCTGTGGAGCACAGAGTGGTTTAACAAGATGGTTTTAATGCCCCTTGGAAGAGACGTGGAGGTAGCAGTAGCTTAACAAGACAGTTTTAATGCCTCTTGGAAGAGTGGTGGAGGTTACAATGAAAAAAAAAAGACAATATCAATGCCCTGTGGAAAAGACGTGGAGGCCACAGTAGCTTAAGAAGTCACTTTTTAATGCCCCTTGGCAGAGCTGTGGCATTCAGAGTGGTTTAACAAGAAGGATTTAATGCCCCTTGGAAGAGACGTGAAGATGACAGTAGCTTAACAAGACAGTTTTAATGCCCCTTGGAAGAGTGGTGGAGGATACAGTGGAATAAAAAGACAATATCAATGCCCCGTAGAAGGGACGTGGAGGTCACAGTATCTTAACAAGACTATTTTAAAGCCCCTTGGAAGAGTGGTGGAGGTCGCAGTGGTATAAGAAGACAATATCAATACCCAGTGGAACAGACATGAAGGTCACAGTAGCATAACAAGACTGTTTTAAGGCCCCTTGGAAGAACTGTGTAGTTCAGAGAGGTTTAACAAGACAGTTTTAATGCCCCTTGGAAGAGACATTGTGGTCACAGTAGCTTAACAATACAGTTTTAGTGCTCCTTAGAAGAGTGGTGGAGGTCGCAGTGGAGTAAAAAGAGAATATCAATGCCCCGTGCAAGAGACGTGGACGTAGAAGTAGCTTAACACAATGGTTTTAATGCCCCTTGGAAGAGTGGTGTAGGTCGCAGTGGAATAAAAAGCCAATATTAATGCCCCGTGGAAGAGACGTGGAGGTCAAAGTAGCTTAACAAGACGGTTTTAATACACCTTGGAAGAGCTGTGAAGTTCAGAGTGGTTTATAAAGACGGTATTAATGATCCTTGGATGAGACGTGGCGGTCACAGTAGCTTAAAAAGAGAGTTTTAATGCCCATTGGAAAAGTGGTGGAGGTTACAGTGGAATAAAAAGACAATTTCAATGCCCCGTGGAAGAGATGTCGAGGTCACAGTAGCTTAACAACACAGTTTTAATGCCCCTTGGAAGAGTGGTGGAGATCGCATTGGATTAA
This sequence comes from Phyllobates terribilis, assembly GCF_046119375.1. NCBI lineage: Eukaryota > Metazoa > Chordata > Amphibia > Anura > Dendrobatidae > Phyllobates > Phyllobates terribilis. The sequence continues at coordinate 331,923 of NW_027363610.1, read as the reverse complement.
AAAGTCAATATAAATGCCCCGTGGAATATACGTGGAGGTCACAGTAGCTTAACAAGACGGTTTTAATGCCCCTTGGAAGAGCTGTGGAGTTCAGAGTGGTTTAACAAGATGGTTTTAATTCCCCTTGGATGAGACGGGGAGGCCACAGTAACTTAACAAGGCAGTTCTAATGCACGTTGGAAAGGTGGTGAAGGTTACAGTGGAATAAAAAGACAATATCAACGCCCCGTGGAAGAGATGTGGAGGTCACAGTAGCTTATCAAGACAGTTTTACTGCCCCTTGGAAGAGTGTTGGAGGTTGCAGTGGAATAAAAAGACAATATCAATGCACCTTGGAAGAGTGGTGGATGTCGCAGTGGAATAAAAAGAAAATATCTCTGCCCCGTGGAAGAAACGTGGAGGTCACAGTTGCTTAAAAAGAAAATTTTATTGCCCCTTGGAAGAGTGGTGTAGGTCGCAGGGAATAAAAAGACAATATCAATGCCCCGTAGAAGAGACATGGAGGTCACAGTAGCTTAACAAGATGGTTTTAATGCCCCTTGGAAGAGTGGTGGAGGTCGCAGTTGAATAAAAAGACAATATCAATGCCTCGTGGAAGAGACGTGGAGGTCACAGTAGCTTAACAAGTCGGTTTTAATGCCCCTTCGAAGAGTGGTGGTGGTCGCAGTGGAATAAAAAGACAATATCAATGCCCCTTGAAATAGTGGTGGAGGTCGCAGTGGAATAAAAAGACAATATCAATGCCCCGTGGAAGAGATGTAGAAGTCACAGTAGCTTAAGAAGATGGTTTTAATGCCCCTTGGAAGAGTGGTGGAGGTTACTGTGGGATAAAAAGACAATATCAATGCCCCGTGGAAATGGCGTGGAGGTCACAGTAGCTTAACAAGATGGTTTTATTGCCCCTTGGAAGAGTGTCACGGGTGTGTCGCCACAAAGATCGTCACGATTACACAGCCTGACTTCTCGCAGCTGAGTTTTTGGTGCTTTGTGTTTTTCGGCATTGAGGGTGTTAACTCTCTCTCTCTCTGTGCTAGACGAGGTCCAGCCTCGCCCAGCTGCAATCAATGCTGCTGTAGTGGGACTCCTTCAAATGCCTGCCGGTCTGTTAGGGAAGTGTCGGTGAAAGCATTTCATGCAGACTAACAGAGCGGATCGTGGTATTTGGAGTTTCAGAGCTAAGTGTATTTGGAGTGTTTTTTTCCCTTCCTCACTTTATCATTTATCTCCTTTCCCGTTGGTGTTCCCTCTGTTGTAGTTGTGTAGTTTTTGTATGCAAGGTGGTTTTGGTTTTACCCTTGTACTGTCTCGTTCGTCTAAGTACTGAGTGTGGGCATATTAATACCTGTCCCCTTTTGTTGTGATCAGGGGTCCTTCTCAGGACTAGATTACTTAGGTGCAGGGATCCTCAGGAGGTAGGGGTTACGCTGGCGGCCTGGACCTCTGTACCTTTAACAGTACCTCCAGGTAGAGGGATTAGTCAGGGCCCCAGCTTAGGGTCAGCTTAGGCCCCCTACCTCCAGTACACAGAGACAGCGTGACATTTTCACCGACCACTTAGATTTTCTCCAGCTACCATGGATCCAGTAGCCGGTCTAGCTCGGCAGTTGCAGAGTTTGTCCATGGAGCTGGCGGACGTTAGGTCCAAGGTTTTGTATCCTCAGGAGCAAGCCGGTCCAGAACCTAAAGTAGCTCTCCCTGACAGGTTCACTGGGGGGCGGGACAAGTTTTTTGTTTTCCGGGAGGCATGCAAGTTGTACTTTCGGCTGCGGCCTCGGTCATCGGGGAGTGAAGAACAAAGGGTGGGAATTGTCATCTCGCTCCTACAAGGGGACCCACAATCTTGGGCGTTCTCTCTTCCCCCGGGCTCCCCGGCTCTCCAGTCAGTGGATAGGTTTTTTGCTGCTCTGGGTCTTGTATATGATGACCCGGATCGGATCTCCCTTGCTGAATCTAAGTTACGTAGGATCCAGCTGGAAGATCGTCCGGCGGAGGAATTCTGTTCGGAGTTCCGTAGGTGGGCCACTGACACCCAATGGAATGACCCGGCTCTTAGGAGCCAGTTTTGTCAAGGTTTATCCGACAAATTACAGGATGTGTTGGCACAGTATGACTCTCCCGCGTCACTGGAAGCCGCTATGGCCCTTGCTATTCGCATTGACAGATGGCTTCGGGAGAGGTGCGGGATAACTCCACCCCCTGTGATGACTCCACCTCCTACAAGGTCCCCTCATATGGTGGTTCCCCTGGTCAGTCCAGAGGAGCCTATGCAATTAGGAGGGACATCATTTCGGGGGAGGGGACTGGTGGTGTGCCATAAGACAGGAAGGTGTTTCTTCTGCGGGAGAAAGGGACATTTTATTGGGGGGTGTCCATCCCGTCCCTTGCAGAGTGAAGAGTCGTCAGAAAACTGTTGATCCCAGGTTGTGTGGTGGACGGCAATCTGGGAGTAGGTATTTCGTCCCTAGGTTCGTCTCAGTTTCTCGTTCCGGCGGAGGTGGTGGTGGGTACGAGAACTGAGAGGATATCTGTTCTTCTGGATAGTGGGGCCGGGGCTAATCTGGTGGACGCTCGGTTTGCCCGGGTTCAAGGTATGCGATTGAGTGAGTTGGCTAAACCCATCCCCATATTCTCGATCGATGCCAGGCCTCTCGGTTAGGGAAGTTTTTTGCAAGCTGTGCATAACGTAAAACTTCAAGTGGGGGCGATACATAAAGAACTGTTGTCTTGCTACGTGTTGGAGGGTCTTCCCACTCCTATAGTGTTGGGCCTTCCTTGGTTAACTAAGCATAACTCGGTTATTAATTGGCAATCCGGAGAGATAAGCCAATGGAGTAAATTCTGTAATAAAAACTGCATGAATACGGTCATCGGTGCGGTTACTCCTAGGGTCTTACCTCCATTTCTGGCGGACTTTGAGGATGTATTCTCGGAGAAAGGGTGTCAGGAACTACCTCCTCATCGCGAGTATGACTGTTCTGTAAAACTGCTCCCTGAGGCCAAGTTACCTAAAGCTAGGTTGTATAACCTTTCTGGTCCTGAGAGGCAGGCCATGAAGGATTATATTTCAGAAAGTCTGGCTAAGGGGCATATTAGACCTTCATCTTCACCGGTGGCCGCGGGGTTCTTCTTTGTTAAGAAGAAAGATGGAGGCCTACGCCCTTGCCTGGATTTCCGTGAACTTAATCGGATTATGGTCCGAGATCCGTATCCGCTCCCACTTATTCCCGATCTCTTTAATCAGATCGTGGGCGCCAAATGGTTCTCTAAGTTGGATCTCAGGGGGGCGTACAATCTGATTAGGATGAAGGAGGGGGATGAGTGGAAGACGGCGTTTAACACTCCGGAGGGGCATTATGAGAACCTTGTCATGCCATTCGGTCTGACTAATGCCCCGGCGGTGTTCCAACACTTTGTTAATGACATTTTTCGCCGCCTGGTGGGACAGTTTGTTGTCATATATCTGGATGATATCTTAATTTACTCGCCGGATCTGGTGTCTCATCAGGAGCACGTTAGGCAGGTGTTACAGATCTTGCGGGATAATAAACTGTATGCCAAATGGGAAAAGTGTGTGTTCGCCGTACAGGAACTCCAGTTTTTAGGCTTCCTGGTTTCAGCGTCCGGTTTTCGTATGGACCCTGGGAAAGTGCGGGCAGTTCTTGAGTGGGATCGGCCAGAGAATCTTAAGGCACTACAACGTTTCCTGGGGTTTGCTAATTATTACCGGAAGTTCATGCGTAATTTCTCGTCCATGGTTTAGCCTCTCACAGACATGACTAAAAAGGGGACGGATTTTTCTAGGTGGTCTGACAAGGCTTGTCAAGCATTCTCCTCCTTGAAAAAATGTTTTTCCTCAGCACCCATACTCATTCAACCTGATGCGTCACAGCCATTCATTGTAGAGGTAGACGCTTCCGAGGTAGGGGTGGGAGCAGTATTGTCACAAGGTTCGTCCCCTGGTAAGTGGCATCCGTGCGCCTTTTTCTCTAAAAAATTGTCGTCCGCTGAGAGGAATTACGATGTCGGCAATAGGGAACTCTTGGCCATTAAGTTAGCTTTTGAGGAGTGGCGCCATTTTTTAGAGGGGGCAGTCCATCCGGTCACCGTCATCACCGATCACAAGAACCTGCTTTATCTGGAGTCCGCGAAACGTCTGAATCCCAGACAAGCTAGGTGGTCATTGTTTTTTACCAGGTTTAATTTTGTCGTTACATATCGTCCTGGGTCAAAAAATGTAAAGGCGGATGCCTTATCTCGTAGTTTCCCTGGGGCCGGGAATACGGACGACCCGATTCCTATCCTTCAGGAGGGGGTGGTGGTTTCGGCAGTATGCTCTGAGCTTGAGGAGGAGGTATTGGAGGCTCAGGGGGACGCCCCTGTTGGACCTCCGGGGAGACTGTTTGTTCCAGATCAGTTGCGACAAAAGGTGATCGAGGCACACCATAACTCAGCTTTAGCAGGACACCCAGGGAGTAAAGCAACTGTGGATCTCCTCTCGCGTCGGTTTTGGTGGCCTAACTTACATAAGGAGGTGGTAACTTTTGTCGCGTCCTGTGGGGTTTGTGCGCGCTCTAAGACCTCACATACCCGTCCGTCTGGGGCCCTCTTACCTTTGAAGATCCCGGAGCGTCCTTGGACTCATCTGTCTATGGACTTTATTACGGACCTCCCTCCGTCTTCAGGTAAAACGGTCATACTCGCTGTAGTGGACAGGTTCAGCAAGATGGCACATTTTATCGCTCTTCCTGCTCTTCCTAATGCTAAAACTCTTGCGCAGGTGTTCATTGGGGAGATTGTGAGGCTTCACGGGGTACCCTCCGAGGTGGTGTCAGATCGGGGGTCTCAGTTTGTGTCCAAATTCTGGAAGGCGTTTTGTACATGGCGGGGGATGCATTTATCGTTCTCATCGGCTTTTCATCCTCAGACCAATGGTCAGACGGAACGTATGAACCAGAGCTTGGAGACATATCTCCGGTGTTTTGTGTCAGAGAACCAGGAGGACTGGGCTTCTTTCTTACCTCTGGCAGAGTTTGCTCTTAATAATAGGCGGAGCGAGTCCACTGGTAAGTCCCCGTTTTTTGGGGCATATGGTTTTCACCCCCAGTTTTGTACTTTCAGTAGGGGGTCTCTTCGGGGGTTCCTGAGGAGGAACGATTTTCTTCATCACTCGCTTCAGTATGGAGAGGGGTGCTGAAGAATCTGAATACTATGGGGAACCGATACAAACGTATGGCTGATAGGAGGAGAGTGTCTGGTCCGGACCTAAGTGTGAACGATCGGGTATGGTTGTCTACCAGGAATATAAAACTTAAGGTTCCCTCCTGGAAACTGGGTCCCAGGTTCATCGGGCCGTACAGGATCAGTTCTATAATTAATCCGGTGGCATTCCGTCTTGACCTCCCCCCTACGTTTAAAATTCACAACGTGTTCCACAGATCATTGCTTAAGAGGTATGTGGCGCCGGTGGTACCGTCACCTTTACCTCCCCCTCCAGTGGTGGTCAATGGTAACTTGGAGTTCCAGGTATCGAGGGTCATCGATTCACGCTTTAATCGCCAGTCTCTTCAGTACCTGGTTCATTGGAAGGGGTATGGTCCTGAGGAGAGGATGTGGGTTCCTGCGTCGGATATTAACGCAGACCGATTAGTTCGGGCCTTCCACACGACTCACCCGGATAAACCTGGCCCTGAGGGTCCGGAGGCCCCTAGTAGAAGGAGGGGTACTGTCACGGGTGTGTCGCCACGAAGATCCTCACGATTACACAGCCTGACTTCTCGCAGCTGAGTTTTTGGTGCTTTGTGTTTTTCGGCAGTGAGGGAGTTAACTCTCTCTCTGTGCTAGACAAGGTCCAGCCTCGCCCAGCTGCAATCAATGCTGCTGTAGTGGGACTCCTTCAAATGCCTGCCGGTCTGTTAGGGAAGTGTCGGTGAAAGCATTTCATGCAGACTAACAGAGCGGATCGTGGTATTTGGAGTTTCAGAGCTAAGTGTATTTGGAGTGTTTTTTTCCCTTCCTCACTTTAACATTTATCTCCTTTCCCGTTGGTGTTCCCTCTGTTGTAGTTGTGTAGTTTTTGTATGCAAGGTGGTTTTGGTTTTACCGTTGTACTGTCTCGTTCGTCTAAGTACTGAGTGTGGGCATATTATTACCTGTCCCCTTTTGTTGTGATCAGGGGTCCTTCTCAGGACTAGATTACTTAGGTGCAGGGATCCTCAGGAGGTAGGGGTTACGCTGGCGGCCTGGACCTCTGTACCTTTAACAGTACCTCCAGGTAGAGGGATTAGTCAGGGCCCCAGCTTAGGGTCAGCTTAGGCCCCCTACCTCCAGTACACAGAGACAGCGTGACAAAGAAAGGTGAAGGTCGCAGTGGAATAAAAAGACAATATCAATGTCCCTTGGAAGAGTGGTGGAGTTCGCAGTGGAATAAAAAGACAATATCAATGCCCCTTGGTAGAGTGGTGGAGGTCGCAGTGGAATAAAAAGACAATATTAATGCCCCGTGGAAGGGACGTGGAGGTCACAGTAGCTTATCAAGACGCTTTTAATGCCCCTTGGGAGAGTGGTGGAGGTCGCAGTGGAATAAAAAGACAATATCAATGCCCCGTAAAAGAGACGTGGAGGTTACAATAGGTTAACAAGACGGTTTTAATGCCCCTTGGAAGGGCTGCGGAGTTCAGAGTGGTTTAACAAGATGGTTTTAATGCCCCTTGATAGAGATGTGAAGGTCTCAGTAGCTTAACAAGATGGTTTTAATGCCCCTTGGAACAGTGGAGGAGGTTACAGTGGAATAAAAGACAATATCAATGCCCCTTGGAAGAGTGGTGGAGGTCGCAGTGGAATAAAAAGACAATGTCAATGCCCCGTGAAAGAGACGTGGAGGACACAGTAGCTTAACAAGATGGTTTTAATGCCCCTTGGAAGAGTGGTGGAGGTCTAAGTGGAATAAAAAGACAATAACAATGCCCTGTAAGAGACATGGAGGTCACAGTAGCTTAACAAGACGGTTTAAATGCCCATTGGAAGAGCTGTGGAGTTCAGAGTGGTTTAACAAGACAGTTTTAATGCCCCTTGATAGAGATGTGGAGGTCTCAGTAGCTTAACAAGATGGTTTTAATGCTCCTTGGAACAGTGGAGGAGGTTACAGTGGAATAAAAAGACAATATCAATGCCCTTTGGAAGAGTGGTGGAGGTCGTAGTGGAATAAAAAGACAATATCAGTTCCCCCTGTGGAATAGACGTGGAGGTCACAATAGCAAAACAAGACAGTTTTAATGCTACTAGGAAGAGTGGTGGAGGTCGCTGTGGAATAAAAAGACAACATCAATGCCCCGTGGAAGAGACATGGAGGTCACATTAGCTTTACAAGACTGTTTTAATGCCCCTTGGAAGAGTGCTGGAGGTTACAGAGGAATAAAAAGACAAAATCACTGCCCCGTGGAAGAGACGTTGAGGTCACAGTAGCTTATCAAGACGGTTTTAATGCTACATGGAAGAGTGGTGGAGATCACTGTGGAATAAAAAGACAATATCAATGCCCCGTGGAAGAGACGTGGAGGTGACAGTAGCTTAACAATACGGTATTAATGCCCCTTGGAAGAGCTGTGGAGTTCAGAGTGGTTTTTCAAGATGGTTTTAATGCCCCTTGGAAGAGACACGGTGGTCACATTAGCTTTACAAGACGGTTTTAATGCCCCTTGGAAGAGTGGAGGAGGTCGCATTGGAATAAAAAGACAGTATCAATGCCCCATTGAATAGACGTGGAGGTCACAGTAGCTTAACAAGACGGTTCTAATGCCCCTTGGAAGAGCTGTGGAGATCACAGTGGTTTAACAAGACGGATTTAATGCCCCTTGGATGAGACTTGGAGGCCACAGTAGCTTAACAATTTAGTTCTAATGCCCTTTGGAAAGGTGGTGAAGGTTACATTGGAATAAAAAGACAATATCAATGCCCCGTGGAAGAGACGTGGAGGTCACAGTAGCTTAGCAAGACAGTTTAATGCCCCTTGGAAGAGTGTTGGAGGTTAAAGTGGAATAAAAAGACAATATCAATGCCTTTTGGAAGAGTGGTGGATGTCGCAGTGGAATAAAAAGACAATATCATTGCCATGTGGAAGAAACGTGGAAGTCACATTAGCTTAAAAAGATGGTTTTATTGCCCCTTGGAAGAGTGCTGGAGGTCGCAGGCAATAAAAAGACAATATCAATGCCCCTTGGATGAACCGTGGAGGTCAAAGTAGCTTAACAATACGGTTTTATTTCCCCTTGGAAGAGTGGTGGAGGTTACAGTGGAAATTAAAGACAATATCAATGCCCCGTGGTAGAGATGTGGAGATCACAGTAGCTTAACAAGATGGTTTTAATGCCGCTTGCTAGAGTGGTGGAGTTTGGAGTGGAATAAAAATACAACATCAATGCCCCTTGGAAGAGTCGTGGAGGTCGCAGTGGAATAAAAAGACAATATCAATGCCCCTTGGAGGAGTGGTGGAGGTCGCAGTGGAATAAAAAGACGATATCAATGCCACTTGGAAGAGACGTGGAGGTCACATTAGCTTAACAAGATGGTTTAAATGCCCCTTGTAAGAGTGGTGGATTTTGCAGTGGAATAAAAAGACAATGTTAATGCCCTGTAGAAGAGACGTGGAAGTCACAGTAGCTTAACAAGAAAGTTTTAATGCCCCTTCGAAGAGCTGTGGAGTTCAGAGTGGTTTAACAAGAAGGTTTGAATGCCCCTTTGAAGAGACATGGAGGTCACAGTAGCTGAAAAACACGGTATTAATGCCACTTGGAGGAGTGGGCGAGATTACAGTGAAATAAAAAGACAATATCATTGCCCCGTGGAAGAGACGTGGAGGTCACAGTAGCTTAACAAAATGGTTTTAAAGCCTCTTGGAAGAGTGGTGAAGGTTGCAGTGGAATAAAAAGACAATATCAATAGCCCTTGGAAGAGTGTTGGGGGTCGCAGGGAAGAAATAGACAAAATCAATGCCCCATGGAAGAGACGTGGAGGTCAAATTAGCTTAACAATACGGTTCTATTGCCCCTTGGAAGAGTGGTGGAGGTTACAGTGGAAAAAATAGACACTATCAATGATCCGTGGAGAGACGTGGAGGTCACAGTAGCTTAACAAGACAGTTTTAATGCCCCTTGGAAGAGTGGTGGAGGTCGCAGTGGAATAAAAAGATGATATCAATGGTTCTTGGAAGAGACGTGGAGGACACAGTAGCTTAACAAGATAGTTTTAATGCCCCTTGAAAGAGTGGTGGAGATCGCAGTGGAATAAAAAGACAATATCAATCCCCCTTGGAAGAGTGGTGGAGGTCGCAGTGGAATAAAAATACAATATCAATGCTCCGTGGAATAGACGTGGATGTCACAGTAGCTTAACAAGACGGTTTTAATGCCCCTTGGAAGAACTGTGGAGTTGAGAGTGGTTTAACAAGATGGTTTTAATGCCCCTTGGATGAGACGTGGAGACCACAGTAGCTTAACAACGAGGTTCTCATGCCCCTTGGAAAGGTGATGAAGGTTAAAGTGGAATAAAAAGACAATATCAATGCCCTGTGGAAGAGACGTGGAGGTCACTGTAGCTTAACAAGACGGTTTTAATGCCCCTTGGAAGAGTGTTGGAGGTCGCAGTGGAATAAAAAGACGATATCAATGGCTCTTGGAAGAGACGTGGAGGACACAGTAGCTTAATTAGACAGTTTTAATGCCCCTTGGAAGAGTGGTAGATATCGCACTTGAATAAAAAGACAATATCAATGCCCCTTGGAAGAGTGGTGGAGGTCGCAGTGGAATAAAAAGACAATATCAATGCCCCATGGAATAGACGTGGAGGTCACAGTACCTTAACAAGACGTTTTTAATGCCCCTTGGATGAGCTGTGGAGTTCAGAGTGGTTTAACAAGATGGTTTTTATGCCCCTTGGATGAGACATGGAGGCCACAGTAGCTTAACAAGGTGGTTCTAATGCCCCTTGGAAAGGTGGTGAAGGTTAAAGTGGAATAGAAAGACAATATCAATGCCCCGTGGAAGAGACGTGGAGGTCACAGTAGCTTAACAAGACAGTTTTAATGCCCCTTGGAAGAGTGGTGGATGTCGCAGTGGAATATAAAGAAAATATCAATGCCCCGAGGAACAAACGTGGAGGTCACAATACCTTAAAAAGACGGTTTTATTGCCCCTTGGAAGAGTGGTGGAGGTCGCAGGGAATAAAACGACAATATCAATGCCCCTTGGAAGAGACGTGGAGCTCAAAGTAGCTTAACAATATGGTTATATTGCCCTTTGGAAGAGTGGTAAAGGTTACAATGGAATTTAAAGACAATATTAATGCCGCGTGGAAGAGACATGGAGGTCACAGTAGCATAACAAGATGGTTTTAATGCCTTTTGGAAGAGTTGTGGAGTTTGCAGTGGAATAAAAACACATTATCAAGGCCCTTTGGAAGAGTGGTGGAGGTCGCAGTGGAAAAAAAAGACAATATAAATGCCCCTTGGTAGAGTGGTGGAGCTCACAGTGGAATAAAATGACGATATCAATGCCCCTTGCAAGAGACGTGGAGGTCACAGTAGCTTAACAAGACAGTTTAAATTCCCGTTGGAAGAGTGGTGGAGTTCACAGTGGTTTACCAAGACGGTTTGAATGCCCCTTGGAAGAGACGTGGAGGTCACAGTATCTTAAAATGACGGTTTTAATGCCCCTTGGAAGAGTGGTAGAGGTCGCAGTGGAATAAAAAGACAATATCAATGCCGCTTGGAAGAATGGTGGAGGTCGCAGTGGAATAAAAGACAATATCAATGCCTCGGGGAAGAGACGTGGAGGTCAAAGAAGCATAACAAGATGGTTTTAATGCCCCTTGTAAGAGTGGTGGAAGTCGCAGTGGATTAAAAAGACATCAATTCCCCGTGGAAGAGACGTGGAGGTCATTTTAGCTTTACAAGATGGTTTTAATGCCCCTTGGAAGAATGGTGGAATTCGCAGTGTAATAAAAAGACAATATCACGGCCCCTTGGAAGAGTGGTGGAGGTCGCAATGGAATAAAAAAAAATAAATGAATGCCCCTTGGATGAGACGTGGAGGTCACAGTAGCTTAACAAGACAGTTTAAATACCCCTTGGAAGAGTGTTGGAGTTTGAAACAAGACGGTTTAAATGCCCCTTGGAAGAGTGTTGGAGTTCGAAGTGGAATAAAAAGACAATATTAATGCCCCGTAGAAGAAACGTGGAGGTGACAGTAGCTTAATAAGTCAGTTTTACTCCCCCTTGGAAGAGCTGAGGAGTTCAGAGTGGTTTAACAAGACGGTTTGAAAGCCCCTTGGAAGAGACGTGGAGGTCACAGTAGCTTAAAAAAACGGTATTAATGCCCCTTGGAAGAGTGGTGGAGGTTACAGTGAAATAAAAAGACAATATCAATGCCCCGTCGAAGAGAAGTGGAGGTCACAGTAGCTTAACAAAATGTTTTTTTTGCCCCTTGGAAGAGTGCTGGAGGTTGCAGTGGAATAAAAAGAAAATATCAATGCCCTTTGGAGAGTGGTGGAGGTTGCAGTGGAATAAAAAGACGATATCAATGCCCCGTGGAAGAGACGTGGAGGTCACAGTAACTTAACAAGACGGTTTTAATGCCCTTTGAAGGAGTGGTGGAGTTCGCAGTTTAATAAAACGACAATATCAAGGCCCCTTGGAGGAGTGGTGGAGGTTGCAGTGGAATAAAAAGACAATATCAATACCCCGTGGAAGATTGCTGGAGGTCGCAGTGGAATAAAAAGACAATATCAATGCCCCTTGGAAGAGACGTGGAGGTCACAGTAGCTTAACAAGACGGTTTTAATGCCCCTTGGAAGAGTGTTGGAGGTCGCAGTGGAATAAAAAGACGATATCAATGGCTCTTGGAAGAGACGTGGAGGACACAGTAGCTTAATTAGACAGTTTTAATGCCCCTTGGAAGAGTGGTAGATATCGCACTTGAATAAAAAGACAATATCAATGCCCCTTGGAAGAGTGGTGGAGGTCGCAGTGGAATAAAAAGACAATATCAATGCCCCATGGAATAGACGTGGAGGTCACAGTACCTTAACAAGACGTTTTTAATGCCCCTTGGATGAGCTGTGGAGTTCAGAGTGGTTTAACAAGATGGTTTTTATGCCCCTTGGATGAGACATGGAGGCCACAGTAGCTTAACAAGGTGGTTCTAATGCCCCTTGGAAAGGTGGTGAAGGTTAAAGTGGAATAGAAAGACAATATCAATGCCCCGTGGAAGAGACGTGGAGGTCACAGTAGCTTAACAAGACAGTTTTAATGCCCCTTGGAAGAGTGGTGGATGTCGCAGTGGAATATAAAGACAATATCAATGCCCCGAGGAACAAACGTGGAGGTCACAATACCTTAAAAAGACGGTTTTATTGCCCCTTGGAAGAGTGGTGGAGGTCGCAGGGAATAAAACGACAATATCAATGCCCCTTGGAAGAGACGTGGAGCTCAAAGTAGCTTAACAATATGGTTATATTGCCCTTTGGAAGAGTGGTAAAGGTTACAATGGAATTTAAAGACAATATTAATGCCGCGTGGAAGAGACATGGAGGTCACAGTAGCATAACAAGATGGTTTTAATGCCTTTTGGAAGAGTTGTGGAGTTTGCAGTGGAATAAAAACACATTATCAAGGCCCTTTGGAAGAGTGGTGGAGGTCGCAGTGGAAAAAAAAGACAATATAAATGCCCCTTGGTAGAGTGGTGGAGCTCACAGTGGAATAAAATGACGATATCAATGCCCCTTGCAAGAGACGTGGAGGTCACAGTAGCTTAACAAGACAGTTTAAATTCCCCTTGGAAGAGTGGTGGAGTTCACAGTGGTTTACCAAGACGGTTTGAATGCCCCTTGGAAGAGACGTGGAGGTCACAGTATCTTAAAATGACGGTTTTAATGCCCCTTGGAAGAGTGGTAGAGGTCGCAGTGGAATAAAAAGACAATATCAATGCCCCTTGGAAGAGACGTGGAGGTCACAGTAGCTTAACAAGATGGTTTAAATGCTCCTTGGAAATGTGGTGGAGTTCAGAGTGGTTTTACAAGATGGTTTTATTGACCCTTGGAAAAGACGTGGAGGTTACATTAGCTTTACAAGATGGTTTTAAAGCCCCCTGGAAGAGTGATGGAGGTTACAGTGGAATAAAAAGACAAAATCAATGCCCCGGGGAAGAGACGTGGAGATCTAAATAGCTTAAAAAGACAATTGTAATGCCGCTTAAAAGAGTGGTGGATTTCGCAGTGGAATGAAAAGACAATATCAATGCCCCTTGGAAGAATGGTGGATTTCGAAGTGGAATGAAAAGACAATATCACGGCCCCTTGGAAGAGTGGTGGAGGTCGCAATGGAATAAAATGACAATATCAATGTCCATTGGAAGTGTTGTGGAGGTCGCAGTGGAATAAAAAAAAATAAATGAATGCACCTTGGATGAGACGTGGAGGTCACAGTAGCTAAACAAGACGGTTTAAATGCCCTTTGGAAGAGTGTTGGAGTTCGAAGTGGAATAAAAAGACAATATTAATGCCCCGTAGAAGAAACGTGGAGGTCACAGTAGCTTAACAAGTCAGATTTACTCCCCCTTGGAAGAGCTGTGGAGTTCAGAGTGGTTTAACAAGACGGTTTGAAAGCCCCTTGGAAGAGACGTGGAGGTTACAGTAGCTTAAAAAAACGGTATTAATGCCCCTTGGAAGAGTGGTGGAGGTTACAGTGAAATAAAAAGACAATATCAATGCCCCGTGGAAGAGACATTGAGGTCACAGTAACTTAACAAGACGGTTTTAATGCCCGTTGGAGGAGTGGTGGAGTTCGCAGTTTAATAAAACAACAATATCAAGGCCCCTTGGAAGAGTGCTAGAGGTTGCAGTGGAATAAAAAGACAATATCAATACCCCTTGGAAGATTGCTGGAGGTCGCAGTGGAATAAAAAGACAATATCAATGCCCCTTCGAAGAGACGTGGAGGTCACAGTAGCTTAACAAGACGGTTTAAATGTCTCTTGGAAAAGTGGTGGAGTTCAGAGTGGTTTTACAAGATGGTTTTATTGACCCTTGGAAGAGACGTGGAGGCCACATTAGCTTTACAAGATGGTTTTAATGCCCCTTGGAAAAGTGATGGAGGTTACAGTGGAATAAAAAGACAAAATCAATGCCCCGTGGAAGAGACGTGGATTTCACAGCAGCTTAACAGGACGATTTTAATACTACTTGGAAGAGTGGTGGAGGTCGCTGTGGAATAAAAAGACAATTTCAATGCCCCTTGGAAGAGACGTGGAGGTCACACTACCTTAACAGTACAGTTTTAATGCCCCTTGGAAGAGCTGTGGAGTTCAGATTGATTTTACAAGATGGTTTTAATGCCTTTTGGAAGAGACGTGGTGGTCACATTAGCATTACAAGATGGTTTTACTGCACCTTAGAAGAGTGGTGGAGGTTACAGTGGAATAAAAAGACAATATCAATGCCCCGGGGAAGAGACGTGGAGATCTAAATAGCTTAAAAAGACAGTTGTAATGCCCCTTAAAAGAGTGGTGGAGTTTGCAGTGGAATAAAAATACAATATCAATGCCCGGTGCAAGAGACGTGGAGGTCACAGTAGCTTAACAAGTTGGTTTTAATGGCCCTTAGAAAAGGGGTGGAGGTCGCAGTGGAATAAAAAGACAATATCAATGTTCCTTGGAAGAGTGGTGGAGGTCGCATTCGAATAAAAAGACAAAATCAATGCCCCTTGGAAAAGACGTGGAGGTCACAGTAGCTTAACAAGACGGTTTTAATGCCCCTTGGAAGAGTAGTGGAGGTCGCTGTGGAATAAAAATACAATATCAATGCCCCGTGGAAAAGACGTGTAGGTCACAGTAGTTTAACAAAGCGGTTTTAATGCCCCTTGGAAGAGTGGTGGAGGTCACAGTGGAATAAAAAAACAATATCAATGTCCCGTGTAAGAGACGTGGAGGTCACAGTAGCTTAACAAGATGGTTTTAATGGCCCTTAGAAAAGTTGTGGCGGTTGCAGTGGAATAAAAAGACAATAATAATGCCCCTTGGATGAGTGGTGGAGGTCGTATTGGACTAAAAAGACAATATCAATTCCCCGTAGAAGAGACATGGAGGTCACAGAAACTTAACAAAATGGTTTTCATGCCCCGTGGAAGAGTGGTGGAGGTAGCAGTGGAATAAAAAGACAAAATTAATGCCCCGTGGAAGAGACGTGGAGGTTACAGTAGCTTAACAAGATGGTTTTAATGCACCTTGGAAGAGCTGTGGAGTACAGAGCGGTTTAACAAGATGGTTTTAAAGCCCTTTGGAAGAGACGTGGAGGTAGCAGTAGCTTAACAAGACAGTTTTCATGCCTCTTGTAAGAGTGGTGGAGGTTACAGTGAAAAAAAAAGACAATATCAATGCCCTGTGGAAAAGACGTGGAGGCCACAGTAGCTTAACAAGACACTTTTTAATGCCCCTTGGCAGAGCTGTGGCATTCAGAGTGGTTTAACAAGAAGGATTTAATGCCCCTTTGAAGAGACGTGAAGATGACAGTAGCTTAACAAGACAGTTTTAATGCCCCTTGGAAGAGTGGTGGAGGTTACAGTGGAATAAAAAGACAATATGAATGCCCCGTGGAAGAGACTTGGAGGTCACAGTAGCTTAAAAAGATGGCTTTATTGCCCCTTGGTGGAGGTCGCAGAGTAATAAAAAGACAATATCAAAGTCCCTTGGAAGAGTAGTGGAGGTCGCAGTGGAATAAAAAAACAATAACAATGCCCCTTGGAAGAGTGGTGGAGGTTGCAGTGGAATAAAAAGACAATATCAATGCCCCGTAGAAGGGACGTGGAGGTCACAGTAGCGTAACAAGACTATTTTAATGCCCCTTGGAAGAGTGGTGGAGGTAGCAGTGGTATAAGAAGACAATATCAATACCCAGTGGAACAGCCATGAAGGTCTCAGTAGCATAACAAGACTGTTTTAATGCCCCTTGGAAGAACTGTGGAGTTCAGAGAGGTTTAACAAGACAGTTTTAATGCCACTTGGAAGAGACGTGGAGGTCACAGTAGCTTAACAAGACGGTTTTAGTGCCAATTGGAATCGTGGTGTAGGTTACATTGGAATAAAAAGACAATATCAATGCCCATTGGAAGAAATGTGGAGGTCACAGTAGCATAACAAGACAGTTTTAATGCCCCTTGGAAGAGCTGTGGAGTTCAGAGAGGTTTAACAAGGCGGTTTTAATGCCCCTTGGAAGAGACGTGGAAGTCACAGTAGCTTAACAAGATGGTTTTAATGCCCGTTGGAAGAGTTGTGGGGGTCGCAGTGGAATAAAAAGACAATATCAATGTTACTTGGAAGAGTGATGTTGGTTGCAGTGGAATAAAAAGACAATATCAATGCCCCGTGGAAGAGACGTGGGGGTAATAGTAGCTTAACAAGACAGTTTTAATGCCGCTTGGAAGATGGGTGGAGGTCGCAGTGGAATAAGAAGACAATATCAATGCCCCTTGGAAAAGACGTGGAGGTCACAGTAGCTTAACAAGACGGTTTTAATTCCCCTTGGAAGAGTCGTGGAGGTCGCTGTGGAATAAAAATACAATATCAATGCCCCGTGGAAGAGACGTGGAGGTCACAGTAGTTTAACAAAGCGGTTTTAATGCCCCTTGGAAGAGTGGTGGATGTCGCAGTGGAATAAAAAAACAATATCAATGCCCCGTGTAAGAGACGTGGAGGTCACAGTAGCTTAACAAGATGGTTTTAATGGCCCTTAGAAAAGTTGTGGCGGTTGCAGTGGAATAAAAAGACAATATCAATGCCCCTTGGAAGAGTGGTGGAGATCGTATTGGACTAAAAAGACAATATCAATTCCCCGTAGAAGAGACATGGAGGTCACAGAAATTTAACAAAATGGTTTTCATGCCCCGTGGAAGAGTGGTGGAGGTAGCAGTGGAATAAAAAGACAAAATCAATGCCCCGTGGAAGAGACGTGGAGGTCAGAGTCGCTTAACAAGACGGTTTTAATGCCCATTGGAAGAGTAGTGGGGGTCGCTGTGGAATAAAAAGACAATATCAATGCCCCGTGGAAGAGACGTGGAGGTCACAGTAGCTTAACAAGATGGTTTTAATGCCCCTTGGAAAAGCTGTGGAGCACAGAGTGGTTTAACAAGATGGTTTTAATGCCCCTTGGAAGAGACGTGGAGGTAGCAGTAGCTTAACAAGACAGTTTTAATGCCTCTTGGAAGAGTGGTGGAGGTTACAGTGAAAAAAAAAGACAATATCAATGCCCTGTGGAAAAGACATGGAGGCCACAGTAGCTTAACAAGACACTTTTTAATGCCCCTTGGCAGAGCTGTGGCATTCAGAGTGGTTTAACAAGAAGGATTTAATGCCCCTTGGAAGAGACGTGAAGATGACAGTAGCTTAACAAGACAGTTTTAATGCCCTTGGTGGAGGATACAGTGGAATAAAAAGACAATATCAATGCCCCGTAGAAGGGACGTGGAGGTCACAGTATCTTAACAAGGCTATTTTAAAGCCCCTTGGAAGAGTGGTGGAGGTCGCAGTGGTATAAGAAGACAATATCAATACCCAGTGGAACAGACATGAAGGTCACAGTAGCATAACAAGACTGTTTTAATGCCCCTTGGAAGAACTGTGTAGTTCAGAGAGGTTTAACAAGACAGTTTTAATGCCCCTTGGAAGAGGCATGGAGGTCACAGTAGCTTAACAAGACGGTTTTAGTGCCAATTGGAATCGTGGTGTAGGTTACATTGGAATAAAAAGACAATATCAATGCCCAGTGGAAGAAACGTGGAGGTCACAGTAGCTTTATAAGACTGTTTTAATGCCCTTGGAAGAGCTGTGGAGTTGAGAGAGGTTTAACAAGACGGTTTTAATGCCCCTTGGAAGAGACGTGGAAGTCACAGTAGCTTAACAAGACGGTTTTAATGCCCGTTGGAAGAGCTGTGGGGGTCGCAGTGGAATAAAAAGACAATATCAATGTTCCTTGGAAGAGTGATGTTGGTCGCAGTGGAATAAAAAGACAATATCAATGCCCCGTGGAAGAGACGTGGAGGTAATAGTAGCTTAACAAGACTGTTTTAATGCCACTTGGAAGATTGGTGGAGGTCGCAGTGGAATAAAAAGACAATATCAATGCCCTGTGGAAGAGACATTGTGGTCACAGTAGCTTAACAATACAGGTTTAGTGCCCCTTAGAAGAGTGGTGGAGGTTGCAGTGGAGTAAAAAGAGAATATCAATGCCCCGTGCAAGAGACGTGAACGTAGAAGTAGCTTAACAAGATGGTTTTAATGCCCCTTGGAAGAGTGGTGGAGGTCGCAGTGGAATAAAAAGCCAATATTAATGCCCCGTGGAAGAGACGTGGAGGTCAAAGTAGCTTAACAAGATGGTTTTAATATACCTTGGAAGAGCTGTGAAGTTCAGAGTGGTTTATAAAGACGGTATTAATGATCCTTGGATGAGACGTGGCGGTCACAGTAGCTTAAAAAGAGAGTTTTAATGCCCATTGGAAAAGTGGTGGAGGTTACAGTGGAAGAAAAAGACAATTTCAATGCCCCGTGGAAGAGATGTCGAGGTCACAGTAGCTTAACAACACAGTTTTAATGCCCCTTGGAAGAGTGGTGGAGATCGCATTGGATTAAAAAGTCAATATAAATGCCCCGTGGAATATACGTGGAGGTCACAGTAGCTTAACAAGACGGTTTTAATGCCCCTTGGAAGAGCTGTGGAGTTCAGATTGGTTTAACAAGACGGTTTTAATTCCCCTTGGATGAGACGGGGAGGCCACAGTAGCTTAACAAGGCAGTTCTAATGCACGTTGGAAAGGTGGTGAAGGTTACATTGGAATAAAAAGATAATATCAACGCCCCGTGGAAGAGATGTGGCGGTCACAGTAGCTTATCAAGACAGTTTTAATGCCCCTTGGAAGAGTGTTGGAGGTTGCAGTGGAATAAAAAGACAATATCAATGCACCTTGGAAGAGTGGTGGATGTCGCAGTGGAATAAAAAGAAAATATCTCTGCCCCGTGGAAGAAACGTGGAGGTCACAGTTGCTTAAAAAGAAAATTTTATTGCCCCTTGGAAGAGTGGTGTAGGTCGCAGGGAATAAAAAGACAATATCAGTGCCCCGTAGAAGAGACGTGGAGGTCACAGTAGCTTAACAAGACGGTTTTAATGCCCCTTGGAAGAGTGGTGGAGGTCGCAGTGGAATAAAAAGACAATATCAATGCCCCGTGGAAGAGACGTGGAGGTCACAGTAGTTTAACAAGTCGGTTTTAATGCACCTTCGAAGAGTGGTGGTGGTCGCAGTGGAATAAAAAGACAATATCAATGCCCCTTGGAAGAGTGGTGGAGGTCGCAGTGGAATAAAAAGACAATATCAACGCCCCGTGGAAGAGACGTGGAGGTCACAGTAGCTTAACAAAATGGTTTTAATGTCCCTTCGAAGAGTAGTGGTGGTCGCAGTGGAATAAAAAGACAATATCAATGCCCCTTGGAAGAGACGTGGAGGTCACAGTAGCTTTACAAGATGGTTTTTATGCCCCTTGGAAGAGTGGTGGAGGTTACAGTGTAATAAAAAGACAATATCAATGCCCCGTGGAAGAGACGTGGAGATCACAGTAGCTTAACAAAACGGTTTCAATGCCCCTTGGAAGAGTGGTGGAGATCGCAGTGGAATATAAAGATAATATCAATGCCCCTTGGAAGAGTGGTGGAGATCACAGTGGAAAAAAGACAATATCAATGCCCCGTGGAAGAGATGTCGTGGTCACAGCAGCTTAACAATACAGTTTTAATACCCTTTTGAAGAGTGATGGAGGTCGCAGTGGAATAAAAAGACAATATCAATGCCCCGTGGAAGAGACCTGGATGTCACAGTAGCTTAACAAGACGGTTTTAATGCCCCTTCGAAGAGTTATGGTGGTCGCAGTGGAATAAAAAGACAATATCAATGCCCCTTGGAAGAGTGGTGGAGGTCGCAGTGGAATAAAATGACAATATCAATGCCCCGTGGAAGAGACGTAGAGGTCACAGTAGCTTAAGAAGATGGTTTTAATGCCCATTGGAAAAGTGGTGGAGGTAGCAGTGGAATAAAAAGACAAAATCAATGCCCCTTGGATGAGACGTGGGGGCCACAGTAGCTTAACAAGGCGGTTCTAATGCCCCTTGGAAGAGTGGTGGAGGTCGCAGTGGAATAAAAATACAATATCAATGCCCCGTGGAAGAGACGTGGAGGTCACAGTAGCTTAACAAGACGGTTTTAATGCCCCTTCGAAGAGTGGTGGTGATCGCAGTGGAATAAAAAGACAATATCAATGCCCCTTGGAAGAGTGGTGGAGGTAGCAGTGGAATAAAAAGACAATATCTATGCCCCGTGGAAGAGACATGGAGGTCACAGTAGCTTTACAAAACAGTTTTAATGCCCCTTGGAAGAGTGGTGGAGGTTACAGTGGAATAAAAAGACAATATCAATTCCCTGTGGAAGAGAAGTGTAGATCACAGTAGCTTAACAAAATGGTTTTAATGCCCCTTCGAAGAGTAGTGGTGGTCGCAGTGGAATAAAAAGACAATATCATTGCCCCTTGGAAGAGACGTGGAGGTCACAGTAGCTTTACAAGATGGTTTTAATGCCCCTTGGAAGAGTGGTGGAGGTTACAGTGTAATAAAAAGACAATATCAATGCCCCGTGGAAGAGACGTGGAGATCACAGTAGCTTAACAAGACGGTTTCAATGCCCCTTGGAAGAGTGGTGGAGATCGCAGTGGAATATAAAGATAATATGAATGCCCCTTGGAAGAGTGGTGGAGATCACAGTGGAAAAAAGACAATATCAATGCCCCGTGGAAGAGATGTCGTGGTCACAGCAGCTTAACAATACAGTTTTAATACCCCTTTGAAGAGTGATGGAGGTCGCAGTGGAATAAAAAGACAATATCAATGCCCCGTGGAAGAGACCTGGATGTCACAGTAGCTTAACAAGACGGTTTTAATGCCCCTTCGAAGAGTTATGGTGGTCGCAGTGGAATAAAAAGACAATATCAATGCACCTTGGAAGAGTGGTGGAGGTCGCAGTGGAATAAAATGACAATATCAATGCCCCGTGGAAGAGACGTAGAGGTCACAGTAGCTTAAGAAGATGGTTTTAATGCCCATTGGAAAAGTGGTGGAGGTAGCAGTGGAATAAAAAGACAAAATCAATGCCCCTTGGATGAGACGTGGGGGCCACAGTAGCTTAACAAGGCGGTTCTAATGCCCCTTGGAAGAGTGGTGGAGGTCGCAGTGGAATAAAAATACAATATCAATGCCCCGTGGAAGAGACGTGGAGGTCACAGTAGCTTAACAAGACGGTTTTAATGCCCCTTCGAAGAGTGGTGGTGGTAGCAGTGGAATAAAAAGACAATATCAATACCCCTTGGAAGAGTGGTGGAGGTAGCAGTGGAATAAAAAGACAATATCTATGCCCCGTGGAAGAGACATGGAGGTCACAGTAGCTTTACAAAACAGTTTTAATGCCCCTTGGAAGAGTGGTGGAGGTTACAGTGGAATAAAAAGACAATATCAAGTCCCCGTGGAAGAGAAGTGTAGATCACAGTAGCTTAACAAAATGATTTCAATGTCCCTTGGAAGAGTGGTGGAGATCGCAGTGGAATATAAAGATAATATCAATGCCCCTTGGAAGACTGGTGGAGATCACAGTGGAAAAAAGACAATATCAATGCCCCGTGGAAGAGACGTGGTGGTCACAGCAACTTAACAATACTGTTTTAATGCCCCTTTGAAGAGTGATGGAGGTCGAAGTGGTATAAAAAGACATTATCATTGCCCCGTGGAAGAGACGTCGAGGTCAAAGTAGCTTAATAACATGGCTTTACTGCCCATTGGAAGAGGTGTGGAATTCAGAGTGGTTTAACAAGATGGTGGTAATGCCCCTTGGAAGAGACATGGAGGTCACAGTAGCTTAACAAGACGGTTTTAATGTCCCTTGGATGAGTGGTGTAAGTCGCAGTGGAAAAAAAAGACAATATCAATGCCCAGTTGAAGAGACGTGGAGGTCACAGTAGCTTAACAAAACAGTTTTAATGCCCTTTGAAAGAGTGGTGGAGGTCGCAGTGGAATAAAAAGACAATATCAATGCCCCGTGGAAAAGACTTGGAGGGTCACAGCAGCTTAACAAGACGGTTTTAATGCCCCTTGGAAGAGTGGTGGAGGTTGCAGTGGAATAAAAAGACAATATTAATGCCCCGTGGAAGAGACATGGAGGTCACAGTAGCTTAACAAGACGGTTTTAATGCCCCTTGGAAATGTGGTGGAGTACAGAGTGGTTTAAAAAGAAAGTTTTAATGCCCCTTGGCAGAGAAGTGGAGGTCGCAGCAGCTAAACAAGATGGTTTTAATGCCCCTTGGAAGAGTGGTGGAGGTCGCAGTGGAATAAAAAGACAATATCAATGCCCCGTGGAAGAGACGTGGAGGTCACAGTAGCTTAACCAGACAAATTTAATGCCCCTTGGAAGAGTGGTGGAGGACGCAGTGGAATGAAAAGACAATATCAATATCCCGTTTAAGAGACATGGAGGTAACAGTAGCATAAAAAGACGGTTTTAATGCCCCTTGGAAGTGCTGTGGAGTTCAGAGAGGTTTAAAAAGATGGCTTTAATGTCCCTTGGAAGAGACATGGAGGTCACAGTAGCTTAACAAGACAGTTTTCGTGCCCCTTGGAAAAGTGGTGGAGGTTACATTGGACTAAAAAGACATTACCAGTGCCCCATGGAAGAGACATGGAGGTCACAGTAGCTTAACAAGACGGTTTTATTTCCAACTTGTAAGAGTGGTGGACGTCGCAGTGGAATAAAAATACAATATCATTGCCGCGTGGAAGAGACGTGGAGGTCACAGTAGATTATCAAGACGGATTTAATGCCCCTTGGCAGAACTGTGGAGTTCAGAGTGGTTTAACAAGACGGTTTTAATGCCCCTTGGAAAAGAGGTGAAGGTCACAGTAGCTTAACAAGACGGTTTTAATGCCCCTTGGAAGAGTGGTGGAGGTCTTAGTGGAATAAAAAGACATTATCAATGCCCCTTGGAAGATTGGTGGAGGTCACAGTGGAATAAAAAGACAATATCAATACCCCGTGGAAGAGACGTGGAGATCACAGTAGCTTAACAAGAAGGTTTAATGCCCCTTGGGAGAGTGGTGGAGGTTACAGTGGAATATAAAGACAATATCAATTCCCCGTAAAAGAGACGTGGAAGTCAAAGTAGCTTAATAAGACGGATTTAATGCCCCTTGGAAGAGCTGTGGAGTTCAGAGTGGTTTAACAAGACGGTTTTAATTCCCCTTGGAAGAGACGTGGAGGTCACAGTAGCTTAAGAGGAAAGGTTTAATGCCCCTTGGAAGAGTGGTGGAGGTTACAGTGGAATATAAAGACAATATTAATGCCCAGTGGAAGAGAAGAGGAGGTCACAGTAGCGTAACAAGACGATTTTAATGCCTCTTGGAAGAGTGGTGGTGGTTCGCAGTATAATAAAATGACAATATCAATGCCCCTTGGAAGAGTGGTGGAGGTCGTAGTGGAATAAAAAGACAATATCAATGCCCAGTGGAAGAGACGTGAAGGTCACAGTAGCTTAACAAGACGATTTTAATGCCCCTTGGAAGAGTGGTGGAGGTTACAGCGGAATAAAAAGACAATATCAATGCCCCGTGGAAGAGACGAGGAGGTCACAGTGGCTTAACAAGACAGTTTTATTGCCCCTTGGAAGAGTGGTTGTGATTGCAGTGGAATATAAAGACAATATCATTGCCGCGTGGAAGACACATGGAGGTCACAGTAGATTATCAAGACGGTTTTAATGCACCTTGGCAGAGCTGTGGAGTTCAGAGTGGTTTAACAAGACGATTTTAATGTCCCTTGGAAGAGATGTTAAGGTCACAGTAGCTTTACAAGACGATTTTAATGCCCCTTGGAAGAGTGGTGGAGGTTACAGTGGAATAAAAACACTACATCAATGCCCAGTAGAAGAGACGTGGAGGTCACAATAGGTTAACCAGATAATTTTAATGCCCCTTGGCAGAGGGCAGAGCTGTGGAGTTCAGAGTGGCTTAACAAGACGATTTTAATGCCCCTTGGAAGAGACATGAAGGTAACTGTAGCTTAACAAGACGGTTTTAATGCCCCTTGGAAGAGTGGTGGAGGTTACAATGGAATAAAAAGACAATATCAATGTCCCGTTGAAGAGACGTGAAGGTCATAGTAGCGTAGCAAGACGGTTTTAAAGCCCTTTGGAAGAGTCGTGGAGGTTACAGTGGAATAAAAAGACAATATCAATGCCCCATGGAAGAGACGTGGAGGTCACAGTAGCTTAACAAGACTGTTTTAATGTACCTTGGAAGAGTGGTGGAGATCGCAGTGGAATATAAAGATAATATGAATGCCCCTTGGAAGAGTGGTGGAGATCACAATGGAAAAAAGACAATATCAATGCCCCGTGGAAGAAATGTGGTGGTCACAGCAGCTTAACAATACGGTTTTAATACCCCTTTGAAGAGTGATGGAGGTCGCAGTGGAATAAAAAGACAATGTCAATGCCCCGTGGAAGAGACGTGGATGTCACAGTAGCTTAACAAGACGGTTTTAATGCCCCTTCGATGAGTGGTGGTGGTCACAGTGGAATAAAAAGACAATATCAATGCCCCTTGGAAAAGTGGTGAAGGTCGCAGTGGAATAAAAAGACAATATCAATGCCCAGTGGAAGAGACGTGAAGGTCACATTAACTTAACAAGACGGTTTTAATGCCCCTTGGAAGAGTGGTGGAGGTTACAGCGGAATAAAAAGACAATATCAATGCCCCGAGGAAGAGACGCGGAGGTCACAGTGGCTTAACAAGACAGTTTTATTGCCCCTTTGAAGAGTGGTTGTGATCTCAGTGGAATAAAAAGAAAATATCATTGCCACGTAGAAGAGACATGGAGGTCACAGTAGATTATCAAGACGGTTTTAATGCACCTTGGCAGAGCTGTGGAGTTCAGAGTGGTTTAACAAGACGATTTTAATGTCCCTTGGAAGAGATGTGAAGGTCACAGTAGCTTTACAAGATGATTTTAATGCCCCTTGGAAGAGTGGTGGAGGTTACAGTGGAATAAAAACACTATATCAATGCCCAGTGGAAGAGGCGTGGTGGTCACATTAGGTTAACCAGATAATTTTAATGCCCCTTGGCAGAGGGCAGAGCTGTGGTGTTCAGAGTGGCTTAACAAGACGGTTTTAATGCCCCTTGGAAGAGATGTGAAGGTAACTGTAGCTTAACAAGACGGTTTTAATGCCCCTTGGAAGAGTGGTGGAGGATACAATGGAATAAAAAGACAATATCAATGCCCTGTGGAATAGACGTGGAGGTCACAGTAGCTTAGCAAGATGTTTTTTTTGCCCCTTGGAAGAGTAGTGGAGGTCGCAATGGAAAAAAAAGAAACTAGCAATCACCCTTGGAGGAGTAGTGGAGGTCGCAGTGGAATAAAAACACAGTATCAATGCCCCGTGAAAGAGACGTGAAGGTCATGGTAGCGTAACAAGACGGTTTTAAAGCCCTTTGGAAGAGTCGTGGAGTTTACAGTGGAATAAGAAGACAATATCAATGCCCCGTGGAAGAGACGTGGAGGTCACAGTAGCTTAACAAGACGGTTTTATTGCCCACTTGTAAGAGTGGTGGAAGTCACAGTTAAATAAAAAGACAATATCATTGCCGCGTGGAAGAGAGGTGGAGGTCACAGTAGATTATCAAGACGGTTTTAATGCCCCTTGGCAGAACTGTGGAGTTCGGAGTGGTTTAACAAGACGGTTTTAATGCCCCTTGGAAGAAATGTGAAAGTCACAGTAGATTAACAAGATGGTTTTAATGCCCCTTGGAAGAGTGGTGGAGGTTACAGTGGAATAAAAAGACAATATCAATGCCCCGTGGAAGAGACGTGGAGATCACAGTAGCTTAAAAAGATGATATTAATGCCCCTTGTAAGAGCTGTGGAGTTCAGAGTGGTTTAACAAGACGGTTTAAATGCCCCGTGGAAGAGACGTGGAGGGCACAGTATCTTAACAAGATGGTTTTAATGCCCCTTGGAAGAGCTGTGGAGTACAGAGTGGTTTAACAAGATGGTTTTAATGCCCGTTGGAAGAGTGGTGAAGGTCGTAGTGGAATAAAAAGACAATATCAATGTCCCTTGGAAGACTGGTGGAGGTTGCAGTGGAATAAAAAGACAATATCAATATCCCGTGGAAGAGATGTGGAGATCACAGTAGATTAACAAGACAGTTTTAATGCCCCTTGGAAGAGTGGTGGAAGTCGCAGTGGAATAAAAAGACAATATCAATGCCCCGTGGAAGAGACGTGGAGGTCACAGTAGCTTAACCAAACAGTTTTAATGCCCTTTGGAAGAGTGGTGGTGGTCGCAGTGGAATAAAAAGACAATATCAGTGGCCCGGAAAAGAGACGTGGAGGTCACAGTAGCTTAACAAGATGGTTTTAATGCCCCTTGCAAGAGCTGTGGAGTTCAGAGAGGTCTAAAAAGATGGTTTTAATGTCCCTTAGAAGAGATGTGGAGGTCACAGAAGCTTAACAAGACGGTTTTTGTGCCCCTTGGAAAAGTGGTGGAGGTTACATTGGAGTAAAAAGACATTATCAGTGCCCCGTGGGAGAGACGTGGAGGTCACAGTAGCTTAACAAGACAGTTTTAATGTCTCTTGGAAGAGTGGTGAAGGTCGCAGTGCAATAAAAGACAATATAAATGCCCCGAGGAAGAGACGTAGAGGTCACAGTAGCTTAACAAGACAATTTTAATGCCACTTGTAAGAGTGGTGGAGGTCGCAGTGGAATAGAAAAACAATATCAATGCCCCTTGGAAATGTGGTGGAGTTCGCAGTGGAATAAAAAGACAATATCAATGCCCCGTGGAAGAGACGTGGAGGTCAGAGAAGCTTAACAAGATGGTGTTAATGACCCTTGGAAGAGTGGTGGAGGTCGCAGTGTAATAAAAAGACAATATCAATGGCCCGTAAAAGAGACGTGGAGGTCACAGTAGCTTAACAAGATGGTTTTAATGCCCCTTGGAAGAGCTGTGGAGTTCAGAGAGGTCTAAAAAGATGGTTTTAATGTCCCTTGGAAGAGATGTGGAGGTCACAGTAGCTTAAAAAGACGGTTTTTGTGTCCCTTGGAAAAGAGGTGGAGGTTACATTGGAATACAAAGACATTATCAGTGCCCCGTGGGAGAGACGTGGAGGTCACAGTAGCTTAACAAGACTGTTTTAATGCCTTTTGGAAGAGTGGTGAAGGTCGCAGTGCAATAAAAGACAATATCAATGCCCCGTGGAAAAAACGTAGAGGTCACAGTAGCTTAACAAGATGGTTTTAATGCCCCTTGGAATAGTGGTGGAGGTCGCAGTGGAATAAAAAGACAATATCAATGCCCCGTGGAAGAGACTTGGAGATCACAGTAGCTTAACAAGATGGTTTTAATGCCCCTTGGAATAGTGGTGGAGGTCGCAGTGGAATAAAAAAACAATATCAATGCCCCTTGGAAATGTGGTGGAGTTCGCAGTGAAATAAAAAGACAATATCAATGCCCTGTGGAAGAATGGTGGAGATCACAGTGGAAAAAAAACAATATCAATGCCCCGTGGGAGAGATGTGGTGGTCACAGCAGCTTAACAATACGGTTTTAATGCCCCTTTGAAGAGGGATGGAGGTCGCAGTGGAATAAAAAGACAATTTCATTGCCCCGTGGAAGAGATGTTGAGGTCACAGTGCCTTTACAAGAAGGCTTTAATGTCCATTGGAAGAGTGGTGGAGGATATAGTGGAATAAAAAGAAAATATCAATGCCCCGTGGAAGAGACGTGGAGGTCACAGGAGCTTAACAATACAGTTTTAATGTCCCTTTGAAGAGCGATGGAGGTCGCAGTGGAATAAAAAGACAATTTCATTGCCCGGTGGAAGAGATGTTGAGGTCACAGTACCTTTACAAGACGGTTTTAATGTCCATTGGAAGAGTGATGGAGGATATAGTGGAATAAAAAGAAAATATCAATGCCCAGTGGAAGAGACGTGGAGGTCACAGGAGCTTAACAATACAGTTTTAATGCCCCTTGGAAGAGTGGTGGAGGTTGCAGTGGAATAAAAAGAAAATATCAATGCCCGTGGAAGAGACGTGGAGGTCAGAGTAGCTTAACAAGACGGTTTTAATGCCCCTTGGAACAGTGGTGGAGGTCGCAGTGGAATAAAAAGAAAATATAAATGCCCAATGGAAGAGACGTGGAGGACACAGTAGCTTAACAATGCGGTTTTAATGCCCATTGGAAGAGTGGTGGAGGTCGCTGTGGAATAAAAAGACAATATCAATGCCCAGTGGAAGAGACGTGGAGGTCACAGTAGCTTAACAAGATGGTTTTAATGCCCCTTGGAAGAGTGGTGGAGGTTACAGTGGAATATAAAGACAATATCAATGCCCAGTGTAAGAGACGTGGAGGTCACATTAGCGTGACAAGACGGTTTTAATGCCCCTTGGAAAAGAGGTGGAGGTACGCAGTGGAATAAAAAGACAATATCAATGCCCCGTGGAATAGACGTGGAGGTCACATTAGGTTAACCAGATGGTTTTTATGCCCCTTGGCAGAGCTGTGGAGTTCAGAGTGGTTTAACAAGACAGATTTAATGCCCCTTGGAAGAGACGTGAAGGTCATTGTAGCTTAACAAGACGGTTTTAATGCCCCTTGGAAAAGTGGTGGAGGTTACAGTGGAATATAAAGACAATATCAATGCCTTGTGGAAGAGACGTGGAGGTCACAGTAGCTTAACAAGACGGTTTTATTGCCCCTTGTTAGAGTGGTGGAGGTTGAAGTGGAAAAAAAAGAAAATATCAATGCCCCTTGGAGGAGTGGTGGAGGTCGCAGTGGAATAAAAAGACAATATCAATGCCCTGTGAAAGAGACGTGGAGGTCACAGTAGCTTAACAAGATGACTTTAATGCCCCTTGGAAGAGCTGTGAAGTTCAGAGAGGTCTAAAAAGATGGTTTTAATGTCCCTTGGAAGAGATGTGGAGGTCACAGTAGCTTAACAAGACGGTTTTTGTGCCCCTTGGAAAAGTGGTGGAGGTTACATTGGAAGGAAAAGACATTATCAGTGCCCCGTGGAGAGACGTGGAGGTCACAGTAGCTTAATAAGACTGTTTTAATGCCTCTTGGAAGAGTGGTGAAGGTGGCAGTGCAATAAAAGACAATATCAATGCCCCGTGGAAAAGACGTAGAGGTCACAGTAGCTTAACAAGATGGTTTTAATGCCCCTTGGAATAGTGGTGGAGGTCACAGTGGAATAAAAAGACAATATCAATGCCCCGTGGAAGAGACTTGGAGATAACATTAGCTAAACAAGACAATTTAAATGCCCCTTGGAATAGTGGTGGAGGTCGCAGTGGAATAAAAAAACAATATCAATGCCCCTTGGAAATGTGGTGGAGTTCACAGTGGAATAAAAAGACAATATCAATGCCCCGTGGAAGAGACATGGAGGTCAGAGAAGCTTAACAAGACGGTTTTAATGCCCACTGGAAGAGTGGTGGAGGTCGTAGTGGAATAAAAAGACAATATCAATGCCCCGTGGAAGGGACTTGGAGATCACAGTAGATTAACAAGACGGTTTCAATGCCCCTTGGAAGAGTCATGGAGGTCGCATTGAAATAAAAAGACAATATCAAAGCCACTTGGAAGAATGGTGGAGGTCGCAATGGAATAAAATGACAATATCAATGCCCCCGTGGAAGAGACGTGGAGGTCAAAGGAGCTTAACAATACAGTTTTAATGCCCCTTTGAAGAGAGATGGAGGTCGCAGTGGAATAAAAAGACAATTTCATTGCCCCGTGGAAGAGACGTTGAGGTCACAGTATCTTTACAAGACGGTTTTAATGTCCATTGGAAGAGTGGTGGAGGATATAGTGGAATAAAAAGAAAATATCAATGCACAGTGGAAGAGACGTGGAGGTCACAGGAGCTTAACAATACAGTTTTAATGCCCCTTGGAAGAGTGGTGGAGGTTGCAGTGGAATAAAAAGAAAATATCAATGCCCGTGGAAGAGACGTGGAGGTCAGAGTAGCTTAACAAGATGGTTTTAATGCCCCTTGGAACAGTGGTGGAGGTCGCAGTGGAATAAAAAGAAAATATAAATGCCCAGTGGAAGAGACGTGGAGGACACAGTAGCTTAACAATGCGGTTTTAATGCCCATTGGAAGAGTGGTGGAGGTCGCTGTGGAATAAAAAGACAATATCAATGCCCGGTGCAAGAGACGTGGAGGTCACAGTAGCTTAACAAGATGGTTTTAATGCCCCTTGGAAGAGTGGTGGAGGTCACTGTGGAATAAAAAGACAATATTAATGCCCCGTGGAAGAGATGTGGAGGACACAGTAGCTTAAAATGCGTTTTTAATGCCCCTTGAAAGATCTGTGGAGTTCAGAGTGCTTTAACAAGATGGTTTTAAAGCCCTTTGGAAGAGACATGGAGGTCACAGTAGCTTAAAAAGACGGTTTTAATGCCCCTTGGAAGTGTGGTGGAGGTCGCTGTGGAATAAAACGACAATATCAATGCCCCGTGGAAGAGTGGTGGAGGTCACAGTGGAATAAAATGACAATATCATTGCCCCGTGGAAGAGACGTGGAGGTCAAAGTAGCTTAGCAAGATGGTTTTAATGCCCCTTGGAAGTGTGGTGGAGGTCGCAGTGGAATAAATCGACAATATCAATGCCCCGTGGAAGAGCGGTGGAGGTCGTAGTGGCATAAAATGACAATATCAATGCCCCGTGGAAGAGACGTGGAGGTCACAGTAGCTTAACAAGACAGTTTTATTGCCCCTTAGAAGAGTGGTGGAGGTTGCAGTGGAATAAAAAGACATTATCATTGCCCGTGGAAGAGACCTTGAGGTCATAGTAACTTAACAAGACGGTTTTAATGCCCCTAGGAAGAGTGGTGGAGGTCGCAGTGGAATAAAGAGACAATATCAATGCCCCGTGGAAGAGACGTGGAAGTCACAGTAGCTTAACAAGATGGTTTTAATGCCCCTTGGAAGAGTGGTGGAGGTCGCAGTGGAATAAAAAGACAAAATAAATGCCCCGTGGAAGAAACGTGGAGGTCACAGTAGCTTAACAAGACTGTTTAAATGCCCCTTGAAAGAGTGGTGGAGGTTGCAGTGGAATAAAAAAAAATATATATCAATGCCCGTGGAAGAGACATGGAGGTCACAGTAACTTAGCAATAATGTTTTAATGCCCATTGGAAGAGCTGTGGAGTTCAGAGTGGTTTAACAGTTCTTTTTTAATGCCCCTTGGAATAGACGTGGAGGTCACAGTAACTTAACAAGATGGTTTTAATGCCCCTTGGAAGAGTGGTGGAGGTTACAGTGGAATAAAAAGACAATATGAATGTCCCCGTGGAAGAGACGTGGCGGTCAGAGTAGCTTAACAAGACGGTTTTAATGCCCCTTGGAACAGTGGTGGAGGTCGCAGTGGAATAAAAAGACATTATCAATGCCCAGTGGAAGAGACGTGGAGGACACAGTAGCTTAACAATGTGGTTTTAATGCCCATTGGAAGTGTGATGGAGGTCGCAGTGGAATAAAAAGACAATATCAATGCCGCGTAGAAGAGAAGTGTAGGTCACAGTAGCTTAACAAGACGGTTTAAATGCCCCTTGAAAGAGTAGTGGAGGTTGCAGTGGAATAAAAAAAATATATGAATGCCCGTGGAAGAGACATGGATGTCACAGTAACTTAACAAGACTATTTTAATGCCCATTGGAAGAGCTGTGGAGTTCAGAGTGGTTTAACAATTCAGTTTTAATGTCCCTTGGAAGAGTGGTGGAGGTTACAGTGGAATAAAAAGACAATATCAATGTCTCCGTGGAAGAGACATGGAGGTCAGAGCAGCTTAACAAGATGGTTTTAATGCCCCTTGGAAGAGTGGTGGAGATTGCAGTGGAATAAAAAGACAATATCAATGCCCCTTGGAAGAGTGGTGGAGGTCGTAGTGGAATAAAAAGACAATATCAATGTCCCCATGGAAGAGACCTGGAGGTCAGAGTAGCTTAACAAGACGGTTTTAATGCCTCTTGGAACAGTGGTGGAGGTCGCAGTGGAATAAAAAGAAAACATAAATGCCCAGTGGAAGAGACGTGGAGGACACAGTAGCTTAACAATGTGGTTTTAATGCCCATTGGAAGAGTGGTGGAGGTTGCTGTGGAATAAAAAGACAATATCAGTGCCCTGTGGAAGAGATGTGGAGGTCACAGTAGCTTAACAAGATGGATTTAATGCCCCTTGGAAGAGTGGTGGAGGTCGCTGTGGAATAAAAAGACAATATTAATGCCCCGTGGAAGAGATGTGGAGGACACAGTAGCTTAAAATGCGGTTCTAATGCCCCGTGGAAGATCTGTGGAGTTCAGAGTGCTTTAACAAGTTGGTTTTAATGCCCTTTGGAAGAGACGTGGAGATCAGAGTAGCTTAAAAAGACGGTTTTAATGCCCCTTGGAAAAGTGGTGGAGGTTACAGTGGAATAAAAAGACAATATCAATGCCCCTTGGAAGAGTGGTGGAGGTCGCAGTGGAATAAAATGACAATATCAATGCACCGTGGAAGAGACGTGGAGGTCACAGCAGCTTAACAAGACGGTTTTATTGCCCCTTGGAAGAGTGGTGGCTGTCGCAGTGGAATAAAAAGACAATATCATTGCCCGTGGAAGAGACCTTGAGGTCATAGTAGCTTAACAAGACGGTTTTAATGCCCCTTGCAAGAGTGGTGGAGGTCGCAGTGGAATAAAAAGACAATATCAATGCTCCGGGGAAGAGACATGGAGATCACAGTAGCTTAACAGGGACGGTTTTAATGCCCCTTGGAAGAGCTGTGGAGTTCAGAGTGGTTCAACAAGACGGTTTTAATTCCCCTTGAAAGAGACGTGGAGGTCACAGTAGCTTAAAAAGACGGTTTTAATGCGCCTTGGTAGAGTGCTGGAGGTTACAGTGGAATAAAAAGACAATATCAATGCCCCATGGAAGAGACTTGGAGATCACAGTAGCTTTACAAGACGGTTTTAATGCCCCTTGGAAGAGCGGTGGAGGTCGCAGTGGAATACAAAGACAATATAAATTCCCCTTGGAAGAGTGGTGGAGGTCGCAGTGGAATTAAAAGACAAAATCAATGCCCCTTGGAAGAGTGGTGGAGGTCGCAGTTTATTAAAAAGACAATATCAATGCCCAGTGGAAGAGACGTGGAGGTCACAGTCGTTTAACAAACAGATTTAATGCCCTGTGGAAGAGTGGTGGTGGTCGCAGTGGAATAAAAAATAATATCAATGCCCCTTGGAAGAGTGGTGGAGGTCGCAGTGGAATAAAGAGACAATATCAATGCCCTGTGGAAGAGACGTGGATGTCACAGTAGCTTAAGAAGATGGTTTTAATGCCTCTTGGAAGAGTGGTGGAGGTCGCAGTGGAATAAAAAGACAAAATAAATGCCCCGTGGAAGAAACGTGGAGGTCACTGAAGCTTAACAAGATGGTTTTAATGCCCCTTGGAAGAGTGGTGGAGGGCGCAGTTTGCAATTGAGATTACTCTTTTCTTCAGAGCACCCGAATAGACCAGTGAGCGATCCCTCTCTTTTTTCTATTAATCATTTTTGGGATCCCGCTCCTGGAGCATTGCAGCAGGTACGTGTTCACACTATTAGAAGTTTGACAGCCTTTTTTCTGACCATGTGTCCCTTCCATTCAGTCACAGGTGGTTTTAACTAGCTCTACCAGCCCATACATTGTAGGTTAAAAGCCCAAGCAGAGACATATTGTCCATACAGGCTTACAGCCCAAGAGTGGCATATCCAGTGGTAGCGTAGCGTAGTTTCCCATCATACGAAGGTGACCTTGTCGTGGTTGATGGACACACATAAATTGGCCAAATTATGCGCAAAAAACCTTCATTTTTCAAAGTGACATTAGTCTAGATACAATATTTCTTATATATTCATGTATGGAGTGCCGAAGTTCTTTTTGCAATTGAGATTACTCTTTTCTTCGGAGCACCCGAATAGACCAGTGAGCGACCCCTCTCTTTTTTCTATTAATCATTTTTGGGATCCCGCTCCTGGAGCATTGCAGCAGGTACGTGTTCACACTATTAGAAGTTTGACAGCCTTTTTTCTGACCATGTGTCCCTCCCATTCAGTCACAGGTGGTTTTAACTAGCTCTACCAGCCCATACATTGTAGGTTAAAAGCCCAAGCAGAGACATATTGTCCATACAGGCTTACAGCCCAAGAGTGGCATATCCAGTGGTAGCGTAGCGTAGTTTCCCATCATACGAAGGTGACCTTGTCGTGGTTGATGGGCACACATAAATTGGCCAAATTATGCGCAAAAAACCTTCATTTTTCAAAGTGACATTAGTCTAGATACAATATTTCTTATATATTCATGTATGGAGTGCCGAAGTTCTTTTTGCAATTGAGATTACTCTTTTCTTCAGAGCACCCGAATAGACCAGTGAGCGACCCCTCTCTTTTTTCTATTAATCATTCTTGGGATCCCGCTCCTGGAGCATTGCAGCAGGTACGTGTTCACACTATTAGAAGTTTGACAGCCTTTTTTCTGACCATGTGTCCCTCCCATTCAGTCACAGGTGGTTTTAACTAGCTCTACCAGCCCATACATTGTAGATTAAAAGCCCAAGCAGAGACATATTGTCCATACAGGCTTACAGCCCAAGAGTGGCATATCCAGTGGTAGCGTAGCGTAGTTTCCCATCATACGAAGGTGACCTTGTCGTGGTTGATGGGCACACATAAATTGGCCAAATTATGCGCAAAAAACCTTCATTTTTCAAAGTGACATTAGTCTAGATACAATATTTCTTATATATTCATGTATGGAGTGCCGAAGTTCTTTTTGCAATTGAGATTACTCTTTTCTTCAGAGCACCCGAATAGACCAGTGAGCGACCCCTCTCTTTTTTCTATTAATCATTTTTGGGATCCCGCTCCTGGAGCATTGCAGCAGGTACGTGTTCACACTATTAGAAGTTTGACAGCCTTTTTTCTGACCATGTGTCCCTCCCATTCAGTCACAGGTGGTTTTAACTAGCTCTACCAGCCCATACATTGTAGGTTAAAAGCCCAAGCAGAGACATATTGTCCATACAGGCTTACAGCCCAAGAGTGGCATATCCAGTGGTAGCGTAGCGTAGTTTCCCATCATACGAAGGTGACCTTGTCGTGGTTGATGGGCACACATAAATTGGCCAAATTATGCGCAAAAAACCTTCATTTTTCAAAGTGACATTAGTCTAGATACAATATATCTTATATATTCATGTATGGAGTGCCGAAGTTCTTTTTGCAATTGAATTTTTTCTCAGTAATGCTGAAAATTAATGTTAATACGCAGTTTGAGTGTACAGCGGGGCGGGGGGAGGGGCAGGGGATGGATCTCTGCAGGAATAATGAAGATCTCCATTTTTTTTTCTCTTTCCCGCATTTACAGTAGGGAGGTGCAATCTGTCAGCCTATCAGCAGAGCACACATTGATCGAACTGCTTTTTTTCACACAAGCAAGGGCATGTGTCATTGGCAGTGTATGTCACATGTCCTTGCCCTATAAGACCCAGCCATTTTCCCCGTCGCCACCATTTTCTCACTGCTGCAGCTGCGTGTTAGACGGCACAGCTGTTGCTGTGTGCGCTAAACCTTGTTAATTTCAAGCCAATTTTCGCACAAATCTACAGATAGCTTGGGAGTAGGGAATAGTTTTGATTGCAGTCCTTTTAAGGACTAGGTTACAGCATTTCCTACGACTTTTATCAGGCAGGTCTGTGCTCTTAAATAGATAGGTTGGGAGTAAAGACTAATTGTAATTGCAGTCCTTTTCAGGACTAAGTTACATCAGTTCCTATCAGTTTTTGCCAGTCAGGTGTGTGCCAGTACTGTGCAAGTTTTTTTCACAGCATTTTGCTAAATCTAGCAAAGCAAATCCTTTCTGGCCTATTGCAGAGTGTGTTAGTCAGTGGAGTAGCCTATCTGTGTTGCAAGCTACACCACCTGTGTATAGAATACCAATTTTTTTAATGCACCTAGTGAAGTAAAACCTTTTGGGCATAGCATCATTCTATTAGTCCATCTATACTAACCTCCACCAGGTTGCAAATTCAATATAATTTTTTTCTGCATCTAGCTCTGAAAAAATATTTGGGCTTCTAGCACTGTGTGGGACTTGGTCTATTAGTCCATCTTTACTAACCTCCACCAGGTTGCAAATTAAAAATATTTTTTATCTGCATCTAGCTCTGAAAAAATATTTGGGCTTCTAGCAGTGTGTGGGACTTAGTCTATTAGTCCATCTATACTGACCTCCATCAGGTTGCAAATTCAATATAATTTTTTTCTGCATCTAGCTCTGAAAAAATATTTGGGCTTCTAGCAGTGTGTGGGAGTTGTTCTATTAGTCCATCTATACTGACCTCCATCAGGTTGCAAATTGAATATAATTTTTATCTGCATCTAGCTCTGAAAAAATATTTGGGCTTCTAGCAGTTTGTGGGACTTGGTCTATTAGTCCATCTATACTGACCTCCACCAGCTTGCAAATTAAATATAATTTTTATCTGCATCTAGCTCTGAAAAAATATTTGGGCTTCTAGCAGTGTGTGGGACTTGGTCTATTAGTCCATCTATACTGACCTCCATCAGGGTGCAAATTCAATATAATTTTTTTCTGCATCTAGCTTTGAAAAAATATTTCGGCATCTAGCAGTGTGTGGGACTTAGTCTATTAGTCCATCTATACTGACCTCCATCAGGGTGCAAATTCAATATAATTTTTTTCTGCATCTAGCTCTGAAAAAATATTTCAGATTCTAGCAGTGTGTGGGACTTGTTCTATTAGTGTTAGAACTCTCCTGTTAGGTTTTTTCTAGTTTGCTGGTGACATGACCATTTTTGCCTATTTAATCCGGCTCCACCCTCCTGGCCTTGCTGGACTTCATTGTAATTTCTACTCTTGAGCTAGCTTGGTACTCTGTTACCTTTCTCTGTCAGTTTTGCTAGGTCTTCGGACCTCTATGTTCTATGTTGTTTGTTTGTCCTATTTCTGCTACAATTTCTGCTAGGAGGTGTCCATCTTTCTCCCAGTCCCTAGTTCTTGTAGGGATCCCTTCCCTCACATCTATAGGTCTTGGTTCAGACTAGCCGAGGACTTTAGCGGGTCTGATCGCAGGATCAGGTTCCCCGTTACATCGTAGGGATCCAGCTTAGTTCTATTGTAGGGACAGATCTCCTGTCTTTCCTTAGTGCTTGTAGCAGATCATAACAGTAAGTCCAGCCCAAAAAAATTTCTCTAAGGAAAGGCCCCCAGTTTCCATCATGGTCTCGGTTCAGGATTTGGCTCAACGCCTGCAGGGACTCTCTCTGGAGGTGGCCGAGCTCCAACAACACATGAGTAGCTGCCTTGGAGCACATTTTGTAGAGCCAAAGGTACGTCTGCCTGATCTATTTTTTGGTGAACAACAAGATTTTTTTACTTTAAAAATGCTTGTTTATTGTATTTTCGTTTAAGACCCAGATCCTCTGGTGATGAATCACAGCGCATAGGGTTCATAATGTCACTTTTGCGCAAAGAACCTCAGGGATGGGCCTTTTCTATCCAACTTAGTGATCCGTGCTTTAGATCAGTGGATAGTTTTTTTTCTGCTTTGGGGTTGTTGTATGATGATCCTGATCGTGTCTCATCTGCTGAGTCTGAATTAAGACGTTTGAGACAGGGATCAGGTAATGTGGAAAATTATTGTACTCACTTCCGTCGGTGGTCTGCTCAGGTGGAGTGGAACGATTCAGCTTTGAAAAGCTCATTTCTTGCGGGGCTAGGTGAAAGGGTTAAGGATCTGCTGATTGCTTATCCTTCACCTGGAAACTTGCAGGAGGCAATGCAATTAGCTATACGGGTGGACAGGAGACTGCGTGCTAGGGTTAATAAGAGTAAATCCTCTGCCATGTCAGCTCCGAGTCTTGAGAGGGTCTGTACTGACATTGGTGAGCCGATGGAGATTGGGGCGATGTCACCCCGCTCTCAGGAAAAAGACCGCAGATTTTCTGAAGGTTTGTGCTTTTATTGCGGAAAATCTGATCATTTCATTAAGAACTGTGTGCTTCGTATGAACAAAGAAAAAAAAAAAGGTCAGTTACGCTCGTATAGCCTGTTTAAATACTAAGGGTGTACTTCTTTCTGCTACTATCACTGCTCAAGAAGAATTAATTGAATTTCGGGTATTTGTGGATTGTGGTTCTACTCTGAATGTGATTGATGGGGGATTCCTGGAAAAACTTAAATTAAAACCCAAACCTTTGTCATCCCCTATTGCTGTGGTTTCTGTCGATGGCTCTCCCTTAAAGAGTGTTACTCACAAGGTCTGTGAATTTCCCCTCACTATTAATGGTATTCACCAAGAGAATTTGGATTTGGTAGTATTAAATAATTTGCCTTCTCCAGTAGTGTTGGGGTTACCCTGGTTAAAATTGCACAATCCTGTACTGGATTGGTCTACCAATGAAATTAAGTCCTGGAGCCCTAAGTGTTATGACAAGTGTTGTAACGGGCGCATTGCTGCTGTGGATAAAGGGGAATTACCTGTACCTATTCAGGATTTTTGGAAAGTTTTTTCTGAGAAGGAATTGCAAATTTTGCCTCCCCATAGAGACTATGATTGTACCATTGAATTTGTCCCTGGAGCGACTCTTCCTAAAAGTCGTTTATTTAATCTTACTATTCCTGAGAGAAAGGCTTTGGAGGAATACATACAGACAAGCTTGGCCACCGGTCACATTAGGCCTTCCAAGTCTCCTGTGGCTGTTGGATTTTTTTTTGTTAAAAAAAAAGGACGACGGTTTACTTCCTTGTCTGGACTTTCGTGAGATTAATAAAATTACTGTACGCAATCCCTACCCACTGCCATTGATTCCTGATTTGTTTAACCAGTTAGTGGGGGCCAAGTGGTTCTCTAAAATTGATCTCCGGGGGGCATACAATTTGTTGCGCATGAAGGAGGGTGATGACTGGAAGACTGCTTTTAACACTCCTGTGGGTCATTTTGAGAATCTGGTTATGCCTTTTGGTCTTACCAATGCTCCAGCATTTTTTCAGAATCTTATTAATGACATCCTTAGACCTTTGATCAGCAAAAATGTGGTTGTGTATTTGGATGACATTTTGATTTATTCGCCGGATCTGGAGTCTCATTGGCAGAGCGTACGTGAGGTTTTACAGTTATTAATGGACAATTCGCTTTTTGCTAAGCTAGAGAAATGTGAGTTCGCTGTACAGAGAATTAGTTTTTTGGGCTACATTATCTCCAGTGAAGGTTTTGAGATGAATCCGGTTAAAGTTCAAGCTGTGCAGGAATGGCCTAGGCCTATTGGTTTGAAATCGATACAGAGGTTTTTGGGTTTCGCCAATTATTACAGAAAATTCATAAAAAAAATTTCTATTATTGTCAAACCACTGACTGATCTCACCAGGAAAGGTGCTAATGCGGTTCAGTGGACTTCTGAGGCTATTGAAGCTTTTGTGTTTCTAAAGGAGAGGTTCACCTCTGCTCCCATCCTTATGCAGCCTGATGTGACTAAGCCGTTTTTGGCTGAGGTTGATGCTTCTTCTGTGGGGGTCGATGCGGTGTTGTCTCAGGAAAACAAGGATGGAGTACATCCCTGTGCCTTTTTTTCAAAAAAATTTTCTGAGACTGAACTTAATTACGATATTGGTAATCGGGAATTGCTGGCGATTAAACTCGCATTTGAACACTGGCGTCATCTCTTGGAAGGTGCTGAATTTCCCATTCAGGTTTTCACTGATCATAAAAATCTGATCTATCTTGATGCTGCCAAGCGCTTGAATGCCCGTCAGGCTAGGTGGGCACTTTTTTTCTCGCGGTTTAATTTTTCCATTACTTACAACCCGGGTACCAAGAATGTTAAAGCTGATGCTTTGTCTCGCAGCTTTTCTCCCATGGTCGGTGCTGAGGAGGAGGAGGAGAGCATTTTACAAGAAGGTGTTGTGATTGCTGCTTTGGACTCCGTTTTGGAGGATGAGATTCTTAAAGCTCAGGAGAATGCCCCATCTAACACTCCCCATGGGAGGTTGTTTGTGCCTAGACCTTTAGGAGAGATTTGTTTGTTGAGTGTCATGAGTCTCGGTTGGCAGGTCATCCAGGAATTTCTGAAACCAAGAGACTTGTGGGTCGCAGTTTTTCGTGGCCTGGATGGCAGAAGGAAGTCATTAAGTGGGTGCGTCAATGTTCTGTGTGTGCTAGATCTAAGTCTTCGCATGCTCCTGCTGCGGGGCTGCTTTGCCCTCTGGAGGTTCCTAGTGCACCTTGGACACATCTGGCTATGATCTTTATTACTGACCTTCCCCCCTCTGAGGGTTTCACTGTCATCTGGGTGGTCATGGACCGTTTTAGCAAGATGTGTCACTTGGTTCCCTTCATCAAACTGCCCTGCGCTAAGACACTCGCTAAGGCCTTTGTCAAGGAAATTGTCAGACTACATGGCGTTCCTACTGACATTGTTTCTGATAGGGGACCTCAGTTCGTGGCTCGTTTTTGGCGTGCCTTTTGTGACAGGTTGGGAGTTCATTTGTCGTTTTCATCCGGATATCATCCTGAGTCCAATGGCCAGACAGAAAGGAAGAACCAGGATGTTGAGCAGTTCTTGCGTTGTTTTGTGGCAGACAATTAAGAGGGGTGGTCTGAGTTTCTTCCGCTTGCTGAATTTGCTCTTAACAACCATACATCCTCTTCTGCTGGGTGTTCGCCTTTTTTTTGTTGTTCTGGGAGACATCCGTCTTTTGGGTCATTCTCCAAATTGGTATCGGCTGTGCCTGAGGAGGAGAGTTTTTCTGGTGATTTGGAGAGAGTTTGGACGGATGTGCATAGTAATCTTCAGGAGGCTAACAAAAAATCTAAGAGGTACTTTGATAGGAAATGGCAAGAGGTTTTGTTTGCTGTTGGTGACATGGTTTGGTTGTCCTCTAAGAATCTGCGATTGAGAATTCCTTCTAAAAAATTGGGTCCCAAGTTCGTAGGGCCCTTTAAGGTGCTTCAGATAGTTAACCAATCTGCTGTTAGGTTGGAGGTTCCTACCTCCTGGAAGATTAATCCGGTATTTCATGTTTCTCTGTTGAAAAGAGCTGATGTATCGGATGGTGATGCCTCTGCCACTGTTCCTCCGGTGGTGGAGGACGGGGAATATGAAATTTCCCGCATCCTAAATTCTAGATGGTATAGAGGGAGTTTGCAGTATCTCGTCGCTTGGAAGGGTTTCGGACCCGAGGATAACTCATGGGTGAGGGCGGATGATGTTTCTGCTTCCAGACTTGTCAGAGCGTTTCATAGGAGGTTTCCTGATAAGCCCGGGCCTAGGGGATCCGGGGGATCCTCTTAGAAGAGGGGGTACTGTTAGAACTCTCCTGTTAGTTTTTTTTTAGTTTGCTAGTCACATGACCATTTTTGCCTATTTAATCCGGCTCCGCCCTCCTGGCCTTGCTGGACTTCATTGTAATTTCTACTCTTGAGCTAGCTTGGTACTCTGTTACCTTTCTCTGTCAGTTTTGCTAGGTCTTCGGACCTCTATGTTCTATGTTGTTTGTTTGTCCTATTTCTGC
Source organism: Phyllobates terribilis (assembly GCF_046119375.1). Classification (NCBI taxonomy): domain Eukaryota; kingdom Metazoa; phylum Chordata; class Amphibia; order Anura; family Dendrobatidae; genus Phyllobates; species Phyllobates terribilis. Next base: position 290,188 of record NW_027363610.1, on the reverse strand, counting down.
TACAATTTCTGCTAGGAGGTGTCCATCTTTCTCCCAGTCTCTAGTTCTTGTAGGGATCCCTTCCCTCACATCTATAGATCTTCGTTCAGACTGGCCGAGGACTTTAGCGGGTCTGATCACAGGATCAGGTTCCCCGTTACATCGTAGGGATCCAGCTTAGTTCCATTGTAGGGACAGATCTCCTGTCTTTCCTTAGTGCTTGTAGCAGATCATAACAATTAGTCCATCTATACTGACCTCCATCAGGGTGCAAATTCAATATAATTTTTTTCTGCATCTAGCTCTGAAAAAATATTTTGGCTTCTAGCAGTGTGTGGGACTTGGTCTATTAGTCCATCTATACTAACCTCCACCAGGTTGCAAATTAAAAATAATTTTTTTCTGCATCTAGCTCTGAAAAAATATTTGGGCTTCTAGCAGTGTGTGGGACTTGGTCTATTAGTCCATCTATACTAACCTCCACCAGGTTGCAAATTAAAAATAATTTTTTTCTGCATCTAGCTCTGAAAAAATATTTCGGCTTCTAGCAGTGTGTGGTACTCATTGTATTAGGCCATCTATACTGACCTCCACCAGCTTTGAAATTAATAATAATTTTTAGCTGCATCTAGCCCTGAAAATAATTTTTCTTCCCAATAGTGGTAGCAATAGAAATATGGGGCGCGCCTGGCTAACAAAAATATACGCTTCATAACAAAAAACACCAGCCTAGAGCATTGCATTAATAAGATGGCCTCATCGTCTCTCCCAGTACTAGGCCTACTTCGCTGGCTAGCATTCCTGTGCCTAAAATACAATGTATGGGTCCACGCTAGCCACTATGCTGAGGGGTGTAAAGCTGCTGCTAATGCTTTATAACAATTCAATTGGCAGATTTTCACAGAGCTCTTCCCCAACGCCCACCCATTGGGCAGCAGTTGCCCACCCTCCCTATGGGATCTAGTGGCTAATAGTTGATGCCATTAATCAGAGCGTCAGTTGCCCCGTCGACGTGGCAAGCATACGGTAAGGCATGGGAAGAGTGGACACGACTAGTAGCAGGCAGACGGGTTGACCAATGTGAACAAGCCAGATCACAAGTCACCATAGAGTTTCTCCACCAGCTAATGATGAGGGGCATATCAGGGGCGTCAGCGCAGCGGTGTCTGACCGGAGTAGCATTTCACTTCCAACTACTGAATTGGGGAGATGTGACAAAGATTCATCATCAGACAATCCATAAAAGGGTGGAAAAGGCGTCAGCCAAGTCAGGAGTGTAGACGTCCCGTCCCGTGTCACTAAAACTGATTTCTCACATCATATCCCTAACACCATTAACATGACACTCACAATTTGAAGCAACACTACTGTCTACTGCATTTGTGATCGCCTTCTTCGGGGCGCTATGCATAAGCGAATTAGTCCCTCAATCCAAAATTACCACCAGTGGAGGCTTATTACACCAGGACGTAGTCATAGCCAATAATGCAATACGTCTACGCATACGCCAATCGAAAACGGTTCCAGCGGGCAGGGGTACTTGGGTACTTCTACAACCCACAAACGGTACACTGAGTCGGGTAACAATAGTAAAAACATATATAACCATCAGATCACAAAGTAATTTATTCCTATCACACATTGATGGAACGCCATTATCAAAATACCAGTTTCAAGCTATATTTAATAAATGCATAACATCGGCAGGGAACTACCCCAAAGATTATGGCACACACTCATTCCGCATAGGCGCGGCCACGGAAGCAGCAAGAGCAGGACTGTCAGAAACGGAAGTTCAGAGGATAGGGATATGGCGATCCACGTGTTTGGCGAGATACATAAGACCGGACTTGTTATCCTAACGTGGTTTGTTTCTTTTACAGGTGACGCTAAGCCAACAGTGTGGGTGATAGGCCACTCGTATATATATTTGGCAGAAAAAACGGCGAAAGTCCGCCCAGGCGGGAGGAAATTAGAGTTTCATAACACATATTTCAACTGGAGAGGTATTAGAGGCCTGCTATGGCCACAGGTACTAATGGAGGTAATCAAGGTAGGGAGAGAGGCAAGAGGTCTGGTCATCTTAGTTATACAGGCCCGGGGAAACAACCTAGGTCATCACAAGAGCGCATAACTAATGGCAATAATGAAAGTAGACACTGAGCGCTTCAGAGAATTTTTCACAAAACTAGCTATAGTATGGTCAGAGATTGTGCCGATAGCGGTATGGCAAGGTGCGCAAGACATCACGGCCATCGAACGGACAAGGCGGGTAATAAATATTCGGATGGCAAAATTTAGAAGAGACAGAGACAGTGTAGTGATACGACACCGACAACTGGAGGTAGATAAAGCAGGTCTCATACGGCCCGATGGTGTTCACTTAATGGATATTGGACTGGACATATTCCTGTCAGGACTAAAGGACGGAGTGGAACAAGCGTTAGGAGTGATAGGTGGGGGTCAGAGTCCTGCATACGAGTACGCAGGATCCTCCGTGGCCTGGAAATAGAAAGGACAAGTTGGAGAGTTACACTTGTTGGCCAACTTGCTGGAGTGGAGACCCAGGGCATGCTGCAACAAGCTGAATTATTTTAGAAATAAAATTCCTTTCTAATGGAATGAGTATAAAGAGTTAATAAAGCTGTGACCGATCCTCACCCATCCAGTTGTAAGAATTACATTATTGTATTGTCAAGGAAAGGGTGGTGGTAGGGGGCCTGAGCGTCTGGGTTTGTTTGGGGGTCCCCACAGTCTGCCTAGGCTAGATGCATTTAAAAATTCTTATTAGATACACAGGCGGTGCAGCTTGCTTCGCAGCTTGGCTACTACGCCCAAAGTATTGCCTAGGCTAGATGCAGTTAAAAATTCTACGCTGACTAGCAGACACTGAAGCTTTGGAGCAGACCTCTGAGTAAACAGCTCTTCAGACTCAACCATCTGTGTTACCCCAAGCCATAGTGTATGTAGTTTCTTACAGTTAAAAGGGGGGGGGGAGCGACCCAACTCACCTGGAATTGACGATGACAACGTCACGTAAGACACAGCAAGGGGACTCCAAAAAGAGTCTCCATTTTTTCACAAAATTGTGGCACAGACACCACTTAACCCTAGAACGCATACCTGGGGCCTCGCAGGCCCGCCCTGTTAGTTGTTTTCTATTTTCTGCAAGATTCTTTTAGTTAGAATTTTGAAACTCTAGGTATTCTTCATGTATATAGTTGTTTGTCATTTGACTTTGAGTTATTCCATGTTATTTGCACACGGGCCTAAAAGGTCCCAGGTACGTGAAAGTGTAGATTTTTATGGTCATGCGTTCTAGGGTTAAGTGGCATCAATTGCCCCACAGTTGCTTAAAACGGTTGGTGAGGTGATTTTACGAAATCCTCAAGCTTTTAGTCTCCCCAGGATGACACAGGGGTAGAAAAGTCCTTGCGAATCCATGATTTGTTCATCTTTATGAACGTGAGTCTGTCTACATTATCAGTGGAGAGCCGCGTGCGCTTATCTGTCAGCATACCACCAGCAGCACTGAACACACGCTCAGAGAGAACGCTGGCTATGGGGCATGACAAGGTCTCCAAGGCGTGAGTGGCGAGCTCTGGCCATTTTTCCAGATTGGAATCCCAAAATGAGCAAGGGTCCAGTGACACAGTCATGGCTTCAATGTTTACTTGGAGATACTCCTGTACCATCCTCTCTAGGCATTGACTATGTGTCAGACTTCTTGTCTCCTGTGTCCTTGCAAAGGATGGTCTAAAAAAGTGGTGAAACGATTCCACAAAATTGCTGTTACCAGCAGATACTGTGTTACTGTTACAGTTTGAGTGATGAAGACTCGACAGTCCAACGGTTGGCAAGTTAGAACTGTGAGATTCACTACGTGCACCACTGGTGTTTTGTGGAAAAGCACATGTAAGATTCTGCAACAGCGTCTGCAGATACTCCTGCATGCGTAAATCCCTTTTTATGGCAGGAATTATTTCGGCAAATTTACTTTTGGGATCTAAGAGTGTGGCAACCCAGTAGTCAGGATTACTTCGAATTCTGACAATCCAAGGGTCATTTTGCAGGTAGTGCAGCAAGAAGGCACTCATGTGTCTTGCGTATCCAGGAGAACCAAGTCCTTGTTGTGTTGGTAGCGAGGTAAGAATCATGCTTCCTTCCTCTGCCCTCTCCACCCAACCTCGCACAACAGAAATGTGATCAAGGTCTCCCTCATCTGATGAGTCTTCCATGCCCATCGCTAGTTCGTCCTCCACTTCTTCCTCGGCTCCTGCACCTTCCTCAACAGTTTGGCTGCTACCATGTGCCCTGGTTAATCCCTCTCTCCCACCCTCCCATGCCTGCCACCTTAGTGCTGCCGACCGTCTGGACCTTGGAGATGTTATCCCTTCCGCATACGACTCCTCCTCTACTTCCTCCACCTCCTCTTGTCCCACCACCTGACTCTGAATTCTGTTTAATGTGTGCTCCAGCATGTAAGTCACCGGAATAGTCATGCTGATAATGGCATCGTCGTCAGCACTAAACATCTTCGTCACCATTTCAAAACTGTGCAAAAGGGTGTGTGGCGCCCCTGAGGATTCAGTCGCCACAGAGTTACTGCATCTCACCCAGAGGTGTGGTATCTCACCCTCAGGTAAGGAAAGCGTATGGCTCGGGACCCTAACACCTGCATCCAACACATACCCGCAGTGGGGGTAGGGCGAGATTACTCCTAAGGGAGAGCAGAGTCCCAGGTCCCTAGCTTTTGGGACGGTCCTATGTAGTGGGTGCTTAGGGGAGCACATGACAGGGAGAGTATAAATAGGAAGCCATCTTAGAAAGAGCAAGCCAGTCAGAGGAGGAAAAGTGACAGGAGCAGAGGCTCTGCATGAGCTCTGCTCCGGAGGCGGGCCTAGCCTGGGAGGCCCAGGACTGAAGGAAAGAAGAGAGGAGTGGGAGCAAGAAGGCTCCAGGAACCAAAGGGACCCTAGGGGTATGGGCTGTGCAGAAGGCCACCCGTACTCCCGCTGCTACCAGGAGGTAGAGGGGTCAGGCCAGATAAGGGGAACCGGTCCCTCAACTAGCGGAGAAACAGCAAGGCTCAACTAGAAACCGGAGGCTGCAGCATTTCATGTACTGCAGGCCAAAGTCCACACCAGTCTCACTAAGAAGGTAGCCACATAGGACCCAGGGGACGGAACACACGTCGCCCGCCAAGGCCCGAGGATACCGGATAGAAGTGTCACTGGGTGTGAGGTGCAGGGAGAAGGCCAGAGAAAGGACACACAGAAGGGGCTCCTGCTAAGTACTCCAGAGCTATCTGGGGGTGGACTGAGCCCCTCACTGAGTACGCACAGCACGACGGGGGAGATTGCTCTGGTACCTGTAATCTGGACTGCAACAACTGTGAGTAAAGATCTTGGGACTGCATCACATGGACTCTGTGTTCATTACTGACTCCCTGCACTACAACCACCATCATCCACCCACACTGCCCTGAAGCTACACTCTTCCTGTGGGGAGTAATAATACCATTGCTGCAAAACCACCAGCTTCAGAGGACTGTTCCGCAGCGGCGGCCCCATTTGCCGCACTCCAGAGGTGGCGTAGTCGGACATTATAAAACCCATATATACAAATTACCCTTGGATTGACCGCCCTGGGTCACGGACCGGGTCACCGCCACAGTGACTACAACCCCCGGCGTCTACCGGCCCAGCTCCGGGTATCCCATGGCCCAGTGGGCGCGTCAACTTCATAGGTCCCTGATCTGAGACCACTCCTGCAGCGTGATTTGCCCCACCTCTGGATCTCATTGGCCCAGGCTATACGTCAGTACGTATTGCACCAGGGTTTGTCTGTGCTGCCACAGTCGCTGCAACATGTGCAGAGTTGAATTCCACCGTGTCGGCACATCGCATTTCAGCCGGTGAACTGGCAGGCCCAACGACTTTTGTAGAGATGTAAGTCGTAGAGCTGCGGGATGCGAATGGCGGAAGTGAGCACACAGCGACCGTGCTGTCTGCAGAAGGCCATCTAGTCCGGGATAGTGGGCTAAAAATTGATGGACAACCAGGTTCAACACGTGAGCCATACAAGGCACGTGTGTGACATTGCCCCGGCGAAGGGCCGCACCCAGGTTTGTAGCATTGTCGCACACAGCCTTCCCTGGTTGCAGGTCCAGTGGAGACAACCATTCATGAAACTGGGTCTCCAGAGCTGTCCACAACTCCTCAGCTGTGTGACTCACATTTCCCAGACATTTCAAAGTAAAAACCGCCTGATGACGTTGAGCCCTGCTGCCAGCATAGTAAAGGGGTGTGCAGCAGGGGCGGAACTACCGCCCGTGCAGCCGGTTCATTGAACGGGGGCCCCGAGGGAGAGGGGGCCCCTCCAGCAGGGCCGCCATCAGGGCATGACTGCCCTGACTCCAGTATGGGGCCCAGCCAGTAGGGGCCCCCTTGGGGGCCCCCCTCTTGTGCGTCTCTCTCCTCATGGGGCCCCCGGCCCCATGCTAAGAGCCGGGTCCGGGACATCTCAGCGCTGCGCTGCTGCGGCAGCGCTTTCATGATTCCCCTGACTTCCGGTCATGTGACGGCACCGTCACATGACCGGAAGTCAGGAGAACCTGGTGTCAGCGATTTGGACGAGCGCCAGGATTCTGCAGGGATCGCATGGGGGTAAGTATAGCAAGTTTTATTTTTTTTTAAATACAATTTACTAGGAGTGGGGGGAATGGGAGATGCACATGTGGTGGAGGGGGATGAGAGATGCACATGGGGGGGATGAGAGAGGGGCACATGTGGGGGATGAGAGAGGGGCACATGGGGGGGATGAGAGAGGGGCACATGGGGGGGAGGGGGATGAGGGATGTGCACATGAAGGGGTGAGTGCTGCACATGGGGGGATGAGAGCTGCACATGGGGGAATTGGGAGAAAATGAGCTGCACATGGTGGAATTGGGAGAAAATTAGCTGTACATGGGGGAATTGGGAGTAGGGGGATAACGAGCTGCACATAATGAATGTGGGGTGGGGGACAGTAAATGATAAATGATGATGGGGTGGGGAGAGCACGGACATGATATAATGAATTGCGGCAGGGGGTGCATGTAAATAATGAATGCGGGGAGCAGGAAGTATAGAGTAGGGGGCGTTGCGGATGCAGGAGTGTAACTGGTAACAAATTGGCGGAAAGAGTAGAGGTTCTAATTAAATTATATATTAAGTGCCTATTTAAAGTTAATGGGGGCACCGTGGTGGATTACAATTTATATTTGGAATGGTAGGTTGCATAATGACTAACCATATATTGATGGTGGATGCACGTCTGTATTCAGCTGCGTAATGTAGAAGTTGGGGAATGTGCTCTAGATAACTGTGTTATTTTATGCAGAGACGAGTCCTGGCTGGAAGACGTGATGGCGGTCTGTGCTGGATGAAGGAGAAAAGCGTAGCTGAAGGACTTCACCTAGAGACGTCACCAGTGAGTCAGTGTATTACATGTACACTTACACTATATACTATGTACCGGGCTCCTGTGTATAACGTCACTGGTGATCCCTGTATTACCTGTAGACTATATACAGAGCTCCTGTGTATAATGTCACTGGTGATCACTGTATTACCTGTACACTGACACTATATACAGAGCTCCTGTGTATAATGTCACTGGTGATCACTGTATTACCTGTACACTATACACTATATACAGAGCTCCTGTGTATAATGTCACTGGTGATCGCTGTATTACCTGTACACTATATACAGAGCTCCTGTGTATAATGTCACTGGTGATCACTGTATTACCTGTACACTGACACTATATACAGAGCTCCTGTGTATAATGTCACTGGTGATCACTGTATTACCTGTACACTGACACTATATACAGAGCTCCTGTGTATAATGTCACTGGTGATCACTGTATTACCTGTACACTGACACTATATACAGAGCTCCTGTGTATAATGTCACTGGTGATCACTGTATTACCTGTACACTGACACTATATACAGAGCTCCTGTGTATAATGTCACTGGTGATCACTGTATTACATGTACACTTACACTATATACTATGTACCGGGCTCCTGTGTATAATGTCACTGGTGATCACTAGATTACCTGGACACTTACATTATACATACCATGTATAGAGCTCCCGTGTATAATGACACTTATGGTAATATTAGTAATGTGGTGGTAATATTAGTAATGTGGTGGTAATATGTGGTCTGGTCATGGTGTGGCAGTTTTTCCCCCTTCTGTGTGGTATTATTCAGTCACTATGTTGTGGTAATATGTGGTCTGGTCATGGTGTGGCGGTATTCCCTGTATGTGGTATTATTGGTCATTTTAAAAAAAAAATGTATATGACACATTCCCTTAGAGAAAACTAAATAAAAATATATCTAAAAAGAGTATTGGATATTTTAAGAAAATTTTAATAGGTTAGAGTAGGGCCCGGCCAGAAGAGTCTACCTTATCGTGGTGGCGGCTTTAAAAATCTTTTGGCCAAAACAAAAGCTGATGGCTATGCATGTGGCACCGTCACATGGCCGAACGTCAGGAGAACGTGGTGGCAGCGACGTGGACGAGCGCCAGGATTCTGCAGGGATCGCATGGGGGTAAGTATAACAAGTTTTATTTGTTTTAAATACAATTAATTAACTAGGAGTGGGTGGGTGAGAGATGCACACGGGGGGGGGGTGAGAGATGCACATGGGGGGGTGAGAGATGCACACGGGGGGGGTGAGAGATGCACACGGGGGGGGTGAGAGATGCACACGGGGGGGTGAGAGATGCACACGGGGGGGTGAGAGATGCACATGGGGGGGGTGAGAGATGCACATGGGGGGGATGAGAGATGCACGGGGGGGATGGGAGATGCACGGGGGGGTGAGCTGCACATGGGGGGGTTATGTTTACATAACTTTGTTGCCTTATGAAGCGCAGGGGGGGCCCCCCAAAAATTTCTTGCACAGGGGCCCACTACAGTCTGTGTCCGCCCCTGGTGTGCAGGATCCCTTCTGCGCAGTTAGAAAGCTTGTGGCATGACCAGACAGGCTTTGGGTGCAGGTGGAGGACCAAGAGGAGGTTGAGGAGGCAGAAGCAGTGGAGGAACTTTGAGATAAAGAGGATTTACGCACAACTCGTGGGGACGGCAAGACTTGGACAGCAGCCCCTTGTTCTGCTGTCACCATAGTTACCCAGTGCCCAGTCAGCGACATGTAACGCCCCTGTCCATGCCTACTCGTCCAAGTGTCTGTGGTGAAATGCACCCTGTCACACACAGAGTTTCTCAAAGAAGTGGTGATGTTGTGTGCGACATGCTGGTGGAACGCAGGCACACCTTTCTTTGAGAAGTAGTGCCGACTAGGCATCTGGTACTGGGGCACTGCGATGGACATAAGGTCTCGAAAATCCTCTGTGTCCACCAGGCGGAAAGGAAGCATTTCTGTAGCCAAGAGCTTGCAGATGGTAAAATTCAACCTCTTAGCTTTCTCATGGCTAGGAGGAAATGGTCTTTTACTTGTCCACATCTGAGGGATCGAGGGCTGGCTTTTGTGCTTAGACGGGGTTGAGAAGGGTGTCCCCGGCAAACTGCCGGTCTCTGAGGAAGATGCAGGCGGACATGTTAGGTTGCCTTGATCCAAAGGTGGTGCTCTCGATGTCGGAGTGCGCTCAACACCAGCAGGTGTTTCCACTTCTCAATGAACTGACGACCTGCCAATCACACTGGCTGTTGCGGGTAAAGAGGTGGCAGGTCTGCGTCCAAAAACATGTGTGACTGCTGTCCCCCCAGTCACAGAGGATGAAGAGGCTGCGGATGCACAAGATGGGGCAGACAGTGGTTGGCCCGGCCCGCTAGGCCGCATTGTAGCACGGTGAGCTTCCCACTGCAACTTATGCTTCATATCCATGTGACGGTACATGCATAAAGTACTCAAACTATGGATTTTTTGGCCTCCACTTAGCTTTTGGTGACAAATATTACAGATAACACGAGTTGGGTCATCCTTATCGATCTGAAAAAATGCCCAGGCTATACAAGGCTTAGAGCCCATGCGACCTGAAGAGCCACCACGACTTGTGGTCAGAGCCAGAGTTGTGGTTGAGGATGCAGTTGTTGACGTGCTTCCAGTACCCCGTCTCTGTCCAGGAAGGCGCAACCAAACCTCATCGTCAATAGCATCTGTGACGCCCCGCTGCGCTTGGTATCACAGATCCTAGAAGAGTGCATTGATGGAACCCTCCACAAGAGGCCCCCATAAACATTCACACATCTCCACCTTCCACCTCAGATCAACAGAGGGAGCCCGTTAGGGATATAAATAGGGAAGGTGGAGCTAGGCAGTTCATTTCCTCTGAAGAGTTCCTGCAGTAGAGAAGCCTAAGAGAGGTCAGTCTGCAGTGGAGCTCAGTCTAGTCTAGAGAACTCAGTTAATAGTTCAGCAGTGGAGCACGAGGCTCCTGCTAGCTAGATTCAGGGAGCCCAGATAGAGCTTAAGGTGTGCCGGCGCCATGAGATCGGTGAAGCGCGGCAAGCTGCCGTTAGTGTGTATAGCCTAGTGAGGGCCCAAGTAGGCCGAAGGCGAGTGGCGAGTTAGTACATAAGGGGCAGAGGAGCTTAACCAGCTCACCCCGAAGCATTTACCAGACACCGGATCCGAGCTTACCGGGATCTCTATGACCCAGTAAGGCATAACCGGACTCCCTGGAGAACTACAAGTCGCAAGATCGCTAAGGTGCTGATAAGTAACAGAGCCAGGAGACGCTTAGGCCTCGCATACTGGGAGCGTGAACTCCAAGAGAAGGCCCTACCACAAGGTCAGCCAGTGCAGGACAGAGACAAAGTTAGGCCTAGCTCCAGGCAGGTCAGAAACTTACTACGCAGAGGCAAGAAACAGGAGGCCCTACACCCGCTCATTGGGGAGGATCCTGATATGCACCCTTCACCCTACAGTGCTCCGGGATGTGCCTGAATTTCCACCAGTAAAAGGTACTGAAGTGACTACCGTGTCCGTTCCCGTTCTTGGTCTGACCCAGCTGGGTCTTGCCTGTCCTGCATTCCCCCTGCATACGCTGCCCTGAGACCTAGCTCCACCTGTGGGGAGCTATACCATTGAGCTGCCTTATTACGGGACTCAGTGGACTGCTGCAGCGCTGGTGCTTCTCACCAGATACCACAGGTGGCGTCACGAACTCTTATAAAATTAACAATTATCCACCCTTTTAAAGAGTGACCCCAGGGTACGGGCCAGGGAGCCGACCACCGCGACATCCCCAAGGCCAGGCAAAGGCCCGGGTACTGAGTCATCCCCATCCCCTGGGCTAGTCACATCCTCCTCCACCTCCTCTGCTGACCTCATCGACTGGCTGACTGTGGGTTGACAGTAAGTGGGATCTCCAACCTCGTCATCATCACCCTGTGTGTTCTCACACCCATCGTCCTCAGAGCCAACCTCTTCCTGCCCTGACCGAAAAGTCAAGTTGTCGCTCCAATCAGGTATTTGAGTCTCATCATCATCTTCCTCATTGTCTCCACCAACAGGAGTTACAGTTTGGGAACAAGGGTCTACATTATGCTCAGAACCTTCTTCATCTGGTCCTGGATCCGACTTATAAAGATTCTGGGCATCAGTGCAGATCATTTCCTCGTCTGGATTAACAGAAGCTCTGGAGTAGACCTCCGTTTCTCAGGCTATAGTATGAGTAAACAGCTGTGCAGACTCAACCATCTGTGTTACCCCATACTCAGAAGGGCAGCTGGAGACTTGGGAGCTGTGAGGAAGCAAGTGCGATTGGGGTGACACCTCTGAGGACTGGAGTATTTGTGATGTTGAAGTTGAGGTGGAGGAGAGCCCACTTGAAGGAGCACTTGATATCCGTTGAAGCACCTGCTGTTTTTGTGCCTCATCTGGAATTTGTAGCGATTGGCGTGGCTGTAAGAAAGGGATCTTATCACATTGTCCACAAAAAAAAGTCGACATCTTAGTTTGGCTGGAAGATGGACTTTCTTCTGCAGATGTTACTCCCCCCCCCCCCACTGCGGGGGGGCTCGACCCACCAGCGGACGGGCACCAGTATTGGGAGAGGGGGGGGCTGGCCGTCAGGGTCCACCGCGGCTCTGGCACGAACCCAGCGACACGGAGGTGGCACGGGCAGGAACGGACTGGCCGGGTCGGCTTCGCACTTCTTTGCTTTTAGAAGGGCATGGCATGCCTATATCTGTGTCTCTGCCTCCTTTTACTCCTCCACCTCTTTTCTTTTCACATGACTATATGTACTTGTCACTTTTCCATGTATTAGTTGTGTCTTCTGAGCAGTTTGTCAGGTTTTGGACACCTTTGAAGGTGTTTTCTATGTGTTTCTATGTGTTTTTGTTTGCCTGCCATTGGTTTTAATGGTGTTCATAGGTGTTCGACAAACAGTTCGACGAACAGTTGGGCGAACACACGGGTGTTCGACGAACCGAACCGAACTCGAACACTACGGGGGTGGCTCAACACTAGTCGCAGTGGAAGAAAAAGACAATATCAATGCGGCGTAGAAGAGAAGTGTAGGTCACAGTAGCTTAACAAGATGGTTTAAATGCCAATTGAAAGAGTGGTGGAGGTTGCAGTGAGTAAAAAAAATATACCAATGCCCGTGGAAGAGACATGGAGGACACAGTAACTTAACAAGACTGTTTTAATGCCCCTTGGAATAGACGTGGAGGTCACAGTAACTTAACAAGATGGTTTTAATGCCCCTTGGAAGAGTGATGGAGGTTACAGTGGAATAAAAAGACAATATCAATGTCCCCGTGGAAGAGACGTGGAGGTCAGAGTAGCTTAACAAGATGGTTTTAATGCCCCTTGGAAGAGTCGTGGAGGTCGCAGTGGAATAAAAAGAAAATATAAATGCCCAATGGAAGAGACGTGGAGGACACAGTAGCTTAACAATGCGGTTTTAATGCCCATTGGAAGTGTGATGGAGGTCGAAGTGGAATAAAAAGACAATATCAATGCCCCTTGGAAGAGTGGTGGAAGTCGCAGTGGAAGAAAAAGACAATATCAATGCCCCGTGGAAGAGACGTGGAGGTCAGAGTAGCTTAACAAGACGGTTTTAATGCCCATTGGAACAGTGGTGGAGGTCCCAGTGGAATAAAAAGAAAATATAAATGACCAGTGGAAGAGACGTAGAGGATACAGTAGCTTAACAATGCGGTTTAAATGCCCATTGGAAGAGTGGTGGAGGTCGCTGTGGAATAAAAATACAATATCAATGCCCCGTGGAAGAGACGTGGAGGTCACAGGAGCTTAACAAGATGGTTTTAATGCCCCTTGGAAGAGTGGTGGAAGTCGCTGTGGAATAAAAAGACAATACTAATGCCCCGTGGAAGAGATGTGGAGGACACAGTAGCTTAAAATGCGGTTTTAATGCCCCTTGGAAGATCTGTGGAGTTCAGAGTGCTTTAACAAGATGGTTTTAATGCCCTTTGGAAGAGACGTGGAGGTCACAGTAGCTTAAAAAGACGGTTTTAATGCCCCTTGGAAAAGTGGTGGAGGTTACAGAGGAATAAAAGGACAATATCAATGCCCCTTGGAAGGGTGGTGGAGGTCGCAGTGGAATAAAAAGACAACATCGATGCCCCGTGGAGGAGACGTGGAGGTGACAGAAGCTTAGCAAGACGGTTTTAATGCCCCTTAAAAGTGTGGTGGAGGTCGCAGTGGAATAAAACGACAAAATCAATGCACCGTGGAAGAGTGGTGGAGGTTACAGTAACTTAACAAGACAGTTTTCATGCCCCTTGGAAGTGTGGTGGAGGTCGCAGTGGAATAAAACGACAATATCAATGCCCCGTAGAAGAGTGGTGGAGGTCGCAGTGGAATAAAAATACAATATCATTGCACCTGGGAAGACACGTGGAGATCACAGTATCTTAACAAGACGGTTTTAATGCACCTTAAAAATGAGGTGGAGGTCGCAGTGGAATAAAACGACAAAATCAATGCACCATGGAAGAGTGGTGGAGGTCACAGTAGCTTAACAAGACCGTTTTCATGATCCTTGGAAGTATGGTGGAGGTCGCAGTGGAATAAAACGACAATATCAATGCCCCGTGGAAGAGTGGTGGAGGTCGCAGTGGAACAAAATGACAATATCAATGCCCCGTGGAAGAGACGTGGAGGTCACAGTAGCTTAACAAGACGGTTTTAATGCCCCATGGAAGTGTGGTGGAGGTCGCAGTGTAATAAAAAGACAATATCATTGCCCGTGGAAGAGAACTTGAGGTCATAGTAGCTTAATAAGACGGTTGTAATGCCCCTTGGAAGAGTGGTGAAGGTCGCAGTGGAATAAAAAGACAATATCAATGCTCCAGGGAAGAGACGTGGAGATCACAACGGTTTTAATGCCCCTTGGAAGAGACGTGGAGGTCACAACAGCTTAAAAAGATGGTTTTAATGCCCCTTGGTAGAGGTTACAGTGGAATAAAAAGACAATATCAATGCCCCGTGGAAGAGACGTGGAGATCACAGTAGCTTAACAAGACGGTTTTAATGCCCCTTGGAAGAGCTGTGGAGTTCAGAGTGGTTCAACAAGACGGTTTTAATGCCCCTTGGAAGAGACGTGGAGATCACAGTAGGTTTACAAGACGGTTTTAATGCCCCTTGGAAGAGCGGTGGAGGTCGCAGTGGAATACAAAGACAATATCAATGCCCCTTGGAAGAGACGTGGAGGTCACAGTAGCTTAACATGATGGTTTTATTGCCCCTTGGAAGAATGGTGGAGGTCGCAGTTTATTAAAAAGACAATATCAATGCCCAGTGGAAGAGACGTGGAGGTCACAGGCGTTTAACAAGACAGATTTAATGCCCCTTGAAAAAGTGGTGGAGGTCGCAGTGGAATAAAAAATAATATCAATGCCCCTTGGAAGAGTGGTGGAGGTCGCAGTGGAATAAAAAGACAATATCAATGCCCCGTGGAAAAGACGCGGAGGTCACAGTAGCTTAACAATACAGTTTTAATGCCCCATGGAAGAGTGGTGGAGGTCGCAGTGAAATAAAAAGACAACATCAATGCCCCTTGGAAGAGACGTGAAAATCACAGTAGTTTAACAAGATGGTTTTAATGCCCCTTGGACGAGTGGTGGAAGTTACAGTGGAATAAAAACACAATATCAATGCCAGTAGAAGAGACATGGAGGTCACAGTAGCTTAACAAAATGGTTTAATGCCCCTTGGAAGAGAGGTGGAGGTCGCAGTGGAATAAAAAGACAATATCAATGCCCCTTGGAAGAGTGGTGGACGTCGCAGTGGAGGAAAAAGACAACACCAATGCCCCGTGGAAGAGACGTGGAGATCACAGTAGCTTAACAAGATGGTTTAAATGCCCTTTGGAAGAGTGGTGGAGGTCGCAGTGGAATAATAAGACAATATCAATGCCCCTTGGAAGAGTGGTGGACGTCGCAGTGGAGGAAAAAGACAACACCAATGCCCCGTGGAAGAGACGTGGAGGTCACAGTAGCTTAACAAGATTTTTTTAATGCTCCTTGGAAGTGTGGTGGAGGTTGCAGTGGAATAAAACGACAATATCAATGCCCCGTGGAAGAGTGGTGGAGGTCACAGTAGCATAATAAGACTTCTTTAATGCCACTTTGAAATGTGGTGGAGGTCGCAGTGGAATAAAACGACAATATCAATGCCCCGTGAAAGAGTGGAGGAGGTCACAGTGGAATAAAATGACAATATCAATGCCCCGTGAAAGAGACGTGGAGGTCACAGTAGCTTAACAAGACAGTTTTAATGCCCCTTGAAACTGTGGTGGAGGTTGTAGTGGAATAATAAGACAATATCAATACCCCGTGGAAGAGACATGGAGGTCACAGTAGCTTAACATGATGGTTTTATTGTCCCTTGGAAGAGTGGTGGAGGTTGCAGTGGAATAAAAAGATAATATCAATGCCCCTTGAAAGAGTGGTGAAGGTCGCAGTGGAATAAAAAGACAATATCAATGCCCCGTGGAAGAGACGTGGAGGTCACAGTAGCTTAACAAGACAGATTAAATGTCCCTTGGAAGACTGGTGGAGGTCGCAGTGGAATAAAAAGACAATATCAATGCCCCGTGGAAGAGACGTGGAGGTCACAGTAGCTTAACAAGATGGTTTTAATGCCCCTTGGAGGAGTGATGGAGGATACAGTGGAATAAACACCCAATATCAATGCCCGTGGAATATACGTGGAGGTCACAGTAGCTTAACCAGATGGTTTTAATGCTCCTTGGAAGTGTGGTGGAGGTTGCAGTGGATTAAAACGACAATATCAATGCCCCGTGGAAGAGTGGTGGAGGTCACAGTAGCATAATAAGAGTTCTTTAATGCCACTTTGAAATGTGGTGGAGGTCGCAGTGGAATAAAACGACAATATCAATGCCCCGTGAAAGAGTGGAGGAGGTCACAGTGGAATAAAATGACAATATCAATGCCCCATGAAAGTGACGTGGAGGTCAAAGTAGCTTAACAAGACGGTTTTAATGCCCCTTGAAAGTGTGGTGGAGGTTGTAGTGGAATAAAACGACAATATCAATGCCCCGTGGAAGAGTAGTGGAGGTCGCAGTGGAATAAAATTACAATATCTATGCCCCATGGAAGAGACGTGGAGGTCACAGTAGCTTTACAAGACGGTTTTAATGCCCCTTGGAAGAGCGGTGGATGTTGCAGTGGAATAAAAAGACAATGTCAATGTCCACTGGAAGAGACTTGGAGGTTACAGCAGGGTAACAAGATGGTTTTAATGCCCCTTGAAAGAGTGTGGAGGTCGCAGTGGAATAAAAAGACAATACCAATGCCCATTGGCAGAGTGGTGGAGGTCGTAGTGGAATAAAAAGACAATATAAATTTCCTGTGGAAGAGACGAGGATTTCACAGTAGCTTAACAAGATGATTTTAATGCCCCTTGGAAGAACTGTGGAGTCCAAAGTCGTTTAACAAGATGATTTTAATGCCCCTTGGAAGAGACGTGGAGATGACAGTAGATTAACAAGATGGTTTCAATGTTCCTTGGAAGACTGGGGGAGGTTACAGTAGAATAAAGAGACAATATGAATGCCCTGTGGAAGAGACGTGGAGGTCACAGTAGCTTAAAAAATGGTTTTAATGCCCCTTGGAAGAGAGGTGGAGGATGCAGTGGAATAAAAAGACAATATCAATGCCCCTTGGAAGAGTGGTGGAGGTCGCAGTGGAAGAAAAAGACAACACCAATGCCCCGTGGAAGAGACGTGGAGGTCACAGTAGCTTAACAAGATGGTTTAAATGCCCCTTGGAAGAGTGGTGGAGGTCGCAGTGGAATAATAAGACAATATCAATACCCCGTGGAAGAGACGTGGAGGTCACAGTAGCTTAACTTGATGGTTTTATTGCCCCTTGGAAGAGTGGTGGAGGTTGCAGTGGAATAAAAAGATAATATCAATGCCCCTTGAAAGAGTGGTGGAGTTCGCAGTGGAATAAAAAGACAATATCAATGCCCCGTGGATGAGACGTGGAGGTCACAGTAGCTTAACAAGACAGATTAAAAATCCCTTGGAAGATTGGTGGAGGTCGCAGTGGAATAAAAAGACAATATCAATGCCACGTGGTAGAGACGTGGAGGTCACAGTAGCTTAACAAGACGGTTTTAATGCCCCTTGGATGAGTGGTGGAAGTTACAGTGGAATAAAAACCCAATATCAATGCCCCTTGGAATATACGTGGAGGTCACAGTAGCTTAACAAGATGGTTTTAATGCCCAATGGAAGAGTGGTGGAGGTAGCAGTGGAATAAAGAGACAATATCAATGCCCCGTGGAAGAGATGTGGAGGTCACAGTAGCTTAACAAGATGGTTTTAATGCCCCTTGGAAGAGTGGTGGAGGTCGCAGTGGAATAAAAAGAAAATATCATTGCCCCTTGGAGGAGTGGTGGAGGTCGCAGTGGAATAAAAAGACAAAGTCAATGCCCGGTGGAAGAGACTTGGAGGTCACAGTAGCTTAACAAGATGGTTTTAATGCCCCTTGGAACAGCTGTGGAGTTCAGAGTGGTTTAGCAAGACTTTTTTTAATGCCCCTTGGAAGAGACGTGGAGGACAAAGTAGCTTAACAAGACTGTTTTAATGCCCCTTGTCAGGGAGGTGGGGGTTACAGTAGAATAAAATAACAATATCAATTTCCCGTGGAAGAGACGTGGAGGTCACATTATCTCAACAAGACGGTTTTAATGCCCCTTGGAAGTGTGATGGAGGTCTCAGTGGAATAAAAAGATAATATCAATGACACTTGGAAGAGTAGTGGAGGTCGCAGTGGAAGAAAAAGACAATATCAATGCCGCGTAGAAGAGAAGTGTAGGTAACAGTAGCTTAACAAGACGGTTTAAATGCCACTTGAAAGAGTGATGGAGGTTGCAGTGGAATAAAAAAAATATATCAATGCTCGTGGAAGATTCATGGAGGTCACAGTAACTTAACAAGGCTGTTTTAATGCCCAATGGAAGAGCTGTGGAGTTCAGAGTGGTTTAACAAGACAGTTTTAATGCCACTTGGAAGAGACGTGGAGGTGACAGTAGCTTACCAAGAAGATTTTAATGCCCCTTGGTAGAGTGGTGGAGGTTACAGTGGAATGAAAAGACAATATCAATGCCCCTGGAAGAGACGTGGAGGTCACAGTAGCTTAACATGACGGTTTTAATGCCCCTTGGAAGTGGGGTGGAGGTCGCAGTGGAATAAAATGACAATATCAATGCCCCGGGGAAGAGACTTGAAGGTCACAGTATCTTAACAAAACGGTTTTAATACCCTTTGGTAGAGTGGTGGAGGTTACAGTGGAATAAAAAGGTAATATCAATGCCCCGTGGAAGAGACGTGGAGATCACATTAGCTTTACAAGACTGTTTTAATGCCCCTTGGAAGAGTGGTGGAGGTCGCAGTAGAATACAGAGACAATATCAATGGCCCTTGGAAGAGACGTGGAGGTCACAGTAGCTTAACATGATGGTTTTATTACCCCTTGGAAGAGTGGTGGAGGTCGCAGTGGAATTAAAAGACAAAATCAATGCCCCTTGGAAGAGTGGTGGAGGTCGCAGTTTATTAAAAAGACAATAACAATGCCCATGGGAAGAGACGTGGAGGTCACAGTCGTTTAACAAGACAGATTTAATGCCCTTTGGAAGAGTGGTGGAGGACGCAGTGGAATAAAAAATAATATCAATGCCCCTTGGAAGAGTGGTGGAGGTCGCAGTCGAATAAAAAAACAATATCAATGCCCCGTGGAAGAGACGGGGAGGTCACAGTAGCTTAACAAGACAGATTAAATGTCCCTGGGTAAAGTGGTGGAGGTCGCAGTGGAATAAAAAGACAATATCAATGCCCAGTGGAAGAGACGTGGAGGTCACAGTAGCTTAACAAAACGTTTTTTATGCCCCTTGGAAGAGTGGTGGAGATCGCAGTTTAATAAAAAGACAATATCAATGTCCCTTGGAAGAGTGGTGGAGGTCACAGTGGAATAAAAATACAATATCAATGCCCCGTAGAAAAGACGTGGAGGTCACAGTAGCTTAACAATACAGTTTTAAAGCCCCTTGGAACAGTGGTGGAGGTCGCAGTGGAATAAAAAGACAATATCAATGCCCCGTGGAAGAGACGTGAAGATCACAGTAGCTTTACAAGACGGTTTTAATGTCCCCTGGAAGAGAGTTGGAGGTCGCAGTGGAAAACAAAGACAATATCAATGCCCCTTGGAAGAGTGGTGGAGGTCACAGTGGAATAAAAAGACAATATCAATACCCCGTGGAAAAGACGTGGAGGTCACAGTAGCTTAACAATACAGTTTTAATGCCCGTGGAACAGTGGTGGAGGTCTCAGTGGAATAAAAAGACAATATCAATGCCCCTTGGAAGAGACGTGGAAATCACAGCAGCTTAACAAGATGGTTTTAATGCTCCTTGGATGAGTGGTGGAAGTTACAGTGGAATAAAAACACAATAGCAATGCCAGTAGAAGAGACGTGGAGGTCACAGTAGCTTAACAAGACGGTTTTAATGCCCCTTGGAAGAGTGGTTGAGGTCGCAGTGGAATAAAAAGACAATATCAATGCCCAGTGGAAAAGACGTGGAGGTCACAGTAGCTTAACAAGACGGTTTTAATGCCCCTTGGAAGAGCTGTGGAGTTCAGAGTGGTTTAATAAGACGGTTTTAATGCCCCTTGGAAGAGACGTGAAGGTGACAGTAGCTTAACAAGATGGTTTTATTGCCCCTTGGAAGTGTGGTGGAGGTCGCAGTGGAATAAAAAGACAATATCAATGCCCCGTGGAAGAGACGTGAAGATCACAGTAGCTTTACAAGACGGTTTTAATGCCCCCTGGAAGAGAGGTGGAGGTCGCAGTGGAAAACAAAGACAATATCAATGCCCCTTGGAAGAGTGGTGGAGGTCACAGTGGAATAAAAAGACAATATCAATACCCCGTGGAAAAGACGTGGAGGTCACAGTAGCTTAACAATACAGTTTTAATGCCCCTTGGAACAGTGGTGGAGGTCTCAGTGGAATAAAAAGAGAATATCAATGCCCCTTGGAAGAGACGTGGAAATCACAGCAGCTTAACAAGATGGTTTTAATGCTCCTTGGATGAGTGGTGGAAGTTACAGTGGAATAAAAACACAATATCAATGCCAGTAGAAGAGACGTGGAGGTCACAGTAGCTTAACAAGACGGTTTTAATGCCCCTTGGAAGAGTGGTTGAGGTCGCAGTGGAATAAAAAGACAATATCAATGCCCAGTGGAAAAGACGTGGAGGTCACAGTAGCTTAACAAGACGGTTTTAATGCCCCTTGGAAGAGCTGTGGAGTTCAGAGTGGTTTAATAAGACGGTTTTAATGCCCCTTGGAAGAGACGTGAAGGTGACAGTAGCTTAACAAGATGGTTTTATTGCCCCTTGGAAGTGTGGTGGAGGTCGCAGTGGAATAAAAAGACAATATCAATGCCCCGTGGAAGAGTGGTGGAGATCACAGTAGCTTAACAAGACTTTTTTAATGCCCCTTTGAAATGTGGTGGAGGTCGCAGTGGAATAAAACGACAATATCAATGCGTCGTGAAAGAGTGGTGGAGGTCGCAGTGGAATAAAATGACAATATCAATGCCCCGTGAAAGAGACGTGGAGGTCACAGTTGCTTAACAAGACGGTTTTATTGCCCCTTGGAAAAGTGGTGGAGGTTACAGTGGATTAAAAAGACAATATCAATGCCCTGTGGAAGAGACATGGAGATCACAGTAGCTTTACAAGACGGTTTTAATGCAACATGGAAGAGTGGTGGAGGTCACAGAGGAAAACAAAGACAATATCAATGCCCCTTGGAAGAGACGTGGAGGTCACAGTAGCTTAACATGATGGTTTTATTGCCCCTTTGAAGAGTGGTGGAGGTCGCAGGGAATAAAACGACAATATCAATGCCCCGTGAAAGAGTGGTGGAGGTCGCAGTGGAATAAAAAGCCAATATCAATGCCACGTGGAAGAGACGTGGAGGTCAAAGTAGCTTAACAAGACAGATTAAATGTCCCTGGGAAAAGTGGTGTAGGTAGCAGTGGAATAAAAAGACAATATCAATGTCCCGTGGAAGAGTAGTGGAGATCGCAGTTGATTAAAATTGCAGTATAAATGCCCCATGGAAGAGACGTGGAGGTCACAGTAGCTTAACAAGGCATTTTAATGTCCCTTGGAAGAGTGGTGGAGGTCGCAGTGGAATAAAAAGACAATATCAATGCCCGTGGAAGAGACGTTGAGGTCATAGTAGCTTAACAAGACACTTTTAATGCCCCTTGGTAGAGGGGTGGAGGTCGCATTGTAAAAAAAAGACAATATCAATGCTCCGTGGAAGAGATGTGGAGATCACAGTAGCTTAACAAGAGGGTTTTATTGCCCCTTGGAAGAGCTGTTGAGTTCAGAGTGGTTCAACAACACGGTTTTAATGCTCCTTGGAAGAGACGTGGAGGTCACAGTAGCTTAACAACACGGTTTTAATGTCCCTTGGAAAAGTAGGGGAGGTTACAGTGGAATAAAAAGACAATATCAATGCCCCGTGGAAGAGACGTGGAGGTCACAGTAGCTTTACAAGACGGCTTTAATGCCCCTTGGAAGAGCGATCGAGATCGCAGTGGAATAAAAAGACAATATCAATGTCCAGTGGAAGAGAGTTGGAGGTTACAGCAGCTTAAGAATATGGTTTTAACGACCCTTGTAAGAGTGTGGAGGTCGCAGTGGAATAAAAAGACAATATAAATTTCCCCTTGGAAGAGACGTGGAGGTCACAGTAGCTTAAAAAGACGGTTTTAATGCCCCTTGGAAAAGTGGTGGAGGTTACAGTGGTATAAAAAGACAATATCAATGCCCATTGAAAGAGTGGTGGAGGTTGCAGTGGAATAAAAAGACAATATCAAAGCCACTTGGAAAAGACGTGGAGGTCACAGTAGCTTAACAAGATGGTTTTAATGCCCCTTAGAAGAGTGGTGGAGGTTACATTGGACTAAAAAGACAATATCAATGCCCCTTGGAAGAGCTGTGGAGTTCCGAGTGGTTTAACAATACTGTTTTAATGCCCCTTGGAAGAGACGTGGAGGAGACAGTAGCTTAACAAGACAATTTTAATGCCCCTTGGTAGAGTGGTGGAGGTTACAGTGAAATAAAAAGACAATATCAATGCCACGTGGAAAAGACGTGGAGGTCACAGTAGCTTAACAAGACGGTTTCAATGCCCCTTAGAAGAGTGGTGGAGGTTACATTGGAATAAAAAGACAATATCAATGCCCCGTGAAAGGGACGTGGAGGTCCCAGTAGATTTACAAGACGGTTTTAATGCCCCTTCGCACATCGGAGGAGTTCGTAGTGGAATAAAAAGACAATATCAATTCCCCTTGGAAGAGACGTGGAGATCACAGTAGCTTAACAAGACTGTTTTTATGCCCCTTGGAAGAGAGGTGGAGGTCGCAGTGGAATAAAAAGACAATATCAATACCCCGTAGAAGAGACGTGGAGGTCACAGTAGCTTAACAAGACGGTTTTAATACCCCTTGGAAGACTGGTGGAGGTCTCTGTGGAATAAAAAGAAAATATCAATGCCCAGGGGAAGAGACGTGGAGGTCACAGTAGCTTAACAATGCGGTTTTAATGCCCCTCGGAAGAGCTGTGGAGTTCAGAGTGGTTTAGTAAAATGGTTTTAATGCCCCTTGGAAGAGACGGGGAGGTCACAGTAGCTTTAAAAGACGGTTTTAATGCCCCTTGGAAAAGATGTGGATTTCAGAGTGGTTTAACAAGACGGTTTTAATGCCCCTTGGAAGAGACGTGGAGGTCACAGTAGCTTAACAAGACGGTTTTAATGCCCGTGAGAAGAGTGGTGGAGGTTACAGTGGAATAAAAAGACAATATCAATGCCCCCTGGAAGAGACGTGGAGGTCACAGTAGCTTTACAAGACTGTTTTATTGCCCCTTGGAAGATCGGTGGAGGTCGCAGTGGAAAAAAAAGACATTATCAATGTCCAGTGGAAGAGACTTGGAGGTCATAGCAGCTTAATAAGACGGTTTTCATGCCCCTTGGAAGAGTGTGGAGGTCGCAGTGGATTAAAAAGACAATATCAATGCCCCTTGGAAGAGACGTGGAGATCACAGTAGCTTAACAAGACGGTTTTAATGCCCCTTGGACAAGTGGTGGATGTTACAGTGGAATAAAAACACAATATCAATGCCCCATAGAAGAGAAGTGGAGGTCACAGTAGCTTAACAAGACGGTTTCAATGCCCCTTGGAAGATTGGTGGAGGTCGCAGTGAAATAAAAAGACAATATCAATGCCCCGTGGAAGAGTTGTGGAGGTCACAGTAGCTTAACAAGATGGTTTTAATGCCCCTTGGCAGAGTGGTGGAGGTCGCTATGGAATAAAAAGAAAATATTAATGCCCCGTGGAAGAGATGTGGAGAACACAGTAGCTTAAAATGCGGTTTTAATGCCCCTTGGAAAAGTGGTGGAGGTTACAGTGGAATAAAACGAAAAAACCAATGCACAGTGGAAGAGTGGTGGAGGTCACAGTAGCTTAACAAGACAGTTTTCATGCCCCTTGGAAGAGAGGTGGAGGTCGCAGTGGAATAAAAAGACAATATCAATGCCCCGTAGAAGAGACGTGGAGGTCACAGTAGCTTAACAAGACAGTTTTAATACCCCTAGGAAGACTGGTGGAGGTCTCTGTGGAATAAAAAGAAAATATCAATGCCCAGGGGAAGAGACGTGGAGGTCACAGTAGCTTAACAATGCGGTTTTAATGCCCCTCGGAAGAGCTGTGGAGTTCAGAGTGGTTTAGTAAAATGGTTTTAATGCCCCTTGGAAGAGACGGGGAGGTCACAGTAGCTTTAAAAGACGGTTTTAATGCCCCTTGGAAGAGAGGTGGAGGTCGCAGTGTAATAAAAAGACAATATCAATGCCCCTTGGAAGAGACGTGGAGATTACAGTATCTTAAAAAGACGGTTTTAATACCCCTTGGATGAGTGGTTGAGGTTACAGTGGAATAAAAACACAATATCAATGCCCTGTAGAAGAGACGTGGAGATCACAGTAGCTTAAGAAGACCGTTTTAATTCCCCTTGGAAGAGTGGTGGAGGTTGCAGTGGAATAAAACGTCAACGTCAATGCCCCTTGGAAGAGTGGTGGAGGTCGCAGTGGAATAAAAAGACAAAATCAATGCCCCGTGGAAAAGACGTGGAGGTCACAGTAGCTTAACAAGACGGTTTTAATGCCCCTTGGAAGAGTGGTGGAGGTCGCTGTGGAATAAAAAGACAATATCAATGCCCAGGGGAAGAGACGTGGAGGTCACAGTAGCTTAACAATGCGGTTTTAATGCCCCTTGGAAAAGATGTGGATTTCAGAGTGGTTTAACAAGACGGTTTTAATGCCCCTTGGAAGAGACGTGGAGGTCACAGTAGCTTAACAAGACGGTTTTAATGCCCGTGAGAAGAGTGGTGGAGGTTACAGTGGAATAAAAAGACAATATCAATGCCCCCTGGAAGAGACGTGGAGGTCACAGTAGCTTTACAAGACTGTTTTATTGCCCCTTGGAAGATCGGTGGAGGTCGCAGTGGAAAAAAAAGACATTATCAATGTCCAGTGGAAGAGACTTGGAGGTCATAGCAGCTTAATAAGACGGTTTTCATGCCCCTTGGAAGAGTGTGGAGGTCGCAGTGGATTAAAAAGACAATATCAATGCCCCTTGGAAGAGACGTGGAGATCACAGTAGCTTAACAAGACGGTTTTAATGCCCCTTGGACAAGTGGTGGATGTTACAGTGGAATAAAAACACAATATCAATGCCCCATAGAAGAGAAGTGGAGGTCACAGTAGCTTAACAAGACGGTTTCAATGCCCCTTGGAAGATTGGTGGAGGTCGCAGTGAAATAAAAAGACAATATCAATGCCCCGTGGAAGAGTTGTGGAGGTCACAGTAGCTTAACAAGATGGTTTTAATGCCCCTTGGCAGAGTGGTGGAGGTCGCTATGGAATAAAAAGAAAATATTAATGCCCCGTGGAAGAGATGTGGAGAACACAGTAGCTTAAAATGCGGTTTTAATGCCCCTTGGAAAAGTGGTGGAGGTTACAGTGGAATAAAACGAAAAAACCAATGCACAGTGGAAGAGTGGTGGAGGTCACAGTAGCTTAACAAGACAGTTTTCATGCCCCTTGGAAGAGAGGTGGAGGTCGCAGTGGAATAAAAAGACAATATCAATGCCCCGTAGAAGAGACGTGGAGGTCACAGTAGCTTAACAAGACAGTTTTAATACCCCTAGGAAGACTGGTGGAGGTCTCTGTGGAATAAAAAGAAAATATCAATGCCCAGGGGAAGAGACGTGGAGGTCACAGTAGCTTAACAATGCGGTTTTAATGCCCCTCGGAAGAGCTGTGGAGTTCAGAGTGGTTTAGTAAAATGGTTTTAATGCCCCTTGGAAGAGACGGGGAGGTCACAGTAGCTTTAAAAGACGGTTTTAATGCCCCTTGGAAGAGAGGTGGAGGTCGCAGTGTAATAAAAAGACAATATCAATGCCCCTTGGAAGAGACGTGGAGATTACAGTATCTTAAAAAGACGGTTTTAATACCCCTTGGATGAGTGGTTGAGGTTACAGTGGAATAAAAACACAATATCAATGCCCTGTAGAAGAGACGTGGAGATCACAGTAGCTTAAGAAGACCGTTTTAATTCCCCTTGGAAGAGTGGTGGAGGTTGCAGTGGAATAAAACGTCAACGTCAATGCCCCTTGGAAGAGTGGTGGAGGTCGCAGTGGAATAAAAAGACAAAATCAATGCCCCGTGGAAAAGACGTGGAGGTCACAGTAGCTTAACAAGACGGTTTTAATGCCCCTTGGAAGAGTGGTGGAGGTCGCTGTGGAATAAAAAGACAATATCAATGCCCAGGGGAAGAGACGTGGAGGTCACAGTAGCTTAACAATGCGGTTTTAATGCCCCTTGGAAAAGATGTGGATTTCAGAGTGGTTTAACAAGACGGTTTTAATGCCCCTTGGAAGAGACGTGGAGGTCACAGTAGCTTAACAAGACGGTTTTAATGCCCGTGAGAAGAGTGGTGGAGGTTACAGTGGAATAAAAAGACAATATCAATGCCCCCTGGAAGAGACGTGGAGGTCACAGTAGCTTTACAAGACTGTTTTATTGCCCCTTGGAAGATCGGTGGAGGTCGCAGTGGAAAAAAAAGACATTATCAATGTCCAGTGGAAGAGACTTGGAGGTCATAGCAGCTTAATAAGACGGTTTTCATGCCCCTTGGAAGAGTGTGGAGGTCGCAGTGGATTAAAAAGACAATATCAATGCCCCTTGGAAGAGACGTGGAGATCACAGTAGCTTAACAAGACGGTTTTAATGCCCCTTGGACAAGTGGTGGATGTTACAGTGGAATAAAAACACAATATCAATGCCCCATAGAAGAGAAGTGGAGGTCACAGTAGCTTAACAAGACGGTTTCAATGCCCCTTGGAAGATTGGTGGAGGTCGCAGTGAAATAAAAAGACAATATCAATGCCCCGTGGAAGAGTTGTGGAGGTCACAGTAGCTTAACAAGATGGTTTTAATGCCCCTTGGCAGAGTGGTGGAGGTCGCTATGGAATAAAAAGAAAATATTAATGTCCCGTGGAAGAGATGTGGAGAACACAGTAGCTTAAAATGCGGTTTTAATGCCCCTTGGAAAAGTGGTGGAGGTTACAGTGGAATAAAACGAAAAAACCAATGCACAGTGGAAGAGTGGTGGAGGTCACAGTAGCTTAACAAGACAGTTTTCATGCCCCTTGGAAGTGTGGTGGAGGTCGCAGTGGAATAAAACAACAATATCACTGCCCCGTGAAAGAGTGGTGGAGATCGCAGTGGAATAAAATGACAATATCAATGCCCCGTGGAAGAGACGTGGAGGTCACAGTAGCTTAACAAGACGGTTTTAATGCCCCTTGGAAGTGTGGTGGAGTTCGCATTGGAATAAATCGACAATATCAATGCCCCGTGGAAGAGTGGTGGAGGTCGCAGTGGCATAAAATGACAATATCAATGCCCCGTGGAAGAGACGTTGAGGTCACAGTAGCTTAACAAGACGGTTTTATTGCCCCTTGGAAGAGTGGTGGAGGTCGCAGTGGAATAAAAAGACAATATCTTTGCCCGTGGAAGAGACCTTGAGGTCATAGTAGCTTAACAAGACGGTTTTAATGCCCCTTGGTAGAGTGGTGGAGGTCGCAGTGGAATAAAAATACAATATCAATGACCCCTTGGAAGAGACGTGGAGATCACAGTAGCTTAATAGGACGGTTTTAATGCCCCCTGGACCAGTGGTGGAGGTTACAGTGGAATAAAAAAACAATATCAATGCCCCGTTGATGAGACGTGGAGGTCACAGTAGCTTAACAAGACGGTTTCAATGCCCCTTGGAAGAGTGGTGGAGGTCGCAGTGGAATAAAAATACAATATCAATGCCCCTTGGATGAGTGGTGATGGTCTCAGTGGAATAAAAAGACAATATCAATGCCCCGTGGAAGAGACGTGAAGGTCACAGTACATTAACAAGATGGTTTTAATGCACCCTGGAAGAGCTGTGGAGTCCAAAGTGGTCTAACAAGACGGTTTTAAAGCCCCTTGGAAGGGTGGTGGAGGTCGCTGTGGAATAAAAAGACAATATCAATGCTCCGTGGAAGAGACGTGGAGGTCACAGTAGTTTAACAATGCCATTTTAATGCCCCTCGGAAGAGCTGTGGAGTTCAGAGTGGTTTAACAAGATGGTTTCTATGCCCCTTGGAAGAATGGTGGAGGTCGCAGTGGAATAAAAAGACAATACCAATGCCCCGTGGAAGAGTGGTGGAGGTCACAGTGCAATAAAAAGACAATATCAATGCCCAGTGCAAGAGACGTGGAGGTCACAGTAGCTTAACAAGACGGATTTAATGCCCCTTGGAAGAGCTGTGGAGTTCAGAGTGGTTTTACAAGTCGGTTTTAATGCCCCTTGAATGAGACGTGGAGGTCAAAGTAGCTTAACAAGACGGTTTTAATGCCCATTGGAAAAGTAGTGGAGGTGACAGTGGAAAAAAAAGACAATATCAATGCCCCGTGGAAGAGACGTGGAGGTCACAGTAGCTTAGTAAGATGGATTTAATGCCCCTTGGAAGAGCTGTGGAGTTCAGAGGGGATTTACAAGACGGTTTTAATGCCCCTTGGATGAGACGTGGAGGTCACAGTAGCTTAACAAGACGCTTTTAATGACCCTTGGAAGAGTGGTGGAGGTTACAGTGGAGTAAATAGAAAATGTCAATGCCCCGTGAAAGAGACGTGGAGGTCACAAAAGATTAACAAGATGGTTTTAATGCCCCTTGGAAGAGTGGTGGAGGTCGCAGTGGAATAAAACGACAATATCAATGCCCCTTGAAAGAATGGTGGAGGTCGAAGTGTAATAAAAAGACAATATCAATTCCCCATGGAGGACACGTGGAAGTCACAGTACCTTAAAAAGACGGATTTAATGCCCCTTGGAAGAGTGGAGGAGGTAGCAGTGGAATAAAGAGACAATATCAATGCCTCGTGGAAGAGACATGGCGGTCACAATAGCTTAACAAGATGGTTTTAAAGCCCCTTGGGAGAGAGATGGAGATCACAGTAGCTTAACAAGATGGTTTTAATGCCCCTTGGAAGAGCTGTGGAGTTCAGATTGGTTTAACAAGACGGTTTTAATGTCCCTTGGAAAAGCAGTGGAGTTCAGAGTGGTTCAACAAGACAGTTTTAATGCCCTTTGGAAGAGACGTGGAGGTCACAGTAGCTTAAGAAGATGAATTTAATGCCCCTTGGAAGAGTAGTGGAGGTCACAGTAGAATAAAAAGACATTATCAATGTCCCGTTTAAAAGACGTGGAGGTCACAGTAGCTTAACAAGAAGGTTTTAATGACCCTTGGAAGAGTGGTGGAGGTCACAGTGGAATAAAAAGACAATATCAATGCCCCTTGGAAGAGACGTGGAGGTCACAGTAGCTTAACAAGACGGTTTTAATGCCCCTTGGAAGAGGTGTGGAGGTCACAGTAGATTAACAAGACGCTTTTAATGCCCCTTGGAAGAGTGGTGGACATCGCAGTGGAATAAAAAGACAATATCAATGCTCCATGGAAGAGACGGTGAGGTCACAGTAGCTTAATAAGACAGTTTTAATGCCCCTTGGAAGTGTGGTGGAGGTCGCAGTGGAATAAAAAGACAATATCAATGCCCCGTGGAAGAGACGTGGAGGTCACAATAGCTTAACGAGACGTTATTAATGCCCCTTTGAAGAGTGGTGGAGGTTGCAGTGGAAAAAAAAGACAATATCAAAGCTCCGTGGAAGAGACGTGGAGATTACAGTATCTTAACAAGACGGTTTTAATGCCCCTTGGAAAAGCTGTGGAGTTCAGAGTGGTTTAACAAGACGGTTTTAATGCACGTTGAAAGAGACGTGGTGGTCACAGTAGCTTAACACGACGGTTTTAATGCCCCTTAGAAGAGTGGTGGAGGTTACAGTGGAATAAAACAACAATATCAATGCCCCGTAGAAGAGACGTGGAGGTCACAGTACCTTAATAAGATGGTTTCAATGCCCCTTGGAAGAGTAATGGAGGTCGCAGTGGAATAAAAAGACAAAATCAATGCCCCGCGGAAGAGACGTGGAGGTCACAGTAGCTTAACAAGACGGTTTTAATGCCGCTTTCAAGAGTGGTGGAGGTCGCAGTGGAATAAAAAGACAATATCAATTCCCCGTGGAAAGACGTGGAGGTCACAGTAGCTTAACAAGACGGTTTTAATGCCGCTTGGAAGAGCTGTGGAGTTCAGAGTGGTTTAACAAGACGGTTTTAATGCCCCTTGGAAGGGTGGTGGAGGTCGCTATGGAATAAAAAGACAATATCAATGCTCCGTGGAAGAGACGTGGAGGTCACAGTAGTTTAACAATGCCATTTTAATGCCCCTCGGAAGAGCTGTGGAGTTCAGAGTGGTTTAACAAGATGGTTTCAATTCCCCTTGGAAGAGTGTTGGAGGTCGCAGTGGAATAAAAAGACAATACCAATGCCCCGTGGAAGAGTGGTGGAGGCCGCAGTGGAATAAAAAGACAATATCAATGCCCCGTGGAAGAGACGTGGAGGTCACAGTAGCTTAACAAGACGGATTTAATGCCTCTTGGAAGAGCTGTGGAGTTCAGAGGGGTTTTACAAGATGATTTTAATGCCCCTTGGATGAAACATGGACGTCAAAGTAGCTTAACAAGACGCTTTTAATGCCCCTTGGAAGAGTGGTTGACGTCGCAGTGGAATAAAAAGACAATATCAATGCCCCGTGTAGGAGACGTGGAGGTCACAGTAGCTTAACAAGACAGTTTTAATGCCCCTTGGAAGAGCTGTGGAGTTCAGAGAGGTTTTACAAGACAGTTTTAATGCCTCTTGGATGAGATGTGGAGGTAACAGTAGCTTAACAAGACGGTTTTAATGCCCATTGGAAAAGCAGTGGAGGTGACAGTGGAATAAAAAGACAATATCAATGCTCCGCGGGAGAGATGTGTAGGTCAGAGTAGCTTAACAAGACGTTTTTAATTCCCCTTGGAAGTGTGGTGGAGGTCGCAGTGGAATAAAAAGGCAATATCAATGCCCCTTGGAAGATTGGTGGAGGTCGCAGTGGAAAAAAAAGACAATATCAATATCGCACAGAAGAGTCGTGGAGGTCACAGTAGCTTAACAAGAAGGTTTTAATGCCCCTTGGAAGGGTGAAGGAGGCAGCAGTGGTATAAACAGACAGCATCAAAGCCCCGTGGAAGAGACATGGAGGTCACAGTAGCTTTACAAAATGGTTTTAATGCAGTTTGGAAGAGCTGTGGAGTTCAGAATGGTTTAACAAGACGGTTATAATGCCCCTTGGAAGAGAGGTGGAGATCACAGTAACTTAACAAGATGGTTTTAATGCCCCTTGGAAGAGTGGTGGACGTTACAGTGGAATAAATAAAAAATATCAATGCCCCGTGGAAGAGACCTGGAGGTCACAGTAGCTTAGCAAGACGCATTTAATGCCCCTTGGAAGTGCTGTGGAGTTCAGAGGGGTTTTACAAAACGGTTTTAATGCCCCTTGGATGAGACGTGGAGGTCACAGTAGCTTAACAAGACGCTTTTATTGACCCTTGGAAGAGTGGTGGACGTCGCAGTGGAATAAAAAGACAATGTCAATGCCCCGTGGAAGAGAAGTGGAGGTCACAGTAGCTTAATAAGACAGTTTTAATGCACCTTGGAAAAGTAGTGGAGGTGATAGTTGTATAAAAAGACAATATCAATGCCCCGTGGAAGAGACGTGTAGGTCACAGTAGCTTAACAAGACGTTTTTAATGCCCCTTGGAAGTGTGGTGGAGATCGCAGTGGAATAAAAAGGCAATATCAATGCCCCTTGGAAGAGTGGTGGAGGTCGCAGTGGAATAAAAACACAATATCAATACCGCATGAAAGAGACGTGGAGGTCACAGTAGCTTAACAATACGGTTTTAATGCCCCTTGGAGGGGTGGTGGAGATCGCAGTGGAATAAAAAGACAATATCAAAGCACCGTGGAAGAGACATGGAGGTCACAGTAGCTTTACGAAACGGTTTTAATAACGTTTGGAAGAGCTGTGGAGTTCAGAGTGGTTTAACAAGATGGTTTTAATGCCCCTTGGAAGAGAGGTGGAGATCACAGTAACTTAACAAGATGGTTTTAATGACCCTTGGAAGAGTGGTGAAGGTTACAGTGGAGTAAATAGAAAATGTCAATACCCCATGAGAGAGACGTGGAGGTCACAAAAACTTAACAAGATGGTTTTAACGCCCCTTGGAAGAGTGGTGGAGGTCGCAGTGGAATAAAACGACAATATCCATGCCCCTTGAAAGAGTGGTGGAGGTCGCAGTGGAATAAAAAGACAATGTCAATGCCCCGTGGAAGAGAAGTAGAGGTCACAGTAGCTTAACAAGACAGTTTTAATGTCCCTTGGAAGAGTTCTGGAGTTCAGAGGGGTTTTACAACATAGTTTTAATGCCCCTTGGATGAGACGTGGAGGTAACAGTAGCTTATGAAGACAGTTTTAATGCACCTTGGAAAAGTAGTGGAGGTGATAGTTGTATAAAAAGACAATATCAATGCCCCGTGGAAGAGACGTGTAGGTCACAGTAGCTTAACAAGACGTTTTTAATGCCCCATGGAAGTGTGGTGGAGATCGCAGTGGAATAAAAAGACAATATCAATACCGCATGAAAGAGACGAGGAGGTCACAGTAGCTTAACAATACGGTTTTAATGCCCCTTGGGAGGGTGGAGGAGGTAGCAGTGGTATAAAAAGACAATGTCAAAGCACCGTGGAAAAGACATGGAGGTCACAGTAGCTTTACGAAATGGTTTTAATAACGTTTGGAAGAGCTGTGGAGTTCAGAATGGTTTAACAAGACGGTTTTAATGCCCCTTGGAAGAGAGGTGGAGATCACAGTAACTTAACAAGATAGTTTTAATTACCCTTGAAAGAGTGGTGGAGTTTACAGTGGAGTAAATAGAAAATATCAATGCCCCGTGAAAGAGACGTGGAGGTCACAAAAGCTTAACAAGATGGTTTTAACGCCCCTTGGAAGAGTGGTGGTAGTCGCAGTGAAATAAAACGACAATATCAATGCCCCTTGAAAGAGAGATGGAGGTCGCAGTGTAATAAAAAGACAATATCAATGCCCCATGGAGAAGACGTGGAAGTCACAGTACCTTAAAAAGACGGATTTAATGCCCCTTGGAAGAGTGGAGGAGGTAGCAGTGGAATAAAAAGACAATATCAATGCCTCGTGGAAGAGACATGGAGGTCACAGTAGCTTAACAAGATGGTTTTAAAGCCCCTTGGGAGAGAGATGGAGATCACAGTAGCTTAACAAGACGGTTTTAATGCCCCTTGGAAGAGCTGTGGAGTTCAGATTGGTTTAACAAGACGGTTTTAATGCCACTTGGAAAAGCAATGGAGTTCAGAGTGGTTCAACAAGTCAGTTTTAATGCCCTTTGGAAGAGACGTGGAGGTCACAGTAGCTTAAGAAGATGGATTTAATGCCCCTTGGAAGAGTAGTGGAGGTCGCAGTGGAATAAAAAGACATTATCAATGCCCCGTTTAAAAGACGTGAAGGTCACAGTAGCTTAACAAGAACGTTTTAATGCCCCTTGGAAGAGTGGTGGAGGTCACAGTGGAATAAAAAGACAATATCAATGCCCCTTGGAAGAGACGTGGAGGTGACAGTAGCTTAACAAGACGGTTTTAATGCCCCTTGGAAGATATGTGGAGTTCAGAGGTGTTTTACAAGACGGTTTTAATGCCCCTTGGATGAGATGTGGAGGTCACAGTAGATTAACCAGACGTTTTAATGCCCCTTGGAAGAATGGTGGACATCGCAGTGGAATAAAAAGACAATATCAAGGCCCCATGGAAGAGACGGTGAGGTCACAGTAGCTTAACAAGACAGTTTTAATGCCCCTTGGAAGTGTGGTGGAGGTCGCAGTGGAATAAAATGACAATATCAATTCCCCGTGGAAGAGATGTGGAGGTCACAGTAACTTAACGAGACGGTTTTAATGCGCATTTGAAAAGCTGTGGAGTTCAGAGTGGTTTAACAAGACGGTTTTAATGCCCGTTGAAAGAGACGTGGAGGTCACAGTAGCTTAACACGACGGTTTTAATGCCCACTAGAAGAGTGGTGGAGGTTACAGTGGAATAAAACGACAATATCAATGCACCGTAGAAGAGACGTGGAGCTCACAGTAGCTTAACAAGACGGTTTTAATGCCCCTTGGAAGAATGGTTGAGGTCGCAGTGGAATAAAAAGACAATATCAATGCCCTTTGGAAGATTGGTGGAGGTCGCAGTGGAATAAAAAGACAATATCAATGCCCCGTGAAAGAGGCGTGGAGGTCATAGTAGCTTAACAAGATGGTTTTAACGCCCCTTGGAAGAGTGGTGGAGGTCGCAGTGGAATAAAAAGACAAAATCAATGCCCTGTGGAAGAGACGTGGAGGTCACATTAGCTTAACAAGACGGTTTTAATGCTCCTTGAAAGAGTGGTGGAGGTCACTATGGAATAAGAAGACAATAGCAATGCCCCGTGGAAGAGATGTGGAGGTCACAGTAGCTTAACAATGCGGTTTTATTGCCCTTTGGAAGATCTGTGGAGTTCAGAGTGCTTTAGCAAGATGGTTTTAATGCCCTTTAGAAGAGACGTGGAGGTCACAGTAACTTAAAAAGATGGTTTTAATGCCCCTTGGAAAAGTGGTGGAGGTTACTGTGGAATAAAAAGACAATATCAATGAGCCTTGGAAAGACGTGGAGGTCACAGTAGCTTAACAAGACGGTTTTAAGGCCCCTTGGAAGAGCTGTGGAGTTCAGAGTGGTTTAACAAGACGGTTTTAATGCCCCTTGGAAGAGACTCGGAGGTGACAGTAGCTTTACAAGACGGTTTTCATGCCCCTTGGAAGTGTGGTGGAGGTCGCAGTGGAATAAAACGACAAAATCAATTCCCCGTGGAAGAGTGGTGGAGGTCGCAGTGGAATAAAATGACAATATCAATGCCCCGTGGAAGAGATGTGGAGGTCACAGTAGCTTAACAAGACGGTTTTATTGCCCCTTGGAAGTGTGGTGGAGGTCGCAGTGGAACAAAACGACAAAACCAATGCCCAGTGGAAGAGTGGTGGAGGTCGCAGTGGAAAAAAATGACAATATCAATGCCCCGTGGAAGAGATGTGGAGGTCACAGTAGCTTAAAAAGAAGGTTTTATTGCCCCTTGGAAGTGTGGTGGAGGTCGCATTGGAATAAATCGACAATATCAATGCCCCGTGGAGGAGTGGTGGAGTTCACAGCAGCTTAACAAGACGGTTTTCATGCCCCTCGGAAGTGTGGTGGAGGTGGCATTGGAATAAAACGTCAATATCAATGCCCCGTGGAAGAGTGGTGGAGGTCACAGTGGAATAAAATGACAACATCAATGCCCGTGGAAGAGACGTGGAGGTCACAGTAGCTTAACAAGACGGTTTTAATGCTCCTTGGAAGAGTGGTGGAGGTCGCAGTGGAATAAAAAGACAATATCAATGCTCTGGGGAAGAGACGTGGAGTTCACAGTAGCTTAACTAGACGGTTTTTATGCCCCTTGGAAGAGCTGTGGAGTTCAGAGTGGTTCAACAAGACGGTTTTAATGCCCCTTGGAAGAGACGTGGAGTTCACAGTAGCTTAACAAGATGGTTTTAATGCCCCTTGGACGAGTGGTGGAGGTTACAGTGGAATAAAAACACAATATCAATACCCCGCAGAAGAGACGTGGAGGTCACAGTAGCTTAACAAGACTGTGTTCATGCCCCTTGGAAGAGCAGTGGAGGTCACAGTAGCTTAACAAGATGGTTTTAATGCCCCTTGGTAGAGTGGTGGAGGTTAAAGTGGAATAAAAAGACAATATCAATGCCCCGTGGAAGGGACGTGGAGGTCACAGTAGCTTTACAAGACGGTTTTAATGCCCCTTGGAAGAGCAGTGGAGGTCGCAGTGGAATACAAAGACAATATCAATACCCCTTGGAAAAGATGTGGAGATCACAGTAGCTTAACAAGATGGTTTTATTGCCCCATGGAAAAGTGGTGGAGGTCGCAGTGGAATAAAAACACAATATCAATACCCCATAGAAGAGACGTGGAGGTCACAGTAGCTTAACAAGATGGTTTTAATGCCCCTTGGAAAAGTGGTGGAGGTCGCAGTGGAATAAAGAGTCAATATCAATGCCCCTTAGATGAGTGGTGGAGGTCGCAGTGGACTAAAAAGACAATATCAATGCCCCGTGGAAGAGACGTGAAGGTCACAGTAGCTTAACAAGATGGTTTTAATGACCCCTGGAAGAGCTGTGGAGTCCAAAGTGGTCTAACAAGACGGTTTTAATGCTCCTTGGAAGAGCTGTGGAGATTCGAGTGGTTTAACTAGACAATTTTAATGCCCCTTGGAAGAGACGTGGAGATCACAGTAGCTTAACAAGACGGTTTTAATGCCCCTTGGTAGAATGGTGGACGTCGCAATGGAATAAAAAAAACAATATCAATGCCCCTTGGTAGAGTGGTGGATGTCGCAATGGAATGAAAAGACAATATCAATGCCCCGTGGGAGATATGTGGAAGTCACAGTAGCTTAACAAGATGGTTTTAATACCCCTTGGAAGAGTGGTGGTGGTCGCACTGGAATAAAAAGATAATATCAATGCCATGTGAAAGAGACGTGGAGGTCACAGTAGCTTAACAAGACGGTTCTAATGCCCCTTGGAAGAGCTGTGGAGTTCAGAGAGGTTTAACAAGATGGTTTTAATGCCCCTTTAAGAGAAGTGGAGGTCACAGTATCTTAACAAGACGGTTTTAATGCCCCTTGGAAAAGTGGTGGAGGTCGCAGTGGATTAAAAAGATAATATCAATGCTCCGTGGAAGAGACGTGGAGGTCACAGTAGCTTAACAATGCTGTTTTAATGCTCCTTGGAAGAGTAGTGGACATCGTAGTGGAATAAAAAGACAATATCAATGCCCCGTGTTAGAGTGGTGGAGGTGGCAGTGGAATAAAAAGAAAATATCAATGCCCCGTGGTAGAGACGTGGAGGTCTCAGTGGAATAAAAAGACAATATCAATACCCCGTGGAAGAGACGTGGAGGTCACAGTTGCTTAGCAAGACAGATATAATGCCCCTTGGAAGAGCTGTGGAGTTCAGAGGGGTTTTACAAGACAGTTTAAATGCCCCTTGGATGAGTCGTGGAGGTCACAGTAGCTTAACAAGACAATTTTAATGCCCCTTGAAAGAACTGTGGTGTTCCGAGTGGTTTAACAAGACGATTTTAATGCCCCTTGGAAGAGACATGGAGGTCACAGTAGCTTATCAAGATGAACTTAATGCCCCTTGGAAGAGTGGTGGAGGTTACAGTGGAATAAAAAGACAAAATCAATACACCGTGGAAGAGACGTGGAGGTCACAGTAGCTTAACAAGACGGTTTTAATGCCCCTTGGTAGAATGGTGGACGTCGCAATGGAATGAAAAGACAATATCAATGCCCCTTGGTAGAGTTGGATGTCACAGTGGAATAAAAAGACAATCTTAATGCCCCGTGTAAGACATGTGGAGGTCACAGTAGCTTAACAAGACGGTTCTAATGCCCCTTGGAAGAGCTGTGGAGTTCAGAGAGGTTTAACAAGACGTTTTTAGTACATCTAGGAAGAGATGTGGTGGTCACAGTAGGTTAACAAGATGGTTTTAATGCCCCTTGGAAGAAAGGTGTAGTTTACTGTGGAATAAAAAGACAATATCAATCCCCCGTGGAAGAGACGTAGAGGTCACAGTAGCTTAACAAGACGGTTTTAATTCCCCTTGGTAGAGTGTTGGAAGTCGCAGTGGAAAAAAAAGACAATATCAATGTCCCGTGGAGGAGACATGGAAGTCACAATAGTTTAACAAGACAGATTTAAAGCCCCTTGGAAGAGTGGTGGAGGTCGCAGTGGAATAAAAAGACAATATCAATGCCCCGTGGAAGAGACGTGGAGGTCACAGTAGCTTAACAAGAAGGTTTTAAAGCCCCTTGGAAGAGCTGTGTAATTCAGAGTGGTTTAACAAGACGATTTTAATGCCCCTTGGAAGAGACGTGGAGGTCACAGTAGCTTAACAGGATGGATTTAATGCCCCTTGGAAGAGTGGTGGAGGTTACAGTGGAATAAAAAGACATTATCAATGCCTCTTTGTAGAGTGATGGATATCTTAGTGGAATAAAAAGACAATATCAATGCCCCACGGAAGAGATGTGGAGGTCACAGTAGCTTAACAAGACGGTTTTAATACCCTTGGTAGAGTGGTGGGTGTCGCAGTGGAATAAAAAGACAATATCTTTACCACGTGAATGAAACGTGGAGATCACAGTAGCTTATCAAGACGGTTCTAATGCCCCTTGGGAGAGCTGTGGAGTTCAGAGAGGTATACCAAGACAGTTTTAATACCTCTTGGAAGAGACGTGGAGGTCACAGTAGCTTAAAAAGACAGTTTTAAAGCCCCTTGGATGAAATGTGGAGTTTACAGTGGAATAAAAAGACAATATCAATGTCCCGTGGAAGAGACGTGGAGGTCACAGTAGCTTAACAGGACGGTTTTAATGCCCCTTAGAAGAGTGGTGGAGGTCGCATTGGAATAAATAAACAATATCAATGCACATTAGAAGAGTGGTGGAGGTCGCAGTGAAATAAAAAGACAATATCAATGCTCCGTGGAAGAGATGTGGAGGTCACAGTAGCTTAATAAGACGGCTTTAATGTCCCTTGGAAGAGTTGTGTATGTCGCAGTCTAATAAAAAGACAATAACAATGCCCCTTGGAAGAGTGGTGGAGGGAGCAGTGGAATAAAAAGACAATATCAAATCCCCATGGAAGAGACGTGGAGGTAACAGTAGCTTAACAAGATGGATTTAATGCCCTTTAGAAGAGTGGTGGAGGTCACAGTGGAATAAAAAGAAAATATCAATGCCCCCTGGAAGAGACGTGGAGGTCACAGTAGCTTAACAAAATGGTTTAAATGCCCTTTGGAAGAGACGTGGAGGTCACAGTAGCTTAAGAAGACCATTTTAATGCACCTTGGAAAAGTGGTGGAGGTTACAGCGGAATAAAAGGACAATATATTTTCCCCATGGAAAAGACGTGGAGGTCATAGTAGCTTAACAAGACGGTTTTATCGGCCTTTGGAGGAATTTTGGAGGTAGCAGTTGCATAAAAAGACAATATCTATGCCTCTTTGAAGAGTGGTGGAGGTCGCAGTGGAATAAAAAGACAATAACAATGCCCCGTGGAAGATATGTGGAGGGCACAGTATCTTAACAAGACGGTTTTAA
Source organism: Phyllobates terribilis (assembly GCF_046119375.1). Classification (NCBI taxonomy): domain Eukaryota; kingdom Metazoa; phylum Chordata; class Amphibia; order Anura; family Dendrobatidae; genus Phyllobates; species Phyllobates terribilis. The sequence goes on along the minus strand of NW_027363610.1, from coordinate 250,792 downwards.
TGCCCCTTGGAAGAGCTGTGGAGTTCAAAGTGGTTTAACAAGACGGTTTTAATTCCCCTTGGAAGAGATGTGGAGGTAACAGTAGCTTAACAAGACAGTTTTAATGCTCCTTGGAAGAGTGGTGGAGGTTACAGTGGAATAAAAAGACAACATCAAAGCCACAGGGAAGAGACGTGGAGGTGACAGTAGCTTAACGAGACATTTTTAATGCCCCTTGGAAGAGTGGTGGAGGTCGCAGTGGTATAAAAAGACAATATCAATGCCCCTTGGAAGAGTGGTGGAGGTTGCAGTGGAATAAAAAGACAATATCAATGCCACGTGGAAGTGAAGTGGAGGTCAGAGTAGCTTAACAAGTTGGTTTTAATGCCCCTTGGAAGAATGGTGGAAGTCGCAGTGGAATAAAAAGGCAATATTAATGCCCCGTGAAATAGACGAGGAGGTCAAAGCAGCTTAAAAAGACAGTTTTAATGCCCATTGGAAGAGTCGTGGAGGTCGCAGTGGAATAAAAAGACAATATCAATGCCTCATGGAAGAGACGTGGAGGTCACTGTAGCTTTAAAAGATGGTTTCAATGCCCCTTGGAAGAGTGGTGGAGGTTACAGTGGAATAAAATGACAACATCAATGCCACAGGGAAGAGACGTGGATTTCTCAGTAGCTTAAAAAGACAGTTTTAATGCCCCTTGGTAGAGTGATGGAGGTCGCAGTGGAAAAAAAAGACAATATCAATGCTTCGTGAAAGAGTGGTGGAGGTCTTCAGTGGAATAAATTGACAATATCAATGCCCCGTGGAAGAGACATGGAGGTCACAGTAGCTTAACAAGATCGTTTTAATGCCACTTGGAAGAATGGTGGAGGTCTCACTGGAATAAAAAGACAATATCTATGCCCCGTGGAAGAGATGTGGAGGTCACAGTAGCTTAACAAGATGGTTTTAATGCCCTTGGAAAAGTGGTGGATGTCGCAGTGAAATAAAAAGACAATATCAGTGCACCATGTAAGAGTGATGGAGGTCGCAATGGAATAAAAAGACAATATCAATACCTCGTGGAAGAGACGTGGAAGTCACAGTAGATTAACAAGAGGGATTTAAAGTCCCGTAGAAGAGTGGTGGAGGTCGCAGTAGAATAAAAAGACAATATCAATGCCCCGTGGAAGAGACGTGGAGGTCACAGTAGCTTAACAAGAGATTTTAATGCCCCTTGGAAGAGCTGTGGAGTTCCAAGTGGTTTAACAAGACGATTTTAATGCCCCTTGGAAGAGACATGGAGGTCACAGTAGCTTAACAAGATGGATTTAATGCCCCTTGGAAGAGTGGTGGAGGTTACAGAGGAATAAAAAGACAATATCAATGCCCCGTGGAAGAGACGTGGAGGTCACAGCAGCTTAACAAGACTGTTTTAATGCCCCTTGGTAAAATGGTGGACGTTGCAATGGAATAAAAAGACAATATCAATGCCCATTGCTAGAGTGGTGGATGTCGCAGTGGAATAAAAAGACAATATCAATGCCTCGTGGAAGAGATGTCGATGTCACAGTAGCTTAACAAGACGGTTTTAATACCCCTTGGAAGAGTGGTTGGGGTCGCACTGGAATAAAAAGACAATATCAATGCCACATGGAAGAGACGTGGAGGTCACAGTAGCTTAACAAGACGGTTTTAATGCCCCTTGGAAGAAAGGTGGAGTTTACAGTGGAATAAAAAGACAATATCAATGCCCCTTGGAAAAGATGTGGAGGTCACAGTAGCTTAACAAAATGGTTTTAATGCCCCTTAGAAGAGTGGTGGATGTCGCAGTGGAATAAAAAGACAATATCAATGCCCCTTTGAAGAGTGATGGAGGTCGCAATGGAATAAATAAACAATATCAATGCCCCGTGGAGGAGACGTGAAAGTCAAAGTAGCTTAACAAGATGGATTTAATGCCCCTTGGAAGAGTGGTGGAGGTCGCAGTGGAATAAAAAGACAATATCAATGCACCTTGGAAGAGACGTGGAGGTCACAGTAGCTTAACTAGAGATTTTAATGCCCCTTGGAAGAGCTGTGGAGATTCGAGTGGTTTAACAAGACAATTTTAATGCCCCTTGGAAGAGACGTGGAGATCACAGTTGCTTAACAAGATGTATTTAATGCCCCTTGGAAGAGTGGTGGAGGTTACAGTGGAATAAAAAGACAATATCAATGTCCCGTGGAAGAGACGTGGAGGTCACAGGAGCTTAACAGGACGGTTTTAATTCCCCTTGGTAGAATGGTGGACGTCACAATGGAATAAAAAAAACAATATCAATGCCCCTTGGTAGAGTGTTGAATGTCGCAGTGGAATAAAAAGACAATATCAATGTCCCATGGAAGAGATGTCGAGGTCACAGTAGCTTAACAAGATGGTTCTAATGCCCGTTGGAAAAGCTGTGGAGTTCAGAGAGGTTTAACAAGATGTTTTTAATACCTCTTGGCAGAGACGTGGAGGTCACAGTAGCTTAACAAGACGGTTTTAATGCCCCTTGGAAGAAAGGTGGAGTTTACAGTGGAATAAATAGACAATATCAATGCCCCGTGGAAGAGACGTGGAGGTCACAGTAGCTTAACTAGAGATTTTAATGCCCCTTGGAAGAGCTGTGGCGATTCGAGTGGTTTAACAAGACAATTTTAATGCCCCTTGGAAGAGATGTGGAGATCACAGTTGCTTAACAATATGGATTTAATGCACCTTGGAAGAATGGTGGAGGTCTCACTGGAATAAAAAGACAATATCTATGCCCCGTGGAAGAGATGTGGAGGTCACAGTAGCTTAACAAGATGGTTTTAATGCCCTTGGAAAAGTGGTGGATGTCGCAGTGAAATAAAAAGACAATATCAGTGCACCATGTAAGAGTGATGGAGGTCGCAATGGAATAAAAAGACAATATCAATGCCTCGTGGAAGAGACGTGGAAGTCACAGTAGATTAACAAGAGGGATTTAAAGTCCCGTAGAAGAGTGGTGGAGGTCGCAGTAGAATAAAAAGACAATATCAATGCCCCGTGGAAGAGACGTGGAGGTCACAGTAGCTTAACAAGAGATTTTAATGCCCCTTGGAAGAGCTGTGGAGTTCCAAGTGGTTTAACAAGACAATTTTAATGCCCCTTGGAAGAGACATGGAGGTCACAGTAGCTTAACAAGATGGATTTAATGCCCCTTGGAAGAGTGGTGGAGGTTACAGAGGAATAAAATGACAATATCAATGCCCCGTGGAAGAGACGTGGAGGTCACAGCAGCTTAACAAGACTGTTTTAATGCCCCTTGGTAAAATGGTGGACGTTGCAATGGAATAAAAAGACAATATCAATGCCCTTTGCTAGAGTGGTGGATGTCGCAGTGGAATAAAAAGACAATATCAATGCCTCGTGGAAGAGATGTCGATGTCACAGTAGCTTAACAAGACGGTTTTAATACCCCTTGGAAGAGTGGTTGGGGTCGCACTGGAATAAAAAGACAATATCAATGCCACATGGAAGAGACGTGGAGGTCACAGTAGCTTAACAAGACGGTTTTAATGCCCCTTGGAAGAAAGGTGGAGTTTACAGTGGAATAAAAAAACAATATCAATGCCCCTTGGAAAAGATGTGGAGGTCACAGTAGCTTAACAAAATGGTTTTAATGCCCCTTAGAAGAGTGGTGGATGTCGCAGTGGAATAAAAAGACAATATCAATGCCCCTTTGAAGAGTGATGGAGGTCGCAATGGAATAAATAAACAATATCAATGCCCCGTGGAGGAGACGTGAAAGTCAAAGTAGCTTAACAAGATGGATTTAATGCCCCTTGGAAGAGTGGTGGAGGTCGCAGTGGAATAAAAAGACAATATCAATGCACCTTGGAAGAGACGTGGAGGTCACAGTAGCTTAACTAGAGATTTTAATGCCCCTTGGAAGAGCTGTGGAGATTCGAGTGGTTTAACAAGACAATTTTAATGCCCCTTGGAAGAGACGTGGAGATCACAGTTGCTTAACAAGATGTATTTAATGCCCCTTGGAAGAGTGGTGGAGGTTACAGTGGAATAAAAAGACAATATCAATGTCCCGTGGAAGAGACGTGGAGGTCACAGGAGCTTAACAGGACGGTTTTAATTCCCCTTGGTAGAATGGTGGACGTCACAATGGAATAAAAAAAACAATATCAATGCCCCTTGGTAGAGTGTTGAATGTCGCAGTGGAATAAAAAGACAATATCAATGTCCCATGGAAGAGATGTCGAGGTCACAGTAGCTTAACAAGATGGTTCTAATGCCCGTTGGAAAAGCTGTGGAGTTCAGAGAGGTTTAACAAGATGTTTTTAATACCTCTTGGCAGAGACGTGGAGGTCACAGTAGCTTAACAAGACGGTTTTAATGCCCCTTGGAAGAAAGGTGGAGTTTACAGTGGAATAAATAGACAATATCAATGCCCCGTGGAAGAGACGTGGAGGTCACAGTAGCTTAACTAGAGATTTTAATGCCCCTTGGAGGAGCTGTGGCGATTCGAGTGGTTTAACAAGACAATTTTAATGCCCCTTGGAAGAGATGTGGAGATCACAGTTGCTTAACAATATGGATTTAATGCACCTTGGAACAGGGGTGGAAGTTATAGTGGAATAAAAAGACAATATCAATGCCCCGTGGAAGAGACGAGGAGGTCACAGGAGCTTAACAATACGGTTTTAATGCCCCTTGGTAGAATGGTGGACGTCGCAATGGAATAAAAAAAACAATATCAATGCCCCTTGGTAGAGTGGTGAATGTCGCAGTGGAATAAAAAGACAATATCAATGCCCCGTGGAAGATATGTGGAGATCAAAGTAACTTAGCAAGACGGTTTTAATACCCCTTGGAAGAGTGGTGGGGGTCGCACTAGAATAAAAAGACAATATCAATGCCACGTGGAAGAGACGTGGAGGTCACAGTAGCTTAACAAGACGGTTCTAATGCCCCTTGGAAGAGCTGTGGAGTTCAGAGAGGTATAACAAGACGTTTTTAATGCCTCTAGGAAGAGACGTGGAGGTCACAGTAGGTTAACAAGATTGTTTTAATGCCCCTTGGAAGAAAGGTGTAGTTTACAGTGTAATAAAAAGACAATATCAATGCCCCGTGGAATCGACGTGGAGGTCAGAGTAGCTTAACAAGATGGTTTTAATGCTCCTTGGAAGAGTGGTGGAGGTCGCAGTGGAATAAAAAGATAATATCAATGCTCCGTGGAAGAGACGTGGAGGTTACAGTAGCTTAACAATGCCGTTATAATGCCCCTTGGAAGAGTGGTGGACATCGCAGTGGAATAAAAAGACAATATCAATGCCCTGTGGAAGAGTGGTGGAGGTCGCAGTGGAATAAAAAGACAATATTAATACCCCGTGGAAGAGACGTGGAGGTCACAGTAGCTTAGCAAGACAGATTTAATGCCCCTTGGAAGAGCTGTGGAGTTCAGAGGGGTATTACAAGACGGTTTAAATGCCCCTTGGATGAGACGTGGAGGTCACAGTAGCTTAACAAGACGCTTTTAATGCTCCTTGGAAGAGTGGTGGACGTCGCAGTGGAATAAAAAGACAATATCAATGCCCCGTGGAAGAGACGTGGAGGTCACAGTAGCTTAACAAGACAGTTTTAATGCCCCTTGAATGAGCTGTGGTGTTCAGAGGGGTTTTACAAAACAGTTTTAATTCCCCTTGGATGAGACGTGGAGGTAACAGTAGCTTAAGAAGATGGTTTTAATGCCCCTTGAAAGAGTGGTGGAGGTCGCAGTGGACTAAAAAGACAATATCAATACAGCATGGAATAAACGTGGAGGTCACAGTCGCTTAACAAGACCGTTTTAATGCCCCTTGTAAAGGTGGGGGAGGTAGCAGTGGTATAAAAAGACAATATCAAAGCCCCGTGGAAGAGACATGGAGGTCGCAGTAGCTTTACGAAAAGGTTTTAATGCCGTTTGGAAGATTTGTGGAGTTCAGAGTGGTTTAACAAGACGTTTTAAAGCCCCTTGGTAGAGAGGTGGAGATCACAGTAACTTAACAAGATGGTTTTAATGCCCCTTAGAAGAGTGGTGGAGGTTACAGTGGAATAAATAGAAAATATCAATGCCCCGTGAAAGAGACGTGGAGGTCACAGAAGCTTAACAAGATGGTTTTAACGCCCCTTGGAAGAGTGGTGGAGGTTGCAGTGGAATAAAACGACAATATCAATGCCCCTTGGAAGAGTGGTGGAGGTCGCAGTGGAATAAAAAGACAATATCAACGCCCCATGGAGGAGACGTGGAAGTCACAGTACCTTAAAAAGATGGATTTAATGCCCCTTGGAAGAGTGGAGGAGGTAGCATCGGAATAAAAAGACAATATCAATGCCTCATGGAAGATACGTGGAGGTCACAGTAGCTTAACAAGACGGTTTTAATGCCCCTTGGAAGAGAGATGGAGATCACAGTAGCTTAACAAGACGGTTTTAATGCCCCTTGGAAAAGCTGTGGAGTTCAGAGTGGTTTAACAAGATGGTTTTAATGCCCCTCGGAAGAGAGGATGAGGTGACAATACCTTAACAAGATGGTTTTTAATGCCCCTTGGATGAGTGGTGGAGGTTACAGTGAAATAAATAAACAATATCAATGCCCCGTGAAAGAGACGTGGAGGTCACAGTAGCTTAACAAGACGGTTTTTATGCCCCTTGGAAGAGTGGTGGAGGTCGCAATGGAATAAAAAGACAACATCAATGCCCCTTGGTAGAGTTGTGGATGTAGCAGTGGAATAAAAAGACAATATCAATGCCCCATGGAAGAGACGTTCAGGTCACAGTAGCTTAACAAGACGGTTTTAATGCCCCTTGGAAGAGTGGTGGAGGTTACAGTGGAATAAAAAAACAATATCAATGCCCTGTGGAAGAGACGTGAAGGTCACAGTATCTTAACAAGACGGTTTTAATGCACCATAAAAGAGAGCTATAATTTTTCCAGATTTTGGCAGACAGAGTCATTTGACGGCTTGTTTTTTGCGGGATGAGTTGACGCTGTTGTTGGTGCCATTTTCAGGCACGTGACATTTTTTTATCGCTTTCTATTCCGATTTTTGGGAGGCAGAATAAACAAAAACTAACAATTCAGGAATTGTTTTTTTTTTTTTTTTTTTATTCTGTTCCGCGTGTGGTAAAATTGATAAGGCAGGTTTATTCTTCAGGTTAGTACGTTTACAGCGGTACCACATTTATATCGTTTTTCTATGTTTTGCACTTTTACATAATAAAAGCAATTTTATCGAAAAAATTATTTTTTAGCATCGCTTTATTCTGAGAGCTATAACTTTTTTATTTTTCAGCTGATGGACCTGTATGGCAGCTTCTTTTTTGCGGGACGAGATGCCCTTTTCAGCTGTACCATTTTTATTTATATTTGTCTTTGTGATCGCGTGTTATTCCATTTTTTGTTTGGTGGTATGGTGATAAAGCATTGTTTTTTGCTTCGTTTTTTATTTTTTATTTTTTTACCGTGTTCACTGAAGGGGTTAACTAGTGGGACAGTTTTATAGGTCAGGTTGTTCCGGACGCGGTGATACCAAATATGTGTACGTTTATTGTTTTTTTTTTTATAATAATATTTATTGATGGGTACATTATATTTTTATTTTTGGTGGATTATTTTTTTTATTTTTTTTTTATATTTTTACAATTTTTTTTTTTTATTTCTTTTTTCACTTTATGACACTTTTTTTACTTTTTTACTTTGTCCCACTATGGGACTTTCACTTTTTTTTTCTCTGATCACCTGCATGGCACAGGAATGGAGCACCATCCCTGTGCCATGCAGGCTGTCAGCGCTGGACAGGGAGAAGATAGTTTGAAGATGCACTGCGCATGTCCAAAAAATCTTCCTGCTATCTGGTGACCCCGATGTTGTCATGACGACATTGGGTCGTCATGGCAACATCCTGGAAGCCACGGCAGACAGCGCTGGAGGCCGGAAGACGAGGTGAGTATTCCGATCACCTCCCCTTGCCACCGCAATGCTGCGATCGACTTCGATCGCAGCATTGCGGGGGTTAATGTGCCAGGAGTGGTGCGGGACCACTCCCTGCACATAGCACTGGGTATCAGCTGTGACAATCAGCTGACACCCGGCGTCGATCGCGCCTGCACAGCCTGTGTGTGGGCGAAATCGCCAGGGCGTATAAATACGTATCTGGTCCGTAAGTCCCAGGGCACAGATACGTACTAATACGCCCTATGTCGTAAAGGGGTTAAGAATCATTATTGTTATAGGGGCACTTACAGTATTGTGGCTGTCAACGGTGCACCTGGGGCATTATTACTTTTAGGGGCAAAATGTGGGCACTGTTTTCTAGGGCACTTGCACAGGGCACTAATATTTTAAAGGGGTATTTTTACCATCAAGAGAGCACAAAGGGGGGATTTTACTTTGTAAGAGGCACAGTATTAGCATTATTATGAGGGGGCACAGTGGTGGGCATTATTATTTGGATACTAAGAGGATCAGTAATAGGGACACATACAGCAGCAGCGGCTCAGCATTGGGGTATCAGCAGGATGAGGGGTTTGTGCAGGTTGGAATAGATGGGGTTGGTGCCTGAAATGTGAGAAGTCAAATGTGTCTTTGTTGTGATCTCTGCAGATGAGTCCTGGAGAAGTTGTCGTATCGGTCAGGGACAGAAGGAAAAGACGGGAAAAGTGAATGACTCCAGCAGAAAGGACGTCACCTATAAGGTACTATACAGTGGTGGCTAAAAGTATGGGCACCCCTGCAATTCTGTCAGATAATACTCAGTTTCTTCTTGAAAATGATTGCAATCACAAATTCTTTGGTATTATTATCTTCATTTAATTTGCTTGCAAGGAAAAAAACACAAACGAGAATGAAGCAAAAATCAAATCATTGATCATTTCACACAAAACTCCAAAAATGAGCCAGACAAAAGTATTGGTACCCTCAGCCTAATACTTGGTTGCACAACCTTTAGCCAAAATAACTGCGAACAACCGCTTCCGGTAACCATGAATGAGTTTCTTACAATGCTCTGCTGGAATTGTAGACCATTCTTCTTTGGCAAAGTGCTCCAGGTCCCTGATATTTGAAGGATGCCTTCTCCAAACTGCCATTTTGAGATCTCTCCACAGGTGTTCTATGGGATTCAGGTCTGGACTCATTGCTGGCCACCTTAGAAGTCTCCAGTGCTTTCTCTCAAACCATTTTATAGTGCTTTTGGAAGTGTGTTTTCGGTCATTGTTCCGCTGGAAGACCCATGACCTCTGAGGGAGACCCAGCTTTCTCACACTTATGCTGCAAAATTTGTTGGTAGTCTTCAGACTTCATGCCATGCACACGGTCAAGCAGTCCAGTGCCAGACGCAGAAAAGCAACCTCAAAACATCAGGGAACCTCCGCCATGTTTGACTGTAGGGACCGTGTTCTTTTCTTTGAATGCCTCTTTTTTTTTCCTGTACACTCTATGTTGATGCTTTTTCCCAAAAAGCTCGACTTTTGTCTCATCTGACCAGAGAACATTCTTCCAAAACATTTTAGGCTTTCTCAGGTAAGTTTTGGCAAACTCCAGCCTGGCTTTTTTATGTCTCGGGGTAAGCAGTGGGGTCTTCCTGGGTATTCTACCATACAGTCCCTTTTCATTCAGACGCCGACGGATAGTACGGGTTGACACTGTTGTACCCTCGGACTGCAGGGCAGCTTGAACTTGTTTAGATGTTAGTCGAGGTTCTTTATCCACCATCCGCACAATCTTGCGTTGAAATCTCTCGTCAATTTTTCTTTTCCGTCCACATCTAGGGAGGTAAGCCACAGTGCCATGGGCTTTAAGTTTCTTGATGACACTGCGCACGGAAGACACAGGAACATTCAGGTCTTTGGAGATGGACTTGTAGCCTTGAGATTGCTCATGCTTCCTCACAATTTGGTTTCTCAAGTCCTCAGACAGTTGTTTGGTCTTCTTTCTTTTCTCCATGCTCAATGTGGTACACACAATGACACAGGACAGAGGTTGAGTCAACTTTAATCCATGTTAACTGGCTGCAAGTATGATTTAGTTATTGTCAACTCCTGTTAGGTGCCACAGGTAAGTTACAGGGGCTGTTAATTACACGAATTAGAGAAGCATCACATGATTTTTTAAACAGTGCCAATACTTTTGTCCACCCCCTTTTTTAGGTTTGGTGTGGAATTATATCCAATTTGGCTTTAGGACAATTCTTTTTGTGTTTTTTCATAGAAGACAAATTAAATGAAGATAATAATACCAAATAATTTGTGACTGCAGTCATTTTCAGCAAGAAACTGAGTATTATCTGACAGAATTGCAGGGGTGCCAATACTTTTGGCCACCAATATATATACCTGTACTGTAATCTCTTATAGGCTCTGCAATACTGGTATCTACTACTATATGGTCAACACAGTATGGCGGTAATATCAGTGTTAATCATTGTATAAAGATTTCTGTTAGCAACAGCGTGGTCATCTGCTGAAGTTCTCCTACTTCCACTATTAGGGTGCATCACCATATTTGTAATCAGGGTTATATGGTTAGGGGCCCACTCAGAAGTCCCCCCCCCCTGAACCCAATGGGCCCTATATAATGCTCCATAGAGAATGGGTCCCATATAATGTTCCATAGAGAATGGGCCCCGTATAATGCTCCATAGAGAATGGGCCCCATATAATGCTCCATAGAGAATGGGCCTCATATAATGTTCCATATAGAATGGGCCGCATATAAAACTCCAAACAGTATGGGCCTCATATAATGCTCCATAGAGAATGGGTCCCATATAATGCTCCATAGAGAATGGGCCCCATACAATGCTCCATAGAGAATGGGTCCATATAATGCTCCATAGAGAATGGGCCCCATATAATGCTCCATAGAGAATGGGCTCCATATAATGCTCCATAGATTTAAAAAAATAAATAAATACTCACCTTTCATGGCAGGTCAGGACTCCTCAGTGTCTTCTGGCTCTCTGCACTGTCAGAGCAGAGGTCGCGGTGTACTGACGTCATTGCGCCCTCTGACCCTGACACATCACAGTGTCAGAAGACACGGAAGATACCGGAGCTGCAGAGGATTGAGATGAGGTAAGTATAAGTGCCAGAGCACTGAACAAAGCATGGGGGCTCACTCGCGAGCGCTGGCACCATGCTCCCCCGACTCACTGGCCCCATAGTGCACCAGGGTCCCTGACGGTGAGTGAGCACCCCCGCTTGCCCAAGTGCTGATGCTGGCCCTGCCGATACCCCATATGTGGGGGAAGACTACTCTATGGGCACATGGCAGGGTTCGGAAGGTAAAGAGCTCCGTTTGACTTTTTGAACTCAAAAATGGCTGGAATCGAGAGTGGACGCCATGTTGCATTTGGAAAGCCCCTGATGTGCCTAAACAGTGAAAAAACCCCTATCAGTGACTCTATTTTGTAAACTAGGCCCCTCAAGGAATTTATCTAGATGTGTGGTAAGCACATTGAACCCCCACAATAAACACTATTTTATAGAAAAAATAATTGTTTTTGCATCACTCTATTCTGAGAGCTATAACTTTTTTATGCTTTTTCCTGATGAAGCTGTTTGGTAACTTGCTTTTTGCCGGACAAAATGGCATTTTCAGCCGGTTCCTGACTGTAGGGCATTTTTTGTGAGATAGTAACATAGTAACATCGTTTTTAAGGTTGAAAGAAGATTACGTCCATCTGGTTCAACCCATAGTCTAACATGTTGATCCAGAGGAAGGCAAAAAAAAAAACCCATGTGGCAAACACTAAGCTCCACATTGGGGGAAAAAATTCCTTCCTGACCCCATACGACAATCAGACTAGTTCCCTGGATCAACGCCCTATCAAGGAATCTAGTATATATAACCTGTAATATTATACTTATCAAGAAAGGCATCCATGCCCTTCTTAAATTTTAGTAGTGAATCACTCATTACAACATCATGCGGCAGATGGTGGCACTTGTAAGCTGAAATATGTGCCGAATTCATTAGGTGGCACACACGCTGTTTTACACACTGTATTGTGTGTTGTATATGTGCATGAGGCCTAAGTATGAAGCAGTAAAATGTCTATGTAGAGTAGCAGTAGGGTGGGCCCTGTGGAATCAATCTCCCCTCTGGGCCCGAGGAACTCCAGTCCGACCCTGCTCATAAGTGAGTAGTTCCTTCAGGGGTTTTATCTGAATTGCCTTTTTTTGGGACTTACATGGAAACTCCGACATAAGTGCTCAGCGCAGAACGCAAGATAAATGTGACCTGAGTCTTATTTCGATTTTTGGGAGGTAGAATGAACAAATAGACAGCAGTACAAGAACAGTTCATATTTTTATTTTTGCACCGTTCTCTATCCGATAAGTGATAAGGCAGCTTAATTCTTTTGGTCGGTGCGATTACAGTGATACCAGATATATATAGTTTTTTATGTTTTGCTGCTGTCACACAGTAAATATGTTTTTTATTAAAAAATGTTTTTTTTCTTCTCCTTATTCTGAGAGCTATAACTTTTTTATTTTTTGGCAAACAGTTTTATGAAGACTTATTTTTTGCATGACGAATTGCAGATTTTTTTGGTACCATTTTGGGGCACATAGTAATTTTTGATCGCTTTTTAATCAGACTTTTCAGACACAGAATGAACAAAAACCAACAATTCAGTTATTGTCTTTAGATATTTTTTTGCATGGTTCACTGTGCAGTAAAAGTGATAAGACAGATTTGTTTGTCGGGTCGGTATGATTACAGTGATACCAGATGTATATCATTTTTTTTATGCTTCGCTTCGCTAGTTTTACACACTAAAAACTAAATTTGACAAAAAATAATTTATTTTTGCATCATCATATTCTGAGAGCTGTCATTTTTTTATTTTTTTGCCAAATGAGCCATATTAGGGATTGCTTTTTTAGGGACTATTTGACATTTTCATTTATACCATATTTTTTTTATATATGAGTTTTTGATCGCTTTTAATTCAATCTTTTGTGTGTCAGTATGATGAAAAAGCAACAATTTTGGCATGTTTTTTTGTTTTTTTTTACGGCGTTCGCCACACAGAATAAAAAACTTGACAGTTTTATAGATTTATGTTTACATCTTTTGTTTATTTTTGCTTTATTACAAAGGCTGCATTTTTAGTGGTGAATTGGCTTTTTGTGATTTGTCAGCGTTTCTTTTGTTATTTTTTAAAAACTTTTTAACATGCTTTATTTAACTTTTTTTATTTTTTTCACTGTGGGACATGTATAATTGATACTTTGATCTCTGCAGTGAGACCTTTCAGTTTCTCACTGACTCAGCCTGTTAGGCTGGGGTCACACAAGCATATAAAAAAATCAGTCCGATTTTCATCCAGAAAAATGGTTTAATTTTTTCCTCACTTGTCATCCATGTGCAGTCCGTATACAATCCATTTTTTTACTCAGAAGATTTTAATCTTTTACAGGACCATTTACAGCTTGCTATGTTACAGAATTGCAGTGTATCCGTAAAAATCCGATGCCACTCTAATGGTCTGAATGGCATCCAATATTTTTTCTTGCACCCATCCGATTTTGAAGTGAAATCACATCATGCTGCAATTTTTTGCTCACTCTGAATACAGCTCAGAAAAAAAACCTCAGATCTGCACTACCTCATTGAATAACAGCCTCCTCAGGACTGGGAAATTTTTTGTAACAAAATATGTAGTTTTATACTGTGAAAATTATTAACATTGTATACAGTGGGGAAAATAAGTATTTGATACACTGATGATTTTGCAAGTTTTCCTACCTAAAAAGAATGGAGAGGTCTGTAATTTTTATCGCAGGTACACTTCAACTGTGAGAGATTGAATCTAAAAAAAATCCAGAAAATCACATTGTATGATTTTTACATAATTAATTTGCTTTTTATTGCATGAAATAAGTATTTGATACAATAGAAAAGCAGAACTTAATATTTGGTACAGGTACAGCTGTGGGGGTCGTGATGACATTCCACTCGTCCTCCAGTCACTCCAAATTAAGGCTATGAGCATGGGTCAACCATTCAAAGAATGAGTCAGACAACAAGCTGGTTCAAACTCAGAGCACGCTCAAAAGACTACTACAGACAATGTTCTCAGCAATGTTCTGTGTTTATTCCTACATACACAAACCTAAATACACTACATAATGGGGAGGGAAAAGGGGTTGTCCGGGGCGGGGTAAGCCATGAAAGTCCAGTGTCTGGCCACTCCTGATTGGTCCACATCTCCTTATCTCAGTCTCTGGGCAGATATTGCAGCCGTCAGCTTATAATCTTGTTTCGTTTCTCTGAAATAAGTCTTGGCAACACTGGAACTGTTTTAGTTTAAGTTTCGATTTAAGTAATACGTAGCAAGGAAAGCTTATTGTTATAAGACACAAAATGGTGGTTAGTACATTAGCAAAAAAGCGTATAAAAGTTACAAAAGTATAAAAGTTACAAAAATATATATTCTCTTTTACCCCGACATTCCCCCCTAAACACTAAGCTTTCCCTTGCTTCGGGGCCTTTGAGACTGTCCATGTGTGGGGAGAGGGGAGGTGGATTTCTTCACCCAATCATCTTAGAAGCTGCCCCCTTATGGGACGCCCCCAGACAATCGAGCCCTATCCTGGATGACACATGGAGTTCTCCCAACTGTCCCTAAACTAAATCTCTCAATTGAACTTTGTCATGGGGGGGCTGGTCAGGCTTGTTCAAAGGAGTGTATTTCTCCATATCTTCTCTTGATTCAGAAAGGTCCCGGAGGTTGGGACAGCATTGGTTATATTTTTCCTGTATAAGGGGACTATGCAGCACAGGACCACCAGGCCCAATACTAGTAGACCTCCCATTACTAGACAAACTTGTTGGAGGAATCCCTTGAGCCCTCCCAACCAACCTGAGAAAAAGGAGGTATCTACCCCTGTGTGGTAGCTGTCCACCCTGGGACAGACAGTAAGCATATGGAAAGGATATAGAAGAAGGTAGTCATCTTTTATAGACTCGTTCTGTCTCTCTTGCAGTGGGAGGCGTGAATCCAGGTGCTCTTGCCCTCAAGCTTCAGAGCCGTCGGGGTGGTGAGAAGCACAGTGTACGGTCCCTCGAACCGCGGCTGGAGGCAGTCTTTCCGGACAAACTTCTTCACATACACTAGATCGCCTGGGATGAAATCATGTACTGCATCACCTATAGATTCTGGGAGAGAGGCAGATACTGGAGAGCGGGTGTTAGTCAATTCTCTAGACAAGGCAATCACAAATTTTACCACTCTATCATGTGTTTCAGACAACTCTTGGGGCCTAATCTCTCCTATCTTGTGTGGGGTCCCAAACAAAATTTTATAGGGAGTCAGCCCATGTTTGGCCTGAGGAGTGTGTGTGATATGATACAATACTATGGGGAGTAGGTCGGGCCAGGGGAGGGGATGATCTTAGGTCATTTTCAAGAGCTGGATCTTGAGTGTGGAATTCATCCTTTCCACTTTGCCTGAACTGGCAGGATGGTATGGAGTGTGGAGGCCCAAATCTGTTCCCAACATGTTCCAGAGTTCTTCGTAGATATTTGCTGTGAAAGCTGGTCCTTGATCCGATTCTATGACTTGGGGAACTCCAAATCTGCAGGCAATTTCGGTGATCAGTTTCTTGGCTGTGACTTTAGCAGTCATGTTGACAACCGGGTAGGCCTCGGGCCAGGCTGAGAACATATCCACGGCTACCAAAACGTACTCCTATTTTCCTGCTTTAGGCATTTGGATATGGTCGACTTGTATTCTCTGCCAAGGGTAGTCTGGTTTAGCCAGGTGTTGGAGAGGGACCCGTGCCGTACACGTTGGGTTGCAGGTAGCGCAGACAGAGCAGGATTTTGAGTATGCAGTCACAGTGGAAGAGATTCCGGGTGCAAAGTACAGTTTCTTGATACATGCCAAGGCTTGATTCTTTCCTCTGTGTGTAGGCCCGTGAGCCCATGCTGCCACAGCTGAGTACATGCGTCTAGGCAAGCAAGGCTTCCCATCCACTTGGTAAAGAGTCGAGTTGACCTTTGAATCTTTGCGACCTGCCAGCACAGCTCCTGCCGCTTTCCATTGCTTGACTTCTTCAGTGGGGGTCTTCCTTTGTTCCTCACACAATTTTTCTTCAGGCATCCTGACCCCCCTGGATTCCACTCGTGTCTCCGCTGGACTTGTATGATCTTCCGCCGGCTGTTCTTTGGCTCTTGCTCTAGTGAGCGCCACAGCTACGGTTTGCAGGGTCTCCCCCATCTCTTCTTCCTTTTCCTGCCACTTTGATGACACATTCTCCACTGCTGCAGTCTTGGCTGCTTGGTCAGCTAGGTGGTTGCCCCTGGCTTCCCTGGAATCTAGTCTTCCATGGGCCTTGACCTTGATAACAGCAACCTGAATGGGTAGCTCCAGGGCCTTCATTAGGGCCTTAATCCATGAGACATGTTTCACTGGTGTACCTGCAGCTGTGATGAATCCTCTAGACTTCCACAAGAGTCCAGAATCATTGCAAATTCCATGTCCATACCTGGAATCGGTATATATATATTCGCCTTTGTTCCTGCTGCCAGGTGGCAGACCTCTGTGAGAGCCACAAGTTCAGCTTCTTGTGCAGACATGTATGGTGGTAGAGCTTCAGCCTTGAGGACTGTTAGGTCTGTTGTGACAGCATATCCCGTGTGGAACTTCCCTTGAGGGTCTGCGAAACGGGATCCATCAGTCCATAGGTGCAAGGCAGGGTCTGCGAGCGGATGTGCCACCATATTCTCTGGAGCAGAAGTCTCTTCCTGCAAAATTTTTATACAATCATGAGGTTCCACCAATGGACCTTCACCCTCTTCACCTTCCCCCCTAGAAGGTGGAAGCAAAGTGGCAGGATTGATAGTCAGACATCTGGTAAATGTTATATTGGAGGGCAACAATAGGGAACACTGCAGCCGCAGGTGTCTTTGGTTGGTTAGATGTTTCGGAGATGTTTGTTGCAGAACAGCTGAGAGATCATGACCGGCCTGTATAACTAGATCATGTCCAAGGACGATATCAGCTGATTTGTCAAGGAGGATGTGAGCAGCGTGGACCGCCTTAAGGCACGTGGGGGCAGTTCGGGCGACAGGGTCCAGGCGGGCTGAGTAGTAGCCCAAAGGCCAATACTTATGATCATAGCGTTGTGCTAGAACTCCAGAGGCATGACCTTCCGATTCCGAGACAAAAAGGTGAAATGGCTGAGTATAGTCTGGTAAGCCCAAGGCCGGGGCAGAGAAAACAGCCTGTTTAAGGCTGTCAAAATATAGTCTGTGTTGAAGAGAAACACGTGGATCTTCAGCATGAAGCCAAACTGAGCCTTCATCCTTGAGACAGTCTGACATCTCTGGCAAATTTGCTTCAGTGCCACAGAGTAAAAGATCATCCACATACTGTAGAAGGGTGACCTGAGGGTTCTCTTGAACCCATGGCTCCAGAATAGACTTCATAGAATGAGTGAATTGGTTAGGAGAGTTCTGGGCTCTGCGGAGTCCTGGTCCATGTAAGCTGTGCTCCTTGAAAGGTGAAGGCAGAAAGAAACCACGAATCTTCATGTAAGGGTATACTGAAGAAGGCGTTGGCCAGATCTAACTCCGTAAACAAGGTGGCCGTTGGAGGCAGCTGAGACAAGAGGGTGTTTGGGTTGGGTACCACTGGAGTTTCTAAAATGGTAGCTGCATTGACGGCTCTGAGATCCTGAACCAACCGGTATCTTGGAGGCTTTCCCGGAGCGGTTTTCTTTTTTACAGGAAAGAGGGGTGTATTGCATGGAGATACACATCTGACAAGGACTCCTGATTCCAGGAGGGAAACGATTTGGGTACCCAAGCTTTGTTCTTGTGCAGCCTTGAGGGGGTATTGTGGCAACCGTGGGTACCTGTGTCCAGGCTTGAGGTGTACTCGGACCGGGGGAACCTGCAGGAGGCCGACGTCCTCCGGCCCACTGGACCACAGAGAGTGAGGGAACTGTGAGGTATCAAGAAAAGTGTGAGGTTGTATGGTCATCATCATGAGAGGGAAGGCTTTAAGAACACAGCGGTCTTCAGTCCCTTGTTCGGAATGAGGGTCCCGCAAAAGAAGCTCCATACCATGGTTTCCGAAGGTAATTGTTGCCTTCATCCGCTCTAAGAGATTGGCTCCCAACAGGTTGACAGGGCAAGTTTCAGAGACCAAGAATCTTGTGAGTACTCCGGTGAACGGTCCTGCAGACACAGGGACTGTGAGTGGAGAGGAAATATGTTGGCCTTCCACCCCAACACAGGTGAGGGTATCCGGTGATAGGGATACAGAAGGAGGGAGCTGTGCAGAGGAAATGACAGATGTGGCCGCCCCAGTGTCCACCAGGAACTCCAGTGGTTGATGGTCCACCTGTAAAGTGACAGTCCCACAGGCGGCCGTGAGATGCGTAGCCGGGAAAGTGGACACTGGTTGACCGAGCTGTCATTGGCGTGGATGAGATGGTTCACGGGAAGGTCCCTGGTTGTGTGGACCGTCACGGAACGACCGGTCATGGTACTGTCTGCGGGTTGGACAGTCTCTGAGGATGTGGTCAAGGCTACCACACTCCCAACACAACATTCGTCCTCCAGAATCACGAGATTGTCTTCTGTTTCTAGATGGTCCCTTGTCATCTCTTCTGTCTTGTTTTCTATATGTGGGAGGAGTATCATCACCTGTGCCTTTAACCATTACCCACTTGATTCCATGTTGGTTGCCAGGAGGTGGGTAGCTTTCTTGAGCTTGATATACCATGGCAGGAGCGGTTTTCTTCTTTGGCTTAGTATCCTTTTCCATTTTTAGCATTGATTTTTGGAAAGCTTTAACGATGTCCACCGAGTCGTTGAAAGAAGAAGAACGAATCTCGGGCCGTACTCTCAGGACTTCATCTCTGAGAGCGTCTTGTAGGCCATCTACTAGGGCCTGAACCAACAGGGCGGCCTGCGTCTTGACGTGAGGACTGTATCCGAGATCCTCAAAATGCATGCTGAGTCTTGCAGCATATCTTTCCACAGATTCATCAGGGTCTTGTTGAACATCTTGTACAGACCCAGCTTGATCTGACAAGCGATCCTGAGCCCAGGTTTTTAACTGTTTCATGTATTCTAGGCCGGATTCATACGTACTAAGAGATCCTGCTTTTGTGGAATCCATGGCCTTTTGAAAGCTCTCCGTTTTCGGCTAAGTGAGCCTGGCATTCTGCAGCCAGAGTAGAACCAGCAGCAAGGGCAATTTTACGAGCCAATCCTCCAACATGGCTCATACGGGTGTTTGCAGGGTTGATTATGGCCCCCACCCGATGTGTAAGGATGTCACCATAGCCTATTGACAGAGTGACGGGGCGTCCTGATGGGTCTACTAGGTTTCGGGAGCGGCAGGGGTCCCAGACTTCTGAGGGGCTGGGGGGGTGGTGCTCTTTCAGCAGTTGCTTGGAGCAAGGGTCGGAGTATGGGCAATGAATGTGGGGTGGAGGATGCCATAGGAGACGTATGGGGTAAAGGAGGGGGGGCTGGAGTATCTTGAGCCCATGCCTCATTTGGCTCCGTATCGTCTTGAGTAACAGTATGTTGGCGGAGGGAGAGCAGTCTGGCCTGAAATTCTGGGGAGTTGAGGAGGATATCCCCAGGGTTGTGGGTGACTCCCATAGGAAACAGGGGAAGCGTCTCAGCATCGTGGACTGGAGCAGAGGGTGTCACATTAACTTCAGATGGGTGCTCTGGGACTGCGGGCTTTTCCACCTGTGCTGGTGGCTGGTAATATGCACCGGACGGATCTAGTAGTGGATATAGGCCGGATTGGGGCTTTCCGGGCCTCCCACAACAAGTAAGAGGTGTAGCAAGATGGCCGTGGGAGGGAGGAGTTAGAGTGGAAGTGGGATTGTTCTTGGGGGCAGGGAAAGGTGTAGTAAGATGGCCGTTGGAGGAAGGAGGGGGGAGTGGGGGTGGGATTGTTCTTGGGGGCAGGGAAAGGTGTAGTGACAGGCATCAACGGGGTTACGGCCAATTTAGGGTCACATAACAAATCACATTCTGCAGCTTTCATGTATCCGAACAAAGGCTCGGCATTCTCTGTTCCCCCCTGCACCATCTACTCTAAGATGTGTCTGAGCCTGGTGCAGAAGTCCTCACCCAGCTTTCCCAATTTCTGTGTAACACATTCTTTCTACACTGAAAACTAAAGCCTGCCTGTACTGGATAAGCTTATCATGTTATACAAATTCCTAACATTCTTCTTGCCTTCTTGCCTTCCCGTAACTCCACTAATTGGCTTAACTCCCACAGCAGCATTCCGCAACTTACGAGATCTTTCAAATTTGAATATACGCAACATTTTCTTATAGAATGCAATGATCTGTCGCGACTCAGATCACTGGTGCAGCCGACAGGTCGCCACCCGTCAGTGTAGAGTACTCCTCAATACACTGATAAGACAGAGAGACCCCTCATCTATCCCTTTTTCCTAACCTTGAATGGCGACTTTACAGTACGACTCACCACGGCACCCTGACTGACAGCAGAACCCCTCCTTATGAGGTTTCTCTGTATAAGACGAAGAGTACACCTCAATTCGTCACAGATCCTGACAGCAGAACCCCTCCTTATGAGGTTTCTCTGTATAAGACGAAGAGTACACCTCAATTCGTCACAGATCCTGACAGCAGAACACCTCCTTATGAGGTTTCTCTGTATAAGACGAAGAGTACACCTCAATTCGTCACAGATCCTGACAGCAGAACACCTCCTTATGAGGTTTCTCTGTATAAGACGAAGAGTACACCTCAATCCGTCATGGACCCTGACAGCAGAACACCTCCTTATGAGGTTTCTCTGTATAAGACGAAGAGTACACCTCAATTCGTCACAGATTCTGACAGCAGAACACCTCCTTATGAGGTTTCTCTGTATAAGACGAAGAGTACACCTCAATTCGTCACAGATTCTTTCTCCCTTACACTACAATTCAGGAATGCTTTGAAACCTCGATTATCAGTCACGGGAGGCAGCTATCTAAGAAAAGTACAGTGACCGGGGGAGGAGGAGGTGGTGTTCACACGAGCACGCGCAGGCATGCGACGTCACTCGTTTTAACACTTGCTGGTTCAGGACGTGGTGCGGGACGCCTGAGGTCTCACCACTCGACCGGTCACCCACCCAGATCCAACCTGACAGCCCCACAGAAACCGCTGCGGCTGACACACAGGCAAGTGAAACACATATATTATATATATCTCAACTTACCATGTTCGATGGAGGTTGATCAGGCCTCAAATTCAGCCACCGCGGTCACCACCAGGGAAGTCAGCAATATGGGTCCGGGAGGGCGGCGTACCGCTAGCCACGCCGCACGTTGAGCGCCATTTGTGGGGGTCGTGATGACATTCCACTCGTCCTACAGTCACTCCAAATTAAGGCTATGAGCATGGGTCAACCATTCAAAGAATGAGTCAGACAACAAGCTGGTTCAAACTCAGAGCACGCTCAAAAGACTACTACAGACAACGCTCTCAGCAATGTTCTGTGTTTATTCCTACATACACAAACCTAAATACACTACATAATGGGGAGGGAAAAGGGGTTGTCCGGGGCGGGGTAAGCCATGAAAGTCCAGTGTCTGGCCACTCCTGATTGGTCCACATCTCCTTATCTCATTCTCTGGGCAGATATTGCAGCCGTCAGCTTATAATCTTGTTTCGTTTCTCTGAAATAAGTCTTGGCAACACTGGAACTGTCTTAGTTTAAGTTTCGATTTAAGTAATACGTAGCAAGGAAAGCTTATTGTTATAAGACACAAAATGGTGGTTAGTACATTAGCAAAAAAGCGTATAAAAGTTACAAAAGTATAAAAGTTGCAAAAATATATATTCTCTTTTACCCCGACACAGCAATTACATCTTCAATGCTCTTACTGAGGGAAGGACGTTGTTGGCCAAAATCTCGCAATAATGACCCCATCCATCCTCCCTTCAATACAGTGCAGTTATCCTGTCCTCTTTGCAGAAAAGCACCCTCAAAGTAGGATGTTTCCCCCACCATGCTTCACGGTTGGGCCGGTGTTCCTGGGATTCTACTCATCCTTCTTCTTCCCCAAACACGGCGAATGGAGTTGATACTAAAAAGTTCTATTTTGGTCTCATCTGACCACATGACCTTCTCCAATGCCTCCTCTGGATCATCCACAAGGTCATTAGCGAACTTCAAACGGGCTTGGACATGTGCCTGTGTGAGCAGGGGGACCTTTCATGCCCTGCAGGATTTTAATCTATGATGGCGTAGTGTGTTACTAACGGTAATGTTGGAGACTTTGGTCCAAGCTCTCTTCAGTTCATTGACCAGGTCCTCCCGTGTAGTTCTGGGCTGATTCCTAACCTTTTTCAGTATCATCCTTACCCATGAGGTGAGATCTTGCATGGAGCCCCAGACTGAGGAAGATTGACAGCCATCTTATGTTTCTGACATTTTCTAATAATTGAGCCAACAATTGTTGCCTTCTCAACAAGCTGCTTGCTTATTGTCCTGTAGCCCATCCCAGCCTTTTGTAGGTCTACAATTTTGTCCCTGGTGTCCTTAGACAGCTCTTTGGTCTTTGCCATGGTGGAGAGATTGGAGTGTAATTGATTGAGTGTGTGGATAGGTGTCTTTTATACAGGTAATGAGTTCAAACACATGCAATTAATACAGGTAATGAGTGCAGAGTAGGAGGGCTTCTTAAATAAAAACTAACCGGTCTGTGAGAGCCAGAATTCTTGTTGGTTGGTAGGTAATCAAATACTTATTTCATGCAATAAAATCCAATTTATTTATGTAAAAATCATACAATGTGATTTTCTGGATTTTTTTTAGATTCTTTGTCTCACAGGTGAAGTGTACCTGCGATAAAAATTACAGGCCTCTCCATTTTTTGTAGGTGGGAAAACTTGCAAAATTGACAGTGTATCAAATACTCATTTCCCCCACTGTATATCTAGTAACATACAAAATAGAGGATCAAAACCACCATTAGGATATGTGCATATGATGTCTTTTCGAGGCGGGCGACATTATCAAGTTTGTCAGAAGGAAGATGCTCAAGGGCACGCTGACTTTTTTTCCCTGAACTGTATTTAGAGTCTTTTGGTCACTTCCTGATTGCTTATTAGATGTTTTTGGCCACTAACATTTTTTTTTACTGAGATTTTCTGGCTATTTCTTTTTAACTTCATTCAATAACTGAAAATGCCTGAAGAATGGTGAGCCCACTTCTGTTAACCGCTTGAAGTCTTTGGAAAATTGAAGCTGTATAAAGCACTTAAATACCTGAATATACAGTTAGGTCCATATATATTTGGACAGAGACAACATTTTTCTAATTTTGGTTCTAGACATTACCACAATGAATTTTAATCAAAGCAATTCAGATACAGTTGAAGTTCAGACTTTCAGCTTTCATTTGAGGGTATCCACATTAAAATTGGATGAAAAGTTTAGGCGTTTCAGCTCCTTAACATGTGCCACCCTGTTTTTAAAGGGACCAAAAGTAATTGGACAATTGACTCCAAGGCTATTTCATGGACAGGTGTGGGCAATCCCTTCGTTATGTCATTCTCAATTAAGCAGATAAAAGGCCTGGAGTTGATTTGAGGTGTGGTGCTTGCATTTGGAAGGTTTTGCTGTGACGTAAACATGTGGTCAAAGGAGCTCTCCATGCAGGTGAAACAAGCCATCCTTAAGCTGCAAAAACAGAAAAAACCCATCCGAGAAATTGCTACAATATTAGGAGTGGCAAAATCTACAGTTTGGTACATCCTGAGAAAGAAAGAAAGCACTGGTGAACTCATCAATGCAAAAAGACCTGGGCGCCCACGGAAGACAACAGTGGTGGATGATCGCAGAATAATCTCCATGGTGAAGAGAAACCCCTTCACAATAGCCAACCAAGTGAACAACACTCTCCAGGAGGTAGGCGTATCAATATCCAAATCTACCATAAAGAGAAGACTGCGTGAAAGTAAATACAGAGGGTTCACTGCACGGTGCAAGCCACTCATAAGCATCAAGAATAAAAAGGAGTAACAGGGGAAAATATGGGGAAATAGCAGATATTAGTCTGTAACTGACAGTTTACAGTTTAACTAGATGTAGCAGAGTCAAACCAGTAACAAACGACAGTTTTTTCATTTAGCTGACTTGTATCCTCTACAAGGCAGTTGCCAGCTGGTGCTGGTGACGCTGTCTTCAGGCGTCCCCGCCCAAACAATGCTCCGTCTTCTAGCGGCAGCGGGCGGTCTCCGGTTTTACCCGCTGAGCCCATAGTCCATAACACGGCACCTCACGTGCTCAGCTCCACGGACCCTGCGTCTCTTCTCCCTACAGTTAGATTGACTCCTCCGGTCCACTGCACTCGGATCCCTTGCTCCAAGTCCTGTAGCCAGGAGCCTGGACCCTCTCACACTGCTCTGCTCCGCAGGACTCAGCTCTGCTTTCCCACGCAAACGTCCTCGTCTCTCCCTCTCTCTCGTCACACCAGGAGTCCCTCTGTCACCAGACCTCCCAGCTCTCTTTCTCGACACACCCCCAGCTTCCCTGTCACATGACTCCTCTGCTTGCAGTCTGTCTTCCCCCTGCAACACGAGGTACGGCCCCGGCAGTTCCGGATCCCTTGCTCTGAAAGTACTTACACCCCAGTCTTCCCCCTTACACATACACTATATAAAAAGACACATATGCATGTTTTTCTCAATATCTGACATGAAATCAGAATAAACCTTTCCCATTTTAGGTCCATTAGGATTACCATAATTTTTAATATTTGCCAAATGACAGAATAATGAGAGAGAGAGAATGTTTTAAGGCATTTTTACTACTTGCTGCAAAATCAAAAGTTTACATACATTTCATTAAAATTTGGTACCATTACCCTTAAACTGAATGACTTGGGTCAAACATTTGGGATATCTTTCCACAAGCTCCTCACAATAGTTGGTCGGAATTTGGGCCCATTCCTCCTGACTAGTGATGGGCGAGCACTAAAATGCTCGGGTGCTCGTTGCTCGGGTCGAGCACATTGGAATACTCGGGTGCTCGACCACAGCAACGAGCCCAATGTAAGTCTATGGGAAACTCGAGCATTTTTCAGGCGCCCCCCCCCGGCAGTCTGCAGAGGGCCTAAAAATTGCCCAAATCGATGGGAACAGTGCTCAAATGACATGGGAACAGCATGCGGAAGACCCCTGGAAGCATTTCTGACTCCCAGGTCACTGCTGTCACCAACGTTATCAGAGGTATTACACCACTTTTACAGACTCACAATAAAACATACAAAAACGAAACCAAAATGGATTTTCCTGGGAAATATGTTAAGGAACATGCTTTCCATTGTAATGACTTGTATTGTATATAAAGAAAAATGAATAGCCAAAAACAAAAATACTCCTCCACACCTTGGGCTATGTTCACACTTAGCGTTTTTGATGCGTTTTTGCACTTTTGCATTGCTTTCAACCGTGGCAAATGCATTCACCAGGAAATGTCATTTTAACATTTTACAACCTTATCTGGCCATGTGGTGTGTGAGACATGATCAGACACATCGTGTTTCATTTATGAAGGAGGGACTCTGAAAGTCACAAAGCCTATTTTATAGGGCCATCAGGCGGCCTTTACTATTCTTAAAGGGCCAGCAGTCGGCCCTCATTATTCTTAGAGAGCCATCAGCCGGCTATGTTTTATTGTTCCCATTACTAAAGAGTGGGTCTCTTATACTGTTATTGCGTATGCAGTGAGTGGCAGGGCTGCCCAAAATTTGGACGCACCCCAATACCCCCTTGAAGAGACTTAGAGGAGGACCTCCTGAAAACAATGTTCCCATTATTAGGAAGTAGGTCTCCCATTGTGTTTGCCTATGCAGTGAAAGCAAGGGTTGCCAAAAATTTGGAGGCACTCCAATGCCCCTTGGAAGAGACGTGGAGGTCAGAGGGCCTCCTGAAAACAATGTTCCCATTATTAGGAAGTAGGTCTCCCATTATGTTTGCCTATGTAGTGAATGCAAGGGTTACCAAAAATTTGGAGGCACTCCAATGCCCCTTGGAAGAGACGTAGAGGTGGGCCTCTTGAAAAAAAATGTTCCCATTATTAGAAAGTGGGCCTCCCATTGTGTTTGCCTATGCAGTGAATGCAAGGGCTGCTAAAAACTAGGAGGCACTCCAATACCCCTTGGAAGACACATGGAGGAGGGCCTCATAAAAAATGTCCTCATTAGAAAGGAGCGGGCCTCCTATACTTGTAATGCCCATGCCCTAAGTGTATGGGCTGACAAACATTTACCCCTAGGGGGTATACATGAACATACTGTATAAAAACTACATGCATCATAAACACCCTTTAAAAAAATTACCTGGTGATATGGTGGTGGAGGATGAGGATGAGGAGAAGGAGGAGGACAAGAGCAAATAGACAAAATCAGGAAGCGTATACCCATGTGTGGGTGTGAAGAGGTGCATGGGAATACACCTCCCAAAAAAAGACACTGGATTTGAGTTTATGTTACGCTGCTATCATTGAGAAGTCTTGCCCAATCCAACCCTTGTTCATTTTTATAAGAGTCAGCCTGTCAGCATTTTCAGTTGACAGGCGGATGCACTTATCAGTTATAATTCCACCAGCGGCACTAAAAACCCGCTCTGATAAAACGCTGGCAGCAGGGCAGGCCAGGACCTCCAAGGCATAGAGAGCCAGTTCATTCCACGTATCCAGCTTGGATACCCAATAATTATAAGGCACAGAGGAATCACGGAGGAAGTTGGTACGGTCGGCAAGGTACTCCCTCAGCATCTTCCCAAACTTTGCACTCCTTGTGAGAGTACCCCGCGCCTCAGGGCCTGTGCGATGGGAGGGGCTGAGAAAATTCTCCCAGAACTTTGACAGTGTTCCCCTGCCTCTGCTGGATTGAAGTTGTGTTTCTCTTGCCTGTACTCCTTGGTTGTCCAACGAACTGTGACCTCTGCCACCAGCGTTTTCAGATGGGAATTTTTTTAATAGTTCCGCAGCAAGGGCCTTCTGGTACTGCCTCATTTTTGTAGACCAGTCAGCCTCAGAAATAAGAGATATAAAGTTCTCCTTGTAGCGTGGGTCTAGAAGTGTCACCAACAAGTAATGACTGTCGCCCAAAATTTTGAAAACGCGAGGGTCATGGGAAAGGCAGCGTAACATAAACTTAGCCATACGTGCCAGACTGCTAACAGGCAAGAGGATGACTGACCATGCTCTCCTCTTCCTCCTCCTCTCTGTCCTCTGGCCATCCACACTGAACAGATGGGATGACAGTTATGCAGGTAGTACCGTCTATAGCTCATGAAACTAGCTCCTGTTGTTCCTCCTCCTCTTCCTCATTGTCACCCAATCCACATTGGGATGAGTTGAGGCTTGGCTGTGTGTAATCACCCTGTATGGTTCCTTGCTTCATCTCATCGTGCTCCACCTGCAATGCATCCTCTTTGATTGTGAGAAAAGAGCGTTTCAGAAGACAGAGAAGCGGGATGGTGATGCTAATTGTTATGCACACGCCCGGGCTGACTGGCGTGTGCGTGATTTAGTGATTCCACTGTGCCATGAACCGGAGAGTGCCTGGAGGGGCGTAACTAAGTATCAACCCGATCCGACCAAGGTCGCACGACGGCTACGATGCCATGCGCCAGAGAGGAACCGAGAAGAGGGACCAGGCGTGACTCCAGGTCAGACCCCTGACACGGCTGTTTACGCCCACACCGGGGAATACAGGAACAGGCAGGTTAGGCTGGCATACAGACAGGTGGGTATTGGCAGGCACTGCTGGAGTGCAGACAGGAGGATACTGGCAGGCACGGCTGGTATGCAGACAGGAGGGTACTGACAAGTACAGCTGGCGTACAGACGGGGAGGTACTAGCAGGTTGGAGCACAGGCTGGATAGGGTCCAGTACAGACTGGGATTCAGGAACAGAACTGAAGATGCGGTAGACAAGCAGAGCAGAGAGGAACCGCCGGAGAGGTGGGCAAGGCGGAGCAGAGAGGTACCGCCGAAGCAGTGAGCAAGGCGGAGCAGACAGGAGCCGCCTGAGTGGTGAGCAAGGCAGAGCAGGCAGGAACCGCCGGAGCGGTGAGCAAGACAGAGCAAGGAGAAACTGCCAGAGTGGTGAGCAAGACAGAGCAGGGAGAAACCGCCGGAGCGGTGAGCAAGACAGAGCGGGCAGAAACCGCTGGAGCGGGGAGCAAGACAGAGCGGGCAGAAACCGCCAGAGCGGTGAGCAAGGCAGAGCAGGCAGGAACCGCCGGAGCGGTGAGCAAGGCAGAGCAGGCAGGAACCGCTGGAGCAGTGAGCAAGGCAGAGCAGGCAGGAACCGCCGGAGCGGTAAACAAGACGGAGCAGGCAGGAACCGCCGGAGCGGTGAGCAAGGCAGAGCAGGCAGGAACCGCCGGAGCGGTGAGCAAGGCAGAGTGGGCAGAAACCGCCGGAGCGGTGAGCAAGACAGAGCGGGCAGAAACCGCTGGAGCGGGGAGCAAGACAGAGCGGGCAGAAACCGCCAGAGCGGTGAGCAAGGCAGAGCAGGCAGGAACCGCCGGAGCGGTGAGCAAGGCAGAGCAGGCAGGAACCGCTGGAGCAGTGAGCAAGGCAGAGCAGGCAGGAACCGCCGGAGCGGTAAACAAGACGGAGCAGGCAGGAATCACCGGAGCGGTGAGCAAGGCAGAGCAGGCAGGAACCGCCGGAGCGGTGAGCAAGGCAGAGTGGGCAGAAACCGCCGGAGCGGTGAGCAAGGCAGAGCGGGCAGGAACCACCGGAGCGGTGAACAAGGCACAGCAGAGATAAACCGCTGGAGCGGTGAGCAAAGGCAGAGCAGAGCAGACAGGGCACTGTTCACACGGAACAGACTGGAAGAGAAAGGCAGAACCAGATACACACAAGATACTTGCAATGAAGTAGCGAGTGTACTCTAAACTCACAAACGGAAGTACAGCGACAATGAGTAAGAGTTAGGTGCAGGTTCAGACTCTGCAGAAAAAGGGAAGGTATGAACATAAAGACAGGTAACAGGCTAGGAGAGTGTTTAGACAGGAACTGAGTGTTCAGACAGGAACTGACACTGCAGCGAGATACAGGAGCGAGTCTGGGTATGCGGCCCCCAGAAAAGGCGGAACGAACAGGATAGGAGCGAGTTCAGACTGGCCTGGAAATACAGCCTCCAGGAAGGCGGACAGACAGGCAAGAAAACACAGATAACAGATCTAGGTATGCGGCCCCTAGAAGGCGGGACGAACAGGCTAGGAGCGTGTTCAGACAGGCCTGGAAATACAGCCTCCAGGAAGGCAGACAGACAGGCAAGAGAAACAGAACAGGACCTGGCACATTCAGAGTCAAGGAGCACACTGAATGATAGAGTTGCTCAGGCACCAGCTTCCAGGTGAAGCTGGTTTAAATATCCAGTGACAGACAGCAATAGGCTGAGGACGCATTAGGGGTGTGCCCACAGCAGCTACAAGAAACAGGAAGTAACCGGGCCGCCGCCCTAAGCAGTCAGAACAGAGACAAACAGACAGCATGAATAGAAGCCAGGCTAGCAGACTGGACTGAAGATTGAGTTTGCGATCTTGCACAGTGAGAGATGGTGCAGCATGCAAGCCCACCACCAGGTATGTTACACTAATTATGGCGTCATCGCCGCTCACCATCTTGGTGAAGTTCTCAAAGTTTTGGAGGATGGTACATATGTCTGACATCCATGTCCACTCCTGAGGTCTTATGTGTGGAGTCTGAACTGAATACCGATGGCCTTGTTGATGCTGGTACTCAATATCTGCCCTCTTCTGCTCACAAATCCTTCCCAACATCTGCAGTGTTGAGTTCCAATGCGTGGGGACATCACACAGCAGTCTGTGAGCCGGAAGCTGCAAACGCTGCTGAAGCACGTCAAGTGCAGCGGAAGCTGTAGCTGACTTTCTAAAATGGGCACACAGGTGGCGTATTTTGACAAGCAGATCCGGCAGCTCCGGGTAGGATTTGAGAAATCGCTGAACCACGAGATTAAGCACATGGGCCAGGCATGGTACGTGTGTGAGCTCGCCTCGCCTCAGAGCGCCATCAGGTTCCGGCCATTGTCACAAGACCATGCTTGGCTGTAGGTTCAGTGGTGTGAGCCACAGATCTGCCTGCTCTTTCAGAGCTGTCCACAACTCTTCAGCATTGTGGGGTTTGTCACCTACGCATATTAGCTTTGGCACAGCCTGTTGCCGCTTGGCCGAGGCAGTGCTGCAGTGCTTCCAGCTTGTGACTGATGTAGTCATTTCAGAGATGGAGGCTGAAGAGGAGGAGGTGCAGGAGCTGTAGACTGTTGGGGCAACCCTGATTGATCTAGGGCCCGCGATCCTTGACGTCGGGAGGACGTGTTAAATTCCAAGATCCGACTGCGTCCCGGCTTCCACTATGTTTACCCAGTGTGCCATCAGCGAGATATACCGTCCCTGCCCACAAGCACTTGTCCACGTGTCTGTGGTTAGGTGGACTTTCCCAGTAACTGCGTTGTTGAAGGCACGGCTAATGTTTTGGGACACGTGCTTGTGTAATGCGGGGACAGCACACCGGGAGAAATAGTGGCGATTGGGCACCGAGTACCGAGGAATGGCTGCCGCCATCAGGTTGCGGAATGCTTCCATCTCCACGAGCCTAAAAGGCAACATTTCAAGCGCAAGCAGTCGTGAAATGTTGGAATTTACTAGTGTGGCCTGTGGGGCATTGGCTGCATATTTGCGCTTACGTTCCAAGCACTGGGGTATGGACTACTGAATGCTGTGCTTGAACAAGGACGTCGACGTGCTTCCTGATGCTGCTACTTGAGAGTGTGCAACGACAGGTGCAGGGCAGGAGGCATCTTGGCATGCGCCATGGAGAGGGGATTGGGGTGCATGCACAACAGCGGAAGAAGCAGTGGTGTCACCTGCAGACACTGTTTCTAGACCCTGGTGTTCAGCTCACTTAGTGGGGTGCTTTGCTGCCATGTGCCTGAACATGCTGGTGATGGTCAGGCTTCTAGTTATGCTACAAAACCAAAAAGATCTATTTTGGAGAGAGAAATTTGAATGTTAAGGAGAAAAGATTTTTTTCCCCCCTATACAGAGATATTAATATGCCCCCCCCTACCATTCAGGGCTGCTCATGACTGTTGCTTTAGCGCTGATGGACGCCCAGCACTTTGCGACGCAGTGAGGTGGCCACTCTGTGTGTTTGCGTGGTGCTGAGCCTCCCACAGCCTGTTGCCTGCTCATTCAGGCTTTCTGATGCGCCCTCTGAACCTTAACACACCTGTCTCTGTGTGCATATGCCTCCGTCCCGGCGGCGTCTCCGACGGGCCGCGTTGCTGTGTAATGTGGGAGGTACTCCAGCCCCTTCCTGGCCGCGTGTGACGCGCGGGCGTCCGCGTCATCGCCAGGGGCGGGACATTACAACGTACCGAATTCCGATTGGTACATTCTGGTACATAAGGTGTCCCCTCTCCTCATGATAACCACGCCTCCTGACGAAGCCACTTCCGGGAAAAACGCGCGTCGAGGCTGCTTTACACCCCCAGCATTCTCTCCCACGCTGCCTTAGATCCCATTGACATGACTCAAGGTAATGGAAGCTTAATGCCTGTATTCATGATTTACTGACACGTACATTTCATAGCGTAACTATTATGATTTATTGCTCATTTGATTGCATGTAACCGCTCTGGTATCTACCTGTATGTATTTTATATACAGGGCTATCAGTCTTATGCTAGATATTTTCTCAGCTTCCCTCATAGGATTTGTAACCATTATCACCAGATATGGTCAGTGTTAGGATTTTCATCCATTGGCAGCATATTTACATTTTGGGGTGTTAGTCTCTTTGCTACATTATCCACCCTACTCCACTACTCTCTAGCTGTCTTCTCCCACCTTCCCTTGTTGCCCTCATTTTGTCCTTCACTATTGTAATTTTTATGATATTAATATTTTTTCAATAAAGTACAGTATATATTTATCATTTAAATCCCTCATGTGTGTCTGTTTGGAGAGTACTTATAAGTAGACTAAAATCATTACCTGTATAGGGGGGAAAAAAATCTTTTCTCTTTCACATTCGAATTTCTCTCTCCAAAATAGATCTTTTTGGTTTTACTTCTACTATAGGGATTTGCTGACCATGTATTATATGTTAGGCAGATAGGCTTACTAGTTTTGCTACCCCTGCTGATGCTGGCCTGGCAGGTGGTGCAAATGGCCTTTTTGGAGTTATCGGCAGAGTGTTTAAAAAACAACCAGACTCAGGAAGACCTAACAGTTGTACTGGCAACTTCCTTCGTGTTGGTGTTACGGGGCACGGTTGCCTGCCTCTGTCTGTGGCCACCACACTGCTTCTTCCTGCCTGTTGGGGTGCTCTGCCTCCCTCCCCCTGTGTGCTGCTGTCCTCGCTCTGCATGTCCTCCTACCAGCTAGGGTCAGTTACTATATCATCCACCACCTCGTGTTCCACTTCTGCACCCTGGTCTTCTTCTTAACTTTCTGTCAGTTGTGTCTCATCATCATCCACCTCTTGCGACACTTTCCCACCATCCCCATGGCTGCTCAAACATTTGGGCATCGCTACATCCGATCTCCTCTTGCCCTGCTTCAAGTGGACCGGGCGAGAGGCCCGAATCTTTAAATGGAAAAGTGAACAGCTCTTCGGAGTCTCCAAGTGTGGGATCAGTTGTCTCTGGGCACTCGGCATGGTGGGAGGAAGGAGGATTAGGGTGAGGAATATGCAGTCCAGACTCACGGCTACTGAGAGTTGGCCGTGTGGAAGACAGGGTGGTGGTGGTGGTGGCAAAGTGACTGGAAGCATTATCCGCTATCCAACAAACAACCTTTTGACACTGCTCTTGGTTCAATAGTGGTGTGCTGCGGTCCCCTAAGAATTGGGACGAGAAGGTCAGGCGAGAAGATGTGGGTGTTTGTTGTGGCACAATTTCAGTTTGCCCACGGCCTCGGCTTCAGCGTCTGCATGCATCATCACCATCATGTCCAGTTCCCTGTCCCTTGCCAAGTGCCTTGTCCATTTTAAATGGAGGACAATATCTTCTGACTCACCCAGGGGGATATGGGGGACTCGGTACCCGGGCCTTTACCTTCTTGGGATGTCACGGCAGTCGACACACAGGCCCGTACACTGGAGTCACTCTTTAAAAAGGGGGTTGTTGCTTGAAGGGATGAATAATAGTTTGGTCTCGTGACGTCACTTGTGGTTCCTGGTAATGAGTACCAGCGCTGCTGCAGACCTCTGGAGCAGATGTTAGGGCAGCTGGGTTGGTGCGGCTCTCCACAGGCAGAGCTCAGCTCCACGGCAGTGTAGGTGCAGATGGTAATGCTGGGCGTTGTAGTGCAGGAGTGATAACATAGCAGCAATAACTGATTGAGACAGTGGGGTGCAGTCGTCCGAGTTTACTCACAGTTATCAAGTTCCTCAGGTTGCCTGTACAGGTGACAGCCTCCCACGTCGCGCTGCGTTCACCAGGCAGGGGTCCAGCACTCCCTCAAGTATCTCAAGGGCACTTAATGGGACCCCTTTCTGTATGTTCCTTTCTTAGCCGACTTCCCGTGCTGGGTCTCTCCCTCCTGCCCTGTTCCCCGCCACACAAAGTACCGATCAGGTACCTTGGGATCCCTCTGGCAACTTGAAGTTCCCGGACCTTACTTGATGCCCTTTTCGGTGGCTTAGGTGCGGATGTGGCAACTGCACCTTGAAAGTGCAGAAGCCTCCGGTTTTCTAGCTGAGACTTAAAGTAACTTGGCTAGCCCAGGGACCGGTTTCCTTCTTGTGGCCTGATCCCTCTACCGCCTGGCAGATTCGGGCATACGGGTGACGGTCCGGCACTCACCGTACCCAGTGGGACCCCTTTTGCTCCTGGAGCCTTTCTCTCTTGCTCCCACTCCTCTCTCAGTCTTGGCCATGACAGGCCAGACCTGCCTCCCGAGTGGAGCTCCTGAAAAGCCTCCGCTCCCGACGTCCTCACACTCCCTCTCTCTTCGTTCAACTCTCTAAAAATATGGCTTCCCTATATATATATGCCTCTTCTTCAAGTGCTCCCCTGATCTGCGTCCTCCACCCACACCCACTACATGGTTCCCCATCAGTTTGGTCCCCCCCACTCCAGCCAGGGGCAGCAGAAAGCAGTGCATATTGCCCTTCCAGATGGTCTGGAGTAGTGTAGTGTTGGGTGCAGGTGTTAGGGTCCCGGGCAGCACTCCATCCTTACCTGAGAGAAGGAGATGCCATACCTCTGGGTGAAGTGCAGTACCGCTGTGGCGACTGAACCCTCAGGGGCGCCACACTTCCACACTCACTACAAATGGCTGAATTTGGAGCGAAGTTTTATGTAATCCGTGTGACGGAGAAACCACAGTTTTAAATACCTGGCCTGTAGGTAACTATTTTTAACAGCAAACTGTTGTAAATTGCTTCACTGACAGACTGAAACAAATTTTTAATGGAGGCCAGAAATGGCAGTATTGTCTGAAAACGTATATGTGATCCGTGTGACGGAGAAAACACAGTTTTAAATACCTGGCATGTAGTTAACTATTTTGAACAGCAAACTGTTGTCAATTTCTTCCCTGACACACTGAAACAAAATTTTAATGGAGGCCAGAAATGGCAGTATTGTCAGCACAATTATATGTGATCCGTGTGACGGACAAACCACAGTTTTAAATAGCTGGATTTTTAGCGCTGTAATATGGAAAGGAACTGGCTGTATTCTGCAGTGCCAACACGCAAATGGCGCAGAACAACGGTGTTCTCTGGATTGCTTTTTAAGCAAATAATGAGGATTAAGATGCCCCAAAAAATTATTCCTGGCCCCTGAGACCTGGGCCTATTTCTAGAAATATCTAACAGCAACAGCAGACAAAACTGCCGAGATGCTCGGGCGAGCACCGAGCAGTAGCGAGCATGCTCACTCATCACTGCTCCTGACAAAACTGGTGTAACTGATCAAGGTTTGTAGGTCGCTTTGCCTGCACCTGCCTTTTCAGCTTTGCCCATAAATTTTCCATAGTATTGAGATCAGGGCTTGGGAAGCCTTAAAGCCACAGCTGTGGCAGAACAAATCTGATGGAATCTGCTAGACCCGGCAAAAGGTAAAAGCGGTGCGTTATATGGACATTAATATAGTTACTTTGCTGAAGGCTGTAACTGGAGCCAAGTGGACCTGGCTGCCACTTGAAAGGCTCTTGGTTGTTATGTGTGTAAACATGCCGGTGAGCCACTGAGATGGACTGTGTGATAAGCAGTTATGAAGTGTAATAAACTGCTGGATTTCATGTTACTGGAAAACGTTGCATATGTGCTTTAATTGACCCGCTGAAGCGAGTGTCCCCCAGCGTGATGACTAGCGCTGCCTTACATGTGGTTGGAGAATGCGGCAACTGCAGCCCGGTTGCTAGGGGCAACTGCAGCCCGGTTGCTAGGGGTAACGGCACAGGACGACGAGTGTGGATACAAGCATCTTGTTGTGGCTCGGCTGGGTCACGAAGATTAAAGCATCTTGTTGTAATTCAGCGGGGTTACAAAAATTGTCCTCGCACTCAAACCTGGTTTGCTGTGGCTGGGCGGGGTCACGAAGATTAAAGCATCTGGCTGTAACTCGGCAGGGTTACAAAAATTGTCCTCGCACTCAAACCTGGTTTGCTGTGGCTCAGCAGGACCATGAAAATTTTCCGGGGAGAGCAGTGTGAAGTGTCTAGTGTGAACAGTGTACCGTGATGACCATGAATGGTTCAGTACCTCTAGACGGAATGGAGAAGGGGTTAGATGACCGTCTGCAAATGGTTTGGAGCGAAATGGAGTGTCCTGAAGCAATGCAGGAACAGATAAAGATGGCTGTGAAGGGAGCAGCAAATGAGACTGAAGCTATTGAGCAATTAAAGTGCCTGTTAAAATCGCAGCCGCAGGCATTTGAGAAACGACAGCAGGTCATGGTGCAGGAAGGGCAGGAGCTGTTGGCCCTTTACAGAAAGGCGACAACGGACCATTATGTGAGTTCTTCTGGGGCGCCATTATTGTCCCAGAGTGCCCGGGGAGGTGGTAAGAGATGTTGTGAATTGGGTCCTAAGACTATTGCTGATTTTTTTTGTAAAAATCCCCCTACAGGTGTGGGTGTCCAAAAAGGGGGGGAGTTTCAAAAAGGGGCGGATTTTCAAAAGAGCATGGAGTATAGAAAACTAAAATTTGTTACTGGTTGTGGGTTGGTACTGCCTAAAAATGACAATTTAACCATTGATAACGGGGTAGCTTCAGTAGAAGGGGTTGACGTCAAGGTGGGAGGTGACTTGTTGGCCCACAACTCCATGGGGAGTGACACAGACCCCACAACTGACGGTGACACTATGAAAGTAGAAAGAGAGTTCAGTCAGGAGGGGCTAGATGAGGGGAGAGAGTCCCACTCTCGTCGTCGATGGCACAAAGGCCACAAAAAAGTTGCTCCTGTAGATTTTGCTGAAAGGGCAAATAAAGAAAATGCAAGGCTGTGTGCCTTTATTCCGAGTTTGGATCCTCTTTTAGAAGAAGAGGAGGTGACGTTGCCAGTAGCAACCTCCGATACAGTACTGAGACAGAAGGATCAGGATCCGACAGCCCTGAAAGAGGAGGCGGCCAGTCATGACCAAGAGCTGGAGCCTATCAGGCAGCAGTGTCAGCGTGACATGCTGCAACGAAGGGAAAACCTGGAGAACGTGTCCTCAGACCAGCTGAGCCTGGAGTCTGAACAGCAGAAAATAAACAAGGTTGTAAGGAACTTGCAGCGAGAACTGGAAGAAAGCCGCGAGGAAATCAACAAATGGAAAGAAAGGTTTCAGAGAAATAAAGAGGAGGTTTCTCAATTGGAGCTTGACAAAGCGGAGTGTGAAGATGAGTTGTGAGAGGTGAAAGATCGCTTCTCCCTGGTATGGTTAGAGCTGAGGCAAGTGAAGCAAAAGCTGGATTAGGGTCTACACCAGAAGGATAGGGAGCTGTCTGCCCTAAAAGAGGCGCTGCAGGATGAAGTTTCTGGACGTGATCAAAACCTAGAACGACTGCGCGAACAGTTCAACCAGAAGCTGTGTGAATCCAAGAAGGAGTGTAGTGAACTCAGTAAGGAACTGCAACAAATTAAGAGAGACTATGAGGATCTCCTCAAGGTTAAGAAAAAACTAGAGGAGGATAAGGCTGATGCAGAGCACATGCGCCAAGTGGTTGAGACCACTCTACAGGACACCCGTGATGAAAATGATGATCTCCGCAGAAAGACCCTAGGTCTGGTAGCTCAGGTGAAGGAGCTGCAGACGTTCTCTGATAATCTCCAGAGGGCAGAGACGTGCCTTAAGGAAAGAATCAGCAAGATGGAAGCTGAGCGGAAAAAGATGGAGGAGTCCATCGAAGAAGGGAGGTATGAAGCAAATGCCTCTTCAGATAATGCGAGCTTGGGTGATTCGGTGGATGTGAGAGCCAAGATCAAGGAACTCAAGGAGTTGCTACAAGCCCATTGGAAGCAAGAGAAGCTTGAGAGACTGGCTGTCGAGAGCCGAGTGGGCGCATTGGAGACAGAGAGCTCTGAGAAAATTCTGCTGATAAAGGAGCAGTTGAAGCCGGAAGAGCTTCAGAGATTGGTTGCAGAGAGGCGAGTGGCTGAGCTAGAGGAAGAAGAGGTCAAGACGAAAATTCTTGAATTTGTAGCTGTGAGTCAGCTCAGGGGAAGCATACAGGGTGAAGAAGCTGAAAGTCAGTTCCCCCTGAAACCTGAGCCGGTTGATCGACTGAAAACCACTGGTGAAACAGAAATGTCTCGGTACAAGTGCCTCATAGATGTACCCGAGGATTTGAGAGAAGAATGCACCAGTGAGTCCGTGCATGAAGAGTTTAAGAAGGCCATGGGAGCCTGTAAGGTATACTCGACCTCAGAAGCTAAACAGCTGTTGGTCCTGTCCACAACCGAAGTCACAATGAAGAGGGTGGCTATCCTAAGTAACATGCACTGGCGATGTATTCGCACAAAGCGGTTTGTCCGGTTGAAGACGAAACAAGCCATTAGACAACTGGAGCTTATGAGTAAAGCTCAAAGTCTGCATGAAGAGGTCATCCGGGTGCCTCATGCTCTGGTAAGAAAGCTCATTGTGGGAAATGGCCGAGCCATGCAGATGATGGTAAAGAAGTCCGGTGTGATGAAAGTAAGCAGTCCACGTGATCGACAGGACTCGGTACCAGATGAAGACGGCATGGTGTCATTCTCCGCTGTAGGAACAGAAGAAAGTCTTTTATATATTCGCATACTGTTGGAGTACCGAGTGACCTACCTGCGAGAGGTAGAACAGTTGAATCTCGCTAGACTGCGAGTGGAAAGACAGAATCGCCTGAGCAGCAGAAGATGGCAGCCGTCTAGAAATTGTGAGACCAGACAGAGAAAGGACCCTTCAAATAATAGAACGGCTACAGTAGAAGTTAGAGACTTTCCAAGATGTCCTGAGGATAGTGGGCGTGGGTTTAGAGGTAGTGAGACTTCCAGTAACTCAGGTCTGAGTGGCCCATACAAACGACCCAATAGAGTACGGGACAGTAGGGAGTCGAACCGGACCTTAGATACCAGGGTATGTGAGTCACACTGCTGTATTGACCGCTGGGAGCGGGGGAGGTCTGACAAGGTTACGACCGACCGCTGGGAGTGGGGAAGGTCTGACAAGGTTACGACTGACCGCTGGGAGCGGGGGGAGGTCTGACAAGGTTACGACTGACCATTGGGAGCGGGGGAGGTCTGACAAGGTTACGACCCAGAAATTTGACTTGACGAAGGCAGTGACAATGACAGAAGGTAGGTCCCTAAGGAATGGGCTAATGTTGATGATTAGTGTTCCAGGGGCTGAGCAGCGCAATTGTCAAGTACTTGGTCTCTGTGTGAACTGTGGGTTATAATGTGATTGTGTATATTATGTGTTCAACCCCACAAGTTTGAACAGAGGGGGGATATGTAATGCAGCGGCTTGCGGCATTACTGTAATGGTCCAGGGTGTGTTCTGGCTGACCATGTACCTCTCCCTCAGGTGACTGATCACATGACTGTGACATCATCACAGGTCCTGTGCACACAGAAGGACTGATCACATGATTGTGACATCAGCACAGGACCTGTGTGCACTGGAGGATATATAAATCTTGGTGCTTTTGAAACAGGGTGTGAAAGGCATGAGGCCTGTTCCCCGTGTGT
This sequence comes from Phyllobates terribilis, assembly GCF_046119375.1. Classification (NCBI taxonomy): domain Eukaryota; kingdom Metazoa; phylum Chordata; class Amphibia; order Anura; family Dendrobatidae; genus Phyllobates; species Phyllobates terribilis. Next base: position 211,552 of record NW_027363610.1, on the reverse strand, counting down.
GGGACACCATTAGAGTGTGAGGCCTAGTGAAGCCGGGTGAAGCCTGAAAGGCAAAGGCAGGATCCTTGTGTATAAGAGATGCCAGTAGCCTTGGAGGGCAAGAGGCTTGGAAGACAAGAGTCCTGAAAGGCAGAGGCTGGTTTCCTTGTGTGTGCAAAGAGATGCCAGTAGCCTTGGAAGGTAAGAGGGCTGGAGACCCCCATCTGGGAAGCCGTAAAGCCACAGCTGTGGCAGAACAAATCTGATGGAAACCGCTAGACCCGGCAAAAGGTAAAAGTGGTGCGTTATATGGACATTGATATAGTTACTTGGCTGAAGGCTGTAACTGGAGCCAAGTGGGCCTGTCTGCCACTTGAAAGGCTCTTGGATGTTATGTGTGTAAACATGCCAGTGAGCCACTGAGATGGACTGTGTGATAAGCAGTTATGAAGTGTAATAAACTGCTGGATTTCATGTTACTGGAAAACGTTGCATGTGTGCTTTAATTGACCCGGTGAAGCGAGGGTCCCCCAGCGTGATGACTAGCACTGCCTTACAATATATATATGTAAGTATGTGTAGACACTGGTTAGGCTACTACTGTAACGGCTTGAGTATATATGACACTGATCAATTATCATTATGGCCTCTGTCAGGTAATTACATAGATGATGCTCAGTGACAATAGTAAATGGCCCAGTAATACAATATGGGAGAAGAAAGATGACACTCACCATAAGGGTCTTGGTATTTTTGTTGGCTAAAAAATAGCAGCTGACCTGTTACAGGAGAGCGTGGGTGCATGCAGGTGCCGACCATTTCCTGTTATTGTGCTGCTTCGTTTGGTGTGACTAATAAGACAAATAAATATACCAAGATACTTCTTACTTCTGGTGAGCTCTGATTGTCTTCTCCCATATTGTATGAGCTCAGTCTAACCCCACCTGCACCCAGAGCTGTGGAGTCGGAGTCGTGATAAAATGGACCGACTCCGACTCCTAAAATATATAACAAATTGGGTGTAGTAGTTCAATGCAGTTTGTGGAGAATATTATTTCATAAGGATTTGGGAAAGTTATGAAATGTCCTATAAATGTCTGTCCTATTCTTGATCTAAGGGTCTAGACTTTTAGCTGAGATGAATCTGTGCTACAGTAAATTTATCTCTTAAACATGAGCCATGTATGAGGGTGTTGGAGTCAGAGTTGGAGTCGGTGTCATGGAAATTGAGGAGTCGGAGGTTTGGCTTACCGACTCCACAGCCCTGCCTGCACCACTGATTTACAGCTTTCTGTCTACACTGTGCATAGACAACGCTGACAGTGGAGAGGGACATGGTTAGCCTGAGCTCATGAATATTAAGGACTGCATAGCAGGAGCTGATCATTGAGAGGACTAGCAGAGCTGCAGCAGATAACACAATTGTAGCACCCCGAGGACTCGGCTGCTACAGGGGTATTGCACCTCGATCCAGAGGTGTGGTATTCCACTCCCGGGTAAGGATGGAGTGTGGAACTGGGCTCAGTTAGCTGCATGCACCACACTCACCCCATTTCCGGGGGACAGACCAACGGTACTCCCACCAGATAGATGTGCAGGTACGACAGCTTCTGTCCCCGGCTGGAGTGGGGAGGGGGGAGGAACATCCTAGTGGTGTAGGAGCAGATAGGGGAGGGACTCTGGGCATAGGTAGGAGCCCATTGGGTGCTTGTCACCTGGGCTCAGGTGTCAGAGGGAGTATATAAGGTGGGCACCATCTTAGGACAAGGTCTTTTTGGTCTGCTCTGTGCAGAGAGGAGCTCAGCCAGAGAGGGCTGACAGGGAGCTGTGGCTCAGTCTGGGCCCAGCTCCAGAGCCAGGCCTGGAGAGGAGGCCTGAAGCAGAGAGAGAGAGAAAGGAGAAGAAGGAGGAACAGAAACACCAGGAGAGGCCCAGAGATGCAAGAGAAGAGGGAACCCTGAGATCCCACGAGTTAACGGGTGAAGGGTTGGCAGAACAGGGTACCGGATCCCAAACTGGTGGAGGCCAATTATCCTCAGCCAGGAACCGGAGGTCGTGGACAAGTTTTGGCGCGACCCCTCGCCATATCCACCAGGAAGGCATACCACGTATAGGGTCAGGGAAGCCGGGAAAGGTTTCACCACCAGAAGGCTCGAGGGAGCTGGACAAAGGTGGATCCCTGGTGGGGACGGCCAGTAGGAAGGAAGAGAGGGGAGCTCAGGACCACGCTCTGGAACTGCCTGGGAGTTGGCCGAGTCCCGCACCTGGTGGACGCAGCACGGCTCGGGTGGTCACTCTTGGCCGAAGTGATCTGAATACCAACTGTGAGTAAAGCTGTGAAAACTGCAATGCACGTCTCTGAGCTTCCTTGTCACACCACTACCACTATCATCATTCCCTGCTTCACCAGCTGCCCTGAGGCTATACCTCTCCCGTTGGGGGTTATACCATCCACGCTGCACAACCACACCACCGGCCTCAGCGGTCTGCCCTGCAGCGGCGGCTTCATAGCTGCAATCAACGGGTGGCGTAGTCGAACTCTATAACATCTTAATGCCGAGCACTGCCTCTTAGTTTGACCACCCTGGGCACGGACCGGGTCACCGCCACGAGGACTACTACCCCTGTCAGATCCGGCTCCGGGTATCCCCCGCATGCGCAACGCAGCACAACATGGCCCAGGGGGCGCGTCACAATGATTTATCAAAACTACAGCAAGGAGCCCAGTAACATCACTGGATTCGGGGTCTCGGCCCCCACATCATGCTGCTCTCAGATGAGGTAGCATAAACCTGGTGACAGATTCCCTTTAGTAACATCAGACACGATCTTCCATCCAACAAGTCAATGGACCCGAATAATTCAGACTCAGGATTTCTGACTATGATGTTGGCCAGGAGAGTGTGTGAAAAGAGTCTCCTTCCTGCAGACGATCATGCCTTTCAGCTTTGGAAGATGAGCTGCTGCAGCAGAGAGTACAGATTGCTGCCATTGTTGCCCTACAACCGTCACAAGCCGCACAGTCTCGTAAGCCATTGTTTTTGTAATCCTTATAAATCACTTAATGGGTTAAACAGGTCAAGCTTTTGCTATGTATTTGGTATGATTTGATCTCGTTTTTGTTTCTCAGATACAGAATCAATGTGCTCATTTAGCTGCCCAGGTAATGCCCTCTCACCCCCATCTTCAGCTTCTCCACCACTTTCCGCACAGTTTTTGCAATTTACAACCCCAGTAGCTCCGCTGCCCCCTCCTCCTCCTCCTCCTCCTCCTCCACCACCCCCAGTCCCATCTTCCCAACTAAAATCTGCACTTGATATTATAAGAGAACGTAAAGCTTCTCACAAATGCAGCCCGACGGAAAGTGAGGCTTCAGAGAAAGGCAGTGTGGATCAGCTCCCCAGTATGATGGATGTGTTAAAAGGCATGAATTCCATCAAGCTTCGGGCGGTCGAAAGGTCATTTTATAGATTTTCTTTAAATATATATTTTTTATTACAGACATGCGTGAAATAGAATGAAGGAGAAAACTGTAAAAAAAAAAAAAATCTGTCACTGAGCCTGCATCTTTCCCTGCACATGACTGCTGATCTCATGAGCTGTCATGTGCCTTTAACAGCCGCAGTCGGATCCGAGATCCACCCGCAGCTGTTAACCAGTTAAATACCGCTGTCAATCACTAGCAGTGGCATTTAATACACACCTGCCAGAAGCTCGTCACAAGACACACCCATAGGCGTCCCTGTCATGTGATTGCGGGGTGCCAATGTGTTGTCATGACAGCCGGGGGTCTGCAGAAGACCCCTGGCTGTCATTGTAGATCCCCTGTGGCCGGCATTCATAGGAGATTGTGATTTCTGCTATACATAGCAGTGCTGAAGCCCTGCTATGTGTAGCACAGGTAATCAGATGATTGCAGCTTCAAGTCTCCTAAGAGGACTATTGCTGCCAGTAAAAAGTAAAAAAAGTTTTAAAAAACATAAAGGTTTAAATCACGCCCTTTTGCCCTATTGAAAATAAAACCATTAAAAAAATATACGCATATTTGGTATCGCTGTATTCAGAAATCTCCGATCTATCAAAATATAAAGTAAATTAATCAGATCGGTAAACGGCGTAACGACAAAAAAAATCTAAACTCCAGAATTATGTTTTTCTTTTTTTGCCTCCGCAAACATAACAGGCGATCAAAACATTGTATCTACCTCAAAATTATATAAATAAAAACGTCCGCTGAGGGCGCAAAAAATAAGCCCTAACCTGGCCCTAGACCCGAAAAATGGAGATGCTACGGGTCTCGGAAAATGGCGACATAAGCGATTTTTTTTAATTTTTTTTTTACAAACTTCTGATTTTTTTTTTCACCACTCACATATAAAAGAACCAATACATGTTTGGTATCTATGAACTCGTACTGACCTGGGAATCATAATGGCTGGTCAGCTTTAGCATTTAGTGAACATGGTAAATAAAAAAAAAAAATTACAATTGTGGAAATGCACTTTTTTGCAATTTCACCGCACTTGGAATTTTTTTCCCGTTTTCCAGTACACGATATGGTAAAATAAATGATGTCAATCAAAAGAACAACTTGTCCCGCAAAAAAAAAAGGTACCGTACAGACCAAAAGTTTGGACACACCTTCTCATTTAAAGATTTTTCTGTATTTTCATGACTATGAAAATTGTACATTCACACTGAAGACATCAAAACTATGAATTAACACATGTGGAATTATATACTTAACAAAAAAGTGTGAAACAACTGAAAATATGTCTTATATTCTAGGTTTTTCAAAGTAGCCACCTTTTGCTTTGATAACTGCTTTGCACACTCTTGGCATTCTCTTGATGAGCTTCAAGAGGTAGTCACCGGAAATGGTCTTCCAACAATCTTGAAGGAATTCCCAGAGATGATTAGCACTTGTTGGCCCTTTTGCCTTCACTCTGCGGTCCAGCTCACCCCAAACCATCTTGATTGGGTTCAGGTCTGGTGACTGTGGAGGCCAGGTCATCTGGTGTAGCACCCCATCACTCTCCTTCTTGGTCAAATAGCCCTTACACAGCCTGGAGGTGTGTTTGGGTTCATCGTCATGTTGAAAAATAAATGATGGTCCAACTAAACGCAAACCAGATGGAATAGCATGCCGCTGTAAGATGCTGTGATAGCCATGCTTGTTCAGTATGCCTTCAATTTTGAATAAATCCCCAACAGTGTCACCAGCAAAGCACCCCCACACCATCACACCTCCTCATCCATGCTTCACGGTGGGAACCAGGCATGTAGAGTCCATTCTTTCACCTTTTCTGCGTCGCACAAAAACACGGTGGTTGGAACCAAAGATCTCAAATTTGGACTCATCAGACCAAAGCTCAGATTTCCACTGGTCTAATGTCCATTCCTTGTGTTCTTTAGCCCAAACAAGTCTCTTCTGCTTGTTGCCTGTCCTTAGCAGTGATTTCCTAGCAGCTATTTTACCATGAAGGCCTGCTGCCCAAAGTCTCCTCTTAACAGTTGTTGAAGAGAAGTGTCTGCTGCTAGAACTCTGTGTGGCATTGACCGGGTCTCTAATCTGAGCTGCTGTTAACCTGTGATTTCTGAGGCTGGTGACTCGGATAAACTTATCCTCAGAAGCAGAGGTGACTCTTGGTCTTCCTTTCCTGGGGAAGTCCTCATGCGAGCCAGTTTCTTTAAACCAGACAATGTGAACTGAGGTCTAAGATGGCAGACATACAAGAAACAGAGGCATGTTCACACTAGCAAAAAAGAAGCAAGACAAAAATATATCTCATACCCTACCATAATTATATATAAATGTAAAGCAAAATTGCATAATAAATATAGGGTACTTAGTGAACTATTTTTGATCAAAAAAAGTATACAAGCCGTCCCACCAGCGGCAAGGTGACCCTAAATTGGGACGGTACCTATACTGCCTATATTAAAAACCTTACTGTATATCAAAGTTGAAGTAATGCATATAAAAGGGTAGACAAATAGGACCGGGTCCCAACTCCAGACCACCTAGGCCCGTGGTAAGCTACATATATACCAATCAGCTCAACAAAGGGCATGCCACACCCTTAAATTGCACAGAATGCAAACAAGTCAAAAAACCAGACAATGTGAACTGAGGTCTAAGATGGCAGACATACAAGAAACAGAGGCATGTTCACACTAGCAAAAAAGAAGCAAGACAAAAATATATCTCATACCCTACCATAATTATATATAAATGTAAAGCAAAATTGCATAATAAATATAGGGTACTTAGTGAACTATTTTTGATCAAAAAAAGTATACAAGCCGTCCCACCAGCGGCAAGGTGACCCTAAATTGGGACGGTACCTATACTGCCTATATTAAAAACCTTACTGTATATCAAAGTTGAAGTAATGCATATAAAAGGGTAGACAAATAGGACCGGGTCCCAACTCCAGACCACCTAGGCCCGTGGTAAGCTACATATATACCAATCAGCTCAACAAAGGGCATGCCACACCCTTAAATTGCACAGAATGCAAACAAGTCAAAAAACCAGACAATGTGAACTGAGGTCTAAGATGGCAGACATACAAGAAACAGAGGCATGTTCACACTAGCAAAAAAGAAGCAAGACAAAAATATATCTCATACCCTACCATAATTATATATAAATGTAAAGCAAAATTGCATAATAAATATAGGGTACTTAGTGAACTATTTTTGATCAAAAAAAGTATACAAGCCGTCCCACCAGCGGCAAGGTGACCCTAAATTGGGACGGTACCTATACTGCCTATATTAAAAACCTTACTGTATATCAAAGTTGAAGTAATGCATATAAAAGGGTAGACAAATAGGACCGGGTCCCAACTCCAGACCACCTAGGCCCGTGGTAAGCTACATATATACCAATCAGCTCAACAAAGGGCATGCCACACCCTTAAATTGCACAGAATGCAAACAAGTCAAAAAACCAGACAATGTGAACTGAGGTCTAAGATGGCAGACATACAAGAAACAGAGGCATGTTCACACTAGCAAAAAAGAAGCAAGACAAAAATATATCTCATACCCTACCATAATTATATATAAATGTAAAGCAAAATTGCATAATAAATATAGGGTACTTAGTGAACTATTTTTGATCAAAAAAAGTATACAAGCCGTCCCACCAGCGGCAAGGTGACCCTAAATTGGGACGGTACCTATACTGCCTATATTAAAAACCTTACTGTATATCAAAGTTGAAGTAATGCATATAAAAGGGTAGACAAATAGGACCGGGTCCCAACTCCAGACCACCTAGGCCCGTGGTAAGCTACATATATACCAATCAGCTCAACAAAGGGCATGCCACACCCTTAAATTGCACAGAATGCAAACAAGTCAAAAAACCAGACAATGTGAACTGAGGTCTAAGATGGCAGACATACAAGAAACAGAGGCATGTTCACACTAGCAAAAAAGAAGCAAGACAAAAATATATCTCATACCCTACCATAATTATATATAAATGTAAAGCAAAATTGCATAATAAATATAGGGTACTTAGTGAACTATTTTTGATCAAAAAAAGTATACAAGCCGTCCCACCAGCGGCAAGGTGACCCTAAATTGGGACGGTACCTATACTGCCTATATTAAAAACCTTACTGTATATCAAAGTTGAAGTAATGCATATAAAAGGGTAGACAAATAGGACCGGGTCCCAACTCCAGACCACCTAGGCCCGTGGTAAGCTACATATATACCAATCAGCTCAACAAAGGGCATGCCACACCCTTAAATTGCACAGAATGCAAACAAGTCAAAAAACCAGACAATGTGAACTGAGGTCTAAGATGGCAGACATACAAGAAACAGAGGCATGTTCACATTAGCAAAAAAGAACCTTGCGGCAAGGTTTTTAATATAGGCAGTATAGGTACCGTCCCAATTTAGGGTCACCTTGCCGCTGGTGGGACGGCTTGTATACTTTTTTTGATCAAAAATAGTTCACTAAGTACCCTATATTTATTATGCAATTTTGCTTTACATTTATATATAATTATGGTAGGGTATGAGATATATTTTTGTCTTGCTTCTTTTTTGCTAGTGTGAACATGCCTCTGTTTCTTGTATGTCTGCCATCTTAGACCTCAGTTCACATTGTCTGGTTTTTTGACTTGTTTGCATTCTGTGCAATTTAAGGGTGTGGCATGCCCTTTGTTGAGCTGATTGGTATATATGTAGCTTACCACGGGCCTAGGTGGTCTGGAGTTGGGACCCGGTCCTATTTGTCTACCCTTTTATATGCATTACTTCAACTTTGATATACAGTAAAGTTTTTAATATAGGCAGTATAGGTACCGTCCCAATTTAGGGTCACCTTGCCGCTGGTGGGACGGCTTGTATACTTTTTTTGATCAAAAATAGTTCACTAAGTACCCTATATTTATTATGCAATTTTGCTTTACATTTATATATAATTATGGTAGGGTATGAGATATATTTTTGTCTTGCTTCTTTTTTGCTAGTGTGAACATGCCTCTGTTTCTTGTATGTCTGCCATCTTAGACCTCAGTTCACATTGTCTGGTTTTTTGACTTGTTTGCATTCTGTGCAATTTAAGGGTGTGGCATGCCCTTTGTTGAGCTGATTGGTATATATGTAGCTTACCACGGGCCTAGGTGGTCTGGAGTTGGGACCCGGTCCTATTTGTCTACCCTTTTATATGCATTACTTCAACTTTGATATACAGTAAGGTTTTTAATATAGGCAGTATAGGTACCGTCCCAATTTAGGGTCACCTTGCCGCTGGTGGGACGGCTTGTATACTTTTTTTGATCAAAAATAGTTCACTAAGTACCCTATATTTATTATGCAATTTTGCTTTACATTTATATATAATTATGGTAGGGTATGAGATATATTTTTGTCTTGCTTCTTTTTTGCTAGTGTGAACATGCCTCTGTTTCTTGTATGTCTGCCATCTTAGACCTCAGTTCACATTGTCTGGTTTTTTGACTTGTTTGCATTCTGTGCAATTTAAGGGTGTGGCATGCCCTTTGTTGAGCTGATTGGTATATATGTAGCTTACCACGGGCCTAGGTGGTCTGGAGTTGGGACCCGGTCCTATTTGTCTACCCTTTTATATGCATTACTTCAACTTTGATATACAGTAAGGTTTTTAATATAGGCAGTATAGGTACCGTCCCAATTTAGGGTCACCTTGCCGCTGGTGGGACGGCTTGTATACTTTTTTTGATCAAAAATAGTTCACTAAGTACCCTATATTTATTATGCAATTTTGCTTTACATTTATATATAATTATGGTAGGGTATGAGATATATTTTTGTCTTGCTTCTTTTTTGCTAGTGTGAACATGCCTCTGTTTCTTGTATGTCTGCCATCTTAGACCTCAGTTCACATTGTCTGGTTTTTTGACTTGTTTGCATTCTGTGCAATTTAAGGGTGTGGCATGCCCTTTGTTGAGCTGATTGGTATATATGTAGCTTACCGCGGGCCTAGGTGGTCTGGAGTTGGGACCCGGTCCTATTTGTCTACCCTTTTAGATGCATTACTTCAACTTTGATATACAGTAAGGTTTTTAATATAGGCAGTATAGGTACCGTCCCAATTTAGGGTCACCTTGCCGCTGGTGGGACGGCTTGTATACTTTTTTTGATCAAAAATAGTTCACTAAGTACCCTATATTTATTATGCAATTTTGCTTTACATTTATATATAATTATGGTAGGGTATGAGATATATTTTTGTCTTGCTTCTTTTTTGCTAGTGTGAACATGCCTCTGTTTCTTGTATGTCTGCCATCTTAGACCTCAGTTCACATTGTCTGGTTTTTTGACTTGTTTGCATTCTGTGCAATTTAAGGGTGTGGCATGCCCTTTGTTGAGCTGATTGGTATATATGTAGCTTACCACGGGCCTAGGTGGTCTGGAGTTGGGACCCGGTCCTATTTGTCTACCCTTTTATATGCATTACTTCAACTTTGATATACAGTAAGGTTTTTAATATAGGCAGTATAGGTACCGTCCCAATTTAGGGTCACCTTGCCGCTGGTGGGACGGCTTGTATACTTTTTTTGATCAAAAATAGTTCACTAAGTACCCTATATTTATTATGCAATTTTGCTTTACATTTATATATAATTATGGTAGGGTATGAGATATATTTTTGTCTTGCTTCTTTTTTGCTAGTGTGAACATGCCTCTGTTTCTTGTATGTCTGCCATCTTAGACCTCAGTTCACATTGTCTGGTTTTTTGACTTGTTTGCATTCTGTGCAATTTAAGGGTGTGGCATGCCCTTTGTTGAGCTGATTGGTATATATGTAGCTTACCACGGGCCTAGGTGGTCTGGAGTTGGGACCCGGTCCTATTTGTCTAACCTTTTATATGCATTACTTCAACTTTGATATACAGTAAGGTTTTTAATATAGGCAGTATAGGTACCGTCCCAATTTAGGGTCACCTTGCCGCTGGTGGGACGGCTTGTATACTTTTTTTGATCAAAAATAGTTCACTAAGTACCCTATATTTATTATGCAATTTTGCTTTACATTTATATATAATTATGGTAGGGTATGAGATATATTTTTGTCTTGCTTCTTTTTTGCGAGCCAGTTTCTTTGTAGCGATTGATGGTTTTTGCAACTGCACTTGGGGACACTTTCAAAGTTTGCCCAATTTTTCGGACTGACTGACCTTCATTTCTTAAAGTAATGATGGCCACTCGTTTTTCTTTACTTAGCTGCTTTTTTCTTGCCATAATAAAAATTCTAACAGTCTATTCAGTAGGACTATCAGCTATGTATCCACCAGACTTCTTCACAACACAACTGATGGTCCCAACCCCATTTATAAGGCAAGAAATCCCACTGATTAAACCTGACAGGGCACACCTGTGAAGTGAAAACCATTGACGGTGACTACCTCTTGAAGCTCATCAAGAGAATGCCAAGAGTTTGCAGAGCAGTCATCAAAGCAAAAGGTGGCTACTTTGAAGAACCTAGAATATAAGACATATTTTCAGTTGGTTCACACTTTTTTGTTAGGTATATAATTTCACATGTGTTAATTCATAGTTTTGATGCCTTCAGTGTGAATGTACAATTTTCATAGTCATGAAAAAACAGAAAAATCTTTAAATGAGAAGGTGTGTCAATCTTTTGGTCTGTACTGTATATTGACAAAAAATAAAAAACTTGGCTCTGGGAATAAGAGTAGAAAAAAATGAAAGGGCAAAAACAGAAAATTGCAAGGTCATGAATGGGGTTAACAATGCTGTACCCTTCTCTGGAAGTCCCACATATAATGAATGTAGCAGTGGCGTGAATGCTTGAGAAGGCTCAAATATAATGTGTCTCTTCCAAGCCCCATTCATGGTGGGGGTCTTCCATGCGGACCTCCTGCGATCAGCAGGCTTATCCTGTGGATATGACTAGCCCAGGGGAATGGGGATGACTCGGTACCCGGGCCTTTAGCCTGGCCTTTAGGGATGTCACGGTGGTCGGCTCCCGGGCCCGTACTCTGGGCCTCTCTTTTAAAAGGGTTGGTGTTGTAAAAGAAAGAGTTTGTGACGCCACCTGTGGCTTCTGGTGAGGATCACCAGTGCTGCGCAGTCCACTGAGGCAGGTGATAAGGCAGCTTGATGGTATAGCTCCCCACAGGTAGAGCTGGGCCTCAGGGCAGTATAGGAACGGGGATGCAGGACAAAGAGACTCCGCCGGGCCAGATCAAGAACAGGGATGGACACAATAGTCACTTCAGTACCTTTTACTGGTGGAATTTCAGGCACTCCCAGGAGCACTGTAGGGTGAAGGTTGTATGTCCAGATCCTCCCCAATGAGCAGGTTTTGGGCCTCCTGGTTCTGGCTTCTGCGTAGTAAGTTTCTGACCTGCCTGGAGCTAGGCCTAACTTTGTCTCTGTCCTGCGCTGGCTGACCTTGTGGTAGGGCCTTCTCTTGGAGAGCACGCTCACGACCTACGGGGCCTATGTGTCTCCTGGCTCTGGTACGTATCAGCACTTTAGCGATCCTGGGACCTGTAGTTCTCCAGGGATTCCAGTTTATCTTACTGGGTCGTGGAGATCCCGGCAAGCTTCGGACCCGGGGTCCGGTAACTACTTCTTCTTCGGGGTGAGCTAGTTAAGCTCCTCTGCCCCCTATGAACTAACTCTCTACTCTTCGCCTTCGGCCTACTCGGACCCTCAATAGGCTACTCACACTAACGGCAGCGTGCCGCGTTTCACCGATCTTATGGCGCCGACACACCTACAGCTCACCTCACTGAGCTACACGTGAGTCTAGAACGTGCTCCACTGCAGACTGACCTCTCTCAGGCTTTTGCACTGCAGGAACTCTCACAACAGGTTTGCTTTCTGTCGTCTCCAGTCTAGACTAACTGCTGCCTGGCTCCACCTTCCCTTATATATCTCCCTAAGGAGCTCCCTCTGGTGGTCTGAGGTGGAAGTTGGAGATGTGTGAATGGTTATGGGGGCCTCTTGTGGAGGAATCCTTCAGTACACCCTCCTGGGTCTGTGATACCAAGCACAGCTGGGCTTCACATTCCCCCCTAGTTAAACTCAGCACTCCCGGGCTGAAGTACATTTTATAACAACAGTAACAATAGGAAACATAAGCAATACTAGAACACTCTTCCCTTTATGGGAGGCACGGATCTTAAACGTTGCAGAAACAATACAAATACAGAGTGTCCTCAGAATCCAAGTCTCCTATGGTGAGGTTCCCATACAGGATGTCCATCTCACAAGGTAGAGTACTTTGGTAGTTTTGAGGGACCTGTCCTAAACCCTCTACGCAGGCCCTGGGGTGGCTGCAGGGCATGAAGATCCGAGTTGGACCTCCAAAAGAGCCACTCCAGATAGGTTTTCCTTCTGAGGTCACCTGAAAGGGGCACTCCAGGGAGCGCAATTATATACAATAAGAGTTTTTGGGCTGCACACAGTCCTCAGCCATGCAGTTCATTATGCAAATAAAGAATTAATAGGAAAAAGCACAAATTGATAAGCATGCATGAAAACAAACAGTTACGCAATACATTACAATTTAATACTCAATACCCCAGGGGTAACTATCTACATTCTCTGAAATTTTGCTACTTTACTCAGTGTACCTAGCAGGAGGTTTACCTCTTGTGCTGCGTACTGATCTGCATAGTGTTGTGGTTAGTGGAGTGTCAGTATCTGTATCCTCAGTTACCCTACCAGTTTTACATGTAACCATGTTGTAAAATTGCCTTAACCTCTCTCTTGGACTGGCAAGTCTACCATTGGCTGGGCCCTCTTGCTCCGCTCCTGCCGGGGATCCTTCATCCGGGGATACTTCTTGAGCTGGCTCTTCTGCAGCACTTACAGGTTCAACTTGCTGTGGAGGGTTTTCTGGCTGTTCATAGAATTGGAGTACTGGAATGATTACTGCACCTCCTATTTGAGGCCAATCCGCTGGGAAGTCTCCAAGGTCAGTGTGTATCACTGTTTCTTTAGGTTCTTCCTGGGTTGTGAAAGACACTTCTTCCTGAGTCTTTAGTAGATGTAGACACAACTTCAGGTGGTCCCTAGATATTGTCGCAGTTGTTCTTCCTCCATCTTTGCTGATCAAACACGTCTTCCTGTTGTCAAACCTTGAATTCAACACAGTGTAGGGTTCTCTCTCCCACTGGTCATCAAGCTTGTGTTTCCTCCGCTTCCTTTTCAATACCACTTCTCCTGGTGTGAAGGGTTCTGCTGGTGCACTTCTGTTGTATTGTGCCTCTTGTTTATCCCTCACCCGAGTGAGACTGTCTTCGACACAGGCTTGGACTCTCCTGTACTGCTCCTGTCTGGTCGTGTCCCAGTCCTCAGTGGTCACATCAGCTTCAGGTTCTACCACACCAAGCTTCAGGTCCATGGGCAACTTCCCTGGTCTTGCACGCATGAGATATGCCGGAGTGCAATTGGTGGAACTTACTGGTATGTGATTATACAGATCCACTAGGTCAGGTAGTAGGTCTGGCCACTGGCTTCTCTCTTCTAGTGGTATGGTCTTCAGTAGATCGATGATGATGTTATTCATCTTTTCACAGAGACCGTTAGTTTGGGGGTGGTACGGTGTAGTCCTGATCTTTTTATACCCGTACAGATGGCAGAACTCTTTGAACAATTCAGCCTCAAAGGCCGTGCCTTGGTCAGTCAGTACCTGTCCAGGCTATCCATGGGACCTGCAGAAGTACGCTTGGAACGTCTTAGCTGCTGTCTCTGCTGTCAGGTCTTTGATAGGGGAGACCACCAGGACCCTGGAGTAGTGATCCACCATGGTCAGGGCATAGGAGTATCCTGACCGACTGGGTGACAACTTGACATGGTCCAGGGCCACGATCTCCAGAGGGCGAGTCGTCTTGATGGGTTGCAGGGGTGCCTTCTGGCTGCTGTAGTCTTTTCTTCTGAGGCTACAGGGTCCACAGTCTCTGCACCACCTCTCAATGAAGCTGCGCATCCCCACCCAGTAGAATCGACACTTCAACAGGGTCTCTAGCTTTTTCTAGCCAAAGTGCCCCGCCTGATCGTGGTAGGTCTCCAACACCATCTGGATGTCCGTCTTGGGGACCACTATCTGCCACACCATCTCGAGGGTTTTGGGATTGACGTACCTCCGGCACAACTTCTCACGGTAGATAAACAGCCGGCTTCTCTCATTCCACAGCTGCTTTGCTTGGAGAGCCGCATCCTTCTCCAGGGAGGAACCTTCTTGGGTTATCAGCTCCTTGATACGGCTGACAACCGGGTCGCTGTCCTGGGTCTCTTTCCAGCTGTGGTGAGGCAAGGGGTTTAACGTCTTACCGCGTTGCTTCCTGGAGGCTCGTAGCTCGTGGGCCATCCCATTCCGGTGGAAGGCAGGTAGTTCAACCTCTTCCAGGTCATCCACTTCTTCTTCTGTGTCTGACTGGTGAGGCATCCTGGACAGGGCATCGGCGTTGGCGTTCTTGCGGCCCGCCCGGTACTTTATGGTGAATTGGTAGTTTGACAGCCGAGCCATCCATCGCTATTCCATGGCTCCCAGCTTGGCTGTTTGAAGATGAGTTAAGGGGGTATTGTCAGTGTAGGCAGTAAACTTGCTGGAGGCTAGGTAGTGCTTGAACTTTTCTGTGATGGCCCAGACCAAGGCCAGGAACTCCAACTTGAAGCTGCTATAGTTCTCTGGGTTCCTCTCGGTCGGGCGGAGCTTCCTGCTTGCATACGCGATGACTTTCTCCTGGCCATTCTGCTTCTGACTTAAGACAGTGCCCAGGCCTTCATTGCTGGCATCTGTATACAGCAGGAATGTTTGGCTGTAGTCAGCGTAGGCTAGGATCTCATCACCTGTCAGGATCTCCTTCATCTCTTGAAATGATTCAGCCTGTTCTTTACCCCAGTGGAATGGAGGGTTTTTGCTTTTGGGGGACTGCCCTACCAGGAGGTCTTGCAGAGGAGCTGCCTTCTTAGTGTAGTCCTTTACAAACCTCCGGTAGTATCCGACTAGTCCCAAGAACTGACGCACCTCCTTGAGGTTCTTCGGCTCCGGCCACTTCTGGATGGCAGTAACTTTCTCCGGGTCTGGTGCTACCCCTTCCGGACTGACAATGTGCCCCAGGTACTGTACCTTTCTCTTGAGCAGGTGGCACTTTGAGGGCTTCAACTTCATCCCGTACCGGGACAGTGACTCAAATACCTCTGCCAGGTGTTTCAGGTGGTCCTCGTACGTTCTGGAGTACACAATTACGTCATCCAGGTAAAGTAACACAGTCTCGAAGATGCGGTGTCCCAGGCAGCACTCCATCAGTCTCTGGAACGTTCCGGGGGCATTTTAGAGTCAAAACGGCATGCTGTTGAACTCGCAGAGTCCCATCGGGGTGGTGAAGGCCGTCTTCTCCCGATTCTCCTCAGCCACAGCGACCTGCCAGTAACCACTAGTGAGGTCAAGGGTAGAAAAGTAATTTGCAGACTTTAAGGCAGTTAGGGACTCTTCTATGCGTGGTAAAGGGTATGCATCTTTATGTGTAATGCGATTTACTTGACGGTAATCTACACACATTCTCATGCTCCCATCCTTTTTCCTAACCAGCACTAGGGGAGCCGCCCAGGGACTACAACTATCCCTAATTACTCCCGCCTTCCTCATGTCATGCAGCATTTCTTTTGCCTTCTGGTAGTGAGCTGGGGGTATAGGCCTATAACGTTCTTTAATTGGGGAATGGTTGCCTGTGGAGATATGATGTTGAACCCCCTTAACCCTCCCAAAGTCAAGTGGATGTTTACTGAACACCTGCGAGTATTCTTGAACCACCCGGTGTACACCCTGTTTTTGATGGGCAGGAGTGGTGTCTGTCCCAACATGGAGCTGTTGACACCAATCCTCCACCTGGGTTGCAGGGTCATTATCTTCCACTTCTTCTGGTGAAGTTAAGGACTCCGCCACATGGATACAGTTGTTGTTGACAGCATGTAGTTTAGCAACAGTGGCATAACGTGGCAGTTTGACCTCATCTTCCCCTAGGTTAAGAAGACGGACAGGCACCCTCCCATTACGTACATCTACCACCCCCCTGGCGGTTAAGAGCGTGGGTCTGTGCTCAGAGCAAAGGGGTTCTACTACCGCCTGGTAGCTCTGTCCTCTAAGACCTATGGCAGCTCTACACCAGATGAGCATTTCACTCATTGGGGGAACAACAATGGGTATAGGGTCTGTTACCCTCACGTTACCGATTTCACCATCTGTTAATTGTACTTGCTGTTGATACATCAAGACGCGGATTTCTCTCTGCAGCGCCCTCCTCTGTCTCGGTCTGGCAGTGTCAGCGATCTCTTGGAGCAAGAACACAACCTCTCCCAAACAGTTACCAACAACATTAGTGCCTAGTACCATATATGGGTTGCTGTCATCAGGGTTAGTCTCCACTACAATAAGTCCCTGGTCCTTCAGCTCCACTCTCCCCACCTTACAGTCACATTCTTAACCCCGAGTAGGTTAAGGGGGAGTCCATTTGATGCATATACAGACAAATTTGGAGCTGGCGGACGCAGATCGTCCATGGACCAGTACCTCTTGTAGAGGACTTCAGGTATGATGGTTACCTGAGATCCTGTGTCCAGCAGGGCATGCATCGGGATCCCGTCCAATACAATGGACAGGAAAGGTCTTCCTCCGACGAACCTGTTGTACCAGTCTGATGGACCTGGTGAGTCTACTCCTGGGTGGCGGCCTTCGGACCCAGGGTTTTCTCGTTTAAGGGACAATTCAGGGCGATGTGTCCTGTCTTATGGCATCGGTAACAGATCGGTTCCCTTGGTGGACGGCGTTGGTCACTGGTCCTCGGCGAGGGTGGTGTTGGCCTCCTCCTCCTCCGCATCCAGGGGACATCCTCAGGGCTATCAGCTAGCAGGATCTTCCCTCCTCCCTCAGGCTCCGTCCGCAGCTGCAGGGCACTCAGCACGGTGGTCAGGGTTTTACTCAACTGACGCACCTCTGAGCGCAGACTGTCCAGGTCTTTAGGGGACGTTGTTGGAACCTTAGCTTCAGCAGTCACTGGAGAAAAGGTGGGCGTTGCAGGCTCTGGGGTTGCCCCACCCTGGTAACATTGGATGGCATTTGTCTCCAGGGGCTGTAGTCCTTTTATAGCCATGTCCTTTAGATTGTCAAAGGTGGCATCTGGATGATCCAGGGACCACCAACGCACAGTCCTGCTCTCCTCTGGAGACTTCAGTCCCCGGACAAACTGTTCCTTCAGCATTTTGTTCTCATTCTCAAAGCTGGTCGGACTAACCTGGTTCAGAGCCCGCAGGGCCCCTTGAAGATGCCAGGCGTAGTCACGAACATAGTCCTCTGGTTGTTGGGAGCAGCTGTAGAACCTCATCCGGAGGTCCGCCTCAGTAAGGTCCTCAAAGACAGTATGTAGTTTTTGGAATATTGCGGACACTATCCCCGGTCTGCGGCCGACCATGTTTCCACTTCCCGCTCCGCAGCACCGGTCAGCTGTCCTAATACAACGGCAGCTCTTTGTTTGCCGGTCATAGAGTACATGTCCAAAATACCACATATCTTCCGCTTAAATCCAGACAGGGTATCTGGTTTGCCGTTGTACTGGCGGAGCCACTTTTCTCCAGGAATGTACGGTAAAGTCATAGGAATAACAGGTGTTACAGGCGCTGCTGGTGGAGCGGCGGCTTCGGCCTGCCCATTATCGGGGACGTTGACCGGTAGGTCGGCGTTCTGCTGTTCGACGGACATCTTAGCGCCCCCCTAGTTAACCGTGGCCTACCTTCTGGTTTTTCTTCCGGTAGGCCGCAGCTCCGCAGGTGACGGTTGTCTTCAGGACCTTGCGTCGCTTGCATCCTACGTCAGAGCGTTCAGCGACGCTCCGTACAGGACCTGGCGCTTCCTGATTTGACATCAAGGCGTGGGGTGTGTCCGGGACTTCGTGCTCTTTTGCAGGTACGCCCCTTATTTTCCCGCGGTTACGCCCTTCTTCTCGCTCAACGGCCCAACAATGGCGGCTATCTTCACCACAACTTTTCGTACACAGTTCAAAATAAAGGCGCACAGTACCCGGTGGCAACGGGCAAAACACGGTGTCGTTGCAGTGGGCACGTGATCCTGTTTGCGACGCCAGGAAAGAGATGACTAGCCCAGGGGAATGGGGATGACTCGGTACCCGGGCCTTTAGGGATGTCGCGGTGGTCGGCTCCCGGGCCCGTACTCTGAGCCTCTCTTTTAAAAGGGTTGGTCTTGTAAAAGAAAGAGTTCGTGACGCCACCTGTGGCTTCTGGTGAGGATCACCAGCGCTGCGCAGTCCACTGAGGCTGGTGATAAGGCAGCTTGATGGTATAGCTCCCCACAGGTAGAGCTGGGCCTCAGGGCAGTATAGGAACGGGGATGCAGGACAAAGAGACTCCGCCGGGCCAGATCAAGAACAGGGACGGACACAATAGTCACTTCAGTACCTTTTACTGGTGGAATTTCAGGCACTCCCCGGAGCACTGTAGGGTGAAGGGTGTATGTCCGGATCCTCCCCAATGAGCAGGTTTTGGGCCTCCTGGTTCTGGCTTCTGCGTAGTAAGTTTCTGACCTGCCTGGAGCTAGGCCTAACTTTGTCTCTGTCCTGCGCTGGCTGACCTTGTGGTAGGGCCTTCTCTTGGAGTGCACGCTCCCAACCTACGGGGCCTATGTGTCTCCTGGCTCTGGTACATATCAGCACTTTAGCGCTCCTGGGACCTGTAGTTCTCCAGGGATTCCAGTTTATCTTACTGGGTCGTGGAGATCCTGGCAAGCTTCGGACCCGGTGTCCGGTAACTACTTCTTCTTCGGGGTGAGCTAGTTAAGCTCCTCTGCCCCCTATGAACTAACTCTCTACTCTTCGCCTTCGGCCTACTCGGACCCTCAATAGGCTACTCACACTAACGGCAGCGTGCCGCGTTTCACCGATCTTATGGCGCCGGCACACCTAAAGCTCACCTCACTGAGCTACACGTGAGTCTAGAACGTGCTCCACTGCAGACTGACCTCTCTCAGGCTTTTGCACTGCAGGAACTCTCACAACAGGTTTGCTTTCTGTCGTCTCCAGTCTAGACTAACTGCTGCCTGGCTCCACCTTCCCTTATATATCTCCCTAAGGAGCTCCCTCTGGTGGTCTGAGGTGGAAGGTGGAGATGTGTGAATGGTTATGGGGGCCTCTTGTGGAGGAATCCTTCAATACACCCTCCTGGGTCTGTGATACCAAGCACAGCTGGGCTTCACAGATAGGTGATAACTTGCAAAGTTAAAATTAACTTATGCAAACATGATTTCAATAATTATATTAGGTTTAACATTTCAGAGTAGTCTGTCCCTAATCATAAATATGCTGTATTAGCCCCACTAATAGGATCTTAGACAAGTCTTTTCAGAAAATGGATAGCAGGTGATTGATTCATTTTTTTAGAAAAAGTCTGTAAAAAAAAATCTTATTAGACATAGCAGCAATGAACGAAAAGTGGTTTGTATGAAGAGCTAAGTTATAGCCTGTCAGCCCGTCTGTTACAGAATGGCAGTGATGTTTATTTTCACTGCTTTTTCACTTTAGATCCCCTGGTGGGAAACCCTCAACCAGGAAAGACAAGAAGAGATGTTCACTTAATGAACCCACAGACCCTGCAGCCATTATAGCCAAAGCCTTGAAGCAGAAGTTTGCGCACAGAAATGGTGATGACGCTGTCAATAAAGAAAATAGATCTCATGAGGAGTCTCCGTTCTCCAGTCCTGAAGCCCCAATGGTACTGTTTGTAAATCTTACATGACTGACCAACCAAAAATCAGGCTTATGAAAGATCGTGAATGGAAGGTTTGTTGCTGGATCTTTAAACGGTTTATCCAGGACTATTTTATCTTTTTACTATAAGCCTAAAAACTAACAGGCAGGTTGTTACTAACAGTGGCAACTACCTGCCTGTTGTATCCGGTGCCGGCTCGGAGAGGTCACCGACCACTGTCGCCGGCGATTCAGCTGCTCCAAGTCAACAGAGCAGCTCTTCTTCTTCCAGGCTGCTCTGTTGATGGGGCGTGGCTACCGACGTTAGGCAACTTGTGAGTCGGCTGCCAATCAGCATGACGTCAGCAGTCACGATCCATCAAGAGACCAGAGCAGAAGAGAAGCCGCTGCTCTGTAGACATGATATTAGCAGAAGCCGCTGAATTGCTGTGACCGCTCTGTGTCAGCAGAGATCTGTGCAGGGCACAACAGACTGGTAGTTAGCAACTACCTACCTGTTAGTTCTTAGGTCAATAGTTAAAAAAATGTAATAGTCCTAGATAACCCCTTTTAACATTATATACTTGGCAGCAATTATCTATCGTGTGACGTGGCCATAAGACTAAGTCAACTGTATAACATGGTCCTTGACTGTATAACATGGTCTATTACTGACCAGTGATAAGAAAGTATAAAAGCACGGACAACCCCATTTATTTGAAATATGGTTCCTAATGTTGGCGGCACTAGCTACAGATATAGACCCTAATTGCTCTATAGGGGTTGTCCATCAATAAAGACAATTTTTTTAAATACTTAAATGCATGCATTTTTAGCTAAAAATAATTTTTTGGAATTGGATTTGATTAAAAATTTTGCACCGTTTGCCTTTTGTAGTCTCTATCTTGCACTGTCTAAGAATCCATCAGTGAGCTTATTATAACAGTTCAATAGGAGAGAACTGTTATAACAAGAGAAGGAGAGTACCTTTTTTTATGTCTTTTTCTGACATCATCTCAGCTGGTTTAAGACCACTGACCACATCAAAGTTGAATGTGCAGGGAAACAAATAGTCTGTAAAAGCCAAATGGTGCAATATATTTAATGAAACCAAAATGCACAAAATATATCTTTAAGTCCACAAAGATGCAACATGCACCAATTGGCAGAACGGGGAATTTTTATCCCCAATGGAGAACTTTTATCCCTGTTACAAAATATGTGCCGCAGGTCAGATGCATGACCGCTGGGAGTCTACCGGAAAAAGCCGAGCAGCTACCTAGGGAATGAATGGAGCAGCTGTCAAGCATGTGCCTTTGCTGAAGCATTCGTCATCGAAACCAATTTTTTACACTGTTGATACTACATAGTAAAAAAAACATAGTTCTTATAGATGCTATATAACCCTTTTAAGGCAACCCACATACTCTAAAATCTAGACCTTTCGGCTGCGTGCCCACGATGCGTTTTTCATGCGTTTCCACTGCGGAATTTCCGCAGTGGAAACTCATTAAAAACGCTTGGTAATCTGCACCACATGGTCCTCAATGGCATTCCGCAATGTCAATGCACATGCTGCGGATTATTCCGCAGCGTTTCTGCGGCGCTCAAAAATCCGCAGCATGTTCATTAATTTTGCGGAAGCGCAGCGGAATTGCCGCCATTGACTTGCATTGAGACGCATATAATCCGTGTCTATACGTTTGTACATGTGGATTATATGCGTTTCTATGTGCGGATGGTACCCAGTTCTGGAGGAGAGAAGACTCTCATCCAGACCTGGGTACCATTGTACCTGTGAAAAAAAGAATAAAATAATAAATAAAGTTTATATTTACCTTCTCGCGGGCCGGCCGGCAGCGCTTATCTTCCAGGACCTGAGATGACGTCGCGATCATGTGACCGCAGGCTGTCTCGCGATATGCCGGCAACCCGGAAGGACCGCGACAACACACGCGGCAGCACATGCGGCAGGGGATCGGTAAGTATAGCTTTATTTTTTACAGTCACACTATATAAATCCATGCTGTTTGCATGGATTTATATAGTGTGACCTAGTTGTCAAGCACTTTCCAAGTGATGCTATCGGGGCTCGGTTAGCTGCATGCATCACACACACCCCATTTCCGAGGGACAGCTCAACGGTGCTCCCATTAGTACAGTAATGCAGGCACGACAAATCATGTCCCTGGCTGGAGTGGGGAGGGGGAAGCACACCCAGTGATGTAGGAGCAGGGGGGGATGGTTTCTGGGCATAGGTAGGAGCCCATTGGTTGGAAGTCACCTGGGCTCATACACAGAGAGGGAGGTATATAAGGTGTCTTCATCTTAGTCGAGTAGAGTCAGTTCAGTCAGGAGGAGAAGAGAAAAGGAGTTCAACCAGGAGGGCTGACAGGGAGCTGTGGCTCAGTCTGGGCCCAGCTCCACGAGGCAGGCCTAGAGTGAAGGCCAGAGCCAGAAGAAAGGACAGAAACAGAAAGGAACAGAAAGGAAAGTAAGAAGGAACAGAACACCAAGAGAGGCCCAGAGACACGAAGGCAGAAGGAAACCTAAGGACCCAGGAGATTACAGGTGACGGGTTGGCAGAACAGGGTACCGGATCCCAAGTTGGTGGAGGCGACTAATCCTTAACCAAGAACCGGTGGTCGCAATCATTTAGTGGTGCGACCCCTTACTACACCTACTAGAAAGGCACACCACATAGGGTCAGGGAAGTGGGTACCCAGCCCTCCCAGGAGAAGATCAGAGGCAGCTGGACAAAAGTAGTGTCATTGGTGGGGCACGGCTGACGAAAGGATAGAAGGGAGTCCTGTGCCACACTCTGGAATTACCTGGGGGTTGACCGAGCCCCCTGCCTGGTGGAAGCAGCACGGCTCGGGCGGTCCTACCTGTGCACAAGTGAACTGGATGAGAACTGTGAGTAAAAAGCTTGAACTGCAACGCCTTGTCTCTGTGCTTTCTCACCGTATGCAGCACTACTGGTACTGGGACGCCCGTGCACCATAACCCCCACCGTCTACTACACTGCCCTGGGGCTTCACTCTTCCCGTCGGGAGTCACACTACCTCAGCTGCATACACCATCAGCCCCAGCGGTCTGCCTTGCAGCGGCGGTTCGCACTGACCGCAATCCACGGGTGGCGTAGTCGGACATTATCCCATAAAAGCCCCCACAAAAGACCGCCATTGGCCTGACCACACTGAGCCACGGGCCCGGGTCACCGCCACGGAGACTACAACCCCCAGAAGCCCGGTTCCGGGTGTCCCTCGGCCCAGGGGGCGAGTCAAATGCACGATCTGCATGCATTTTTTCTGGCAAGGGAGATGCAGAAACGCTGCAGAAATTTTCTGCTTCATTTCTGCATCGTGGGCACATACCCTTATTGGGTAGAAGTGTTTTAACTAATTGAATCGTTGACTGATCCTTCACGATTTTCCCAGTGTATATATGAATGTATATCTGGTTCTAACTTTTCCTATGTTCTTCACTTGTAGTTTGGGCGCCACCTGCTTAAGCCTATTGGGAAAAGAACACAGAAGGAAATTACAAGAAAGCAAGTTCATGTCTGAGTTGATGTTCATACCCCTGATGAAGCCATAATCACTTGGCGTAACGCGTAGGTTATTTATATCCTTCCTTTTTCTTTGAGCAGCTTTATTCTTGGCTAGTGTTGAGCGATACCTTCCGATATCGGGAAATATCAGATCGGATTGGATCGGACCGATACCGAAAAAGTATCGGATATCGCCGATTCCGATACCGGAAACCAATGCAAGTCAATGGGACAGAAATATCGGAATGAAAATAAACCCTTTCTTTCCTTGTAGGTTAATTCTACATGAAGGAAAACAACTAAGAATAATGTAGAATGTATTGGGGGAGGTGGGGGAGACAATAAAGGCATAGAGGTTTAGCCCTATCAAATGGAATAGCAGGAATTAATTTTTTTTTTTAAGACGTTCTGAGTTACGGAAATATTGACTATGTTAAGTATTTTTATATTTTGTCAGATATTTATGTTTCACTACTTCCATGCTCTTCACCTTCTTTTTTACTTCTCCCACACTTTCTCCTTCATCATCCTCAGCATCTTTTTCATCCACTTCTTCTTCACCTTCTTCATCTTCTTCTTCTTCACCTTCTTCGTATTATTCTTTTTTTTTACATTCATCATATTCTACTTTTTCATCTTCTTCATCTTCTTCTTCTTCATCATATTCTTATTTGTGGCAGGCATTCCTCTAGTTGTTATCTATAAAAGGTTGGACATTACACCTTTCGTTCTGCCCGTCACAAAAGATTTACAACAGGATTTGTCCGCGTTCAGTTTGGCCTGCAGCAGCAGGTCTTTTCCAGGGGCATCACGAGGAGGAACGGACTCACCCCCATACACTGCTTAGTCATCTTCTGCTTATAATTTAGATATTATCTTTTGCTCTGATTTTTAGTCTTATGCTTAATGTTCTTCTGCTTTTTGTTCTGCAGCTTCTTGTATTTCTGCTTCTTGGTTTTCTGTCTCTTGTTCTTCTGTATCTTGGTGCTTGTCTTCTCTTCTTTGTCCTCTTGGTCAACTTCTTCAGGGTCATCTTCTTGGTCTTCTTCGGGGTGGTCTTCAGGGTCGTCGTCTTCGGGGGTCCTCGTCTTCGGGGTCCTCGTCTTCTTCGGGTTGGTCTTCTGGGTCCTCATCTTCGGGGTCCTCGTCTTCTTCGGGGTGGTCTTCAGGGACCTCGTCTTCTTCGGGGTGGTCTTCAGGGCCCTCGTCTTCTTCGGGGTGGTCTTCAGGGTCCTCGTCTTCAGGGTCGTCGTCTTCGGGGTCCTCGTCTTCTTAGGGTTGGTCTTCAGGGTCCTCGTCTTCAGGGTCCTCGTCAGGGAGATCTAGAGTGATTACCAAGAACCATTTCAAAAAGCTTGAACTTGGAAATGTAGCAGAAGGTACAAGAAAGCTGAGGAACTACCGAGGACCAGCTGACGGTACTGGAACCCGGATGGGTAGCAGAAGGTACAAGAGCCAATGGAACTGCCGAAGACCAGCTGACGGTACTGGAACTCGGTTACTAAGCAGGAGGTACCTGTGCCAGAAAGCACTACCAAGGACCAGCAGACGTTGGTGGAACTTGGATACCGAGAAGGAGGCACCTAATCCAAAGGCACTGTCGAGAACCAGTTGACGGTACTGGAACCCGGATGGGTAGTAGAAGGTACAAGAGCAAATGGAACTACCGAGGACCAGCTGACGGTACTGGAACCCGGATGGGTAGCAGAAGGTACAAGAGCCAATGGAACTGCCGAAGACCAGCTGACGGTACTGGAACTCGGTTACTAAGCAGGAGGTACCTGTGCCAGAAAGCACTACCAAGGACCAGCAGACATTGGTGGAACTTGGATACCGAGAAGGAGGCACCTAATCCAAAGGCACTGCCGAGAACCAGCTGACGGTACTGGAACCCGGATGGGTAGCAGAAGGTACCCATGTAAAAAAAAATTCAAGGCCGCGAACCGGCCGCAGTTACCACAACCCACAGTCCTACAGGGGGTGCTTGTCCTATTGGCACTATGGAACCAGCCTTCATTGCCAGATCCCGCAGCCCACATAGGAGTCACCTAAACTGCAGGCACCATAGAGTCGGCTAACCCGACCGCAACACGACAGGACAACGCATTGGAGGCAAAGTGACGTTGACACTACCCGGAAACAGCTGGCGTGCTGGAACCAGGCTGGGCAGGAGGGAGTACCCATGCCAAAGTCACTGCCGATAACCAGCTGACGGTACTGGAACCCGGATGGGTAGCAGAAGGTACAAGAGCCAATGGAACTGCCGAAGACCAGCTGATGGTACTGGAACTCGGTTACTAAGCAGGAGGTACCTGTGCCAGAAAGCACTACCAAGGACCAGCAGACGTTGATGGAACTTGGATACCGAGAAGGAGGCACCTAATCCAAAGGCACTGCCGAGAACCAGCTGACGGTACTGGAACCCGGATGGGTAGCAGAAGGTACCCATGTAAAAAAAAGTTCAAGGCCGCGAGCCGGCCGCAGTTACCAAAACCCACAGTCCTACAGGGGGTGCTTGTCCTATTGGCACTATGGAACCAGCCTTCATTGCCAGATCCCGCAGCCCACATAGGAGTCACCTAAACTGCAGGCACCATAGAGTCGGCTAACCCGACCGCAATACGACAGGACAACGCATTGGAGGCAAAGTGACGTTGACACTACCCGGAAACAGCTGGCGTGCTGGAACCAGGCTGGGCAGGAGGGAGTACCCATGCCAAAGTCACTGCCGAGAACCAGCTGACGGTACTGGAACCCGGATGGGTAGTAGAAGGTACAAGAGCAAATGGAACTACCGAGGACCAGCTGACGGTACTGGAACCCGGATGGGTAGCAGAAGGTACAAGAGCCAATGGAACTGCCGAAGACCAGCTGACGGTACTGGAACTCGGTTACTAAGCAGGAGGTACCTGTGCCAGAAAGCACTACCAAGGACCAGCAGACGTTGGTGGAACTTGGATACAGAGAAGGAGGCACCTAATCCAAAGGCACTGTCGAGAACCAGTTGACGGTACTGGAACCCGGATGGGTAGTAGAAGGTACAAGAGCAAATGGAACTACCGAGGACCAGCTGACGGTACTGGAACCCGGATGGGTAGCAGAAGGTACAAGAGCCAATGGAACTGCCGAAGACCAGCTGACGGTACTGGAACTCGGTTACTAAGCAGGAGGTACCTGTGCCAGAAAGCACTACCAAGGACCAGCAGACATTGGTGGAACTTGGATACCGAGAAGGAGGCACCTAATCCAAAGGCACTGCCGAGAACCAGCTGACGGTACTGGAACCCTGATGGGTAGCAGAAGGTACCCATGTAAAAAAAAATTCAAAGCCGCGAACCGGCCGCAGTTACCACAACCCACAGTCCTACAGGGGGTGCTTGTCCTATTGGCACTATGGAACCAGCCTTCATTGCCAGATCCCGCAGCCCACATAGGAGTCACCTAAACTGCAGGCACCATAGAGTCGGCTAACCCGACCGCAACACGACAGGACAACGCATTGGAGGCAAAGTGACGTTGACACTACCCGGAAACAGCTGGCGTGCTGGAACCAGGCTGGGCAGGAGGGAGTACCCATGCCAAAGTCACTGCCGATAACCAGCTGACGGTACTGGAACCCGGATGGGTAGCAGAAGGTACAAGAGCCAATGGAACTGCCGAAGACCAGCTGACGGTACTGGAACTCGGTTACTAAGCAGGAGGTACCTGTGCCAGAAAGCACTACCAAGGACCAGCAGACGTTGATGGAACTTGGATACCGAGAAGGAGGCACCTAATCCAAAGGCACTGCCGAGAACCAGCTGACGGTACTGGAACCCGGATGGGTAGCAGAAGGTACCCATGTAAAAAAAAGTTCAAGGCCGCGAGCCGGCCGCAGTTACCAAAACCCACAGTCCTACAGGGGGTGCTTGTCCTATTGGCACTATGGAACCAGCCTTCATTGCCAGATCCCGCAGCCCACATAGGAGTCACCTAAACTGCAGGCACCATAGAGTCGGCTAACCCGACCGCAGTACGACAGGACAACGCATTGGAGGCAAAGTGACGTTGACACTACCCGGAAACAGCTGGCGTGCTGGAACCAGGCTGGGCAGGAGGGAGTACCCATGCCAAAGTCACTGCCGAGAACCAGCTGACGGTACTGGAACCCGGATGGGTAGTAGAAGGTACAAGAGCAAATGGAACTACCGAGGACCAGCTGACGGTACTGGAACCCGGATGGGTAGCAGAAGGTACAAGAGCCAATGGAACTGCCGAAGACCAGCTGACGGTACTGGAACTCGGTTACTAAGCAGGAGGTACCTGTGCCAGAAAGCACTACCAAGGACCAGCAGACGTTGGTGGAACTTGGATACCGAGAAGGAGGCACCTAATCCAAAGGCACTGCCGAGAACCAGCTGACGGTACTGGAACCCGGATGGGTAGTAGAAGGTGCAAGAGCAAATGGAACTACCGAGGACCAGCTGACGGTACTGGAACCCGGATGGGTAGCAGAAGGTACAAGAGCCAATGGAACTGCCGAAGACCAGCTGACGGTACTGGAACTCGGTTACTAAGCAGGAGGTACCTGTGCCAGAAAGCACTACCAAGGACCAGCAGACGTTGGTGGAACTTGGATACCGAGAAGGAGGCACCTAATCCAAAGGCACTGCCGAGAACCAGCTGACGGTACTGGAACCCGGATGGGTAGTAGAAGGTACAAGAGCAAATGGAACTACCGAGGACCAGCTGACGGTACTGGAACCCGGATGGGTAGCAGAAGGTACAAGAGCCAATGGAACTGCCGAAGACCAGCTGACGGTACTGGAACTCGGTTACTAAGCAGGAGGTACCTGTGCCAGAAAGCACTACCAAGGACCAGCAGACGTTGGTGGAACTTGGATACCGAGAAGGAGGCACCTAATCCAAAGGCACTGCCGAGAACCAGCTGGCGGTGCTGGAACCCAGGGTAAATACTAAAAACAGAGTGGAGCCAGAGGTGTAATTGGAGCAAGTTTTAAATCAGTAGTAAAGTGGATGTGGACAAAGCAGGAGAATTTGCCGGACACACAGCAGGGGAACAGCTGACGTTACTGAACCCCAATAACACTGGAGCAAGCGTTGACTGTGCAGACGGCACTTCTGAGCAGCAACTAGCGGTATTGGAGCTCAGGGTAAATACTAAAAACAGAGGAGCCAGAGGTGTAATTGGAGCAACTTTAAAATCTGTAGTAGTGAGAATGTGGACAGAGCAGGAGAAATTGCCGTCCGCACAGCAGGGGAACAGCTGACGTTACTGAACCTCAATAACACGGCAGCAAGTGTTGACTGTGCAGACGGCACTTCCGAGCGCCAACTGGCGGTGTTGGAGCTCAGGGATAATACTGAAAACAGAGGAGCCAGAGGTGTAATTGGAGCAACTTTAAAATCTGTAGTAGTGAGAATGTGGACAGAGCAGGAGAAATTGCCGTCCGCACAGCAGGGGAACAGCTGACGTTACTGAACCCCAATGACACGGCAGCAAGTGTTGACTGTGCAGACGGCACTTCCGAGCGCCAACTGGCGGTGTTGGAGCTCAGGGATAATACTGAAAACAGAGGAGCCAGAGGTGTAATTGGAGCAACTTTAAAATCTGTAGTAGTGAGAATGTGGACAGAGCAGGAGAAATTGCCGTCCGCACAGCAGGGGAACAGCTGACGTTATTGAACCCCAATAACACGGCAGCAAGTGTTGACTGTGCAGACGGCACTTCCGAGCGCCAACTGGCGGTGTTGGAGCTCAGGGATAATACTGAAAACAGAGGAGCCAGAGGTGTAATTGGAGCAACTTTAAAATCTGTAGTAGTGAGAATGTGGACAGAGCAGGAGAAATTGCCGTCCGCACAGCAGGGGAACAGCTGACGTTACTGAACCCCTATAACATGGCAGCAAGTGTTGACTGTGCAGACGGCACTTCCAAGCGCCAACTGGCGGTGTTGGAGCTCAGGGATAATACTGAAAACAGAGGAGCCAGAGGTGTAATTGGAGCAACTTTAAAATTTGTAGTAGTGAGAATGTGGACAGAGCAGGAGAAATTGCCGTCCGCACAGCAGGGGAACAGCTGACGTTACTGAACCCCTATAACATGGCAGCAAGTGTTGACTGTTCAGACGGCACTTCCGAGCGCCAACTGGCGGTGTTGGAGCTCAGGGATAATACTGAAAACAGAGGAGCCAGAGGTGTATTTGGAGGAGGTTTTAAATCAGTAGTACAGTGGATGTGGACAGAGCAGGAGAAATTGCCGTCCGCACAGCAGGGGAACAGCTGACGTTACTGAACCCCAATAACACGGCAGCAAGTGTTGACTGTGCAGACGGCACTTCCAAGCGCCAACTGGCGGTGTTGGAGCTCAGGGATTACAGTTCAGGTGGTAGAAACATGAACAGAACAGGAGACCTGGATACTGTTGCCAACTAATTATTTATTCTGGAAGAGGACTGGCAAATTCATGAGAGATCCAGGCCTTGTTCATTTTGAGAAAAGTAAGCCGGTCAACGTTAACGGAGGATAGTCGCATGCGACGGTCTGTTAGTACACCACCTGCGGCACTAAAGACGCGTTCCGATAATACACTAGCAGCAGGGCAAGCTAGTACCTCCAATGCATACTGACTAAGCTCTGGCCATGTATCCAGCTTACAGACCCAAAACTTGAAGGGAGAAGAGCCGTCTGGGAGTACACAAAGAGGGCAAGACATGTAGTCTGTCACCATCTGACGGAAACGTTGCCTCCTGCTGACTGGAGCCGTCTGTGATGGTGTAGACATTTGTGGCGGCGGGGACACAAAACTTTGCCACATTTCGGCCTTACTGGTCTTGCCTTGTGCTGAGGCGCTGCTTCTGCTCCCTCTTTGTGCAGAGCTTCCTCCACTGCCTCGACGCACTGAGCTGCTTTGTAAAGCACTAGCAGCACTGCTCTCGGTTGGAATGGAGAACATGATGGAATGCACCAGTGCGACTTGGTACTCCCGCATTTTACGCTCCTGGTTCAACGGTGTTATGAGGCTTTGTAAGTTGTCCCGGTAGCGAGGATCTAGGAGGGTGGACACCCAATAATCAGCCGTGTTGAGAATGTGGGCGATGCGGCGGTCGTTTCTCAGGCACTGCAGCATGAAATCAACCATGTGCTTGTCACGGGTGTGTCGCCACGAAGATCGTCACGATTACACAGCCTGACTTCTCGCAGCTGACTTTTTGGTGCTTTGTGTTTTTCGGCAGTGAGGGAGTTAATTCTCTCTCTCTCTGTGCTAGACGAGGTCCAGCCTCGCCCAGCTGCAATCAATGCTGCTGTAGTGAGACTCCTTCAAATGCCTGCTGGTCTGTTAGGGAAGTGTCGGTGAAAGCATTTCATGCAGACTAACTGAGCGGATCGTGGTTTTTGGAGTTTCAGAGATAAGTGTATTTGGAGTGTTTTTTCCCTTCCTCGCTTTATCATTTATCTCCTTTCCCGTTGGTGTTCCCTCTGTTGTAGTTGTGTAGTTTTTGTATGCAAGGTGGTTTTGGTTTTTCCCTTGTACTGTCTCGTTCGTCTAAGTACTGTGTGTGGGCATATTATTACTTGTCCCCTTTTGTTGTGATCGGGGTCCTTCTCAGGACTAGATTACTTAGGTGCAGGGATCCTCAGGAGGTAGGGGTTACGTTGGCGGCCTGGACCTCTGTACCTTTAACAGTACCTCCAGGTTGAGGGATTAGTCAGGGCCCCAGCTTAGGGTCAGCTTAGGCCCCCTACCTCCAGTATACAGAGACAGCGTGACATTTTCACCGACCCCTTAGTTTTTCTCCAGCTACCATGGATCCAGTAGCCGGTCTAGCTCGGCAGTTGCAGAGTTTGTCCATGGAGCTGGCGGACGTTAGGTCCAAGGTTTTGTATCCTCAGGAGCAAGCCGGACCAGAACCTAAAGTAGCTCTCCCTGACAGGTTCACTGGGGGGCGGGACAAGTTTTATGTTTTCCGGGAGGCATGCAAGTTGTACTTTCGGCTGCGGCCTCGGTCATTGGGGAGTGAAGAACAAAGGGTGGGAATTGTCATCTCGCTCCTACAAGGGGACCCACAATCTTGGGCGTTCTCTCTTCCCCCGGGCTCCCCGACTCTCCAGTCAGTGGATAGGTTTTTCGCTGCTCTGGGACTCGTATATGATGACCCAGATCGGATCTCCCTTGCTGAGTCTAAGTTACGTAGGATCCAGCAGGGAGATCGTCCGGCGGAGGAATTCTGTTCGGAGTTCCGTAGGTGGGCCACGGACACCCAGTGGAATGACCCGGCTCTTAGGAGCCAGTTTTGTCAAGGTTTATCTGACAAATTACAGGATGTGTTGGCACAGTATGACTCTCCCGCGTCACTGGAAGCCGTTATGGCCCTTGCTATTCGCGTTGACAGACAGCTTCGGGAGAGGTGCGGGATAACTCTACCCCCTGTGATGACTCCACCTCCTACAAGGTCCCCTCATATGGTGGTTCCCCTGGTCAGTCCAGAGGAGCCTATGCAATTAGGAGGGACATCATTTCGGGGGAGGGGACCGGTGGTGCGCCATAAGACAGGAAGGTGTTTCTTCTGCGGGAGAAAGGGACATTTTATTGGTGGGTGTCCATCCCGTCCCTTGCAGAGTGAAGAGTCGTCGGAAAACTGTTGATCCCAGGTTGTGTGGTGGACGGCAATCTGGGAGTAGGTATTTCGTCCCTAGGTTCGTCTCAGTTTCTCGTACCGGCGGAGGTGGTGGTGGGTACGAGAACTGAGAGGATATCTGTTCTTCTGGATAGTGGGGCCGGGGCTAATCTGGTTGATGCTCGGTTTGCCCGGGTTCAAGGTATGCGATTGAGTGAGTTGGCTAAACCCATCCCCATATTCTCGATCGATGCCAAGCCTCTCGGTCAGGGAAGTTTTTTGCAAGCTGTTCATGACGTAAAACTTCAAGTGGGGGTGATACATAAAGAACTGTTGTCTTGCTACGTGTTGGAGGGTCTTCCCACTCCTATAGTGTTGGGCCTTCCTTGGTTAACTAAGCATAACCCGGTTATTAATTGGCAAACCAGAGAGATAAGCCAATGGAGTAAATTCTGTAATAAAAACTGCATGAACACGGTCATCGGTGCGGTTACTCCTTGGGTCTTACCTCCATTTCTGGCGGACTTTGAGGATGTATTCTCTGAGAAAGGGTGTCAGGAACTACCTCCTCATCGCGAGTATGACTGTTCTGTAAAACTGCTCCCTGAGGCCAAGTTACCTAAAGCTAGGTTGTATAACCTTTCTGGTCCTGAGAGGCAGGCCATGAAGGATTATATTTCAGAAAGTCTGGCTAAGGGGCATATTAGACCTTCATCTTCACCGGTGGCTGCGGGGTTCTTCTTTGTTAAGAAGAAAGATGGAGGCCTACGCCCTTGCCTGGATTTCCGTGAACTTAATCGGATTGCGGTCCGAGATCCGTATCCGCTCCCACTTATTCCCGATCTCTTTAATCAGATCGTGGGCGCCAAATGGTTCTCTAAGTTGGATCTCAGGGGGGCGTACAATCTGATTAGGATGAAGGAGGGGGATGAGTGGAAGACGGCGTTTAACACTCCGGAGGGGCATTATGAGAACCTTGTCATGCCATTCGGTCTGACTAATGCCCCGGCGGTGTTCCAACACTTTGTTAATGACATTTTTCGCCGCCTGGTGGGACAGTTTGTTGTCATATATCTGGATGATATCTTAATTTACTCGCCGGATCTGGTGTCTCATCAGGAGCACGTTAGGCAGGTGTTACAGATCTTGCGGGATAATAAATTGTATGCCAAATGGGAAAAGTGTGTGTTCGCCGTACAGGAACTCCAGTTTTTAGGCTTCCTGGTTTCAGCGTCCGGTTTTCGTATGGACCCTGGGAAAGTGCGGGCAGTTCTTGAGTGGGATCGGCCAGAGAATCTTAAGGCACTACAACGTTTCTTGGGGTTTGCTAATTATTACCGGAAGTTCATTCGTAATTTCTCGTCCATAGTTAAGCCTCTCACAGACATGACTAAAAAGGGGACGGATTTTTCTAGGTGGTCTGACAAGACTTGTCAAGCATTCTCCTCCTTGAAAAAATGTTTTGCCTCGGCACCCATACTCATTCAACCTGATGCGTCACAGCCATTCATTGTAGAGGTAGACGCTTCCGAGGTAGGGGTGGGAGCAGTATTGTCACAAGGTTCGTCCCCTGGTAAGTGGCATCCATGCGCCTTTTTCTCTAAAAAATTGTCGTCCGCTGAGAGGAATTACGATGTCGGCAATAGGGAACTCTTGGCCATTAAGTTAGCTTTTGAGGAGTGGCGCCATTTTTTGGAGGGGGCAGTCCATCCGGTCACCGTCATCACCGATCACAAGAACCTGCTATATCTGGAGTCCGCGAAACGTCTGAATCCCAGACAAGCTAGGTGGTCATTGTTTTTTACCAGGTTTAATTTTGTCGTTACATATCGTCCTGGGTCAAAAAATGTAAAGGCGGATGCCTTATCTCGTAGTTTCCCTGGGGCCGGGAATACGGACGACCCGGTTCCTATCCTTCAGGAGGGGGTGGTGGTTTCGGCAGTATGCTCTGAGCTGGAGGAGGAGGTATTGGAGGCTCAGGGGGACGCCCCTGTTGGACCTCCGGGGAGACTGTTTGTTCCAGATCAGTTGCGACAAAAGGTGATCGAGGCACACCATAACTCAGTTTTTGCAGGACACTCGGGGAGTAGAGCAACTGTGGATCTCCTCTCGCGTCGGTTTTGGTGGCCTAACTTACATAAGGAGGTGGTAACTTTTGTCGCGTCCTGTGGGGTTTGTGCGCGCTCTAAGACCTCACATACCCGTCCGTCTGGGGCCCTCTTACCTTTGAAGATCCCGGAGCGTCCTTGGACTCATCTGTCTATGGACTTTATTACGGACCTCCCTCCATCTTCGGGTAAAACGGTCATACTCGTTGTAGTGGACAGGTTCAGCAAGATGGCACATTTTATCGCTCTTCCGGCTCTCCCTAATGCTAAAACTCTTGCGCAGGTGTTCATTGGGGAGATTGTGAGGCTTCACGGGGTACCCTCTGATGTGGTGTCTGATCGGGGGTCTCAGTTTCTGTCCAAGTTCTGGAAGGCGTTTTGTGCACGGCGGGGGATGCATTTGTCGTTCTCAGCGGCTTTTCATCCTCAGACCAATGGTCAGACGGAACGTATGAACCAGAGCTTGGAGACATATCTCCGGTGTTTTGTGTCAGAGAACCAGGAGGACTGGGCTTCTTTCTTACCTCTGGCAGAGTTTGCTCTTAATAATAGGCGGAGCGAGTCCACTGGTAAGTCCCCGTTTTTTGGGGCATATGGTTTTCACCCCCAGTTTTGTTCTTTCAGTAGGGGGGGCTCTTCGGGGGTTCCTGAGGAGGAACGATTTTCCTCATCACTCGCTTCAGTATGGAGAGGGGTGCTGAAGAATCTGAATACTATGGGGAACCGATACAAACGTATGGCTGATAGGAGGAGAGTGTCTGGTCCGGACCTAAGTGTGAACGATCGGGTATGGTTGTCTACCAGGAATATAAAACTTAAGGTTCCCTCCTGGAAACTGGGTCCCAGGTCCATCGGGCTGTACAGAATCAGTTCTATTATTAATCCGGTGGCATTCCGTCTTGACCTCCCCCCTACGTTTAAAATTCACAACGTGTTCCACAGATCGTTGCTTAAGAGGTATGTGGCGCCGGTGGTACCGTCACCTTTACCTCCCCCTCCAGTGGTGGTCAAGGGTAACTTGGAGTTCCAGGTATCGAGGGTCATCGATTCACGCTTTAATCGCCGGTCCCTTCAGTACCTGGTTCATTGGAAAGGGTATGGTCCTGAGGAGAGGATGTGGGTTCCTGCATCGGATATTAACGCAGACCGATTAGTTCGGGCCTTCCACACGACTCACCCGGATAAACCTGGCCCTGAGGGTCCGGAGGCCCCTCGTAGAAGGGGGGGTACTGTCACGGGTGTGTCGTCACGAAGATCGTCACGATTACACAGCCTGACTTCTCGCAGCTGACTTTTTGGTGCTTTGTGTTTTTCGGCAGTGAGGGAGTTAATTCTCTCTCTCTCTGTGCTAGACGAGGTCCAGCCTCGCCCAGCTGCAATCAATGCTGCTGTAGTGAGACTCCTTCAAATGCCTGCTGGTCTGTTAGGGAAGTGTCGGTGAAAGCATTTCATGCAGACTAACAGAGCGGATCGTGGTTTTTGGAGTTTCAGAGATAAGTGTATTTGGAGTGTTTTTTCCCTTCCTCGCTTTATCATTTATCTCCTTTCCCGTTGGTGTTCCCTCTGTTGTAGTTGTGTAGTTTTTGTATGCAAGGTGGTTTTGGTTTTTCCCTTGTACTGTCTCGTTCGTCTAAGTACTGTGTGTGGGCATATTATTACTTGTCCCCTTTTGTTGTGATCGGGGTCCTTCTCAGGACTAGATTACTTAGGTGCAGGGATCCTCAGGAGGTAGGGGTTACGTTGGCGGCCTGGACCTCTGTACCTTTAACAGTACCTCCAGGTTGAGGGATTAGTCAGGGCCCCAGCTTAGGGTCAGCTTAGGCCCCCTACCTCCAGTATACAGAGACAGCGTGACAGTGCTGCAGACTGCCAACTGGCCAAGAAACGCTGTCCCCTGCTTGAGGCGTGATCTCTGCCTGCTCTGCATCACCCCACCCTCGCTCTAGATACTGACTACTAGAGCATTGTGTACCTCCCTCCTCTGGACAGATGTCTTCCTCATCCATTGACTCCTCCTCATCCTCCTCACAGAGTGTCCCCTGCCTAGGCCTTTGTGAGGAACCACGTTGCGCAAACTGTAGAGAAGCAGATGGCATTTGTGACTCCTCATCCTCCACCTCTTCCAAAACCTCGTCCCTTAGTGCTTGCAGTGTTTTTTCAAGCAGGCAGATATGGGGGATAGTCATGCTGACTAGTGCATCATCTGCACTCACCATCCGCGTGGAATAATCGAAGGCATGCAAAACGTGGCAAATGTCCTTCATAGAGGCCCACTCAGTGGTGGTGAAGTGTGAACGGCGCGCACTGCGACTTGTTTGCGCCTGCTGCAGCTGGTACTCCATTACTGCTGCCTGCTGCTCACACAACCTCTCCAACATATGTAACGTTGAATTCCACCTGGTGGGTAGGTCACATATGATGCGATGTTCCGGAAGACGTAATCGGCGCTGCAGAGCTGCAATGCGTGATCTTGCATTGCTGGAACGCCGCAAGTGAGCGCACTCTATGCGGACCTTGTGAAGCAGTGCATCAAGATCCGGATAGTCCCTCAAAAAACTCTGCACGACCAAGTTGAGCATATGTGCCAGACATGGGATGTGAGTGAGGTTGCCTAGGCCCAGAGCTGCCACCAGATTTCGGCCATTGTCACACACTACCATGCCTGGCTGGAGATTCGCTGGCACAAACCACACGTCGCTCTGCTGCTTGATGGCATTCCAGAGCTCCTGCGCTGTGTGGCTTCGATTCCCCAAAGAAATTAATTTTAATACGGCCTGTTGACGTTTAGCCACGGCTGTGCTCATATTGGTCACCATAACAGATAACCGTTCACGGGTCGATGTGGAGGTAGACCGTGACGGCTCCTGCAGCGCTGATTCAGAGGAACTGGAGTATGAGGAGGAGTCAATGTGTACAGACTGGATTCCTGTAATCCTTGGAGTTGGCAGAACACGTACAGCGCCACACTCAAGATCTGTACCTGGCTCCACAACATTTACCCAATGGGCAGTGAGGGAAAGGTATCGTCTCTGTCCATGCTTACTGGTCCACGCATCGGTGGTCAGGTGGACCTTGCTACTGACGGCGTTTTGTAGCGCATGTTTAATTTTTCCCTCCACATGATGTTGCAAGGCAGGGACTGCTTGCCTGCTGAAATAAAATCGGCTGGGCACGTTGTATTGTGGGACTGCCAATGCCATAAAGTTACGGAATGTGTCAGTCTCCACCAGCCTGAATGATAGCATTTCAAGGGCCAGTAGTTTAGCAATGCCAGCATTCAGAGCCTGTGCTCGGGGGTGGTTTGCCGAGTATGGGCGCCTTTTCTCCCATGCCTGTGCTAACGATGGCTGCAGACTGGCCTGGGAGTGTGAGGATGACTGGGAAAGTGGTGCTGTGGGTGGAATTACACTGTGTCTCTGTACAACAGTGCCAGAGATTCTTCCATGGCGATCCTGTGAGGAAGCCGAACCAGCTGTGTGTGAGCTGGAGGAAGAGGCTACAACACGAGTTGAAGAGGAGGTAGGTGGCGCTGTAGGTTGGCCTAGGTCTTCAGTGTGTTTTTGTAACTCCACCATGTGCTTGGTCCGCACATGTTTCCACATATTTGTGGTATTGAGGTTGCTGACACTTTTCCCTCTTTTCACCTTCAGATTACACAGCTTGCATTTGACAAAGCAAATGTCATCTGCAACTGTGTCAAAAAAGGACCAGGCACTGCAAGTCTTGGGAGCGCCCGCTTTGGATTTTGGAAGAGCCATGCTCCTAATGGGTGCCGAAGTGGAGGCTACAGGCAACCAAGTCTGCCCCCTCCCTCTCCCTCCTTTTTGGGCTGTTCGGGGAATCTCTTCCTCAGAGCTGCTCCCACCACCTTCCTGTCCCTCACGCCATGATGGGTCAAGGACCTCATCATCTACACCACCCTCTTCAAACAACTGCTTCTCCTGAGTAGTCTCGACAGCACAGTACACACCAGAAAGTGGCACCTGAGTCTCATCATCAGATGCGTACTGAGGTGTGCTGCTGACCATAGGCACTGGCCCACCCGCCTCTTCAGATTCAGAGAGACAAAACGGTTGCGCATCACTGCATACTACCTCTTCTTCAAATTCTCGAATTCTGCTTGGCTGGCCCCCTCTTTCCAAGCCAAGAGATTCAGAGAACAGAAGTAGAGATGGCTCCTGTCCAGGGCTCTCTGACTGCCTGGGCAATTTGGCAGGTGGTGAAGAGACAGATGGGTGCTCTTCAGTGCTCAGGACCTGAGAGGATCTGGAACTAATCCGACAACGGCTTCAATTTGGTCCTCGCGCAGCAGTGGGGTACGGCTAGCTCCCACAAAGCTGCACATAAAGGACTGTTCCCTGGTAAAACTGGGGGATGCTGAGTCACTGGTGCCCGCAGCAGGCACAGAATCCCCACGTCCTCTCCCTGCAGGCACAGAATCCTCACGTCCTCTCCCTGCAGAAACTCCACGCCCACGCCCACGCCCACGACCACATGCCTTACTCCCTGCCTTCTTCATCTTGGTAGACTGATAAAGATAGGCAGAAAAGTACTAAGGGCTTAGTGTGCTTATTCCTGAACAGCTGCTAACAGGTATAAGAAACACTAATTTTATAAAGTGTGGACTAGACTTTAATATGAGCTAATGTGGCCTACACAACTGTAAAGTGGAGTGTTTGGTGAACTTTATTTAGGTTTTTTTTGTCACAAAAAGACACTGTATGTGCCTAAAGATGTAATAACGATAGTATCACAAACTTTTTGTAGCTATTACAATGTAGGAAGGTAACCTACAATGCAATAGATGAGGCTGCAAAAAATAGGCTAATACTAATCTGGCTGGGGCTGCAGGGCCCAATGCTGCAGAGAGGCTCCTCTAACTACTCCTATAAAGTGTGTTTGGAACCAATTTAGCTGAATACGGATGGAACCACCACACTAATAGGAGAAATGAGGAAAAATTATGAATTGGCAAAAAAGGACAATGTATGAGGCAGTGACACACACTGAGTGCACTACAACCAGACGTGGTTGAAGCACACACTACAGGGTGAGCTGCACTCACACACCAGACCTTGCAGACAGCGGTGAACAGTACAGATGCAGAGCACTATGCACTAGCGCTGCAAGACCAAAAAAATTTCTCTATCTACTCCTATATAGTGTGTTTGGAACCAATTTAGCTGAATACGGATGGAACCACCACACTAATAGGAGATATCAGGAAAAATTATGAATTGGCAAAAAAGGACAATGTATGAGGCAGTGACACACACTGAGTGCACTACAACCAGACGTGGTTGAAGCACACACTACAGGGTGAGCTGCACTCACACACAGAGACCTTGCAGAAAGCAGTGAACAGCACAGAGAACTGTGCACTAGCACTGCAAGGCACAGCGATTTATAAAGTAGCTTGGGTAAAGCAGAATAGACCAAATAGGTAGCTAAAACTGTCCCTCAGAACAACAGCGTCCTATCCCTAACTGAATTCACAGCAGAGTGAGCTCAAAATGGCGGCGGCGGCTTTTATAGTGCATCATGACATCATTTCAGCAGCCAATCACAGCCATGCCATTAGTTAAGATGCCTACATGCCTAACAGGATGTGCCCACACTTCTTAGGATCCTCATTGGCTGATTAAAATGAAAATGGCTCATTGCATTATGGGAACTTCCGATTCCGGTATACGATATTGCAAAAGTATCGGAATTAAGTATCGGAATTCCGATACCGCGAATATAGGCCGATACCCGATATTTCAGTATCGGAATGCTCAACACTAGCAACCAGCGATCTATATAGTATGCTCCTTCCCCAAAGCAACCTAGTAATCGAACACTATCCGGGTGTACCGGCAGTAGCCTAAACGCCCCTTCAATATCTGTTTTGGCCATCAGCGTACCCTTCCCTAATTTTTTGACCCACTTGAGCGCTTTGTCAAAGGAGGTATAAACCACCGAACTTAATTCTTCGGCGATACCGTCGTTCACTGAACTACACCTTGGGTACGATAGATGGTGTATTAATTTAAATTTATTGGTTTATTGGGTTCTTTTTTGGGGACAACCCCGAGTGGGGACACCACAACATTTTTTCATGTTAACTCCTTGAATGGCTCTGCCATTCTTCCAAACGAAACCTCCTTTTTTACCTTTTCCGCCATTACCACCGGGTACTGGTAGGCTGATTTCAGGATCCTATTGGTAACAGAGACCTCGACTGTGATGGAGGGGATCTGAAAGCACACCTCAAAACCTGCCGCCAGCAGCTCTGCTATTTTCCTGTCTGGGAACCTATTTCGGAAGGTAAGCATTTCTGTTAGTTTCACTGGCGTCACCCCTTTGGGAATAGCTGGTAGTGGCCCCCTCATCTTCCTTTTTTAAAACATTTATCTGCCCGGTGTGATGACCCATTACAGAAGGAGCAAGCATGCCTGTATTTACAGTTGGCGGCGAATTTGCACTGGCTCTCATTGAACTACCAGCATAATCCTGACCTCTGCCCGCTCGCTTGCCCCCCTTCTCCCCTATCTCTTCCTCTACTTCCGTGGTGGCCGGATGACCCGGCCCTGCTTGGAAAGGGCTGCCCGAACCTCGCTTTCTTTTTCTGCCTTTCTTTGACTAAATTGTTTGTCGTATCTCAGCCATGTTTGCCCACCATTCACTCTATACGCTTCCCCAATAGCGTCTTGGTAGCAAAATAGTGCCGAGCAGTTCTCCCGTGCCCTCTCGCCTATGATACTTGCTAGGATAGAGAAAGCCTGCAACCAATTCGAGAATGTTTGTGGGATTAATCGCCACTTCCATTTCTTTTCATCCTCCTTTCTATTATCGTGGTTCTTATTTTTGTCTAAATTAAATTTCTCAGCAGTAGGGAAAAAATTTCGACGTACTCATCCCTTCAAATTTGCTCTTTTACCTCCTTCTTTAAGTGTGCCCCCAGGGAACCCTCGTAGCAGACGTAAACTTCGCCCCATATCATCCAGGTGAATCTTATCCCCTTTCCCTTTCGTAGTCTGCTCTGCTACCGGTGACATACTTGTCGCCGCTGGCTGCTGATCCCCCTCTCCCTGCCCTACCCCTTCGCTCCGCACCACCTCATCACCCAATGGGACCCAGGCTGACGCTGTAGCTGGTGGCAGGTTGTGCGCCTCCAGAGAGGCTATGCAATTTTTAGGATAGTCAGCATGTTCTGCATACCTGCCCCTTCCGGGTTCCCCCCTACCCTTACTACCTGAT
Organism: Phyllobates terribilis; assembly: GCF_046119375.1. NCBI lineage: Eukaryota > Metazoa > Chordata > Amphibia > Anura > Dendrobatidae > Phyllobates > Phyllobates terribilis. The sequence goes on along the minus strand of NW_027363610.1, from coordinate 169,810 downwards.
CTACCTCTCCTGCCCTCTGACTGTGCTCCGTGCCCTCCGACATTAGTATGGGTGTAAACGGACACGACAAAGAGTCATACTCACGGGGCCGCGTGGGCGTTCCCGCCACACCGGCCGGACATCCCGCGTCCAGTCGTCCTCCCTGGTCGCACGGTGTTGTCCTTCCTGGAGTTCCTGACGCTGAGGAGGCATCCCTGGTGATAAATGCGCTAGGCAGGCCCTGGGTGAGTCTAGGGGGTAGATTGGGGCTAGCGGGGGGGTCATTGTGAGGGCTGCCATGACCTGCATATGACTAGCAGGCAAATTGGCCAGCAAAGGGGCAACAGGATCCTGTGCAAACTGCAGGGTGAGGTGGGGATAGCATGAGGAGTGCTTCACATTGTAGGGGGCTCTGCCGGGGAATGGGGCGGGCTGTGATTGTTAGTGGCCGGGAGGTGGAGGCAGAGACAGGCCCATGGTATGGGTTATGGAGGAGCATAGTGGGGGCTGCGCCTTGCCCCCTGCAGAATCCAGTGCTGGCCGCCGGGTCCCATGTGCAGGCACTGGCTGCGGCGCCCTGCCGCCGATATCCCTCTTCCTGCCCGCGGTCACAAGACCGCAGGTCCTAGACGACTCGCTCGTCCGCTTCTGGAAGTAGACTCAGTTTTCTCTGCAGGCTTTATTAAATGGCATAAAGCTCTGCACTCCAGCAAACTAAACACGGCCTTACTGGCAAAACGACAAAACAAAAGAATAAACGATAGCAGAGTCCATATGAGTATGGGATTTGCCCACACAAGTTGTAGTTCAAGCCTTCAGCTCTGTCTTGAGCTGAAGCTCTCCCAGTCTGGAGACCTTGCCTCTCCAAACCACAATACAGAAAAAAAACAGGACTGAACATTTATTGTCAAACTACTGTGTTTTCTCTTTTTAAATCTTAATGACAACCAAAGGCATCCAAATGACCCTGATCAAAAGTTCACATACCCAGGTGATTTTGGCCTGATAACATGCACATAATTTGACACAAATGGGTTTGAATGGCTGCTAAAGGTAACATCCTCACCTGTGACCTGTTTGCTTGTAATCAATGTGTGTGCATAAAAGCTGAGTGAGTTTCTGGGATCCAGACAGACTCTTGCATCTTTCATCCAGTCAGGTGGATCGATGATGTTTTGGGGATGTGTGAGCTACAAAGCAGGGCCGGCTCCAGGTTTTTGTGGGCTCTTGGCAAAAGAGTCTCAGTGGGCCCCTTTAACACATACCACAATTCATGATGCATAGATACCGCAGAGAAATATATATATAGCACAATGCCAAAGATTTCACTTCTTACATTACATGATCGATATCTATTGTAAATTCCACAATAGCTCAATAGCTCAGAAACCGGCGAATCGCTCCATACAGAATACTGGCCCTCATAAAATGCTCCATACAGGATACTGGTCCCCATATAACGCTCCATACAGAATACTGGCCCCCATAAAATGCTCCATACAGGATACTGGCCCCCATATAACGCTCCATAGAGAATACTGACCCCCTTATAACGCTCCATGCAGGATATTGGCCCCCATATAATGCTCCATACAGAATACTGGCCCCCATATAATGCTCCATACAGAATACTGGCCCCCATATAACACTCCATGCAGGATGTCACCCCCCCTTAAAATGCCCCATGCAGGATGTCACTTCCCCCCTTTTAATGCCCTATGCAGGATGTCAACCCCCCATATAATGCCCCATGCAGGATGTCACTCCCCCCCTTTTAATGCCCCATGGAGGATGTCACGTCCCCCCTTTTAACGCCCCATGCAGTATGTCACACCCCACCTCCCTTATAATGCCCCATGCAGGATGTCAATTCCCCCCCTTTTAATGCCCCATGCAGGATGTCACTTCCCCCCCTTTTAATACCCCATGCAGGATGTCACCTCTCCCCCCCTTCCTTATAATGCCCCATGCAGTATGTCACTTTCCCCCCTTATAATGACCCATGCAGGCTGTCACCCTCCCTTATAATGCCCCATGCAGGATAAACTCCCCCCCTTATAATGCCCCACGCAGGATGTCACCCTCCCTTATAATGCCCCATGCAGGATGTCACACCCCCCCTTTATAATGCCCTATGCAGGATGTCACCCCCCCTTTATAATGCCCCATGCAGGATGTCACTTCCCCCCTTATAATTCCCCATGCAGGATGTCACACACACCTCCCCTCCCTTATAATGCCCCACGCAGGATGTCCCTTCCCCCCTTATAATGCCCCATGCAGGATGTCACACACACCTCCTCTCCCTTATAATGCACCATGCAGGATATCACACCCCCCCTCCCTTATAATGCCCCATGCAGTATGTCACTTTCCCCCCTTATAATGCCCCATGCAGGATGTCACCTTTCCCCCCTTCCTTATAATGCCCCATGCCCCCATACATTAAAAAAAGAAAAATCAAATACTCACCTCACTCTTTACCTGCTGCCGCTGCTCTGGGCTCCAGCATCGCCAACGTCTTCCCGCTCTGCGCTGTGACGGCTCAGGAGAGAGCGCGGTGTAAAGACATCACTGCGCCCTCTGACCTGAGATGTCACAGTCAGAGGACGCGGAAGACACCGGAGCTGCTGCGGAGGCACGGGGAGAGGTAAGTATTGTTTCACTGGCTGCCGGGGCCCTGAGCAAGTTGGGGGGGAGTGGGCGCTGACACTACTCTCCTCCGCTCATGGGTCCCATAGAGTGCCGGGGTGCCCAACGGCGAATGGTCCCCTCCACCTGCTCAGGGCCCCGGCACTTACCGAGGTGCGCCGGGTGCTGACAAAACGGTGCACCAGGTTTATGAATTTGGCATTAAGTAAAAAATGGTCTTTCTCTGTCTTGAACTATGTTTGGTAAATTTTGGCACCAAAAATTGCAAAAATTGCCCCCAATAGTGGCTTATTGAAAAATACAGCAGGGTTGGACTGGAGTAAAGTGGTGTCAAATTTTAAAATGGTTTCAATTGATGAATCAGAATAAAACATCTGGAATTACTAGACTTTGCCCACAAAACGGAAAACAAAATAAAAACAACCAGGCAAGCACATAAAGAATAAACTTAAAAAAAGGCGCAAATAAAATAATTAAATAGGTATAAACAAAAAGGCGCTAAACACACAAAGCTAGACAAAAACACAGGTGCAAAGGCAATCAGGGCATGTGACCTGGAGCCGTTCCCTATGTGTAATAATCAGAGAAGCTAAAAAGTGCATTGGCTGAAAGATGGGGGTGATAAGTGATGGGGATCTGTATATAACTACTATAACCAAACAGAATGACAATTCCAGTTTTCTTCCTCTACATGATGCTAATGTAAATCATGTCCTTTCAGTTCAGTATGAAGATAAACGCTGGCCAAACACCACCATCACTTACCTCATCCTCTGGGATCCTGATGCCATCATCCAGCTTCATGTAGATGATCTGCAATACAACAGATAAGAATTAGTTTGTATTTATTTTTTTTAATATCATAAAGGAGTTGTGTAGCCTTGGTGGAATTTTCATAAAGCATTGTATCCTAACACACTGTCAGGATTCGGCTTTCGCCTGTCGGTTCCAGCAGTTGCCATGTGACCAAAAGTATGCAATTTTCATACAAGTGGTCCTATCAGTAGAACATTACATACTGCTTGTATTCTGTCGAAAATTACATCAGGGCTGAACAACCCCTTTGATTCAGTCATTTAATAAATTCCTCATATTATTGCATACTAGGACTTCTAGCTTAGAGATGCCTGCAGGGCCATAGGTAAGGGAGCACTTATATAGACTATGGTGGCAATGAGGCTCTTACCCTGTCATCATCGTCATACCCACCGCATCCTGATCCTAATAGAAGAAAAGAGGAAAATTACAAATTGTATAGGTAAAATGTTAGTGCACTCTCAGATCTGCACTGTATTATTGGGGTTTTTCTCTGTGTATTTGTGTTTTTTCGATATTCTAGTTTTGATGCAGTTTTATGCTTCATTTAACAAAAATTGTAGACACACAAATATCTATGATTTTGTGCCCTTTTAGTCAGTTGCTTAATACGCTAGTCATACAGTTTTACTTTTTCTGAATATTTCTTTGTGTACATGTCTCACGGAGCAGAGTGACCTCGGTGAACTATAATGATTTAACTCTCATTAACTGACCAAATATGTGATATTTCCGCTGACTAACTGACTTGAACACAGCAGATCTGCCTCCACTCATGGTCCTCACACTGCCTGTGTCACGTGCTGCCTGTGAGCGGCCACCGATAGCGCCGCCCACAGGCAGCATCAGCAGCACAAGGTACTTAGAAAGAAGCTTGTATTTATCATTAAAACACACTGGCATTTTTTTTAAAAGTACCGGACAACCCTTTTAAGGACTTGCTCCGATCTACAGAGTTTCTGCCATTTTGACAGCAAAACTAGCAGAGCACTCTGGCAAAACAGTCTCCGCCTTTGAACGTAAGGCCAAGTTCACACAATTTTATTTTCGGTCTGAGTGCTGTCCATGAAATAACTGACATCACACGGACGGCACGAGGACCAATGCAGTTCAATTAGTTGATAGGAGCATGGGTTTTTTTGTTTTTCATGGACCGAATCTGCATGCAAAAACACATCTTAGCATGTGTTAGTTTCTTCTGTAGGTCAGATGAGACTTGCCTATGTAAGTCTATGTGTGCGCAAAAAAATTGGATCCAATACGGATCATCTGAATAGTGCAAGATTTTTATGGATACAAACAATTCTTTAACATAGGAAATGGTATTCGGTCATGTAAATGCCATACGGATGAAAATGGAGATGAAAATCATCTGTTTTTGTGGATGAAATCAAACATACTGTATCTAATAGATGAAAGAGCCTGGCACTGACACCATCTATAAAGCTGTCCAGCAGGTCAGAAATCATGGACACGTAGCTCTCGGCATCGGCCTGCGGCTCCATCGCGCTATCAGAGGCTGTAGATCCGGACATCGATGGCTCCTGGGCAGAGATTAGAAATATGTTTAAACATGTGAGAATGTCATATTCCAGAGTCACCAATAAAAAGTTACAAAGTGAGACCATAACATAAGACTAGAAAAGTGCTGAGTAAATGAATATAAGAGAGAACACAATATCTGAGTGCCCAATCACATAAGTACAATATACAGGATCAACGCACAAATCTGTATTCCCCTGCGCCATGAAGTCAGAGGTGCGGACTTAGTTCACTTTCTGAAGAAAACCTATTGATTACTCATCTGATCCCAGCATTTTACACCAGTTATGGCCGTTATTCAATAACCACCAAAAAATACACCCCTAAAATAGAACTTTTAATGATTAGGTTAAAAACTCACAAAAACATATATTATAATGTGTATATCCAATTACACATTTAACAGCCAATATATATAAGGGTCCACAATAAATATATAATATATTGACAGGATATGATATATAGGACCCTATTACACCCCTAATCTAAAGTGCAGCACAGGTAGTAGTAATCACAAAATCCTGGATGTGTGTCAATATAACAAAATACACAGCAATTCACTGCCCATGTTTGAAAAGACAAAGATGTTATACATCAAAGTGTGCATCAATTATTAAGTCCCTGACCCTATAAGTATATGCAGAAATGATCAGGAGTCGTCAGGGAAAATATATCAATAGGGAAACACAAAAAATCAAGACACCAAACAGAATAAGCAAATGAGCATAAGTATCTTAATAGATAACCAGTACTGATGAGCGAGCGTGCTCGTTTAACCTATTAATTGAGCACCCTCGGGTGCTCGCCGAGTATTTGCGGCGTGCTTGGCATCTATGTTTGATCTGCCGCGGCTGCATGTGTCACGGCTGTTAGATAGCTGCAGCACATGCAGGGATTGCCTAACAAACAGGGTTAAACAAGCACGCGCGCTCATCACTAATAACCAGCCTTATAAGAAGTCCACATCTGGTGTATTGATTTTTTGTGTTGCCCTATTTGTATACTTTTCAGCAAATCCCAACCGGCATATTTTTTTTATTCAAAGAAAAAGAAATTGGAAATTCATAAAAACATGTGATTATGTCCCCATTTTCCAAGACCTGTTACAGTTTCATTTTTCCGTCAATATTGCTGTGTGAGAGCTTGATTTTTGCATGGCGAGCTGACGTGTTTATTGATGCCATTTGGGGTAGATATCACGTTTTGATCGCTTATTGCATTTTTTTACAGAGTTGCTGTAGCCGAAAAATTACAATTCTGGCTTTTGGATTTTTTTCTCTTTACAGCAGGTGTCCCAACCTGTGGCTCGAGGGCACACATGTGGCTTGCGGACTCATGAAATGTGTCTCACGACCGTCTGCCAGCCCAATGCATTAGCACCAAGCCTAGCAAACAGCTATGAGGAGCAGATCTCCAGATGGTGACTTCTATGATTAGCCCAGTACAAAAGAGCAGATCTGGATGCTCATATACTGGCCTTGGGGGTTTAGAGATAATTTAAGTATTGTAAGCTGGAGATAGGATACTTATAGTCATAGGGGATGCTTGAAGCTGGATGTAACAGTGTTGTGGGGGTGGTTGAGGAGACAATACTGAATGAGGGTAAGGTGGAAACCCCTGGATCTAGGTATACTGCTTCAGGCCCCCTTCTCACATCCATTTTCTATGTCCATATGAGGCCCGTTTTTAAAGGACCGCAAATATGTATGACATACACACACCTATTGTATTCAATGGGTGTACACACATGTCAGGTTGCTCACACGGACCTTGAGTCCGTGTCACGCTGTCTCTGTATACTGGAGGTAGGGGGCCTAAGCTGACCCTAAGCTGGGGCCCTGACTAATCCCTCAACCTGGAGGTACTGTTAAAGGTACAGAGGTCCAGGCCGCCAGCGTAACCCCTACCTCCTGAGGATCCCTGCACCTAAGTAATCTAGTCCTGAGAAGGACCCCGATCACAACAAAAGGGGACAAGTAATAATATGCCCACACACAGTACTTAGACGAACGAGACAGTACAAGGGAAAAACCAAAACCACCTTGCATACAAAAACTACACAACTACAACAGAGGGAACACCAACGGGAAAGGAGAAAAATGATAAAGCGAGGAAGGGAAAATACACTCCAAATACACTTATCTCAGAAACTCCAAATACCACGATCCGCTCTGTAAGTCTGTATGAAATGCTTTCACCGACACTTCCCTAACAGACCAGCAGGCATTTGAAGGAGTCTCACTACAGCAGCATTGATTGCAGCTGGGCGAGGCTGACCTCGTCTAGCACAGAGAGAGAGAGAATTAACTCCCTCACTGCCGAAAAACACAAAGCACCAAAAAGTCAGCTGCGAGAAGTCAGGCTGTGTAATCGTGACGATCTTCGTGGCAACACACCCGTGACAGTACCCCCCCTTCTACGAGGGGCCTCCGGACCCTCAGGGCCAGGTTTATCCGGGTGAGTCGTGTGGAAGGCCCGAACTAATCGGTCTGCGTTAATATCCGACGCAGGAACCCACATCCTCTCCTCAGGACCATACCCTTTCCAATGAACCAGGTACTGAAGGGACCGGCGATTAAAGCGTGAATCGATGACCCTCGATACCTGGAACTCCAAGTTACCATTGACCACCACCGGCGCCACATACCTCTTAAGCAACGATCTGTGGAACACGTTGTGAATTTTAAACGTAGGGGGGAGGTCAAGACGGAATGCCACCGGATTAATAATAGAACTGATTCTGTACGGCCCGATGAACCTGGGACCCAGTTTCCAGGAGGGAACCTTAAGTTTTATATTCCTGGTAGACAACCATACCCGATCGTTCACACTTAGGTCCGGACCAGACACTCTCCTCCTATCAGCCATACGTTTGTATCGGTTCCCCATAGTATTCAGATTCTTCAGCACCCCTCTCCATACTGAAGCGAGTGATGAGGAAAAACGTTCCTCCTCAGGAACCCCCGAAGAGCCCCCCCTACTGAAAGAACAAAACTGGGGGTGAAAACCATATGCCCCAAAAAACGGGGACTTACCAGTGGACTCGCACCGCCTATTATTAAGAGCAAACTCTGCCAGAGGTAAGAAAGAAGCCCAGTCCTCCTGGTTCTCTGACACAAAACACCGGAGATATGTCTCCAAGCTCTGGTTCATACGTTCCGTCTGACCATTGGTCTGAGGATGAAAAGCCGATGAGAACGACAAATGCATCCCCCGCCGTGCACAAAACGCCTTCCAGAACTTGGACACAAACTGAGACCCCCGATCAGACACCACCTCGGAGGGTACCCCGTGAAGCCTCACAATCTCTCCAATGAACACCTGCGCAAGAGTTTTAGCATTAGGGAGAGCCGGAAGAGCGATAAAATGTGCCATCTTGCTGAACCTGTCCACTACAACGAGTATGACTGTTTTACCCGAAGACTGAGGGAGGTCCGTAATAAAGTTCATAGACAGATGAGTCCAAGGACGCTCCGGGATTTTCAAAGGTAAGAGGGCCCCAGACGGACGGGTATGTGAGGTCTTAGAGCGCGCACAAACCCCACAGGATGCGACAAAAGTTACCACCTCCTTATGTAAGTTAGGCCACCAAAACCGACGCGAGAGGAGATCCACAGTTGCTCTACTCCCCGGGTGTCCTGCAAAAACTGAGTTATGGTGTGCCTCGATCACCTTTTGTCGCAACTGATCTGGAACAAACAGTCTCCCCGGAGGTCCAACAGGGGCGTCCCCCTGAGCCTCCAATACCTCCTCCTCAAGCTCAGAGCATACTGCCGAAACCACCACCCCCTCCTGAAGGATAGGAATCGGGTCGTCCGTATTCCCGGCCCCAGGGAAACTACGAGATAAGGCATCCGCCTTTACATTTTTTGACCCAGGACGATATGTAACGACAAAATTAAACCTGGTAAAAAACAATGACCACCTAGCTTGTCTGGGATTCAGACGTTTCGCGGACTCCAGATATAGCAGGTTCTTGTGATCGGTGATGACGGTGACCGGATGGACTGCCCCCTCCAAAAAATGGCGCCACTCCTCAAAAGCTAACTTAATGGCCAAGAGTTCCCTATTGCCGACATCGTAATTACTCTCAGCGGACGACAATTTTTTAGAGAAAAAGGCGCACGGATACCACTTACCAGGGGACGAACCTTGTGACAATACTGCTCCCACCCCTACCTCGGAAGCGTCTACCTCTACAATGAATGGCTGTGACGCATCAGGTTGAATGAGTATGGGTGCCGAGGCAAAACATTTTTTCAAGGAGGAGAATGCTTGACAAGCCTTGTCAGACCACCTAGAAAAATCCGTCCCCTTTTTAGTCATGTCTGTGAGAGGCTTAACCATGGACGAGAAATTACGAATAAATTTCCGGTAATAATTAGCAAACCCCAAGAAACGTTGTAGTGCCTTAAGATTCTCTGGCCGATCCCACTCAAGAACTGCCCGCACTTTCCCAGGGTCCATACGAAAACCGGACGCTGAAACCAGGAAGCCTAAAAACTGGAGTTCCTGTACGGCGAACACACACTTTTCCCATTTGGCATACAGTTTATTATCCCTCAAGATCTGTAACACCTGCCTAACGTGCTCCTGATGAGACACCAGATCCGGCGAGTAAATTAAGATATCATCCAGATATATGACAACAAACTGTCCCACCAGGCGGCGAAAAATGTCATTAACAAAGTGTTGGAACACCGCCGGGGCATTAGTCAGACCGAATGGCATGACAAGGTTCTCATAATGCCCCTCCGGAGTGTTAAACGCCGTCTTCCACTCATCCCCCTCCTTCATCCTAATCAGATTGTACGCCCCCCTGAGATCCAACTTAGAGAACCATTTGGCGCCCACGATCTGATTAAAGAGATCGGGAATAAGTGGGAGCGGATACGGATCTCGGACCGTAATCCGATTAAGTTCACGGAAATCCAGGCAAGGGCGTAGGCCTCCATCTTTCTTCTTAATAAAGAAGAACCCCGCAGCCACCGGTGAAGATGAAGGTCTAATATGCCCCTTAGCCAGACTTTCTGAAATATAATCCTTCATGGCCTGCCTCTCAGGACCAGAAAGGTTATACAACCTAGCTTTAGGTAACTTGGCCTCAGGGAGCAGTTTTACAGAACAGTCATACTCGCGATGAGGAGGTAGTTCCTGACACCCTTTCTCCGAGAATACATCCTCAAAGTCCGCCAGAAATGGAGGTAAGACCCAAGGAGTAACCGCACCGATGACCGTGTTCATGCAGTTTTTATTACAGAATTTACTCCATTGGCTTATCTCTCTGGTTTGCCAATTAATAACCGGGTTATGCTTAGTTAACCAAGGAAGGCCCAACACTATAGGAGTGGGAAGACCCTCCAACACGTAGCAAGACAACAGTTCTTTATGTATCGCCCCCACTTGAAGTTTTACGTCATGCACAGCTTGCAAAAAACTTCCCTGACCGAGAGGCCTGGCATCGATCGAGAATATGGGGATGGGTTTAGCCAACTCACTCAATCGCATACCTTGAACCCGGGCAAACCGAGCATCAACCAGATTAGCCCCGGCCCCACTATCCAGAAGAACAGATATCCTCTCAGTTCTCGTACCCACCACCACCTCCGCCGGTACGAGAAACTGAGACGAACCTAGGGACGAAATACCTACTCCCAGATTGCCGTCCACCGCACAACCTGGGATCAACAGTTTTCCGACGACTCTTCACTCTGCAAGGGACGGGACGGACACCCCCCAATAAAATGTCCCTTTCTCCCGCAGAAGAAACACGTTCCTGTCTTATGGCGCACCACCGGTCCCCTCCCCCGAAATGATGTCCCTCCTGATTGCATAGGCTCCTCTGGACTGACCAGGGGAACCACCATATGAGGGGACCTTGTAGAAGGTGGAGTCATCACAGGGGGCGGAGTTGCCCCGCACCTCTCCCGAAGCCGTCTGTCAACGCGAATAGCAAGGGCCATAGCGGCTTCCAGTGACACGGGAGAGTCATACTGTGCCAACACATCCTGTAATTTGTCGGATAAACCTTGACAAAACTGGCTCCTAAGAGCCGGGTCATTCCACTGGGTGTCCGTGGCCCACCTACGGAACTCCGAACAGAATTCCTCCGCCGGACGATCTCCCTGCTGGATCCTACGTAACTTAGACTCAGCAAGGGAGATCCGATCTGGGTCATCATACACGAGTCCCAGAGCAGCGAAAAACCTATCCACTGACTGAAGAGCCGGGGAGCCCGGGGGAAGAGAGAACGCCCAAGATTGAGGGTCCCCTTGTAGGAGCGAGATGACAATTCCCACCCTTTGATCTTCACTCCCCGATGACCGAGGCCGCAGCCGAAAGTACAACTTGCATGCCTCCCGGAAAACAAAAAACTTGTCCCGCCCCCCAGTGAACCTGTCAGGGAGAGCTACTTTAGGTTCTGGTCCGGCTTGCTCCTGAGGACACAAAACCTTGGACCTAACGTCCGCCAGCTCCATGGACAAACTCTGCAACTGCCGAGCTAGACCGGCTACTGGATCCATGGTAGCTGGAGAAAAACTAAGTGGATCGGTGAAAATGTCACGCTGTCTCTGTATACTGGAGGTAGGGGGCCTAAGCTGACCCTAAGCTGGGGCCCTGACTAATCCCTCAACCTGGAGGTACTGTTAAAGGTACAGAGGTCCAGGCCGCCAGCGTAACCCCTACCTCCTGAGGATCCCTGCACCTAAGTAATCTAGTCCTGAGAAGGACCCCGATCACAACAAAAGGGGACAAGTAATAATATGCCCACACACAGTACTTAGACGAACGAGACAGTACAAGGGAAAAACCAAAACCACCTTGCATACAAAAACTACACAACTACAACAGAGGGAACACCAACGGGAAAGGAGAAAAATGATAAAGCGAGGAAGGGAAAATACACTCCAAATACACTTATCTCAGAAACTCCAAATACCACGATCCGCTCTGTAAGTCTGTATGAAATGCTTTCACCGACACTTCCCTAACAGACCAGCAGGCATTTGAAGGAGTCTCACTACAGCAGCATTGATTGCAGCTGGGCGAGGCTGACCTCGTCTAGCACAGAGAGAGAGAGAATTAACTCCCTCACTGCCGAAAAACACAAAGCACCAAAAAGTCAGCTGCGAGAAGTCAGGCTGTGTAATCGTGACGATCTTCGTGGCAACACACCCGTGACAGTCCGTATAAAAAAAGCCGCAGACTTGTCAGGTATTTTTGCGCAGCACTCACAAAATGCGTTCTGCAAACTGATGACACACGGATGACAACTGTGCATCATCTGCGTGACACGTACCGGCGCCTGGGAATCAGCGGTACAGTTCGCGCTGATCCCCAGCAGCGGCCGCTGCTGGAAGGGGCTCTCATCATTGTCCCCTGCTTGCGCTGAGATCAGCGCGAGCAAGAGACAATGTTAAGAGTTGTAGGCAGCCCCGTCAACAACGAGTGTAAAATGAAGAATAAAATTAAAAAAAACACTTATACTCACCTTACACATTATGCCCTGAAGCCCAAGTCACCTGTAATATAAAAAACAACCATAATACTCACTTGTCCGACAAACTGCCCCACACCGTAATCAACATCTACGATCACTGATTTACAACCTGAATGGTGCCAAGATGCGACCGTGCAGGCTGTAAGTCAGGTCACAATGACCTGCTGAGAGCGCATCTTCAGTGACAAGCGATGAAATCATAGAGGTTTTAAACATTTTAGAGTTTTACGTTTCCAAACTCTCGCATCCGAGCTTGCCTGGAACAACGAGGCCCTGGTGTCCACCTTCTGGGGAGGTCTTTCCGGTCGGATCAAGGATGAGCTAGCCGGTCGTGACATCCCTTCCACCCTGGACGACCTGGTATCATTAACTACCCGGATTGACATCCGTTTTCAGGAACGTGCAAAGGAGACTACCCGGAAGAGAAGATTTCCGCCTCTCGCTCATGTATTCCAAAAGCCTGCCTCTCAACCAGCATTTCCCCGGGCATGTTCGCCTGAGCCCATGCAAATTGACCAAACCAAGATGGTCAAGTCTCGCCAGGAGATGCGCCGTGCCGAGGTGAGTTGCTTCTACTGTGGCAGTAAAGAGCATCTGACCAATCCTGCCCGGTGAGGCCGGGAAACTCCAGTGTCTAGGACCGCTTGGAGAGGTCATCCTAGGCAAGTGTAAATCCTCTCTGTACTTGACTCTGTCCTTTTCTGTTTCCAGTGGTGAGACCCGCTTCTTCGAGATTGCCCATCTGGATTCCGGAGCCGCTGGGAATTTCATTCAACAGGCTGTTGTGGAGCGGTATCAGATTCCTACTGTACGTCTGGCTGAACCGTTGGCGGTTGCCTCCGTGGATGGGAGGCTTCTTCTGGAGACCATATTACTCGTCACAGAGCCTGTAACCCTTCAGGTGGGAATGCTGCACTCAGAGAAGATCTCCTTTCATGTGCTGTCCAGTCTCTCTCACCCCCTCTTGCTTAGTCTTCCCTGGTTACAAAGACATGAGCCCATCCTGAATTGGAGATCTGGTGAAATGCCATGAGTCCTGCTTGGATCCGGTTCGTCCAGCTCGACCCCCGTCTACTCTGGCTAATCTACCTGGTCTGCCGGCACCCTACTGGTCCTATGCTGACGTCTTCGACAAAAAGGAAGCAGAGACTCTACCACCTCATAGGAGGCATGATTGCCCCATCAACCTGGTACCTGGTGCTTCTCCTCCCCGCGGGCGTATCTACCCCTTGTCGCTGGCTGAGACCCGGATTATGTCTGAATACATAGAGGAGAATCTTGCTAGGGGATTTATCCAGAAATCCACCTCTTCGGCTGGAGCAGGATTCTTCTTAGTCAAGAAGAAAGACGGCTCTCTACGTCTCTGTATCGATTACAGGGGTCTTAACCAGATTACCATCAAAAATAAGTACCCCCTGCCTCTCATCTCGGAGCTGTTCAACCGCCTTAAAGGCGTAAAGATCTTCACCAAGCTTGATCATTGTGGGGCATACAATTTAGTCCGGATCCACCAGGGAGACGAGTGGAAGACGATTTTCAACATCCGGGATGGTCACTACAAATACCGCGTAATGCCCTTTGGTCTCTGTAATGCTCCAGCCATCATCCAGGAGCTGGTTAACGACATCTTCCGTGATCTCCTGTATTCTTGCATGGTGGTGTACCTGGACGATATCTTGGTCCTCTCTCCGGATCTGCCCTCACACCGGAGGGATGTCCGTCAGGTTCCACTAATGCTCCGGCAGAATCGCCTATACGCTAAATTCGAGAAATGCCTCTTTGAGCAGACCTCTCTACCATTCCTGGGCTATATTATCTCCGAGACTGGTCTGCGGATGGATCCCGAGAAGGTCTCTGCCGTCTTAAAGTGGCCCCGACCGGAGGGGTTGAAAGTGATTCAGCGATTCCTGGGCTTCACAAATTATTACCGCCTCTTCATTCCTCATTTCTCCTCCCAAACTGCTCCTATCTCCGCGCTCACCCGTAAAGGAGCAAATCCCAGGGAATGGACTTCCGAAGCGGAGGAGGCCTTCGTCTCCCTAAAACAAGCCTTCTCCTCCGCTCCTGTGCTACACCGCCAGGATTGCAACAAGCAGTTCTTCCTGGAGGTTGATGCATCCTCCTCCGGAGCCGGAGCGATGCTCACCCAGAAATCCTCGTCCGGGAGAATGGTAACCTGTGGCTTCTTCTCCAAGCTCTTCTCCTCATCTGAGCGCAATTACTCCATAGATCGTGAGCTGCTGGCCATCAAATTAGCGCTGGAGGGTTGCTCTGCACCAGGTGGTCATCTACACTGACCACAAAAACCTCGCTTATTTGCAGAACGCCCAAAGATTAAATCCGCGTCAGAACAGGTGGTCTCTATTCTTTGCCAGATTCTGCTTCACTCTGCATTACCGCCCGGCGGACAAGAACATTAAAGCTGACGCTCTATCCCACTCATTCTTGTCTTCTGACCAAGAGGAGGAGCCTCTACATATTATCAACCCCTCCAAAGTAATGACTGTGGCTCCGTTTGACCTGTCTCATCTTCCACCCGGTAAGACCTTTGTAGCGGTTCCAGTTCGTAAGAAGGTTCTACTCTGGGGCTAGTCATCCAAACTAGTCGGTCATGTTGGCCAGAGGACGATCTTTCTGCTCATCGCCCGACATTACTGGTGGCTTTCCCTGCTCAAGGATATTGCGGACTTCGCGGCTTGTTCCTCCTGTGCCCGTAACAAGGTTCCCAGGCACCTTCCATCCGGCCATCTTCTTCCTCTTCCCGTGCCTTCCACTCCATGGCAACACATTGCAATGGACTTCATTATGGAACTCCCTGTTTCTGCCGGTTGTACGGTCATTTGGGTGGTCGCTGACCGCTTTTCTAAAATGGCCCACTTCATCCCTCTGCCTGGTCTTCCATCTGCATCTGTGCTGGCTAAGGACTTCATCCATCACATTTTTCGTCTCCAGGCCTACCCCTCCACATTGTGTCTGATCGCGGGGTTCAGTTCACTTCGCGCTTCTGGAAAGCTACGTGTAAGCTGCTGGATGTCTCCTTGGATTTCTCCTCTGCTTAGCATCCTCAGTCCAATGGTCAAGTGGAATGTATCAACTAGGTCCTTACCAGCTTTCTTCGGCACTTTGTCAACGCTCACCATAACGATTGGGTTGAGCTCCTGCCCTGGGCCAAGTTCTTTTATAATAACCATGAGAGCGAGTCTTCCTCTAAATCTACGGTCAACATCCCCGGATTCCGTTTCCCGTCTCCTCTTCAGTGGACAATCCTGCCGCGGAGTCTCTGGTCAGCGAATTTTCAGCTATTTGGGAAGACACTAGATCTGCACTTCTTCAGTCCTCCGAGCGGATGAAGAAACATGCTGATAAGAGACGTCTGGATCTGCCTCTATTCCGTCCGGGAGACAAGGTCTGGCTCTCCTCCAAATATGTTCGTCTCAAGATACCTTCTTATAAGTTGGGTCCGCGGTTCATCGGTCCATTCAAGGTTCTGAACCAAATCAAGCCCGTGGCTTGCAAGCTGAAACTCCCAGTCACCTTAAGGATTCCCAACTCCTTTCATGTATCTCTCCTCAAACCTGTTGTCCTTAATTTTTTCTCTGACGATCCAGGTACCGTTCCAGCTCCAGTCTCTGCTGAGGACGTCTTTGAGGTAGAAAACATTTTGGCCACCAAGAGGGTAAGAGGAAAGACTTTCATTCTTGTGGATTGGAAGGGGTTTGGCCCTGAGGAGAGGTCTTGGGAACCCAGGGAGAACATTCATGCCCCTCATCTTCTTAAAAAATTTCTTGCGGGCCTAAAGAAGAGGGGGCGTAAAGGGGGGGGTACTGTAGCATAGGCATCTCTGCCTCCTCCCGGGCAGGGACGCCGTTCCCCTCACCGCCGCGGTCCAGGTCCGGCGTCCTCCTGCTCCTGTGGCACGCACCGTGCACAGCTTCCCAGGCTCTGTGCTTAGGACGTGCGTGCGAGCGCGCCCTCGCTCTTAAAGGGGCCGCACGCGCCATCCTATAGAGTCCCCGGCCAATGGCCAGAGGACTGCCCCTATATAAGGCACCTCCTCCAAAATGTTATCTGTTGTGCCCGCCAGCCAGCTTACCTGGAGCACCTGCCTGTAACCTGCCGTGCCCGCCAGCCTGCCTACACAGAGCACCCATCTGGCCACCTGCCGAACCAGCCTGCTTAGCTACCCGGACCACCCGTCAGCCTTCCTGCCATGATCATCCACTGTACCGGTCAGTTCTTGCTTTCTGACCCGTGGAAGTCACCTGCTCTCACACAAGGTCGGTCCCAGAGTGGCACCTGGTCCACCTGCCCGGTCCCTCACTGGTTCACGGAGTCGATTGAGCCACCGTGCGACCTTGGTCAGGCCGAGTAGGCACTTAGTCACGACCCTTTGGTCCCTCCTTGCACCGAAGCATAGAGGTTCCACCACCCGGACCCATAACACTCTCTTCCCATTGAAAAAAATAAAGTTGAATCCAAAATGTCTGACTTCAAAATGGCCGCCATGGTCACCACCCATCTGGAAAAGTTTCCCCCCTCCCATATACTAATGTGCCACAAAAAAGAAGTTGATATCACCAAACATTCCCATTTACTTTAGGTGTATCCATATAAATGGCCCATCCTGTATATCACTGCACAATGTTGCTCTACTGTGTCCTGTTTGGTTTTTACACCTTCCACCATTTATTCTAGTTTCAATTTATGTGAGACCCCCTATACTCACTTATTTTCATATACAGGTGCATCTCAGTAAATTAGAATATCATCAAAAAATTAATTTATTTCAGTTCAATACAAAAAGTGAAACTCATATATTACATAGAGTCATTGCAAACTGAGTGATCTATTTCAAGTGTTTATTTCTGTTAATGTTGATGATTATGGCTTACAGCCAATGAAAACACAGAAGTCATTATCTCAGTAAATTAGAATACTTTATAACAACAGCTTGAAAAATGTTTTTAAATCCGAAATGTTGGCCTACTGAAATGTATGTTCAGTAAATGCCCTCAATACTTGGTCTGTGCTCCTTTTGCATCAATTTTTGATGATAATCTAATTTTAATCCATGATGGTGCAGTGTGTTGCTAATGGTAATGTTTGAGACTGTGGTCCCAGCTCTCTTCAGGTCATTGACCAGGTCCTCCTGTGCAGTTCTCGGCTGATTCCTGACCTTTCTCAGAATCATCCTTACCCAATGATGCGAGATCATACATTGTGATTTACTGGTTTTTATTTTCAGATTTTGTCTCTCAGTGAAGTGTACCTACGATAAAATTACAGTCCTCTCCCTTCTTTGTAGGTGGGAAAACTTGCAAAATCTGCAGTGCATCAATTACTTATTTTCCCCACTGTATACCAGGAAGGGGGGCCATATATACCATGATGAGGATCATATATACCAGAATGGGGGCCACATATATACCTGAATGGAAATCATATATATCTGCATTTATAAATGACACACTTTATGATATTCAATGCATTAATTATATTATATTTTTATTGTATTAAATTATTTTCCATTTCATATTGTTTTTCTGTATTTGTCACTATAGATATTATCATTAAAGGGAATCTGTCACCCCCCTGGGACTTTTCAGACCTCTACTATGGGCATACAGGTTATAGAAAAGTAAGTCTATACATACCTGTATGACCCATAGTAGAGGTCTGATTGCAGAGAAAAGTTTTTTATTCAGTTCTGTTTTGCACAGGTTTGGTGTCCGGGGGACGCCAAGAAATCCCTGTCTATCTCTTTTTTATTGCCCTAAATCCCCGCCTATATGCTTAGTTATCATATTCCCCCCTCCCCTGCATGTCACAGGGCCCTGTTACGTGCACTGCACTCCCTGACTTCCCGGGCATGCGCAAAGCGCTGCTCACATAGGGTGCTTTGCTTCCTCCCGGACCCGTCTCTCCATGCACTGCGCTGCACGGTTCTATTGTGCATGCCCCGGGGAGTCACTGTCACTTCCCAGCGCCTGCGCAGTAGAACTGTGTGGCGCAGAGCACACAGACGGGGCGGGGATGAAGCAAAGCGCGCTTTATGTGAGAGGCGCTTTGCGCATGCCCGGGGCGTGCGACGTGCAGGGGAGGTGGGAATATGATAACTAAGCATATAGGCGGGGATTTAGGGCAATAAAAAAGAGATAGACGGGGATTTCTTGGCGTCCCCCGGACACCAAGCCTGTGCAAAACAGAATTGAATAAAAAACTTTTCTCTGCAATCAGACCTCTACTATGGGCCATACAGGTATGTATAGATTTACTTTTCTATAACCTGTATGCCCATAGTAGAGGTCTGAAAAGTCCCAGGGGGGGTGACAGATTCCCTTTAATATGTATTTTATTTATGGCAATATTCAGGGTCGGACCGGCCTGGCGGGATATTGGGGAAATCCCCGGTGGGCCCCGATGAGAGAGTGAGAGAATTAGTTACAGGGGCCCTTTATAAGTGCGGGCCTTTTAAAAGCACGACCGAAGATGTAGCGTCACGTGCACATTACATTCAGCGGTGACAGTAGGCCCGCTGCAGTGACGCGCATACTTACATGATCTGGATAGGAGGAGGACGCAAGTTGCTGTTCTTTGTGGGCGGTGATACGCACCGCTCTCTGCTTTCGCTCTGCCTCAGCTGCCTGTAATGCTACCTGGCAGTGGTGTGGTGTCAGGTGACAAGCCGATGATGCTCTCTGCTCTCCCTGCTCCCAGGCCGGCTTCTGACACCGACCTTGCTCTCCTGTCCCGGCTCCTGCTTTTGGCCTTGTAAGTTGTAACACTGGCGGCGGCATCTGCGCGCCACTTTCTTCTCTTCTGCTCTCGGCCTTGTTGTAACACCGGCTCCAGGCTGGGTATGTGGACACCGGCACCGGCGCACCACCCTCTTCTCTCCTGCTCACGGCCTTGTAAGGGCAGCTCCGGGTATGTGGTGACCCGCACTCTGCGCTTGACTCTAACCAAGGCTGGAAACAAGGTTGCAGGCAGGCCTAGGCTACAGCTCTCCCTGCTTTTCAAGTGCAGTTTTCTGAGTGACTGTTCCCATCCAGCATTGGCCAACAAACAATAATATCATTTATACATTATGCATTGCACTCTAGGCCTCTTATATGAAATATAGATCACCGTCTTGGCCTCTCATATGACATACACAGTCTGTATATGTCATATAGGAGGCCAAGAGTGCGGTATACGACATATATGAGGCCTAGAGTGCGGGCGGCGGGTATATGATGTATACAACACACTCAGCCTCCTATATAAAGTATAGACTATAGGAGGCTGAGAGTGCAGTATACGTCATATATGAGGCCTAGAGTGCGGGCGGCGGGTCTATATGATGTATACAACACACTCAGCCTCCCATATGAAGTATATACTATAGGAGGCTGAGAGTGCAGTATACGTCATATATGAGGCCTAGAGTGCGGGCGGCGGGTCTATATGATCTATACAAACACTCAGCCTCCTATATAAAGTATAGACTATAGGAGGCTGAGAGTGTGGTATACGTCATATATGAGGCCTAGAGTGCGGGCGGCGGGTCTACATGATGTATACAACATACTCAGCCTCCTATATAAAGTATAGAGTATAGGAGGCTGAGAGTGCGGTATACGACATATATGAGGCCTAGAGTGCGGGCGGCGGGTCTACATGAAGTATACAACACACTCAGCCTCCTATATAAAGTATAGACTTTAGGAAGCTGAGAGTGCAGTATACGTCATATATGAGGCCTAGAGTGCGGGCGGCAGGTCTACATGATGTATACAAGGCATTCAGTCTCCTATATAAAGTTTAGACTATAGGAGGCTGAGAGTGCAGTATACGTCATATATGAGGCCTAGAGTGCGGGCGGCGGGTCTATATGATGTATACAACACACTCAGCCTCCTATATAAAGTATAGACTATAGGAGGCTGAGAGTGCGGTATATGTCACATATGAGGCCTAGAGTGCGGGCGGCGGGTCTACATGATGTATAGAACACACTCAGCATCCTATATAAAGTTTGGACTATAGGAGGCTGAGAGTGCGGTATACGTCATATATAAGGCTTAGAGTGCGGGCGGCGGGTCTATATTATGTATACAATGCACTCGGCTTTCTATATAAAGTATAGACTATAGGAGGCTGACAGTGCAGTATATGTCATATATGAGGCCTAGAGTCCGGGCGGCGGGTCTACAAGATGTATACAACACACTCAGCCTCCTATATAAAGTATAGACTATAGGAGGCTGAGAGTGCGGTATACGTCATATATGAGGCATAGAGTGCGGGCGGCAGGTCTGTATGATCTATACAACACACTCAGCCTCCTATATAAAGTACAGACTATAGGAGGCTGAGAGTGCGGTATACGTCATATATGAGGCCTAGAGTGCGGGCAGCGGGTCTATATGATGTATACAACACACTCAGCCTCCTATATAAAGTATAGAATACAGGAGGCTGAGAGTGCAGTATACGTCATATATGAGGCCTAGAGTGCGGGCGGCGGGCCTATATGATGTATTCAACACACTCAGCCTTCTATACAAAGTATAGACTATAGGAGGCTGAGAGTGCAGTATACATCAAATAAGAGGCCTACGGTGCAGGCGGCGGGTCTATATGATGTATGCAACACAATCAGCCTCCTATATAAAGTATATACTATAGGAGGCTGAGAGTGCGGTATACGTCATATATGAGG
Organism: Phyllobates terribilis; assembly: GCF_046119375.1. Lineage (NCBI taxonomy): Eukaryota > Metazoa > Chordata > Amphibia > Anura > Dendrobatidae > Phyllobates > Phyllobates terribilis. Next base: position 148,616 of record NW_027363610.1, on the reverse strand, counting down.
CCTAGAGTGCGGGCGGTGGGTCTACATGATGTATACAACACACTCAGCCTCATATATAAAGTATAAACTATAGGAGGCTGAGAGTGCGGTATACGTCATATATAAGGCTTAGAGTGTGGACGGCGGGTCTATATGATGTATACAACACACTCAGCCTCCTATATAAAGTATAGACTATAGGAGGCTGAGAGAGCGGTATACGTCATATATGAGGCCTAGAGTGCGGGTGGGGGTCTATATGATCTATACAACACACTCAGCCTCCTATATAAAGTATAAACTATAGGAAGCTGAGAGTGCAGTATACGTCATATATGAGGCCTAGAGTGCGGGCGGCAGGTCTATATGATTTATACAACACACTCAGCCTCCTATATAAAGTATATACTATAGGAGGCTGAGCGTGCGGTATATTTCATATATGAGGCCTAGAGTGCGGACGGCGGGTCTATATGATGTATACAACACACTCAGCCTCTTATATAAAGTATAGACTATAGGAGGCTGAGAGTGCGGTATATGTCATGTATGAGGCCTAGAGTGCGGACGGCGGGTCTACATGATGTATCCAACACACTCAGCCTTCTATATAAAGTATAGACTATAGGAAGCTGAGAGTGCAGTATACGTCATATATGAGGCTTAGAGTGTGGACGGGTCTACATGATGTATACAATGCACTCGGCCTCCTATATAAAGTATATACTATAGGAGGCTGAGAGTGCGGTATACATCATATATGAGGCTTAGAGTGCGGACGGGACTACATGATGTATACAATGCACTCGGCCTTCTATATAAAGTATATACTATAGGAGGCTGAGAGTGCGGTATATGTCATGTATGAGGCCTAGAGTGCGGACGGCGGGTCTACATGATGTATCCAACACACTTAGCCTTCTATATAAAGTATAGACTATAGGAAGCTGAGAGTGCAGTATACGTCATATATGAGGCTTAGAGTGTGGACGGGTCTACATGATGTATACAATGCACTCGGCCTCCTATATAAAGTATATACTATAGGAGGCTGAGAGTGCGGTATACATCATATATGAGGCTTAGAGTGCGGACGGGACTACATGATGTATACAACGCACTCGGCCTTCTATATAAAGTATATACTATAGGAGGCTGAGAGTGCGGTAAATGTTATATATGAGGCTTAGAGTGCGGACGGGCCTACATGATGTATATAACGCACTCGGCCTCCTATATAAAGTATAGATTATAGGAGGCTGAGAGTGTGGTAAATGTTACATATGAGGCTTAGAGTGTGGACGGGCCTATATGTTGTATATAACACGCTTGACGCGCCCCCAGGGCCGTGGGGTACTCGGCAGCCGGGCCTATGGATGCCGGTTTGGGGAATATCACGGTGGCTGGCCTGTTCCGTGACCCAGGGCGGTCAGTGAAAAGGGGGGTTTTAATTTATAGGGGATTTGTAAAGTTCGTGACGCCACCTGTGGATTGCGGCTAAAGGGAGCCGCCGCTGTGAAGCAGTCCTCTGGAGATGGTGTTCGGCAGCAGGGATGGTGTGGCTCTCCACAGGTAGAGCTAGCTCCAGGGCAGTGTAGAAAGTGTAAGTTGCGCTGGGCGTTGTAGTGCCGGGAGGGAGAGCTGGCGCAGATGAAAGATTGGACGGAGGCAGTACAGTGCAGTCATCCGAGTTTTTACTCACAGCTCTTATGACAGTTCCACTGGTGCACTGTACGGGTGCTAGCCTCCCACGTCACGCTGCGTTCACCAGGAAGGGGTTCAGTTCTTCCTCAGGCAGTTAGGAGTACCTGACAGAAACCCACTTTCTTGTGTTCCTAGCTAGACTGTCTTCACGTTGGGTCTTTCTCCCTCCTGCCCTGCGCTTCCCCACTCTGAATCCTGCTCGGGTGCTTTGAAGTCCCTCCTGTTTCGTTGGAGTTCCCAGACCTGCTTGACCCTCACGGGGATTAGAATGAGGCTTCGGCAACTGACTATACAAGCCAGAAGCCTCCGGTTTTCCCAGCCGAGACTTAGAGTAACACGGCTGGACCAGGGGCCGGTCCCCTTCTTGTGGCCTACGATCCCTCTGTCTTCTGACAGATTCGGGGCGTATGGGTGCTGTCCTGCACCCCCTAGGATCCCTTCAACAGATCGGAGCCTACTCCCTGCTCCCCTCCTGGGCCTCTAGGACTAGGCCATACTCGTGGAGCCGAGCTCCTAAAGAGACTCTGCTCCCAGACTGTTCTTCTGAACTGTCCTCTCACTAACTGATCTGCCACCCTAAGATGACTTCCCTTTATATACCTACTTCTCCATGTGCTCCCCCTAACTTCTTCCTCCACCCACACCCAGTACTGGTTCCCCCTACCTTTGGGTTCCCCCCACTCCAGCCAGGGACAGAGCTCAGCAGAAAACACATTGCATTTTGTCCTTCCAGCTGGCATGGAGCGGTGTAGTGTTGAATGTGGGTGCTGGGGTTCCGGGCAGCACTCCCTCCTTACCTGAGAGAAGGGAGACACCACACCTCTGGTTGAGGTGCAGTACCTCTGTGGCGACTGAACCCTCAAGGGCGCCACACACTCAGCCTCCTATATGAAGTATACACTGTGTGCAGAATTATTAGGCAAGTTGTATTTTAGAGGATTATTTTTATTATTGATCAACAACTATGTTCTCAATCAACCGAAAAGACTCATAAATATCCAAGCTTAATATTTTTGGAAGTTGGAGTGGTTTTTTTTTTTAGATTTGGCTATCTTAGGAGGATATCTGTTTGTACAAGTAACTATTACTGTGCAGAATTATTAAGCAACTTAATAAAAACCAAATATAATCCCATCTCACTTGTTTATTTTCACCAGGTAAACCAATATCAGTGCACAAAATTTAGAAATAAACATTTCTGACATGCAAAAACAAAAAACAAAAAAATTAGTGATCAATATAGCCACCTTTCTTTATGATGACACTCAACAGCCTTCCATTTATAGATTCTGTCAGTTGCTTGATCTGTTTTCGATCAACATTGAGTGCAGCAGTCACCACAGCCTCCCAGACACTGTTCCGAGAGGTGTACTGTTTTCCCTCCCTGTAGATCTCACATTTTATGATGGACCACAGGTTCTCTATGGGGTTCAGATCAGGTGAACAAGGCGGCCATGTCATTATTTTTTCTTCTTTTAGATCTTTACTGGCCAGCCACGCTGTGAAGTAGTTGGATGCATGTGATGGTGCATTGTCCTGCATGAAAATCATGTTTTTCTTGAACGATATCGACTTCTTACTTACTATTGCTTGAAGAAGTTGTCTTCCAGAAACTGGCAGTAGGTCTGGGAGATGAGATTCACTCCATCCTCAACCCTAAAAGGTCCCACAAGTTCACCTTTGATGATACCAGCCCATACCAATACCCCGCCTCCACCTTGCTGGTGTCTGAGTCGGAGTGGAGCTCTCTGCCCTTTACTGATCCAGCCTCTGGCCGATCCATCTGGCCCATCAAGAGTCTCTCTCATTTCATCAGTCCATAAAACTTTTGAAAAATGAGTCTTAAGATATTTCTTGACCCATTCTTGACGTTTTATCTTATGTTTCTTGTTCAAAGGTGGTCGTTTTTCAGCCTTCCTTACCTTGGCCATGTCCCTGAGTATCGCACACCTTGTGCTTTTTGATACTCCAGTAATGTTGCAGCTCTGAAATATGGCAAAACTGGTGGCGAATGGCATCTTGGCAGCTTCACGCTTGATTTTCCTCAATTCATGGACAGTTATTTTGCGCCTTTTTTGGCCAACACGCTTCTTACGACCCTGTTGGCTATTTGCCATCAAATACTTGATTGTTTGGTGATCACTAGTGTTGAGCCACCCCCGTAGTGTTCGAGTTCGGTTCGGTTCGTCGAACACCCGTGTGTTCGCCGAACTGTTCGTCGAACTGTTCGTCGAACACCTTCGAACACCGTTAAAACCAATGGCAGGCAAACAAAAACACATAGAAACACATAGAAAACACCTTCAAAGGTGTCCAAAAGCTGACAAACTGCTCAGAAGACACAACTAACACATGGAAAAGTGACAAGTACATATAGTCATGCGAAAAGAAAAGAGGTGGAGGAGTAAAAGGAGGGGGAGACACAGATATAGGCATGTCATGCCCTTCTAAAATCCAAAAAGTGAGAAGCCGACACGGCCAGTCCGCTCCTGCCCGTGCCACCTCCGTGTCGCCGGGTTTGTGCCAGAGCCACGGTGAACCCTGACGGCCAGCCCCCCTCTCCCAATACTGGTGCCTGTCCGCTGGTGGGTCGAGAGAGCCCCCCTGTGGTGGAGGCAGCTCTAAGCTTTTTAATTTAAATTGTCCCTCTAATTTGAATGAATACACTTTAAATCCATTTACAAGGATCTATTGGAGGGCAAGTCTCATGCCAGCAGCCGCGTAATTCCAGCTCCAGTAGCGTCCACTAAAGCTGCTGCAGTTAAAAAGCTTTTATAAGGATCGAGCTCGGCTGTCCACCGCAAGGCATCCTAGTGCCAGTCCCAGCCCCTATGCCTTGGGGTGCCTCCTGATGCTCTTCACTGAGTATCCCGTGGTCCCGAAGCATTTCCTTTGAAAAAATTAAGTGTCCAAACTACAGGTGGTGTAGCTTGCTTAACAGCCGGGATAATCCGCTGACTAGCAGACACTGCTACTAGGCACAAAGTATTTCCTGGGCTAGATGCAGTTAAAAATTTGTAAGTAGATACTCTCGTTGGATGCTGAGAAAGCATTCCATAGAGTCTCCTGGCACGCCATATATGATTCTCTTAAAAAGCTTGGGGTAGGGGTCTAGGGGACCCTTTTATAGCCAAAATCACAGCCCTGTATCACAATACGTCACCTAGGCTGAAGATAAATGGAACTGTAGCACCCAGGGCTCGGTTGCTACAGACGTATTGCACCTCACCCAGAGGTGTGATATCTCACTCTCAGATAAGGATGGAGTGTGGATCAGGACCCGACACCTGCATGCATTACACCACATTGCCGTGGGGCAGGGCGACCAATATGCCCCTGAGATGGGCACGACAGTCCCTGTCCCTGGCTGGAGTGGGGGGAGGGAACACTGAGGAAGGGGAACCCTGCAGTGCAGGAGCAGGGAGGAAGCAGTTCCTGGGTGCATTGAGAAGGGAGTATAAAAGGTGGGCACCATCTTAGTTCAGTGCAGAGAAGTCTGAGCAGAAGTGGCAGGGAGCAGGGGCTCTGCATGAGCTCTGCTCCGGAGGCGGGCCTAGTAACAGAGGCCCAGGCCTGCAAGAGGGAGAAGGAAGGAAGAGGAGCGGAGAAGGCTCCAGGAACGAGGAATGAAGGGATCCCAGGGGTGCGGACGGGCGAGTCGCCACCGCACGCCCGAATCCACCTGCGTGGAGGGGTCAGGCCAAAGGGGGAGACCGGTCCCCGAACTAGTGGAGGCAGGAAACGACCCTCAGCTAGAAACCGGAGGCTCTGACATTTTATGTGGCGCAGCCCCTTGCTCCACCCGCTAGGAAGGCACCACATAGGGTCAGGGAAACTGGCGCCAAGTTTACCAAGAGGAGGCCCGAGGCAGCCGGACAGAAGTGTTGGTAAGAAAGGCCAGACAAAGGACACACAAAGGGGGTCCTGTGAAGCGCTCCAAAGTTATCTGGGAGTTGTCTGAGCCCCTCACCTGGTGAGCACAGTACGACGTGGGCAGCCGTTACCTGCAGACGTGGTCTGGATAATAAGAACTGTGAGTAAAGGCCCTGAACTGCATCACTGACTCCGTGTCGTTACTGCTGCTGCCCTGCACCATCACCCCCATCCTCCGCATACACTGCCCTGAAGCTATACTCCTCCCGTGGGGAGTTATGCTACGCTCTGCTGCACCCACAACACCAGCCTTAGCGGTCTGCCCTGTAGCGGCGGTTCACTCTGACCGCAATCCACGGGTGGCGTAGTCGGACATTTAAACATCAAAACCACATAAATAGTTCCGCCACTGGTTTGACCGCCCTGAGCCACGGAACCGGATCGCCGCCACGAAGACTACAACCACCAGCATCCACCAAAAAGGGTCCGGCTCCGGGTGTCCCAAGGCCCAGGGGGTGCGTCAGAACATTTTCATCACCTTTCACAATCACCAATGGGACAAGGCAGGGATGTCCTCTGTCCCCTCTCTTATACATCCTAGTGACGGAGCACCTGCTCTCATCAATTCGCCATAACCCCAATATTAGGTGGATTGAGGTGGGAGGCACCGAGTACAAGTGGTCTCTATTTGCTGATGATGTCCTAGTATATATCACTCAATCACATATATCCATCCCTGCTGTTATGGCTGAAATAGATCACTTTGTTACATGGTAAAATTTTAAAATCAATGCAGCGAAGTCTGAGGCCCTCGATGTCTCCCTCCCTAAATCCATATAGGATTCCATCCAGTCCAACTTTCCCTTTGCCTGGCCCTCACAGGGTATCAAATACTTAGGAATTCCTATTCATAGAGACCTCTCCCATCTATGTTATCTTAATTTTGGGCCCTTTATTGAACAATTCCATACAGACCACGGTTGGCAAGTTAGAACTGTAAGATTCACTACGTGAACCACTGGTGTTTTGTGGAAAAGCACATGTACACCGCGTTCCAAATTATTATGCAAAAAGTGTTTAGGAGTGATAAGGGAAGAATTTGTTTGTTTGTCAGTTAAACTCATTGATGGTGATGTGTGTCAGGGCTCTTTATATCACTGTAAGCAATTGCAGACACCTGTGCTAATTAGTTTGGCAGGTGTGTCCAATGAAAGGCAAGACTACTTAAGAAGGCTCTCTCACATTATTAAGCAGCCTACATTTTCTGCCAAAATGGGAAAGAAAAAGGATGTGTTGGCTGCTGAGAAGCAACAAATTGTGGAGTGTTTAGGTCAAGGCATGACTACAATCAACATTGTGCGATGATCAGGATGAAGTGTCTTGGCAATCAAGAAGTATGTAGCTGATTCACAGTACACACGTGTGCGTGCTGATAAGGGCAAATTGAGGACTCTTTCCTACAGGCAATTACGTCAGGTTGAAAGAGCAGCGGCAAAAAAGCCTTGTCATAGCAGCAGACAAGTTTTTGAAGCTGCTTGTGCCTCCAACGTCCCCCGAACAACAAGATGCAGGGTCCTTCAGAGGTTTGCAGCTGTGCATACGCCATCCTGTCGACCTCCTCTATCCACTTCACACAAGCAGAAACGGCTCCAGTGGGCCAAACATTACATGAAGACTGATTTCAAAACTGTTTTGTTCACGGATGAGTGCCGTGCAGCGCTCGATGGTCCAGATGAATGGAGTGGAGGATGGCTGGTTGATGGACACCCCACGCAAACACGGCTACAGCGCCAACAAGGAGGAGGTGGAGTAATGTTTTGGGCTGGAATCATGGGGAGAGAGATTGTCGGCCCCTTTAGGATCCCTGAAGGCGCTAAAGATGAACTCCACAATGTATGTGGATTTTCTCAAACAGCACTTCCTGCCATGGTTCAAGAAGAAGAACCGTGTATTTCACAGCAAGATCATTTTTCTGCATGATAATGCACCATCTCATGCTGCACATAAAACATCTGCATCTCTGGCTGATATGGGCATAAAAGGGGACAAACTTATGGTGTGACCCCCATGCTCCCCTGACCTCTACCCCATTCAGAACCTTTGGAGCATCATTAAAAGGAGTGTCTATGATGGCGGGAGGCAGTTCACATCTAAGCAACAGCTCTGGGAGGGTATTCTGTCCTCATGCAAAACAATTGAAGCAGAAACCATCCAAAACCTGACAAATTCAATGGACGAGAGAGTTCAGAAGCTCCTTTCGAACAAGGGGTCCTATGTGAAAATGTAACATCACCTAGAATAAAGTTTTGAGTTGAAAACTGTTTGATTTCAGTTTCTAACAACCTGCTAATGCTTATAATTTCAAAAATGACCATTTTTTTGGTCTTTATTAAAATGAAAAGGTTGATCGAAAAGTTTGGGGGATCTAAGAGTGTGGCAACCCAGTAGTCATGATTACTTCGAATTCTGACAATATGAGGGTCATGCTGCAGGTAGTGCAGCAAGAAGGCACTTATGTGTCTTGCGCATCTCGGAGCCCCAAAATTATTTTCCGGGCTAGATGCAGCTAAAAATTATTTTTAATTTTAAATCTGGTGGACCTTATTATAGATGGCCTAATAGGATCAGTGCTGCACACTGCTACAAAGCCCAAATTATTTTCCAGTCAAGATACAGATAAACATGATTAGTAATTTGAAAGCTTAAAACGTTTGGTAGGGTGATTTTAACCAATCATCAAGCTTTTACTGTCCCCAGGATGACACAGGGGTAGAAAAGTCATTTCGGATCCATGATTTGTTCATCTTTATGAACGTGAGTCTGTCTACATTATCAGTGGAGAGCCGCGTGCGCTTATCTGTCAGCACACCACCAGCAGCGCTGAACACACGTTCAGACAGAACGCTGGCTGCGGGGCATGACAAGATCTCCAAGGCGTAAGTGGCTAGCTCCGGCCATTTATCCAGATTGGAAGCCCAAAAAGAGCAAGGGTCCAGTGACACAGTCGTGGCTTCAATGTTTACTTGGAGATACTCCTGTACCATCGTCTCTAGGCGTTGACTATGTGTCAGACTTCTTGTCTCCTGTGGCCTTGCAAAGGATGGGCTAAAAAAGTGGTGAAATGATTCCGCAAAATTGATGTTACCAGCAGATACTGTGGTTCTGTTACGGTTTGAGTGCTGAACACTTGACGGTCCCACGGTTGGCAAGTTGGAACTGTGAGATTCACTACGTGCACCACTGGTATTTTGTGGAAAAGCACATGTAAGATTCTGCAACAGTCTCTGCTGATACTCCTGCATGCGTGCATCCCTTTCTATGGCAGGAATAATTTCTGCAAATTTACTTTTGTACCGGGGATCTAACAGTGTGGCAACCCAGTAGTCAGGATTATTTCTAATTCTCACAATTCGAGGGTCATGTTGCAGGTAGTGCAGCAAGAAGGCACTCATGTGTGTTGCGCATCCAGGAGCACCAAGTCCCTGTTGTGTTGGTGGCGAGGTAACAATCATGCTTCCTTCCTCTGTCCTCTCCCCCCAACCTCGCACAACAGAAATGTGATCAAGGTCTCCCTCTGATGAGTCTTCCATCAGTTCGTCCTCCACTTCTTCCTGGGCTCCTGCACCTTCCTCACTAGTTTGGCTGCTACCATGCGCACTGGTAAAATCATCTCCCCCACCCTCACATGCCTGCCGCCTTGGTGCTGCCGACCGTCTGGACCTTGCAGATGTTAGCCCTTCCGCATACAACTCCTCCTCCTCTACTTCCTCCACCTCCTCTTGTGCCACCACCTGACTCCGAATTCTGTTTAACATGTGCTCCAGCATGTAAATCACCGGAATAGTCATGCTGATAATGGCATCGTCAGCACTAAACATCTTCGTCGCCATTTCAAAACTGTGCAGAAGGGTGCATAGGTCCCTGATCTGAGACCACTCCTCCAGCGTGATTTGCCCCACCTCTGAATCTCGTTGGCCCAGGCTATACGTCAGAACGTATTGCACCAGGGCTTGTCGGTGCTGCCACAGTCGCTGCAACATGTGCAGAGTTGAATTCCACCGGGTAGGCACATCGCATTTTAGCCGGTGAAGTGGCAGGCCCAACGACTTCTGTAGAGATGTAAGTCGCTGAGCTGCGGGATGCGAACGGCGGAAGTGAGCACACAGCGACCGTGCCCTCTGCAGAAGGCCATCTAGTCTGGGATAGTGGGCTAAAAATTGCTGGACAACCAGGTTCAACACGTGAGCCATACAAGGCACGTGTGTGACATTGCCCCGGCGAAGGGCCGCACCCAGGTTTGCAGCATTGTCGCACACGGCCTTCCCTGGTTTCAGGTCCAGTGGAGACAACCATTCATGAAATTGGTTCTCCAGAGCTGACCACAACTCCTCAGCTGTGTGACTCACATTTCCCAGACATTTCAATGTAAAAACCGCCTGATGACGTTGAGCCCTACTGCCAGCATAGTAAGGAGGTGTGCAGGATCCTTTCTGCGCAGTTAGAAAGCTTGTGGCATGACCAGACAGGCTTTGGGTGCAGGTGGAAGACCGAGAGGAGGTTGAGGAGGCAGAAGCAGTGGAGGAACTTTGACATAAAGAGGATTGACGCACAACTCGTGGGGACGGCAAGACTTGGACAGCAGCCCCTTGTCCTGCTGTCACCATAGTTACCCAGTGCCCAGTCAGCGACATGTAACGCCCCTGTCCATGCCTACTTGTCCAAGTGTCTGTGGTGAAATGCACCCTGTCACACACAGAGTTTCTCAAAGAAGCGGTGATGTTGTGTGCGACATGCTGGTGGAGCGCAGGCACACCTTTCTTTGAGAAGTAGTGCCGACTGGGCATCTGGTACTGGGGCACTGCGACGGACATAAGGTCTCGAAAATCCTCTGTGTCCACCAGGCGGAAAGGCAGCATTTCTGTAGCCAAGAGCTTGCAGATGGTGAAATTCAACCTCTTAGCTTTCTCATGGCTAGGAGGAAATGGTCTTTTACTTGTCCACATCTGAGGGACCGAGGGCTGGCTATTGTGCTTAGACGGGGTTGATAAGGGTGTCCCCGGCAAACTGCCGGTCTGTGAGGAAGATGCAGGCGGACATGTTAGGTTGCCTTGATCCAAAGGTGGTGCTATCGATGTCGGACAGCGCTCAAGACCAGCTGGTGTTACCACCTCCAAAGAAAATGATGACCTGCCAATCACGCTGGCTGTTGCGGGTAAAGAGGTGGCAGGTCTGCGCCCCAAAACAGGTGTGACTGCTGTCCCCCCAGTCACAGAGGATGAAGAGGCCGCGGATGCACAAGATATGGCAGACGGTGGTTGGCCCGGCCGGCTAGGCCGCATTGTAGCACACTGAGCTTCCCACTGCAACTTATGCTTCATGTCCATGTGCCGGTTCATGCATGAAGTACTCAAACTATGTATTTTTTGGCCTCTACTTAGCTTTTGCTGACAAATGTTACAGATAACACGAGTTGGGTCATCTTTATCGATCTGAAAAAATGCCCAGGCTATGCAAGGCTTAGCACCCATGCGACCTGAAGAGCCACCACGACTTGTGGTGAGAGGCAGAGTTGTGTTTGAGGATGCAGTTGTTGACGTGCTTCCAGTACTACGTCTCTGTCCAGGAAGGCGCAACCTGACCTCGTCGTCACTAGCATCTTCCTCCACCTCCTCTGCTGACCTCATCTCTTGGCTGACTGTGGGTTGACAGTAAGTGGGATCTCCGACCTCATCATCATCACCCTGTGCGTTATCACACCCGTCGTCCTCAGAGCCAACCTGTTCCTGCCCTGACAAAAAACTAAAGTTGTCGCTCCAATCAGGTATTTGAGTCTTATCATCGTCTTCCTCATTGTCTCCACCAACAGGAGTTACAGTTTGGGAATGAGGGTCTACATTATGGTCAGAACCTTCTGCGTCTGGTCCTGGATCCGACTCATAAAGATTCTGGGCATCAGTGCAGATCATTTCCTCGTCTGGATTCACAGAAGCGCTGGAGTCGACCTCTGATTCCCAGGCTATAGTATGAGTAAACAGCTCTGCAGACTCAACCATCTGTTCTACCTCATACTCAGACGGGCAGCTGGAGATTTGGGAGCTGTGAGGAAGCAAGTGCGATTTGGGTGACACCTTTGAGGACTGGAGTATTTGTGATGTTGAAGTTGATGTGGAGGAGAGCCCACTTAAAGGAGCACTTGATATCCGTTGAAGCACCTGCTGTTTTTGTGCCTCATCTGGAATTTGTAGCGATTGGCGTGGCCGTAAGAAAGGGATCTTATCACATTGTCCGCTAAAAGAAGTAGACATTTTAGTTTGGCTGGAAGATGGTCTTTCTTCTGCACCTACCTCACGGACACAACCTTTTTTCCCCTTCCCAACACGCCTATTCCCCTTTCCACCAGCAGCAGGCCTTTTTCCACTCATTTTGGTGGTTAACTAATTCACAACTCTGGAGTTGTTTGCACAAAAAAACAATGGATGGTAACCGAGCAGAGCTGAGTGGCCAAACTGTTGTATTAGGCCAAAACTATTGGCTGGGTTAGATGCAGAAAAAAATTATTTTTAATTTGCAACCTGATGGAGGTCAGTATAGATGGACTAATAGACCAAGTCCCACACACCGCTAGAAGCCCAAATATTTTTTCAGAGCTAGATGCAGAAAAAAATTATATTCAATTTGCAACCTGCTGGAGGTCAGTATAGAAGGACTAATAGAACAAGTCCCACACACTGCTAGAAGCCCAAATATTTTTTCAGAGCTAAATGAAGAAAAAAATTATTTTTAATTTGCAACCTGATGGAGGTCAGTATAGATGGACTAATAGACCAAGTCCCACACACTGCTAGAAGCCCAAATATTTTTTCAGAGCTAGATGCAGAAAATTTTTTTATTCAATTTGCAACCTGATGGAGGTCAGTATAGATGGACTAATAGACCAAGTCCCACACACTGCTAGAAGCCCAAATATTTTTTCAGAGCTAGATGCAGAAAAAAATTATTTTTAATTTGCAACCTGATGGAGGTCAGTATAGATGGACTAATAGACCAAGTCCCACACACCGCTAGAAGCCCAAATATTTTTTCAGAGCTAGATGCAGAAAATTTTTTTATTCAATTTGCAACCTGATGGAGGTCAGTATAGATGGACTAATAGACCAAGTCCCACACACTGCTAGAAGCCCAAATATTTTTTCAGAGCTAGATGCAGAAAAAAATTATTTTTAATTTGCAACCTGATGGAGGTCAGTATAGATGGACTAATAGACCAAGTCCCACACACCGCTAGAAGCCCAAATATTTTTTCAGAGCTAGATGCAGAAAAAAATTATATTCAATTTGCAACCTGCTGGAGGTCAGTATAGAAGGACTAATAGAACAAGTCCCACACACTGCTAGAAGCCCAAATATTTTTTCAGAGCTAAATGAAGAAAACAATTATTTTTAATTTGCAACCTGATGGAGGTCAGTATAGATGGACTAATAGACCAAGTCCCACACACTGCTAGAAGCCCAAATATTTTTTTCAGAGCTAGATGCAGAAAAAAATTATTTTTAATTTGCAACCTGATGGAGGTCAGTATAGATGGACTAATAGACCAAGTCCCACACACCGCTAGAAGCCCAAATATTTTTTCAGAGCTAGATGCAGAAAAAAATTATATTCAATTTGCAACCTGCTGGAGGTCAGTATAGAAGGACTAATAGAACAAGTCCCACACACTGCTAGAAGCCCAAATATTTTTTCAGAGCTAAATGAAGAAAAAAATTATTTTTAATTTGCAACCTGATGGAGGTCAGTATAGATGGACTAATAGACCAAGTCCCACACACTGCTAGAAGCCCAAATATTTTTTCAGAGCTAGATGCAGAAAAAAATTATATTCAGTTTGCAACCTGATGGAGGTCAGTATAGATGGACTAATAGAATGATGCTATGCCCAAAAGATTTTACTTCACTAGGTGCAGTAAAAAAATTGGTATTCTATACACAGGTGGTATATCTTGCAACACAGATAGGCTACTCCACTGACTAACACACTCTGCAATAGGCCAAAAAGGATTAGCTTTGCTAGATTCAGCCAAATGCTGTGAAAAAAACTTGCACAGCACTGGCACAGACCTGCCTGGCAAAAACTGATAGGAACTCATGTAACCTAGTCCTGAAAAGGACTCCAATTACAATTAGTCTTTACTCCCACAATCTATCTATTTAAGAGCACAGACCTGCTTGATAAAAGTCGTAGGAAATGCTGTAACCTAGTCCTTAAAAGGACTGCAATCACAACTATTCCCTACTCCCAAGCTATCTGTATATTTATGCGAAAATTGGCTTGAAATTAACAAGGTATAGCGCACACAGCAACAGCGGTGCCGTCTAACACGCAGCTGCAGCAGTGAGAAAATGGTGGCGACGGGGAAAATGGCTTGGTCTTATAGGGCAAGGACATGTGACATACACTGCCAATCACACATGCCCTTGCTTGTGTGAAAAAAAGCACTTCCCTCCGTGTGTGCGCTGCTGATAGGCTGACAGATTGCACCTCCCCACTGCAAATGCGGGAAAGAGAAAAAAAAATGGAGATCTTCATTGTTCCTGCAGAGATCCATCCCCTGCCCCTCCCCCCGCCCCGCTGTACACTCAAACTGCGTATTAACATTAATTTTCATCATTACTGAGAAAAAATCCAGTTATGATTTTGGTGCACGAACAGTTATCGAACATAACCTTGAACAGCCGAATTTTTCTCAAATTGTTCGTGTTCGCCGACCGGCTCGAACACCGCCCAAAACAGCTCGAATTTGAGATTGGCGAACAGTTCGAGTAGAACAACGCTCATCTCTAGTGATCACGCTTCAAAAGTTTGGAAATTTCAAGACTGCTGCATCCCTCTGCAAGACATCAAACAATTTTGGACTTTTCAGAGCCCGTCAAATCTCTCTTCTGACCCATTTTGCCAAAGGAAAGGAAGTTGCCTAATAATTATGCACTCCTTATATAGGGTGTTGATGTCAATAGTCAACACACCTCCTCATTACAGAGATGCACATCACCAGATTTACTTAATTGGTAGTTGGCTCTCAAGCCTATGCAGCTTGGAGTAGGACAACATGTGTAAAAAGTATCATGTGATCAAAATACTCATTTGCCTAATAATTCTGCACGCGGTGTAGATTATAGGAGGCTGAGAGTGCGGTAAATGTTATATATGAGGTTAGAGTGCGGAAGGGCCTACATGATGTATATAACGCACTCGGCCTCCTATATAAAGTATAGACTATAGGAGGCTGAGAGTGCGGTATACGTCATATATGAGGCCTAGAGTGCGGGCGACGGGTCTACATGATGTATACAATGCACTCAGCCTCCTATATAAAGTACAGAATATAGGAGGCTGAGAGTGCGGTATACGTCATATATGAGGCCTAGAGTGCGGGCGGCGGGTCTACATGATGTATACAACACCCTCAGCCTCCTATATAAAGTATAGACTATAGGAGGCTGAGAGTGCGGTATACGTCATATATGAGGCTTAGAGTGCGGACGGGCCTACATGATGTATACAACGCACTCGGCCTCCTATATAAAGTATATACTATAGGAGGCTGAGAGTGAGGTAAATGTTATATATGAGGCTTAGAGTGAGGACGGGCCTACATGATGTATATAACTCACTCGGCCTCCTATATAAAGTATAGACTATAGGAGGCTGAGAGTGCAGTATACGTCATATATGAGACCTAGAGTGTGGGCGGCGGGTCTATATGATGTATACAACACACTCAGCCTCCCATATAAAGTATATACTATAGGAGGCTGAGAGTGCGGTATTCGTCATATATGAGGCCTAGAGTGCGGGCGGCGGGTCTATATGATCTATACAAACACTCAGCCTCCTATATAAAGTATAGACTATAGGAGGCTGAGAGTGTGGTATACGTCATATATGAGGCCTAGAGTGCGGGCGGCGGGTCTATATGATGTATACAACACACTCAGCCTCCTATATAAAGTATAGACTATAGGAGGCTGAGAGTGCAGTATACGTCATATATGAGGACTAGAGTGCGGGCAGCGGGTCTATATGATGTATACAACACACTCAGCCTCCTATATAATGTATAGACTATAGGAGGCTGAGAGTGCAGTATACGTTATATATGAGGCCTAGAGTGCGGGCGGCGGGTCTACATGATGTATACAACACACTCAGCCTTCTATATAAAGTATAGACTATAGGAAGCTGAGAGTGCAGTATATGGTCATATATGAGGCTTAGAGTGCGGACGGGTATACATGATGTATACAATGCACTCGGCCTCCTATATAAAGTATATACTATAGGAGGCTGAGAGTGAGGTAAATGTTATATATGAGGCTTAGAGTGAGGACGGGCCTACATGATGTATATAACTCACTCGGCCTCCTATATAAAGTATAGACTATAGGAGGCTGAGAGTGCGGTAAATGTTATATATGAGGCTTAGAGTGCGGACGGGCCTACATGTTGTATATAACACGCTTGACGCGCCCCCAGGGCCGTGGGGTACTCGGCAGCCGGGCCTATGGATGCCGGTTTGGGGAACATCACGGTGGCTGGCCCGGTCCGTGACCCAGTGTAGTCAGTGAAAAGGGGTGTTTTAATTTATAGGGGATTTGTAAAGTTCGTGACGCCACCTGTGGATTGCGGCTAAAGGGAGCCGCCGCTGTGGAGCAGTCCTCTGGAGCTGGTGTTCGTCAGCAGGGATGGTGTGGCTCTCCACAGGTAGAGCTAGCTCCAGGGCAGTGTAGAAAGTGTAAGTTGCGCTGGGCGTTGTAGTGCCGGGACGGAGAGCTGGCGCAGATGAAAGAATTGACGGAGGCAGTACAGTGCAGTCATCCGAGTTTTTACTCACAGTTCTTATGACAGTTCCACTGGTGCACTGTACGGGTGCTAGCCTCCCACGTCGCGCTGTGTTTACCAGGAAGGGGTTCAGTTCTTCCTCAGCAGGTTAGGAGTACCTGACAGAACTCCACTTTCTCGTGTTTCTAGCTAGACCGTCTTCACGCTGGGTCTTTCTCCCTTCTGCCCTGCGCTTCCCCACTCCCAGACCTGCTTGACCCTCATGGGGATTAGAATGAGGCTTCGGCAACTGACTATACAAGCCAAAAGCCTCCGGTTTTCCTAGCCGAGACTTAGAGTAACACAGCTGGACGAGGGGCCGGTCCCCTTCTAGCGGCCTACGATCCCTCTGTCTTCTGACAGATTCGGGGCGTACGGGTGCCATCCTGCACTCGCGATACCCCCTAGGATCCCTTCAACAGATTGGAGCCTACTCCCTGCTCCCCTCCTGGGCCTCTAGGACTAGGCCATACTTGTGGAGCAGAGCTCCTAAAGAGACTCTGCTCCCAGACTGTTCTTCTGAACTGTCCTCTCACTAACTGACCTGCCACCCTAAGATGGCTTCCCATTATATACCTACTTCTCCAAGTGCTCCCCCTAACTACTGTACTTACTCCACCCACACCCACTACTGGTTTCCCCTAACTTTGGATTCCCCCCACTCCAGCCAGGGACAGAGCTCAGCAGAAAACACATTGCATCTTGCCCTTCCAGCCAGCCTGGAGCAGTGTAGTGTTGAATGTGGGTGCTGGGGTTCCGGGCAGCACTCCCTCCTTACCTGAGAGAAGGGAGACACCACACCTCTAGTTGAGGTGCAAGTACCTCTGTGGCGACTGAACCCTCAGGGGCGCCACACACTCATCCTCCTATATGAAGTATAGACTATAGGAGGCTGAGAGTGCGGTAAATGTTATATATGAGGCTTAGAGTGCGGACGGGCCTACATGATGTGTGTCACCCCAGGCCTGGATGCCACAAATATTAAAGGCTGTGTCTGAGAGCAGGAGGGAGGTTAACTGGTCAGGGACCATTAGCATGCAGCACCTCCTGTCCCAGGCCAGTAGGGGGAGCAGGCTGCCCCTATAAAAGCTGGAACTGAGGGCAGGGTTAGGGAGACCAGGACCCACTTCTGAAGCATCCAGAAGGGTTCCCAGAGAAAAGGGACAGGTCAGCAGCAGCTGAGGAGTCCGGGAGGCAGAGGAGGAACAGCAAGCCAGGGACAGAGGCGACGAGAGCCGGTCCTGCCTGAGAGAGAACTACACAACCGGACACTGGGGTCCGAGGCTGTCAGGGTTGCAAGCCCGGCAGCAGATAACCGACCTGAGAGGGATTTTAGGTCCCTTGGCCTGAGAAGCCTGGAGGCTCCGCCACACAGAGGGACCGGTACAGCACGGAGAAGCTACAGGTACCTAAGGCCCGAGTCGCAAGCCATACAGGCGAAGTACAAGGCCAGCTCAGGTACGTGGGCTATCACACCACGAAAAGGGGGATAGTCAGCAAGGGCAGACAGAGAACGGTAGGCCTACCCACTCACCATGATCAGTGGAGCTCCCCGAATGCTCTCAGACACCCAGGCCCATTCCTACCCTGTACTCCTGTTGGGTCATTAGTACTAACTACAATAAAGACCCTGGACTGTTTGAAGCGGACTCTGAACCCTTATTATTGCGGCCTGCACCATCACCCCCAGCATCCTATTACACTACCCTGAGGCTACACTCTTCCCGTGGGGAGTTATCCTATCCCTGTGCTGCATACCAACATCAGCCTCAGCGGTCTGCCATGCAGCGGCGGTCATCCCTGACCGCAATCCACGGGTGGCGTAGTCGGACATTCAAAACCCTACAAATAGACTGCCACAGCATTTGGTCTGACCACCCTGAGCCACAGGATCGGGTTGCCACTACTACCCCCAACATTGCACTGAAGCCCGGTTCCGGGTGCCCCACGGGCAGCTTTGGCGTAGTCGGCAGGATTGTGACCAACCCGCCACAAACGTGTATTGCGCGCCTGAAAAAGATTGTACACGTACCTCAAAAGGAAGTTTCCCGCCATTCGGAGCCGTTTCCCGCCATCTTCAGCCATCTTCGGGACGCCGCGCGGGAAGGAGAGGGGCGTGGACGTCCAAACCGCGTGAGACCTAAAGCCCCGCCCTACTCACCGACGCTGCGCAAGGTCCTGGAAGGAGAGAGAGCGACGCTGACGTCACCAGGACGCGACGCAAGATCCTCGCCCGGAGCAGCACCAGCGGAGCCACGGCCTATGTAAGAGGATCAACGGAAGGTAGGCCACGGTTAACTAGGGGGGAGGAAGATGTCGGAAGCAGAGGCCCCCTCTACCACCAGCGTGGCTGCAGCCGTTCTCCATGCCCTACATCCCCGGAGCAGCCTGGCTGCCCCAATACTCAGGGGAATCCCATACATTAACTGACTTTAAGGAAAGACTGCACAGTTTATTTAAAGTTTATCCCCTGACAGAAGAACAGAAAGTGAGCATTCTGACGGGGCAGTTAACCGGTACAGCCCAGCGGGAAGTGAAATCATGGTCAGATGAAGAGAAAAGGACAGTAAAGGGCATTCTGACCCGGCTGTGGAGTACCTTTGATACCCGTACCTCAGCAGAAATCAAAATGCGGTTCTATGGTTGTAACAGCGAGCCCAAGATAGTATCAGAGACTATGACTTGAACCTGCAAGAAGCTCTGGGAGCAACTAAACAAGCTGACCCTGGCAGCGTGCAGGACACCGATAAACTGTTGACTGACCAGTTCATAGAAGGTCTGCTGTCCAGCGCCCACAGAACCCAGCTGCGCCTCATGGCTCTACCGAACCCCGATTTGACTTTTGCGCAGTTCAAAGATAGGGCCATCCGGGTGCTCCGAGAACCCGCACCAGGTGGCGCTGTAGTTTCTTGGCGCCCTGCCATCACTTACCACCAGGAGGCGGCGCCCTACCCCGCAGACCTTGTGGGGGCTGATGCGCAGGCCCTAAATCCATCCCAGCCAGCCAACCTGTACCATCAGGTCCAAGAATTAACCAAGAGTGTGGCTGCATTGACCATGACCGTACAGTCGTTGCAGGTGGAATCATCAAGACCAATCAAGCTGGCTTCCAGTCCGGAGGATGTCCCGTGGCGTCGACAGAGCAGGATCCCGTCGTTCAGAGGGAGGCCCGCCGACCATTACACTGAGGATGGACAGCCGTTTTGCCGCCGTTGCAGCCATCCAGGACACATAGCCAGGTACTGTACTTTAAATGGGTCCGACGTGGGGCAGAGGGCCAACCCCCAGGGATAAGGTCATCAGGCCCGTCAAA
This sequence comes from Phyllobates terribilis, assembly GCF_046119375.1. Taxonomy (NCBI): domain Eukaryota; kingdom Metazoa; phylum Chordata; class Amphibia; order Anura; family Dendrobatidae; genus Phyllobates; species Phyllobates terribilis. The sequence continues at coordinate 128,867 of NW_027363610.1, read as the reverse complement.
TTGGCGCGATAAGTACGTGGGGGGACGCCCGGTCTTACCCGTAGTGCTGGACGGTATCCCCATGAGCGCCCTGCTGGACACCGGGTCTCAAGTGACTGCCATCCCCTACGTACTTTTCAAGCGGTACTGGAGTGACGCTGACATAACCCGCTATCAAGACAATGTCTTAAGCATCATCGCTAGCAATGGCCAACCCATGCCGCAGGTGGGGTTCAGAGAGATGACTATCAAGATTGGTAAGGTTGAACTGCCGGCACAGGGAGTGATCATTGTGGACATTGACCGTCGTGAAAGTCACCCTAAAATAACCTTGGGTACTAATGTGATTGAAAACTGTCTTTCAGAAGTAATTGTAATTTTGCAGCAGGTGGCGATGAATGCGAGCTCCAGCCAACAGAGGGTCCCCCACAGGTAGAACTATCTGGTGGTGAGATTGGTAGCGTGAGGATGAGCGACCCGTTCCCCATTGCCATGCCTCCCAAAAGCGAAATGATGATCTGGTGTCGGACTGCAATCGGGTTAAGAGGGAGAGACTACCAAGGTAGAACCCCTGAATTCAGACAGCAGGCCCACCATTTTGACAGCCCGGGGGGTGGTTGATGTCCGCCATGGAAGGGTGCTCGTACGGATCTTAAACATCGGGGAAAGGGAAGTACACTTGCCCCAGTACGCTACACTAGCCAAATTGTTTGCCGTCGAGCACAATGCTATCAGGGTCGTGGAACCCTTGCCTCCATCTCCACCGGTGGAGAATAATGGCTCCCAGAAACACAAGGAGGACTGGTGCCAGAAACTCCACATGGGTGCTGACTCGACTCCCTCGCACCAAAAACAAGGAGTCTATCGGGTGGTTCAGGAGTACGAGAGAATCTTTGGTAAGCACCCGCTAGACTTCGGCAGAGTGAAAGGGGTAGAACACCACATCCACACGGGGAGCCACCCACCAGTAAAAGAGAGACACAGACCTGTACCCCCTTAACATTATCAGAACGCAAAGGGCATGCTGAGAGAAATGAAGGAAGCTGGGGTCATTAGAGATAGCTGTAGCCCCCGGGGCAGCTCCCTTAGTTTTGGTAAAAAAGAAAGACGGTACAATGAGAATGTGCGTGGACTATAGACAAATCAATCGTATCACCCATAAAGACCCATTACCTAGGATAGAGGAGTCTTTAGCCGCACTAAAATCAGCTAATTTCTTCTCTACTTTGGACCTTACTAGCGGGTACTGGCAGGTTCCTGTGGCAGAGGCTGACAAGGAGAAGACCACCTTCACCACCCCGATGGGATTGAGCGAATTCAACTGTATGCCATTCGGGCTCTGAAATGCACCCGGGACCTTCCAGAGGCTGATGGAATGCTGTCTAGGGCACCGAAACTTCGAGACTGTCCTACTTTACCTGGACGACGTGATCTATTCGAAGACCTCCGAGGACCATCTAAAACACCTGGCAGAGGTGTTCGAAGCCCTGGCAGGCTATGGCATGAAAGTGAAACCCTCCAAGTGCCATCTGTTAAAGCTGAAGGTACAGTACCTGGGGCACGTGGTGAGTGCAGAAGGAGTAGCCCCCGACCTCGACAAGGTCACAGTAATCAAGATCTGGCCAAGCCCATCAAACATTAAAGAAGTGAGGCAGTTCCTCGGGTTGGTAGGCTACTACTGAAGGTTCATCCCCGGGTTCACAAAGATGGCAGCTCCAATGCAGGACCTCCTAATAGGTCAGTCTAAGACCAGAAGCCAAAAGCCACCCTTCAAGTGGGAAAAGCCGGAAGAGGAGTCCTTCTGCCAGTTGAAGTTGGCCCTCACGGGGGATGAGATCCTGGCCTACCCTGATTATGGCCAGCCTTTCATCCTCCACACAGACGCCAGCAATGTGGGGCTGGGAGCCGTACTGTCACAGAACCAACAGGGCCGAGAAAGGGTGATCGCGTAAGCCAGCCGGAAGCTGAGGCCCACTGAAAGAAACCCAGAGAATTACAACTCCTGCAATTCTTGGCAGTGGTGTGGGCCGTCACAGAACGGTTTAAGCATTACCTGGCCTCCGCAAAGTTCACTGTGTACACGGACAACAACCCGCTGACACACCTGGACAATGCAAGGCTAGGTGCCCTAGAACAGTGGTGGATGGCCCGGCTATCCAATTATGACTTCACAATCAAATACCGGGCAGGCAGGACAAACGCCAACGCAGACGCCCTGTCAAGGGTGCCTCACCTACCCGAGGGAGAAGAAGACTCGGAGGAGCTGGAGGAAGTAGAGCTCCCTGAGTTCCACCGGTATGAGGCCACTCAGTATTCTCACCGGGTAAGAGACAAAGACCTAACCACCATCATGTTGAACCCCTTACTCCTCCACGGCTGGGCTGAAACGCAAGATAGTGACCCTGCAGTTCGCCTGGTGAAAGACCTGTTAACCAAGGCAGACGCTAGCCCTGGCCCGGATGCTCCAGAGGAAGCCAAGCAGTTATGGAAGGAGAAAAGCAGGCTATTCCTCTACGAGGGCAAGCTGTGCAGAAGGCTTGTCAACCACCGGACGCACGAGCTGACCTGGCAGGTAGTGGTCCCAAGACGAGATGCAGCAATGGTCCTGGAGGCCTACCATGACAGAGCGGGACACTTTGGGTGGATGAAACTGGAGTTCCTACTGAGAGAGCGGTTCTACTGGGTCAGTATGAGAGGGGCCATAGAGAAGTGGAGCAGGGACTGCGGCCCATGTCACCTCAGAAGGAAGGACCGTACCAGCCAGAAGACACCCTTGAGGCCCATCGTCACCAGGCAGCCTCTTGAGCTGGTAGCTCTGGACCATGTGTAGTTGGCTCCAAGCCGGTCCGGCTACATCTATGCCCTCACGATTGTGGATCATTACTCCCGGTTCCTGGTGGTGGTTCCTGTTAAAGACCTGACAGCCCAAACAGCGGCCAGAGCCTTCCAGCAACACTTCTGCCATCCACACGGGTATCCGGAACAGGTCTTGACAGATCAAGGTCCAGCGTTTGAGGCTGAAGTCTTCCAGGAGTTCTGCAACCTCTACGGCTGTAGGAAGATTCGAACAACGCCTTACCACCCGCAAACCAACGGGCTGTGTGAGAAAATGAACAATATCGTCATTGATCTCCTCAAGACGTTGCCCCTGGAAGAACGCAGCCTGTGGCTGGAGAAAATGCCAGACCTGATTGACTTGTACAATCATATCCCGGTGAATGCTACAAATTGCACCCCGGCTTACCTGATGCGCGCAAGACCAGGTAAGCTGCCGATAGACCTGGAGATGGGAGTCCTGACACCCGAGGACACCACACCAGACGCGGACTGGGATACGGAACGGCGGCTACAATACAAGAAGGTACAGGAGAGTGTGGAGAGGAGTCAGGCTCAAGCGAGAGAAAAGCAAGAGAGGCTCTTCAACCAACACACCCCTGCTGGTCCCCTGGAACCTGGTGAGCAGGTCCTGAAGCGGAAGAGAAGGCTTCACAAGCTGGACGACCAGTGGGAGAGAGACCCGTACACAGTACTGCAGATTACCAAGGATGGAGGAGAAACCACTAGCACCGTCTCCAGAGACCAACTAAAACGGTGCCCCGAGCAACTGCAGAGTCCAAGTGAAGATCAAGATGGCCTTGAACCCGCAGAGGACAAGGAAGAAATGGTCAGCACCGTTCTCGGAGAGTTCCCCCGGACCTGGACTCGGATAAATGATGCCATAGTGGTACCCGCCCTACACTTCCTTCAACCTACCCAGCAGGAGCCTGCAGAAGAACAAGAAGAACAAGCAGCCCCAGAGGCAGAGGAACCCATGCCAGCAGCCCAGGAGAGTCAACCCTCTGCTGACAGTGAGCCTGCCATGCCTGCGTTAAGCCAAATAATCCGCAGACAGCTGCCTGCCCTGCCTGTAAACCCAGCTAGCCTGTCAACCCGGAGCACTAGGGGTCAAATGCCAGCTTGCTGGAAGATCTAAATGTATAATGTATATATTTAATGTGTTATGTTTGTACCCTGGTTATTAATAATGTTTCTCCAGTTTTCTTAGATGCAATGGACTGACAAGTTATGGACAGTGAATAACCGGAACTACCATGTAGATAGTTGCACCTGGTGCCCTCTTTCCAAGTTGGCCACAGAAGAAAAACCTGTCCGGCGTGTCCTCCTTGTGGTCCAAAGTAGTTAGCTCAGCCTTGCCGCCACGCCCAAGGCCAGGAACTTGGGGTTTATAGGGACAGGTCCCCACATCGCTCAAAAACTTCGCCTTGTTGGGTGAAATGGACACCCGGTCACGGATCATACTGTGACTCTCTTCTTTTGTTGGTGATATGGACACCCAGGCACAGACCACACTGTGACCTAAAGAACTCAATATGTGGTGTTGTTTGTTATTTCTTTCCCTGTTGTGTTTATGGTCATGCATTTATACCCTGTATTTGTGTTTATTGTTTAGTCCTGGAGTACTAAAATTTACTAGGGGGGAATGTGTCACCCCAGGCCTGGATGCCACAAATATTAAAGGCTGTGTCCATTAGCATGCAGCACCTCCTGTCCCAGGCCAGTAGGGGGAGCAGGCTGCCCCTATAAAAGCTGGAACTGAGGACAGGGTTAGGGACACCAGGACCCACTTCTGAAGCATCCAGAAGGGTTCCCAGAGGAAAGGGACAGGTCAGCAGCAGCTGAGGAGTCCGGGAGGCAGAGGAGGAACAGCAAGCCAGGGACAGAGGCGAAGAGAGCTGGTCCAGGCTGAGAGAGATCTACACAACAGGACACTGGGGTCCGAGGCTGTCAGGGTTGCAAGCCCGGCAGCAGATAACCGTCCTGCGAGGGATTTTAGGTCCCTTGGCCAGAGAAGCATGGAGGCTCCGCCACACAGATGGACCGGTACAGCACGGAGAAGCTACAGGTACCTAAAGCCCCAGTCGCAAGCCATACAGGCGAAGTACACGGCCAGCTCAGGGACGTGGGCTATCACACCACGAAAAGGGGGATAGTCAGCAAGGGCAGCGAGAGACCGGTAGGCCTACCCACTCACCCTGACCAGTGGGGCTCACCCGAATGCTCTCAGACACCCAGGCCCATTCCTACCCTGTACTCCTGTTGGGTCATTAGCACTAACTACAATAAAGAACCTGGACTGTTTGAAGCGGACTCTGAACCCTTATTATTGCGGCCTGCACCATCACCCCCAGCATCCTATTACACTGCCCTGAGGCTACACTCTTCCCGTAGGGAGTTATCCTATCCCTGTGCTGCATACCAACATCAGCCTCAGCGGTCTGCCCTGCAACGGCGGTCATCCCTGACCGCAATCCACGGGTGGCGTAGTCGGACATTCAAAACCCTACAAATAGACTGCCACAGCATTTGGTCTGACCACCCTGAGCCACAGGATCGGGTTGCCACTACTACCCCCAATATTGCACTGAAGCCCGGTTCCGGGTGCCCCACGGCCCAGGGGGCGAGTCAGATGTATATAACGCACTCGGCCTCCTATATAAAGTATAGACTATAGGAGGCTGAGAGTGCGGTATACGTCATATATGAGGCCTAGAGTGCGGGCGGCGGGTCTACATGATGTATACAACGCACTCGGCCTCCTATATAAAGAATAGACTATAGGAGGCTGAGAGTGCGGTATACGTCATATATGAATGGCCTAGAGTGCGGGCAGCGAGTCTACATGATGTATACAATACACTCAGCCTCCTATACAAAGTATAGACTATAGGAGGCTGCGAGTGCGGTATACGTCATATATGAGACCTAGAGTGCGGGCGGCGTGCCTATATGATATATACAACACACTCAGCCTCCTATATAAAGTATAGACTATAGGAGGCTGAGAGTGCGGTATATGTCATATATGAGGCCTAGAGTGCGGGCGGCGGGTCTACATGATGTATACAACACACTCAGCCTCCTATATAAAGTATAGACTATAGGAGGCTGAGAGTGCGGTATTCGTCATATATGAGGCATAGAGTGCGGGCAGCAGGTCTACCTGATGTATACAATATACTCAGCCTCCTATATAAAGTATAGACTATAGGAGGCTGAGAGTGCGGTATATGTCATATATGAGGCCTAGAGTGCGGGCGGCGGGTCTACATGATGTATACAACACACTCAGCCTCGTATATAAAGTATAGACAATAGGAGGCTGAGAGTGCAGTATACGTCATATATGAGGCCTAGAGTGCGGGCGGCGGGTCTACATGATGTATACAACACACTCAGCCTTCTATATAAAGTATAGACTATAGGAAGCTGAGAGTGCAGTATACGTCATATATGAGGCTTAGAGTGCGGACGGGTCTACATGATGTATACAATGCACTATATACTATAGGAGGCTGAGAGTGCGGTAAATGTTATATATGAGGCTTAGAGTGCGGACGGGCCTACATGATGTACAGTATATAACGCACTTGGCCTCCTATATAAAGTATAGACTATAGGAGGCTAAGAGTGCGGTAAATGTTATATATGAGGCTTAGAGTGTGGACGGGCCTACATGTTGTATATAACACGCTTGACGCGCCCCCAGGGCCGTAGGGTGCTCGGCAGCCGGGCCTATGGATGCCGGTTTGGGGAATATCACGGTGGCTGGCCCGGTCCGTGACCCAGGGCAGTCAGTGAAAAGGGGGGTTTTAATTTATAGAGGATTTGTAAAGTTCGTGACGCCACCTGTGGATTGCGGCTAAAGGGAGCCGCCGCTGTCTAGCAGTCCTCTGGAGCTGGTGTTTGGCAGCAGGGATGGTGTGGCTCTCCACAAGTAGAGCTAGCTCCAGGGCAGTGTAGAAAGTGTAAGTTGCGCTGGGCGTTGTAGTCCCGGGAGGGAGAGCTGGCGCAGATGAAAGAATGGACGGAGGCAGTACAGTGCAGTCATCCGAGTTTTTACTCACAGTTCTTATGACAGTTCCACTGGTGCACTGTACGGGTGCTAGCCTCCCACATCGTGCTGCGTTCTCCAGGAAGGGGTTCAGTTCTTCCTCAGGCAGGTTAGGAGTACCTGACAGAACCCCACTTTCTTGTTTTCCTAGCTAGACCGTCTTCACGTTGGGTCTTTCTCCCTTCTGCCCTGCGCTTCCCCACTCCCGGACCTGCTTGACCCTCACAGGGATTAGAATGAGGCTTCAGCAACTGACTATACAAGCCAAAAGCCTCCGGTTTTCCCAGCCGAGACTTAGAGTAACACAGCTGGACCAGGGGCCGGTCCCCTTCTTGTGGCCTACGATCCCTCTGTCTTCTGACAGATTCGGGGCGTACGGGTGCCGTCCTGCACTCGCCGTATCCCCTAGGATCCCTTCAACAGATTGGAGCCTACTCCCTGCTCCCCTCCTGGGCCTCTAGGACTAGGCCATACTGGTGGAGCAGAGCTCCTAAAGAGACTCTGCTCCCAGACTGTTCTTCTGAACTGTGCTCTCACTAACTGACCTGCCACCCTAAGATGGCTTCCCTTTATATACCTACTTCTCCCAGTGCTCCCCCTAACTACTGTACTTCCTCCACCCACAGCCACTACTGGTTCCCCCTACCTTTGGGTTCGCCCCACTCCAGCCAGGGACAGAGCTCAGCAGAAAACACATTGCATCTTGCCCTTCCAGCCAGCCTGGAGCAGTGTAGTGTTGAATGTGGGTGCTGGGGTTCCAGGCAGCAATCCCTCCTTACCTGAGAGAAGGGAGACACCACACCTCTAGTTGAGATGCAAGTACCTCTGTGGCGACTGAACCCTCAGGGGCGCCACACACTCGTCCTCCTATATGAAGTATAGACTATAGGAGGCTGAGAGTGCGGTATAAGTCATATATGAGGCTTAGATTGCGGACGGGCCTACATGATGTATACAACGCACTCGGCCTTCTATATAAAGTATAGACTATAGGAGGCTGAGAGTGCGGTAAATGTTATATATGAGGCTTAGAGTGCGGACGGGCCTACATGATGTGTGTCGCCCCAGGCCTGGATGCCACAAATATTAAAGGCTGTGTCTGAGAGCAGGAGGGAGGTTCCCTGGTCAGGGACCATTAGCATGCAGCACCTCCTGTCCCAGGCCAGTAAGGGGAGCAGGCTTCCCCTATAAAAGCTGGAACTGAGGGCAGGGTTAGGGAGACCAGGACCCACTTCTGAAGCATCCAGAAGGGTTTCCTAGAGGAAAGGGGCAGGTCAGCAGCAGCTGAGGAGTCCGGGAGTCAGAGGAGGAACAGCAAGCCAGGGACAGAGGCGACGAGAGCCGGTCCTGGCTGATAGAGAACTACACAACCGGACACTGGGGTCTGAGGCTGTCAGGGTTGCAAGCCCGGCAGCAGATAACCGACCTGCGAGGGATTTTAGGTCCCTTGGCCTGAGAAGCCTGGAGGCTCCGCCACACAGAGGGACCGGTACGGCACGGAGAAGCTACAGGTACCTAAGGCCCGAGTCGCAAGCCATACAGGCGAAGTACACGGCCAGCTCAGGGACGTGGGCTATCACACCACGAAAAGGGGGATAGTCAGTAAGGGCAGACAGAGAGCGGTAGGCCTACACACTCACCCTGACCAGTGGGGCTCACCCGAATGCTCTCAGACACCCAGGCCCATTCCTACCCTGTACTCCTGTTGGGTCATTAGTACTAACTACAATAAAGACCTTGGACTGTTTGAAGCGGACTCTGAACCCTTATTATTGCGGCCTGCACCATCACCCCCAGCATCCTAATACACTGCCCTGAGGCTACACTCTTCCCATGGGGAGTTATCCTATCCCTGTGCTGCATACCAACATCAGCCTCAGCGGTCTGCCCTGCAGCGGCGGTCATCCCTGACCGCAATCCACGGGTGGCGTAGTCGGACATTCAAAACCCTACAAATAGACTGCCACAGCATTTGGTCTGACCACCCTGAGCCACGGGATCGGGTTGCCACTACTACCCCCAACATTGCACTGAAGCCCGGTTCCGGGTGCCCCACGGCCGAGTCAGATGGCGAGTCAGATGTATATAACGTACTCGGCCTCCTATATAAAGTATAGACTATAGGAGGCTGAGAGTGCGGTATACGTCATATATGAGGCCTAGAGTGCGGGCGGCGGGTCTACATGATGTATACAACGCACTCGGCCTCCTATATAAAGTATAGACTATAGGAGGCTGAGAGTGCGGTATATGTCATATATGAGGCCTAGAGTACGGGCGGCGGGTCTATATGATCTATACTTTATATAGGAGGCTGAGTGTGTTGTATAGATCATATAGACCCGCCGCCCGCACTCTAGGCCTCATATATGAAATATACCGCCCTCTCAGCCTCCTATAGTCTATACTTTATATAGGAGGCTGAGTGTGTTGTATACATCATATAGACCCGCCGCCCGCACTCTAGGCCTCATATATGAAATATACCGCACTCTCAGCCTCCTATAGTCTATACTTTATATAGGAGGCTGAGTGTGTTGTATACATCATATAGGCCCGCCGCCCGCACTCTAGGCCTCATATATGACGTATACTGCACTCTCAGCCTCCTATAGTCTATACTTTATATAGGAGGCTGAGTGTGTTGTATAGACTATAGGAGGCTGAGAGTGCAGTATACGTCATATATGAGGCCTAGAGTGCGGGCGGCGGGCCTATATGATGTATACAACACACTCAGCCTGCTATATAAAGTATAGACTATAGGAGGCTGAGAGTGCGGTATATTTCATATATGAGGCCTAGAGTGCGGGCGGCGGGTCTATATGATATATACAGCACACTCAGCCTCTTATATAAAGTATAGACTATAGGAGGCTGAGAGTGTGGTATACGTCATATATGAGGCCTAGAGTGTGGGCGGTGGGTCTATATGATGTATACAACACACTCAGCCTCTTATATAAAGTATAGACTATAGGAGGCTGAGAGTGCGGTATACGTCATATATGAGGCCTAGAGTGCGGGCGGCGGGTCTATATGATGTATACAACGCACTCAGCCTCTTATATAAAGTATAAACTATAGGAGGCTGAGAGTGCAGTATACATCATATATGAGGCCTAGAGTGCGGGCAGCGGGTCTATATGATGTATACAACACACTCAGCCTCCTATATAAAGTATAGACTATAGGAGGCTGAGAGTGCAGTATACGTAATATATGAGGCCTAGAGTACGGGCGGTGGGTCTATATGATGTATACAACGCACTCAGCCTCTTATATAAAGTATAAACTATAGAAGGCTGAGAGTGCAGTATACATCATATATGAGCCCTAGAGTGCGGGCAGCGGGTCTATATGATGTATGCAACACAATCAGCCTCCTATATAAAGTACAGAATATAGGAGGCTGAGAGTGCGGTATATGTCATATATGAGGCTTAGAGTAGGGACGGGCCTACATGATGTATACAACGCACTCAGCCTCCTATATAAAGTATACACTATAGGAGGCTGAGAGTGCGGTATACGTCATATATGGGGCCGCCGCCTATATGATATATAGATCGCACTCTCTACCTCCTATATGAAATATAGATCACACTCTTGGCCTCTTATACCACATATACAATCTATAAGGCCTCTTTCACACATCAGTGTTTCCAGTATGTGTTGTGACAGTTTCCACACGTATCAGAGACACTGACACACGTAGACACATTCAGATGAATGGGTCTGTGCACATGTCAGTGCGTTTCCACAGACCGTGTGTCTGTGGGAAAAACACGCTGATATGTTTGTTTTTTTACACCATGCACGGGTCGAAAAACGCCTGCACACGTACGCACTGATGACACACTGATGACACACAGATGATTTCCGTGTGACACGTAGCGGCGCCTGGGAATCAGTAGTACAGTTCGTGCTGCTCCCAGGCGCCGGTACGTGTCACAAAGATGCCACACAGACACGGATATCTCCGGTACTGTTTTTTCCAGTATGGGAAATATCCGGACATGTGAAAGAGCCCCATGTCATATAGGAGGCCGAGAGTCTGTATGTCATATAGGAGACCGAGAGTGCGGTATATGTAATATATGGGGCCTACTGTGTATAATGTATAGATCGCACTCTACCTCCTTTATGAAATATAGATCACACTCTTGGCCTCTTATATGACATATACAGAGTATATGTCATATAGGATGCTGAGAGTGCGGGTCTATATTACATATACAACACACTCAGCCTCCTATGTAAAGTATATATTATAGGAGAAGGAAAGTGCGGTCTATATCTCATATAGGAGGCCGAGAGAGTGGTGTATGTCATGTGTGGGGCCTATATGATGTATAGATCGCAGTTTCTGCCTCATATATGACAAACAGACCGCACTCGCGGCCTCCTATATAAAGCATATATTATGGGAGACCGAGCATGCGGTCTGTATGTCATAGAGGAGGCAGAGAGTGCTGTACACGACCTATAAACTCGCACTCTCTGCCTCCTGTATGATGTATAGACCGCAGTCTCGTTGTTCCTTATGTAGTGTATACAGCATAATAAAGTGTATAGTATGGTGCTGTGTTTGTATAATATTATGTAGCGTTGTGTATATAATATATTTTTAGCGCCAACATATTCCGCAGCACTTTACATTACAGAGGGGACATGTACAGAAAATAAAGACAGTACAGGATAACACACAACTCAGATACCAAGAGGAGTGAGGGACCTGCTGCTCGCAAGCTACAATCTATGGAGAAATAGGGAGACACGAAAGGTAAATGATAAAATGTGCTGATATTGTATGATACAACCATTATACACTAAATAGGGTCTGCACCAGCCAGCATGTGTACAGTACCAATACAGGGGACTATTAAGTGCATGGAGGGTGTGTACACAGATGCTACAAGGGTCTATATATGAATATAACAGGAGAAACAGAGTTTATATAGGCATAAAACCAGTATAGCTTTATTAGATACAAGATAGTAAAAAAGCCACAACAGTGGCGACACAAAGTAAATAACAGATTACAAAATACAGTACATGGTAACATATGTAGAGAGTATATGTGGCAAACCACCCCCCCCCAAAAAAAGGGCTATAGAAGGGCAAGGGGTACTCCCCGCAATCAATTGTTATATTCAACAGCTTCCGCTGGGAAGAAAGACATGGGAAGGATCCGCTACATCTCCACCTTTAATCATGAGTGGGGGGAGATGCGGCGGATCCTCTCCAAGCATTGGGGTGTTCTTGGTGCGGAGCCCTCCCTACGAGAATATGTGGGGGACTATCCACTCATGACACCCAGGAAAGCCAATAACCTGGGTGACATGTTGACACGGAGTCATTATGTTCCCCCACTTACCAACCCTTTTGGGTCCTGAGGACCAAGGATTGGCTTTTTTCCTTGCGGCCACTGTCTGGCATGCGCCAATGCCGTGCGCTCTGTTTCCTTTTCCTCATCCGACGGCTCTCGTGAATACCAAATTTGTAATTATATATCCTGTGGTTTAACCCATGTGATTTATTACGCAACTTGTGCCTGTGATTTAATTTACATCAGTTTGACCACGAGAGAGCTAAGAGTGAGGATACGGGAACACGTGCGCGACATTGGCGCGGCCAGAACGGTGGCCGACCAACGGGAGCCAAAAACTATCCCACGTCACTTTCAATGCAAACATAACTGCGATCCAAAATCTTTGAAGGTGCGTGGAATTGATATTTCACACCTTGGCTCCCGTGGAGGTGACTGGACAAAGGCTCTTGGTCAAAAGGAAGTAAAATGGATCGTATGTCTGAATACCATGTCTCCTCGGGGCCTTAATGAGGCACTTAGCTTTGCCCCCTTCCTGTGACATGGGCCTCGCCTGTTATATCATTCTCCGCCTTAGATGTTATATAACCAATTTTGGCCCTTTTGGCTATTTTTGTTTTTAATATTTATCTGGTATTTTCAATATTTGCTTTTTACCTTTTAATCCCTATTTTTCTTTATTTTTCCTCTTGGCTCCTTTTTTCTTTGGTCCATATATAGCATGAGAACGGAACCACATCCTATTTTATGCGCTGATCAACATCACTGGATTTAATGAGACCGGCCCTGCATACTGTATACATGGACATCTCTACACATTTGATGTTATACTGTCGTGACTTGTATTATCGGCCATTATATATATAATGCATTGCAGGACTAATGATTGCTTGACCCTTTGTTATTTTTTTGGATGCCGGCCTCTGCTATTGGCCATTATGTTGCTAGGTGACACACGATGCGGTGCGCATGCGCTCTGGGCACGCTGCTCTCGGCCCGGGCATGGCCGTCTTTCTCCTGGCCGCGCACTTCCGGTGCACATACCATGTGTTTCCGGCGTGCGCGTTACCAGGTGACGGATTCTGCCCGCACCGACAGTTTCCGGCGCCTAGCGCATGCGCCGACGAGCATCGGTCACTTATTCACTTCCGGTCACGTGACTAGTATCGCGGTCACGTGACCGTGTGAAAAGACTTTAAAAAGGTCCCTGTCCTTTACAAGCTTATGCCTCTTGAGAAAGCCCATAGCATCGGGGCGAAACACGCGTCGAGCCTCCCTTTTGGTCTCTTGGTGCCTTGAGTTTATCCTGTTCCTGGTCTACCTGTCACCTTTCTTCTGCTGGCCCTCCCTTATTAGTGACTGGTAAGCGGTATTTGAATTCTCCTCGACATTTGATGCATACCTGCACACTTGTGCGGATACTCTTTACTTATGGTATATTCAATATGTTCTCTGCTTATCACTCCCCCTTTTTTTGGGGGGGTTTTGCCACATATACTCTCTACATATGTTACCATGTACTGTATTTTGTAATCTGTTATTTACTTTGTGTCGCCACTGTTGTGGCTTTTTTACTATCTTGTATCTAATAAAGCTATACTGGTTTTATGCCTATATAAACTCTGTTTCTCCTGTTATATTCATATTTAATATTGAGTAGGCTTGTGGCCATTAGAAGCTATGTATTTTCTAGTTGTCTTCCCGCCACGACTCTAAAAGATGAAGGCCGTTCTGTGTATAAGGGTCTATATATGCTACTACAGTATACACAGTATATGGTGTACAGATGGTTAGATACTAAGGTACTGCGTATATAGTGTGGAATCCACACTATATACACTGCCATAGCTATACATTATATAGTATATACACTGCTCCACTCTATATTCCTGAACACAGTGTATACAGTGCTGGCCAAAAGTATTGGCACGTCTGCAATTCTGTCAGATAATACTCAGTTTCTTCCTGAAAATGATTGCAATCACAAATTCTTTGGTATTATTCTCTTCATTTAATTTGTCTTCAATGAAAAAAACACAAAAAGAATTGTCCTAAAGCCAAATTGGATATAATTCCACATCAAACCTAAAAAAGGGGGTGGACAAAAGTATTGGCACCCTTTGAAAAATCATGTGATGCTTCTCTTCTCTAATTCGTGTAATTAACAGCACCTGTAACTTACCTGTGGCACCTAACAGGTGTTGGCAATAACTAAATCACACCTGCAGCCAGTTAACATGGATTAAAGCTGACTCAACCTCTGTCCTGTGTCCTTGTGTGCACCACACTGAGCATGGAGAAAAGAAAGAAGACCAAAGAACTGTCTGAGGACTTGAGAAACCAAATTGTGAGGAAGCATGAGCAATCTCAAGGCTACAAGTCCATCTCCAAAGACCTGAATGTTCCTGTGTCTTCCGTGCGCAGTGTCATCAAGAAGTTTAAAGCCCATGGCACTGTGGCTAACCTCCCTAGATGTGGACTGAAAAGAAAAATTGACGAGAGATTTCAACGCAAGATTGTGCGGATGGTAGGATACCCAGGAAGACCCCACTTCTTACCCTGAGACATAAAAAAGCCAGGCTGGAGTTTTCCAAAAAACTTACCTGAGAAAGCCTAAAACGTTTTGGAAGAATTTTCTCTGGTCAGATGAGACAAAAGTAGAGCTTTTTGGGAAAAAGCATCAACATAGAGTGTACAGGAAAAAAAAAGAGGCATTCAAAGAAAAGAACACGGTCCCTACAGTCAAACATGGCGGAGGTTCCCTGATGTTTTGGGGTTGCTTTGCTGCCTCTGGCACTGGACTGCTTGACCGTGTGCATGGCATTATGAAGTCTGAAGACTACCAACAAATTTTGCAGCATAATGTAGGGCCCAGTGTGAGAAAGCTGGGTCTCCCTCAGAGGTCATGGGTCTTCCAGCAGGACAATGACCCAAAACACACTTCCAAAAGCACTATAAAATGGTTTTAGAGAAAGCACTGGAGACTTCTAAGGTGGCCAGCAATGAGTCCAGACCTGAATCCCATAGACAACCTGTGGAGAGATCTCAAAATGGCAGTTTGGAGAAGGCATCCTTCAAATATCAAGGACCTGGAGCAGTTTGCCAAAGAAGAATGGTCTACAATTCCAGCAGAGCATTGTAAGAAACTCATTGATGGTTACCGGAAGCGTTTTTTTGCAGTTATTTTGGCTAAAGATTGTGCAACCAAGTATTAGGCTGAGGGTGCCAATACTTTTGTTTGGCCCTTTTTTGGAGTTTTGTGTGAAATGATCAATGATTTGATTTTTGCTTCATTCTCTTTTGTGTTTTTTCCTTGCAAGCAAATTAAATGAAGATAATAATACCAAAGAATTTGTGATTGCAATCATTTTCAGGAAGAAACTGAGTATTATCTGACAGAATTGCAGGGGTGCCAATACTTTTGGCCAGCACTGTATGTATTGTGGTGCAGCGGCATTGCTATAATGATCTAGTATGTCTGTTTAGGCTATTTCCTCCCCCTCAGCTGACTGGTCACATGACTGTGACATCACACAGGTCCTTTTGCTCACAGAAGGTATGGACACGTGACTGTGAGATAAGCACAGGTCCTGTGGCTGTGTCTACAGGATATATAAAAACCTGGTGAGTTGAGCAGAGTGCAGTGTACCTGTGAGAGAGGCATGAGGCCTGTTCCCCGGGTGGGTGGGACACTGTTTGTCTGAAGCCTAGTGAGGCCGGGTGAAGCCTGGATCCCGTGTGGATGTCAGTAAGCCTTTGGAGGGCCAGAGGCTAGAGACCCCATCTGGGAAACAAATGGACCAAAGCAGCTAAAGCCCGACGTAGGTAATACTATTTGTGTTATGGACATTTTCATGGACATTGTTTTATTATTACCTTGCGGGAGGCTGTAACTAGAGCCAAGTGGGCCGGTCTGCCACTTGGGCTCGTGGACTTTATATCTGTGTCGGTGGGCCACGGAGTTGGACCCGGAAATCAGCAGCTTATGGAGTTAATAAACTGCTGACTTGAGAAATACCGGAAAATATGGCAGGTGTGTTTTAAATTGACGCAGCGAAGCGAGTATCCCCCAGGATAATGACAAGCGCTGCCTTACATGTGGTTTGAGAGCGCGGGCAGCTGCAGTCTGGTTGCTGGGAGCATCTGCAGTCTGGTTGCTGGGAGCAACTGTGAAGGTCGTCGTCGCACTCAAACCTGGTTTGCTGTGGCTCGGCGGGGCTCACGAAGGTCAAAGCATCTGGCTACAACTCGGCGGGGTTGTGAAGGTCGTTGTCACACTCAAACCTGGTTTGCTGTGGCTCGGCGGGGCTCACGAAGTCAAAGCATCTTGCTGCAACTCGGCGGGGTTGCGAAGATTGACATCGCTCTCAAATCCTGTTTTGCGGTGGCTCGGCGGGGCCACGAAGATTTTTTCGGGGGGAGCGGTGAAGTTCAAGTGTGAACAGTGTACCGTGATGGCTGTGTGCAAAGCAACAGAGGTGTCTGGAGCTAATGAGCGTTTGAAGGGACGGTTGGGTCCGGAGCAGGTATTTGAGAAACTGTTACTGGACATGGTGCGGGAACCGCAGGAGCTGTGGGCACCATATAGAATGGTGGCCGTGGACCATTCTATGGACCCTCCGGGGGCGCCCGTGTTGTCCCAGAGTGCCCGGGGAGGTGGTAAGAGGTCTTGTGAACTGAGTCCTAAGACTGTCGCTGATGTTTTTTGTAAAAATTCCCTTACAGGTGTGGTTGTACAAAAGGGGGCGGAGTCTAAAAAGGGGCGGATTTTCACAAGAGCGTAGAGTGTGGAAAACTGGAAATTGTTGATGGTGGGTTGGTACCTCCTAGAAATGACAATTTGACCGTTGAGAACGGTGTGACTCCAGTGGAGGGGGTTGAAGTCAAAGTGGGAGGTGACCTGGTAGTCCACAACATCATGGGGAGTGACACAGACCTGATAGCTGACGGTGACACTACGGAAGTAGGAGAGGTCAGTCAGGAGGGACTAGACGAGGGGAGAGAGTCCACATCTCGACGTAGACGGCGCAAGGGCCACAGAAAGGTTGCTCCTGTAGTCTTGACTAAAAGTGAAAATAAAGAAAATGTAATGGTGTGTGCCGTTGTTACAAGGGTGGATCCTACTTCAGAGGCAGAAGAGGAGGTGACGGACCTGGAGAACGTGTCCTCAGACCAGCAGAGCCTGGAGTCTGAACGGCAGAGGGTATTCCAGGTTGTGAAGGACTTACGGCGAAGTCTAAAGGAAAGCAACGAGGAAGTTGTCCAGTGGAAGGAGATGTTCCACGCAATTAAGGAGGACCGCCGCAAAATTAAGGAGGAGGTTTCGCAGTTGAAACTTGAGAAGGAGACGCGGCAGGATGGAGTTTCTGGACGTCATCCGGAACTAGAACGACTGCGCGAACAGTTCAACCAGGAGCTGTGTGAATCTAAAAAGGAGTATGATGAACTCATGAGGGAGCTGCAGCAGTTCCAGGACCAAGTAAAGCCTCTAATGCAGGAGAAGGAGCGACTGGAGGACTCTGTACCAGCGAGACCAGGAGCTATCCGCCCTGAAAGAAGCAATAAAAGTTGAAGTGTCTGCTCACGACCATGAGGCAGAAAAGAGGCATGAAAGGTTCAGTGAGGAACTGCAACAGATTAGGAGAGATTATGAGGACCTCCTCAAGCTTAAAGGAAAACTAGAGGAGGGTAAGGCGGATGCAGAGCAAGAGCGCCAAGTGGTTGAGACCACTCTGCAAGATATCCGTGAGGAGAATGATGATCTCCGGGGAAAGACCCTAGATCTGGAAGCTCAGGTGAAGGAGCTACAGATGTCCTGTGATACCCTCCAGAAGGCGGAGACGTACCTTAAGGAAACAGTCAGCAAGATGGAAGCTGAGCGAGAGAAGATGGAGGAGTCCATCGGAAAAGCCACAGACCAGAGCCAGGAGTTGACCGCTGGTGATGGGGGGTATGAAGCAGATACCTCCTCGAGTGATGTGAGCTCTGATGATTCGGTGGATGTCGGAGCCGAGATCAAGCAGCTCAAGGAGTTGCTACAAGCCCAGTGGACGCAAGAGAAGCGTGAGAGACTGGCTATTGAGAGCCGAGTGGGCACATTGGAGACGGAGAGGTCTGAGAGAGCTCTCCTGCTGGAAGAGCAGTTGAAGCAGGAAGAGCTTCAGAGATGGACTGCTGAGAGGCGAGTAACTGAGCTAAAAGGAGAAGTTTTAGAGCTCTAAGGCCGCCTAGCAAAGTGTCACGCGGTGAACGAGGTCTCCTTGGAGAAGGGAAAAGGCAAACAAGTTGCACTTACTCCCTTAGACCATGAGAAGGTGGACCTGAGGAGAGCTAAGAGTATGGTGTTGAAAGATAATGGTGAAGTGGAGGTGGTCAAGATGAAAAGTTGAGAAGTTGTAGCTGTGAGTCCGCTCAGGGGAAGCATCCAGGGTGAAGAAGCTGGAAGTCAGTTGTCCCTGAAACCTGAGCTGGTTGATCGTCTGGAAACCACTGGTGAGACCGAAACGTCTCGGTACAAGTGCCTCGTAGATGTACCCGAGGACCTGAGGGAAGAATGCACCCGTGAGTTCGTGCATGAGGAGTTTAAGAAGGCCGTGGGAGCCTGGAAGGTGTACTTGACCTCAGAGGCCAAACAGCTGGTGGTCCTGTCCACGACCTGAAGTCACAGTGAAGAGGGTGGCAATCCTGAGTGACATACATTGGCGATGTATTCGCACGAAGCGGTTTCTCCGGTTGAAGACTGAGCAAGCCGCTAGACAACTGGAGCTGATGAGAGAGGCTCACAGTCTGCTAGAAGAGGTCATCCGGGTGCCTCATGTTCTGGTGAGAGAGCTCATTGGGAGAAATGGCCGAGCCATGCAGATGATGGTGAAGAAGTCTGGTGTGGTGAGCAATCCACATGATCGTCAGGACTGGATACCGGATGAAGACGGCATGGTGTCATTCTACGCTATAGGAACGGAGAAAGTCTGGCATATATGAGCATGCTGGTGGAGTACCGAGTGACCTACCTGCGAGAGGTGGAACAATTGAGTCTCGCTAGACTGCGAGTAGATGGACAGCATCATCTGAGCAGTAGAGGATGGCAGCCGTCTGGAAATGGTGGGACCCGACAGAGAAGGGGGCCCCTAAATAACAGAACACCTGAAGTTAGGGACCCTTCAAGGTGTCCTGAGAGTAGTGGGCGTGGGTTTAGAGGTAGTGAGACCTCCAGTAACTCAGGTGTGGGTGGCCCATACAAACGACCCAATAGAGGACTGGACAATATGGAGTCGAACCAGACCTTAGGTACAAGGACATGTGAGTTGCACTGCCGTATTGACCGCTGGGAGCGGGGGAGACCTGACAGGGTTTCGACTGACCGCTGGGAGCGGGGGAGGCCTGACAAGGTTACGACCCGGAAAGGTGACCTGACGAAGTCAGTGACATTGACAGATGGGAGGTCCCTAAGGAATGGGCTAATGTCAATGAATAATGTTCCAGGGGCTGGACAACGTAAGGGTCAAGTGCATGGTCTCTGTGAACTGTGGGTTTTAAACTGTTGTGTATATTATGTGTTCAACCCCACAGGTTTGAACAGAGGGGGGGAATATGTGGTGCAGCGGCATTGCTATAATGATCTAGTATGTCTATTTAGGCTATTTCCTCCCCCTCAGCTGACTGGTCACATGACTGTGACATCACACAGGTCCTTTTGCTCACAGAAGGTATGGACACGTGACTGTGAGATAAGCACAGGTCCTGTGGCTGTGTCTACAGGATATATAAAAACCTGGTGAGTTAAGCAGTGTGCAGTGCACCTGTGAGAGAGGCATGAGGCCTGTTCCCCGGGTGGGTGGGACACTGTTTGTCTGAAGCCTAGTGAGGCCGGGTGAAGCCTGGATCCCGTGTGGATGTCAGTAAGCCTTGGAGGGCCAGAGGCTAGAGACCCCATCTGGGAAACAAATGGACCAAAGCAGCTAAAGCCCGACGTAGGTAATACTATTTGTGTTATGGACATTTTCATGGACATTGTTTTATTATTACCTTGCGGGAGGCTGTAACTAGAGCCAAGTGGGCCGGTCTGCCACTTGGGCTCGTGGACTTTATATCTGTGTCGGTGGGCCACGGAGTTGGACCCGGAAATCAGCAGTTTATGGAGTTAATAAACTGCTGACTTGAGAAATACCGGAAAATATGGCAGGTGTGTTTTAAATTGACGCAGCGAAGCGAGTATCCCCCAGGATAATGACAAGCGCTGCCTTACAGTATATATAATGTGTGTGTATAAATATATATATATTTATATATATTGCAGAGTACCACTTCTGTCCTGTATACTGGGCATAATTCTCTATGTATTATCCTTTATATACACTGGATAGTACCAATTCTCCTGCACTGTATACTGGGTGTAATTCTCAGTATCTGTATATACACACTGCACTGCTAAAATAAAATGTATAATAATAATAATAATGTGAGTGGTTTCCCCTCTGAAACTTACCACTCCCAGCAGGCCCTGTCAGATTTAACGCTTCAGGGTTTACTGGGAGTTGTAGGTTTGTTACTGCACTGATGATGCGGGGACAGGTATTGCATCCGAGCCCACAGCACCAAGTCATTCACACTGTAAGGCTATTTTCACACTTGCGTTGTGAAATCCGTCCAACTCTTCTGCCTGGAAAGAGTCGGATAGATTTCACAAAATTCCAGCACTTTCCTGATACAGCCTGATGCTCCCTTTGACTATAAAGGGAGGCTGGTCGTGAGCCAGCAAAATAGGCAAGCGCGCTGCTACATTGACTGTGCTCTATACATGCCAGGTGCAGGCTGTATAATACAGCAGGCACCGAACTGCAAAGATCAGGGCTGGCGATGCCACCATACCCGGTTATTTAAACCCTCAGATGCCACGTTCAATAGCAATTGTAGAATCTGTGACGTAAAGCAGAGGGAGGCGACTCATATTGGAGCAGTGAAATCGCCTCTGCCTGGCACATTCCCATGGTAAGCTGTAACAGGTACCTGTGTATAATTTAAGGAAAAAATGCTGGGATGATCTTCATGATTTTTTACCATATTTTTGCATCCTGCTTTTATAAACAGAGGTTTCATACTTGCTCCCTACCGCTGAGGTCCTCCATGCCTCTTGCATGTCAATGCTCTGGGTCTCGCTGTGCTTATATCTGCCACAGCAATGGCCACATGCTCCACTGCAGTCAATGACTGGCTTCACATGTCACCACTGAAACCAGTTATTGGCTCCTGTGCCGGCTGTGATAGATGGAAACACTATGTGGACTGTTCCATGGACATGGAGAAGGTGATGTAGAAGACCGTAGCGGTGCATAGCGGGTAAGGACCTATTCACATTTCAATTTTTCACTGACATGTGTTGTCCACATTTCTCATTTGCAGCACGCATACACATTGATTTTAATGTGTGTTCACATATCAGTGTTGTTTTACGGACCATGGGTCAATGAAAAAAATTCATGAACACATGCACTATTTTTGGTCCGTGATGCGGACCAAACACACACACACTAGATTCTATGGGTCTGTGAAAATCACGGGAATGACATCCATGTTTGGTCCGTTTTTAACAGATAGATGCATTGGAAATTATTTTCTGAGCTGAGCAGTGTCCATGGAATACGGATGACCCATTGAGGGCACACAGACGTGAAACGGACCCTTCATGGATGAAACGTACACATTTTAGACACGGTGTGAACAGTGCCTAGGTACGAATCTTCTGTTTAGACAGGCATGCTGAGGGCACTTGCTAGAAAATAATTTTTCCAGAACATCCCCTTTACAGGTCAAAGTACGCTGCAAACAGTACAATTGCAAAATAAGACAATATACAACAGTTTCCTCTTTACAATGAAAGAACTAATAGTATTACATGTTCTTTTATGTAGGACCAATGTGAATGCTGTGCATTGTGAACAAGCAAGAGCTGAGAATACTGCGTAGACCACCGGATAAGTTGGTAGCCAGTTATAAAGTGATACAGGGTAGGTGATACACGAAATCTAGTATTGATAGCTAGCTTTTTGTTTTACTGGTAGAACATTGACTCAGAAATACAATGAATACTAAATGGAATTTAGGCTAGTTTCACACAAGTGAATCTACTGTGTGAAACACGCTGCTGGTATATCCGCTCTGGAGGAAGATCGTGCCGACATTACACTTACATATACTCATATACAATGCCCAGCGCTTCCTCCTGTTCTGTAATGTAGTGACAAGCTGCAAATTGCATCTCGTTAGATTACAGAGCTGTAGTGTGGGCGCCTAGAGTCAATTACCCTGGTGGGCCCTAGGCACCCCAGTCCGACCCTGGCAATATTATTATCCTTTTGTCATAATATCATCACATAATTGTGTTATCTTCATTGTGCTTTATACAGATAACACCATGCTGTTTTGCACCATCTTGTGGCCTTTTTTGAGTATTACGCTCCCACTATGCACAGTGTTGATTTCTCTCTATGAACTATGAATGCTACACTACTTTTGCAGATTGCCCCGGTGGCACGCATTCTCATCTGGTGCCCTGCCAGTTCTCTTCCTGTATCTTTTGTTCCCTTCGGCGTCACAATCCAGTTTGTGTCACGGTCGGTCATGTGATGTGGGTCGAGGCAAGCTCCCGGACTTCACCAGTTCACGCATGCGTCACTACACTCTGCGTCCCTCTCCTATTGGCTAGCGCAGCATTTTTATTCTCTCTCTTCCTGTGATGTGTCGGGGTGGGCACATTGTAAGGCAGCTCCTGCTGTGAACAAAGTATGCAGTAAACTCATTTTTTCTCATCCATCCTGAGTGTACGCTATTTGACCGTGCCATGTATGGGAATATATATATACCTTTTACCCCAATCTTGTATACTTGACCATTATTTAGTCCCCATACCCCCGTATATTCTCATAGCATCATCAATAGTATACATGTATTTTTACACATATTTGCTTATATATATTTCAGATGATGGTTATATACAGTATACTGTATTTGTGATTTTATACTAAGCAGTGAGTCTCCTTTACATTTTACTATTTATATGTGTGATCTGCACCATCTTCCTGTTTTTGTATGTCCACTGCACCTTTTTACTTCATCAATAAAGTTAATCTTTTATGACATTTATTTATGAATCGCTATATTGACTTAATTATTATTTTTTTGTCCCTTCTATTAGTCTGTTGGCGCTAATGTCTGAGATATATGTACACACACTTATTATCCTCTAACATCAGAAGCACAGCGCACTTTATCCAGGACCAACAGGAATATACCTCGAGTGTCCTTATTGTTATATATATGACTCGCCCCCAGGGCCATGGGGTACTCGACAGCCGAGCCTTATGGCTGCTTTTGGGGGAGATCACGGTGGCTGGCCCGGTCCGTAACCCAGGGCGGGTCAGTGTAAAAAGGGGGATATTTTGTAGGGGAATTTGCCGTGACGCCACCTGCGGTGTCTGGTGAGGATCACCAGCGCTGCAACAGTCCTCTGAGGCAAATGTTAGGACAGCTTGTGATGGATCGGCTCCCCACAGGTGGAGCAGGCCTCAGGGCAGTGTAGATAAATGGAGGAGGTGTGCTGGGCGTTATAGTGCAGGGAGGGAAATGGCACCGGCGAAATAAAGGAGCGGAGGCAGCTCAGTGCAGTCATCCAAGATTTACTCACAGTTCTTAGACAGTCCACAGGTGCACTGTACCGGCGCAAGCCTCCCGCGTCGCACTGCGTTCACCGGGCAAGGGTTCAGTCCTTCCTCAGGCAGCTCGGGTGTACCTGGCAGAACCCCACTTTCATATGTACCTTCCTAGACCGACTTCACGTTGGGTCTTTACTCCCTCCTGCCCTGCGCTTCCCACTATGAATCCTGTTCGGGTGCTGCGAGCCCCCCCTGTCCGTCGGAGTTGCACAGACCTGCTTGACCTTACTAGGATTGGGGTGGGGGGTTCGACTACTGGCTATAGAAGCCTCCGTTTTTTCCAGCCGAGGCTTGAAGCTGCACGACTGGGCCAGGGGCCGGTCCCCTTCTTGTGGCCTAGATCCTCCTGACACTTGGCAGGTTCGGGGTGTACGGGTGCCGCCTGCACTCGCCGTACCCCCTAGGATCCCTTCTGCAGGACGGAGCTTACTCCCTGCTCCCCTCCTGGGCCTCTGTCCTAGGCCCTTGTAGTGGAGCAGAGCTCCTACAGAGACTCTGCTCCCAGACTGTTCCTCTGAACTGTCCCTAGAACACTGATCTCTTCAGACTTGGGCCTCACTGGCTAGGCCCGCCTCTGGAGCAGAGCTCCTGTAGAGGCTCTGATCCTCTCACTCTCCTCCTCTGACTGAACACACTCTCTCTAAGATGGCTTCCCTATTTATACTCCTATCAAAGTGCTTTCTCTAACTACTTCCTCCACCCACACCCACTACTGGTTCCCCCCATCCAGCCAGGGACAAGGCTCAGCAGCTGCGCTCTGCATGTTGCCCCCCCAGCCGGCCTGGAGTAGGGTAGTGTTGGATGCAGGTGTTTGGGGTTCCGTGCAGCACTCCCACCTTACCTGAGAGAAGGGAGACACCACACCTCGGGGTGAGGTGCAGTACTTCTGTGGCGACTGAACCCTCAGGGGCGCCATATATATACCGTATATAATTAAAAATAAAAAAACAGAATATCCTCCCGCCATTTTTACTTTTTCAGTTCTTTTATTGTACTCTAATGAATTTACATTTTTTAACTACCTGATTCTTGTCATTCCCTTTCTCCTTTTACCCCAGCCCTGTTACAAGCGCAAGTCTGTATATATCAGATATATACCATTTTATCTACTTTACCCATTAGACGACTGTGGTAATCGTCCTTTCTTGCAGCAGGTTTCAAGGGCTCAACTGCAAGCACCACCATCCTTTTTATTGCTTAATTTCTGAGTACAGATCACCATAAAAAACACGAATCTGTCAATGAGTTTATGGGAAAAAGCAAACAAGTTATGGACTGTGGAAGAGATATATGTGACCAAAATGAACACTCATTTCCAGCAGATGATACCTATGACCTATCCCTACACTAAATACAGCTAACAGCGGTATTAATAGGGAATAGAATAGATGTTACCTTGATATTTTTTTTAGGTTGCAGCAGCAAGGACTATAAGGCAATAATTCTTGACTAGATGCCTGTAATAGCTATCCCTACTGCGACAGCTCAAACTACATGAACTACAGATAAGAACGGTATTATTAGAGAATATAATCTATTTGAATTAGCCCTGAAAAAAGCTATTAGTTTAACGTAGCAGCACCAAGGACTGTTATTTCATCAACCCTGCTGGGGAATATAGTGGAGCATTTCGTATCTACTCAGCCTAATATGGAGGAGACCAGGATCTTCTATACTTACTGTACAAAGTCTCCTGTCCTGGCTGTGACATCCTGTATGCAGTGTGAGAACTCCCAATGTGACGACCACCTGACAGCCCACAACAAGGCACTGGATCATATACTAATAGAATCCGGCTCTTTTGGTTTCCAAAAATGCTCCCTCAACAAGAAGATGGAGCCTCAGAAAAGCATTTTTTACTATTAATAAGGAGTGGGTGTCCTAGACTGGTAATGCATGCGCTTTAAGGACTGCCAAAAATTAGAAGGAGGCACTCCAATACCTCTTTGAAGAGACGTAGTGGAGGGACTCAGAAAACCTTTTTTTCCCATTATTAATGAGTGGGTATCCTAGACTGATAATGCGCATGCACTAAGTGCATGGGCTGGAAAACATTTAGGCTATGTGCCCACGTTTCGGACCTGAAGCATATTTTTTACGCTTCTCCCTGGCGGGAAAATCGCATGCGGATATTACATGCGGTTTTCCCGCCAGGTAGAAGCGTTTGTGAGGCGTCTTTGCATGCATTTCCGCATGCGGGTTATCAAGCACTTCTCCAAGCATCACTTGGAAAAGTGCTTGACAACTTGTTCAGAATGGTAAAAAATAAACTTTATACTCACCTTCTGATGCATTCTCTGCCCCGTCCGGAGGCTTGAGCGGCTCACGCTGTTGTGTGCAGGACCTGCGGTGACGTCATTGTGTCATGTGGTGGGTCACATGACTCAATGACGTGGCAGGTCCTTCAGACAACAGCGCGACGGAGGGAAAACATCAGAAGATAAGTATAAACTTTATTTTATTCTTTTTTTTTACAGGTTCTTTGGTACCCAGGTCTGGATGAGAGTCTCCTCTCATCCAGACTTGGGTACCATCCGCACATTGATTCCGCTGCGCTTCCGCAAAATTAATGAACATGCTGCGGATTTTTGACCGCAGCATATACGCTGCGGAAAAATCCGCAGCATGGGCATTGACATTGCGGAATGCCATTGGGGACCATGGGGTGCGGATATACATGCGTTTTTCAAGCGTTTACGCTGCGGAAATTCCGCAGCATATACGCTTGAAAAACGCTACGTGGGCACACAGCCTTACCCCCGGAGGGGGTATACATTTATATCAGAAAATGTTAGCGATAGGCCTCTCAAAATTCTCAATGCGGGTATTATAAACACCCTTAAAAGATTTATAGTAAGGGTAGCATGATCACCCTGTTGATATGGTGGTGGAGGAGAAGGAGGAGGAGGACATAAAAAGGTCAACCTGTCAGCATTTTCAGATGAGAGGCGGATGTGCCTATCAGTTATAATTTTCCCGGCGGCACTAAAAACCCGCTCTGACAAAACGCTAGCAGCAGGGCAGGTCAGGACATCCAAGGTGTAGAGAGACAGTACATGCCATGTGTCCAGCTTGGATACCCAATAGTTGTAAGGCACAGAGGAATCATGAAGGACGCTGGTACAGTCAGCAAGGTACTCAGCATCTTCCAAAACTTTTCCCTCCTTGTCAGAGTACACCAGACATCAGGGCCTGGGCGCTGGGAGGGTTTGAGAAAACTGTCCCAGACCTTTTTTAGTGTTCCCCTGCCTCTGCTCCATCTGGTGTGCGTCTCAATCGTCAGTACTCCTTTGTTGTCTAAGGAACTGTGACCTCTGCTGCCTGCGTTGTCAGATGGAATTTTTTTTTTAATAATTCCTCAACTAGGGCCTTCGAGTACTGCAACATTTTATTAGACCTCTCCGCCACGGGAAGGAGAGATGGAAAGTTCTCATTGTAGCGTAGGTCTAGAAGGGTGACCAACCAGTAATTAGTGTTGGCCAAAATGCATATAACGTGAGGGTCGCAGGAAATGCAGTGGAACATAAACTCAGCCATGTGTGTTAGACTGCCAACAGCCAAGACTTCTGTCCCCACCAAGAGGACACCTGTCCATCTTCTCCACCTCGTCCTTCCTCTACTCCTCCTCTTCAGGCCATCCTCACTGTACTGATTGGATGAAGGTGGTGTGGGTAGTACCGTCTGTAGCTCAGGCAACCAGTGTTATGATCAGCTACAGGGACTAAGGAAAGACAGGATATCTGTCCCTACAATAAAACTAAACTAGATCCCTACGATGTAACGGGGAACCTGATCCTGCGATCAGACCCGCTAAAGTCCTCGGCTAGTCTGTACGAAGACCTATAGATGTGAGGGAGGGATCCCTACAAGAACTAGGGACTGGGATAAGTTGGACACCTCCTAGCAGAAATAGTAGCAGTCAAAGACAAACCCACAACAAAAAGCATAGAGGTCAGAAGACCTAGCAAAACTAACAGAGAACGGCAACAGAGCACCAAGCTAGCTCAAGAGTAGTAAATACAATGAAGTCCAGCAAGGCCAGGAGGGCGGAGCCAGATAAAATAGGCAAAAATGGTCATGTGACCAGCAAACTAAAAAAAAACTAACAGGAGAGCTCTAACAACCAGCTCCTTAACTCCTCCTCCTCCTCATTATGTATATAGTTAGGTCCATATATATTTGGACAGAGACAACATTTTTCTAATTTTGGTTCTAGACATTACCACAATGAATTTTAAACAAAACAATTTAGATGCATTTGAAGTTCAGACTTTCAGCTTTCATTTGAGGGTATCCACATTAAAATTGGATGAAGGGTTTAGGAGTTTCAGCTCCTTAACATGTGCCACCCTGTTTTTAAAGGGACCAAAAGTAATTGGACAATTGACTCCAAGGTTATTTCATGGACAGGTGTGGGCAATCCTTTCGTTATGTCATTCTCAATTAAGCAGATAAAAGGCCTGGAGTTGATTTGAGGTGTGGTGCTTGCATTTGGAAGGTTTTTCTGTGAAGTAAACATGCGGTCAAAGGAGCTCTCCATGCAGGTGAAACAAGCCATCCTTAAGCTGCAAAAAACAGAAAAACCCATCCGAGAAATTGCTACAATATTAGGAGTGGCAAAATCTACAGTTTGGTACATCCTGAGAAAGAAAGAAAGCTCTGGTGAACTCATCAATGCAAAAAGACCTGGGCGCCCACGGAAGACAACAGTGGTGGATGATCGCAGAATAATCTCCATGGTGAAGAGAAACCCCTTCACAACAGCCAACCAAGTGAACAACACTCTCCAGGAGGTAGGCGTATCAATATCCAAATCTATCATAAAGAGAAGACTGCATGAAAGTAAATACAGAGGTTCACTGCACGGTACAAGCCACTCATAAGCATCAAGAATAAAAAGGCTAGACTGGACTTTGCTAAAAAAACATCTAAAAAAGCCAACACCGTTCTGGAAGAACATTCTTTGGACAGATGAAACCAAGATCAACCTCTACCAGAATGATGGAAAGAGAAAAGTATGGCGAAGGCGTGGTACAGCTCATGATCCAAAGCATACCACATCATCTGTAAAACACGGCGGAGACAGTGTGATGGCTTGGGCATGCATGGCTGCTAGTGGCACTGGGTCACTAGTGTTTATTTATGATGCGACACAGGACAGAAGCAGCTGAATGAATTCTGATGTATTCAGAGCCATACTGTGTGCTCAGATCCAGCCAAATGCAGCCAAACTGATTGGTCGTCGTTTCATACTACAGATGGACAATGACCCAAAGCAACCCAGGAGTTTATTAAAGCAAGGAAGTGGAATATTCTTGAATGGCCAAGTCAATCACCTGATCTCAACCCAATTGAGCATGCATTTCACTTGTTAAAGACTAAACTTCAGACAGAAAGGCCCACAAACAAACAGCAACTGAAAACCACCGCAGTGAAGGCCTGGTAGAGCATCAAAAAGGAGGAAACACAGCATCTGGTGATGTCCATGAGTTCAAGACTTCAGGCAGTCATTGCCAACAAAGGGTTTTCAACCAAGTACTAGAAATGAACATTTTATTTACAATTATTTCATCTGTCCAATTACTTTTGGTCCCTTTAAAAACAGGGTGGCACATGTTAAGGAGCTGAAACTCCTAAACCCTTCATCCAATTTTAATGTGGATACCCTCAAATGAAAGCTGACAGTCTGAACTTCAACTGCATCTGAATTGTTTTGTTTAAAATTCATTGTGGTAATGTCTAGAACCAAAATTAGAAAAATGTTGTCTCTGTCCAAATATATAACTGTATGTCCCTCAATTTTGTTATATGTCACCCATCCTGGTAAACAGTTGAAACCAGAAGTTTACATACACTAAGATTACTATGCCTTTAAACAATTCTGGACTGCCCATATGATGATGTCATGTGTTTGTAAGCTTCTATTTTTTTGGCAACATCTGAGTTAATTAGAGACACACCTGTGGATGTACTTTAATGCACACCTGAAACGCACTGCTTCTTTGTATAGCATCATGGAAATATCTAAAGAAATTAGCCAAGATATCAGGAAGAGAATTGTGGACTTGCACAAGTCTGGCTCATCCTTGAGTACAATTTCAAGATACCTGAAGGTGCCTCATTCATCTGTGCAAACAATTATATGCAAGTACAAACAAAATGGGAATGTCCAGCCATCATACCACTCAGGAAGGAAACGGTTCTGTGTCCCAGAGATGAACATGCTTTAGTCCAACATGTGCATATCAACCCAAGGACAAAAACAAAAGACCTTATGAAGATGATGGTGGAAGCTGGTAAGATTGTGTCAATATCCACAGTGAAACGAGTACTGTATCAATATGGGCTGAAAGGCCACTCTGCCAGGAAGAAGCCATTACTCCAAAAGAAACATAAAAAGCCAGATTAATGTTTGCAACGCACAGGAGCAAAGACCTTAATTTTTGGATACATGTCCTGTGGTCATAATGACCATCATTACGTTTGAAGGAAAAAGGGAGAAGCTTGGAAGCCTAAAAATACCATCCCAAATGTGAAACACGTGGGTGGCAGCATCATGTTGTGCGGTTGTTTTGCTGCAGGAGGGACTGGTGCACTTCACAAAATAGATGGCATCATGAGAAAAGAAGATTATGTGGCAATACTGAAGCAACATCTTAAGACATCAGCCAGGAAGTTAAAGCTTTGGCATAAATTGGTCTTCCAATTGGACAATGACCCGACGCATACTGACAAAATGGTAACAAAGTGGCTTAAGGATATCAAAGTCAATGTTTTGGAGTGACCATTACAAAGCCCTGATCTCAATCCTATAGAAAATTTATGAGCAAAGCTGAAAACGAAGGTGCGAGCAAGGCGACCTACAAACCTGGATCAGTTACACAAGTTTTGTCAGGAGGAATGGGCCCAAATTCCGACCAACTATTGTGAGAAGCTTGTGAGAAACGATTGACCCAAGTCATTCAGTTTAAGGGCAATGGTACCAAATACTAATGAAATGTACAGTATGTAAACTTTTGACTTTGCAGTAAGTAATAAAAATGCTTTAAAACATTCTCTCTCTCATTATTCTGGCATTTGGCAAATATTAAAAATGATGGTAATCCTAATTGAACGTGAAAGGTTTATCCTGATGTCATGTTAGATATTGAGAAAAACATGTATATGTGTCTTTTTATATAATGCATGTAAACTTCTGGTTTCATCTGTATATGCCCTCCCATCCTGGTATATATATATCCCCCCCATCCTGTTATATATGTTCCCCCTATACTTGTATATATGGCCCTCCCATCCTAGTATATATGGTCATCCAATCCTGGTATATATAGCCCTCTCATCCTGGTATATATGGCCCTCTCGTCCTGGTATTTATGGCCCTTCCATCCTGGTATATATGATCTAAAATACTGGTATATGTGGCCCTCCTTCCTGGTATATATGTCCTCCCCAACCTGGTATTTGGCCCTCCCATCCTGGTGTATATGGCACTCCCATTCTGGTATATATGATCTCCATCCTTGTATATGTGGCCCTCTATCTTTGTATATATGTCGCCATTTCTAGTATATATGATCCCCATCATGCCGCATACTTAAAAAAAATAAACCATTCTGCTCACCTTCCCTTTGCTCCTACACGGTGCGGCACCATCTTCTGAGGCTGGCAACTTACTTCAGTGTATAAACGGCGCAGCGGCCCTCACATGCCGACATCAGCTGCCAGAATATTCACTGCTCCCCACGCCTGGGATTATGGGGGGGGGGCTCGCATAAATTGAAACTAGAATACATGGTGGAAGGTGTAAAAAGCAAACAGGACACAGTAAAGTAACATTGTGTAGATACACAGTAATACTCATCATACATGATTGTGTCAACAAAATGGAATTCTCTCACCCATTCTTTGTTTCTCCGGGATGAAAGTTGCTGTCTGGGGAGTTCCTTCTGGACCAAGTAGTTGTATAAGCTGGCCCTATTAGTCCCTTTAGGCTCAAGCTTAAACTATCCCCACAAAGCTCCCGCTCTGACAAGGGCAGACCACAGCCAGCCCTGTATGGAGGCCCTGCACTTTCCCTTTGACATTTTGTTGACACAATCATGTATGAATTATTATAAATATGTAGGATCTGCACTCAGACCTCATACTTGTGTTTTGAGAAATCTCTGTTTTTCATTTAAGTGTCTGGATTCCTGGAGATAGAAATAAATGCTTAATCCATGGAATAAAGGGAAGAACAGAGATTTTCCCCTAGTTTAATTGATGTATATCTGGATCTGTTAAAAATTGGTGTTTCAGGGGAGGGCGACTTACTGTGTCCCCCGTATACACCCTCTTCCCTCTACAGATTCTATCCAGAGCCTGGTCTTCACACCTGAAGATAGAGTACAAGCTCTTTATGTATTTTTACACATATTTAATATAGAGATGGTCCCCTGACTGTGTTAATGGTAATAATCATTCCAGCATTGAGATCCATCTCTCTTTTTATGGGTGGCATTATCTGTTTATTGTTCTTAACTATTAAATATTAAAAGTTATGTTTTAGATTCTCACTTTAATTGCTGTCTAGTATCTAATCTATAGTGAGAACATATCTCAATATTGGTTGGTGTTACTCTCACTGTTTTGCTTGTTGCTGAAAAGGTGAAAAACCAATTAAAAACAATTTCTGCTTTTGCCCCAAATTAATGGAACGTGTGTATCCATATCATGGATGCCGATACAGTTGAAAACAACAATAGGAAAGGGAGCCATCAGCTGTTGCTCCCTCTCCCATCATTCCCCCTCTCCATCTGAACTCTGTGATGTCTCAGTGTAGAAGGCGCGATAACATCACTACAGCACGCCCTCTGTGCTGAGCAGTGCAGGGGCTGGAGCTGCGAGGGATAAGGGAGAGGTGAGTATTTGTTTATTTATTTTATATGTATAGAGGACTACATGGGGCCCATAATACTGTATGGAGCACTATATGGTGCCCTTAATACTGTATGGAGCACTAAATGGTGCCCATTATACTGTATGAACCACTATATGGGGCCCATTATACTGTTCCAAGGATTATGTGGTGCCAATAATACTGTATGGAGGACTATATGGGGTCCATAATACTGTATGGAGGACTATGTGTTGCCCGTAATACTGTATGGAGCACTATATGGGGAACATTATACTGTATGGAGGACTATGTGGTACCCATAATACTGAATGCCCCCCCCCCCAAAATACTCAGGAGCTCATGAATACACAGTGTTTAGAAAATAAATGTCAGACTAAGGGACCAGAAACCACCACATTCCGATATGAGAACTGCCAGTCTTGATGAATCAGGGCTAAATCTTTACTTGAAAGTTTCAAATGTAATAGAAATGTTCTGGCTGCAGTGAGGAGGTCATGTGATTGGCAGTTACTGGTCATTCCTGGCACCTGCAATGAGAGAGCGAGCACAGCGACTTGTCTACAAGGAGCATCCGGAGAGTTTTTAGCCATAAAGGCACAATGTTTTGTCATTTTTTCCTTTTCCTCCCATTTGTACCCTCCCCCATTTCCCCTTTTTTCATTTTTGCAGGATTTACAGGATTCCATCATCCTTTACTGGTCATCGTGTGGCAAGTATCATTCTCTGTAGCCCATATACAGTTCACAGAGCACAATACATTCACATTACACAATGTATACACAGAGGGAGGAATGGAGCTGTTCACATTATTTGATCGGGAAGGAGCTGTGTAACAGATTTATAGTTTTAGAGTCATAAAAGAAACATTAAAAGTGTGCATCATCCGTCAGAGGTATCGGTTTATCTTATATGTCCCAGCGTATACATTAAATGGATGCCTAAATGTGATATAAAAATAGTCTATCACTGGTCATAGAGAGAAAGGGGACAAGAGAGCAGGAGAACTATATATGTATATGACTCACCCCCTGGGCTGTGGGGCACCCGGAACCGGGCTTCTGTACGATGTTGGGGGTAATAGTGGCAACCCGATCCCGTGGCTCAGGGTGGTCAGACCAAATGTTGTGGCAGTCTATTTATAGATTTGTGAATGTCCGACTACGCCACCCGTGGATTGTGGTCAGGGTAACCGCCGCTGCAAGGCAGACAGCTGAGGCTGGTGTTGATGTGCAGCACATGGGTAGGATAACTCCCCACGGGAAGAGTGTAGCCTCAGGGCAGTGTAGGTGAATGCTGGGGGTGATAGTGCAGGCCGCAATAGTAAGAGTTCAGAGTCCGCTTCAAACAGTCCAGGGTCTTTATTGTAGGTGTTATTAATGACCCAACAGTAGTACAGGTTAGGAATGGGCCTGGGTGTCTGAGAGCATTCGGGCGAGCCCCACTGGTCAGGGCGAGTGTGTAGGCCTACCGTTCTCTCTATGCTCTTTCTGACTATCCCCCTCTTCGTGGTGTAATAGCCCACGTCCCTGAGCTGGCCGTGTACTTCTCGCCTGTATGGCTTGCGACTCGGGCCTTGGGTACCTTTTGCTTTCTCCTCGCTGTACTGGTCCCTCTGTGTGGCGGAGCCTCCAGGCTTCTTAGGCCAAGGGACCTGCAATCCCTTTCGAGTTGGTTCTCTGCTGCTGGGCTTACAACCCTGACAGCCTCGGACCCCAATGTCCGGTTGTGTGATTCTCTCAGCCAGGACCGACTCTCGTCGCCTCTGTCCCTGGCTTGCAGTTTCTCCTCTGCCTCACGGACTCCTCAGCTACAGCTGAACTGTCCCTCCTTCTCTGGGACTAGTCTCAGTCCTGAGCTAGGTCGTCCAGTTCTCTCTAACCCTGCCCCCAGTTCCAGCTTTTATAGGGGCAGCCAGCTCACCCTACTGGCCTGGGACAGGAGGTGCTGTATGCTAATTGTCCCTAACCAGGGAACCTCCCTCCTGCTCTCAGACACAGCCTTTAATATTTGTGGCATCCAGACCTGGGGTGACACATTCCCCCCTAGTAAAATTTAGTACTCCGGACTAAACAGGAAACACAAATACAGGGTATAAATGACAACATAACATATTTACAAGTACATTTTGTCCTTAAGGCCACGGCGCTTCCGTGACCGGGTGTCCATATCACCCAACAAGGTGAAGTTTTCCACAGTGTGGGGACCTGTCTCCATAAACCCCAAGTTCCTGGCCTTGGGCATGGCGGCAAGGTAAAAGCTAACTACTTTGGACCACAAGGAGGCCACGCCGGACAGGTTTTTCTTCTGTGGCAATCTTCACAAGAGGGCACCAGGTGCAACTATCTACGTGGTAGTTCCGGTTATTCACCGTCCATAACCTGTCAGTCCATTGTATCTAGGAAAACTGGGAAAACGGTATTAGTAACCAGGTAACAAGTATAACACATTAACTACATACTTTACATTTAGATCTTCCAGCGAGCTGGTATTTGACCCCTAGTAATCCGGGTTGACCTGCGTAACCCACTGTCTGGTGGTGGTCTAACCTGGCTTTCCCCACTAGCATTTAGGGTACAGCTACTAGCTGGGTTTACAGGCAGGGCAGGCAGCTGTCTGCAGGTCCTTTGGCTTACCGCAGGCATGGCAGGATCACTGTCAGCAGAGGGTTGACTCTCCTGGGCTGCTGGCATGGGTTCTTCTGCCTCCGGGGCTGCTTGTTCCTCTTGTTCTTCCTGCTCTGCTGTAGGCTCCTGCTGGGTTGGCTGAAGGAAGTGTAGGACGGGTACCACTATTGCATCGTTTATCAGAGTCCAGGATACTCTCCAAGAACTGTGTTGATCATTTCTTCTTTGTCCTCTGCGAGTTCAAGGTCATCTCGATCTTCTCCTGCACTCTGTAGTTGCTCGGGGCTCCGTTTTAGGTGGTCTCTGGAGACAGTGCTAGTGGTTTCTCCTCCATCCTTGGTAATTACACATACCTTCGAGTTGTCGTGGTTGGACGGCAGTACTGTTTACGGGTCTCTCTCCCACTGGTCATCCAGCTTGTGAAGCTTTCTCTTCCGCTTCAGGACCTGCTCGCCAGGTTTCAGGGGACCAGCAAGGGCTCTCTTGCTTTTCTCTCGCTTGAGCCAGATTCCTCTCCACACTCTCCTGTACCTTCTTGTACTGCAGCCGCCGTTCCGTATCCCAGTCCGCGTCTGGGGGAGGTGTCCTCGGGTGTCAGGACTCCCATCTCCAGGTCTATCGGCAGCTTACCTGGTCTTGTTCGCATCAGGTAAGCCGGGGTGCAATTGGTAGCATTCACCGGGATATGGTTGTATAAGTCTATCAGGTCCGGCAGTTTTTCCGGCCACAGGCTGCGTTCCTCTAGGGGCAACGTTTTGAGGAGATCAATGACAATATTATTAATTTTCTCACACAGCCCGTTTGTTTGCCGGTTACATAGTTAGTAAAGCCGAATAAAGACTTGCGCCCATCAAGTTCGACCTGTAAGTTCTGTAATTGCTAAAGTTGATCCAGAGGAGGGCAAAAACCCCAAATGATTTAGCCAATCTTCACGTGAGGAAAAATTCCCTCCTGACTCTGAAACCAGGCGTTGTCCGAATCTTCTTACAGTCGTAGAGGTTGCAGAACTCCTGGAAGATTTCCGCCTCGAACGCTGGACCTTGATCTGTCAAGACCTGTTCCGGATACCCGTGTGGACGGCAGAAGTGTTGTTGGAAGGCTCTGGCCGCTGTTTGGGCTGTCAAGTCTTTAACGGGAACCACCACCAGGAACCGGGAATAGTGGTCCACTATTGTCAGGGCATAGACGTAGCCCGACCGGCTTGGAGCCAATTTCACAGGGTCCAGAGCTACCAGCTCAAGAGGCTGCCTGGTGACAATGGGCCTCAAGGGTGTCTTCTGGCTGGTAAGTCCTTCCTTCTGAGGTTACATGGGCCGCAGTCCCTGCACCACTTCTCTATGGCCCCTCTCATACCGACCCAGTAGAACCGCTCTCTCAGTAGGAACTCCAGTTTCTTCCAACCCGAAGTGTCCTGCTCTGTTATGGTAGGCCTCCAGGACCATTGCTGCATCTAGTCTCGGGACCACTACCTGCCAGGTCAGCTCGTGCGTCCGGTGGTTGACAAGCCTTCTGCACAGTTTACCTTTGTAGAGGAATAGCCTGCTTTTTTTCTTCCATAACTGCTTGGCTTCCTCTAGAGCGTCCGGGCCAGGGCTAGCGCCTGCCTGGGTCAACAGGTCTTTCACCAAGCGAATTGCAGGGTCACTATCTTGCGTTTCAGCCCAGCCGTGGTGGGGTAAGGAGTTGAACATGACGGTGGTTAGGTCTTTGTCTCTTACCCGGTGAGAATACTGAGTGGCCCCATACCGGTGGAACGCAGGGAGCTCTACTTCCTCCAGCTCCTCCGAGTCTTCTTTCCCTTCGGGTAGGTGGGGCATTCTCGATAGGGCATCTGCGTTGGCGTTGGTCCTGCCTGCCCGGTATTTGATTGTGAAGTCATAGTTCGATAGCCGGGCCATCCACTGCTGTTCCAGGGCACCAAGTCTTGCATTGTCCAGGTGTGTCAACGGGTTGTTGTCCGTGTACACGGTGAACTTTGCGGAGGCCAGGTAATGTTTAAACCGTTCTGTGACGGCCCACACCACTGCCAAGAATTCTAGCTTGAAGGAGCTGTAATTCTCCGGGTTTCTTTCAGTGGGCCTCAGCTTCCGACTGGCGTACGCGATCACCCTTTCTCTGCCCTGTTGGTTCTGTGACAGTACGGCTCCCAGCCCCACATTACTGTCGTCTGTGTGGAGGATAAAAGGCTGGTCATAATCTGGGTAGGCCAGGATCTCATCCCCCGTGAGGGCCATCTTCAACTGGCGGAAGGACTCCTCTTCCGGCTTGTCCCACTTGAAGGGTGGCTTGTGACTTCTGGATTTAGACTGACCTATCAGGAGGTCCTGCATTGGAGCTGCCATCTTTGTGAACCCGGGGATGAACCTTCGGTAGTAGCCTACCAACCCGAGGAATTGCCTCACTTCTTTGATGTTAGAGGGGCTTGGCCAGCTCTGGATTACTGTAACCTTGTCAGGGTCGGCGGCTACTCCCTCTGCACTCACCACGTGTCCTAGGTACTGTACCTTCGGCTTTAACAGATGGCACTTGGAGGGTTTCACTTTCATGCCAAAGCCTGCCATGGCCTCAAACACCTCAGCCAGGTGCTTTAGATGGTCCTCGTAAGTCTTCGAATAGACAATCACGTCATCCAGGTAGAGTAGGACCGTCTCAAAGTTTTGGTGCCCTAGACAGCATTCCATCAGCCTCTGGAAGGTCCCGGGTGCATTGCAGAGCCTGAATGGCATACAGTTGAATTCACTTAATCCCATCGGGGTGGTGAAGGCGGCATTCTCCTTGTCAGCCTCTGCCACAGGAACCTGCCAGTACCCGCTAGTAAGGTCCTACGTAGAGAAGAAATTAGCTGATTATAGTGCGGCCAAAGACTCCTCTATTCTAGGCCTCGGGTATGCGTCTTTATGGGTGATACGATTGACTTGTCTATAGTCCACGCACATTCTCATGGTACCGTCTTTCTCTTTTTTACCAGAACCAAGTGGGCTGCCCAGGGGTTACAGCTGTCTCTAATGACCCCGGATTCTTTAATTTCTCTCAGCATGCCCTTTGCGTTCTGATAGTGTGCGGGGGGTACAGGTCTGTATCTCTTTTATTGGTGGGTGGCTCCCCGTGGGGATGTGGTGTTCTACCCCTTTCACTCTGCCGAAGTCTAGCGGGTGCTTACTAAAGATTCTCTTGTACTCCTGAACCACCCGGTAGACTCCTTGTTTTTGGTGCAAGGGCTGTGGAGTCAGCACCCACGTGGAGTTTCTGGCACCAGTCCTCCTTGTGTTTCTGGGAGCCATTACCTTCCGCCTGGGGAGATGGAGGCAAGGGTTCCACGGCCCTGACAGCATTGTGTTCAACAGTATACAATTTGGCAAGTGTAGCGTACCGGGGCAAGTGTACTTCCCTTTCCCCGATGTTTAAGATCCGGACGGGCACCCTTCCATGGCGGACATCAACCACCCCCCAGGCTGTCAAAATGGTGGGCCTGCTGTCTGAGTACACTGGTTCTACCATGGCTTGGTAGTCTTTCCCTCTTAACCCGATTGCAGTCCGACACCAGATCATCATTTCACTTTTGGGAGGCATGGCAATGGGGAACGGGTCGCTCATCCTCACACTACCGATCTCACCACCAGACAGTTCTACCTGTTGCTGTCTCATCAGGGCTCTTATCTCCTTCTGGAGGACCCTCTGTTGGCTGGAGCTCACATTCATCGCCACCTGCTGCAAAATTACAATTACTTCTGAAAGAGACAATTTTCAATCACGTTAGTACCCAAGGTTATTTTAGGGTGACTTTCTCGACGATCAATGTCCACAATGATCACTCCCTGTGCCGGCAGTTCAACTTTACCAATCTTAACGGTCATCTCTCTGAACCCCACCTGCGGCACGGGCTGGCCATTGCTGGCGATGATGCTCAAGTCATTGTCTGGGTAGTGGGTTATGTCAGTGTCACTCCAATACTGCTTAAAAAGTACATAGGGGATGGTAGTTACTTGTGACCCGGTATCCAGCGGTACACTCATGGGGATACCGTCCAGCACTATGGGTAAAACTGTGCGTCCCCCCCCATGTATTCATCACGCCAATTAGACGGGCCTAATGACCTTATGCCTGGGGGTTGGCCCTCTGCCCCAGGTCAGACCCATTTAAAGTACAGTACCTGGCTACGTGTCCCGGCTGGCTGCAACGGCGGCAAATCGGCTGTCCATCCTCAGTGTAACAGTCGGTGGGCCTCCCTCTGAACGACAGGATCCTCCTCTGTCGACGCCACTGGACATCCTCCGGACTTGAAGCCAGCTTGATTGGTCCTGACGAGTCCATCTGTAATGACTGTACGGTCCTGGTCAATGCAGCAACACTCTTTGTTAGTTCTTGGACCTGGTGGTGCAGGTTTGCTGGCGGGGATGGGTTTAGAGCCTGCACATCAGCCCCCACAAGGTCTGCGGGGTAGGGCGCCGCCCCCTGGTGGTAAGTGATGGCAGGGCGCCGGGAAACTACAGCGCCACCTGGTGCGGGTTCTCGGAGCACCCGGATGGCCCTATCTTTGAACTGTGCAAAAGTCAAATCGGGGTTCTGTAGGGCCATGAGGCGCAGCTGGGTTCTGTGGGCGCTGGACAGCAGACCTTCTATGAACTGCTCAGTCAATAATTTATCTGTATCCTGCACGCTGCCAGGGTCAGCTTGCTTGATTGCTCCCAAGGCTTCCTGTAAATTTAGGCCATAATCTCTGATGCTATCTTGAGCTCGCTGCTTACATCCATAGAACCACATTTTGATTTCTGCTGAGGTACGGGTATCAAAGGTGTCCCGTAGATGGGTCAGAACCCCCCTTACAGTCCTTTTCTCCTCAGCTGTGCAAGACTTTACCTCCCGCTGGGCCGCACCAGTTAACTGCCCTATCAGTATGCTTACTTTCTGTTCTTCTGTCAGGGGATAAACTTTAAACAGGCTATACAGTCTTTCTTTAAAGTCACCCAAGGTATGCTACTCGCCGGCATACTGTGGCAGCCAGGCTGCTCCGGGGATATAGGGCATGGAAAACGGCATCACAAGCTGCAGCAGCTACGCTGGTGGTAGAGGGTCCCTCCGCGTCCGACATCTTCCTCCCCCCTAGTTAACCGTGGCCTACCTTCCGGCGATCCTCTTCTGTACGCCGTGGCTCCGCTCGCGATGCTCTGGGCGAGGACCTTGCGTCGCACGGTGATGACGCCGGCGTCCGCTGGATCTCTTTCCAGGACCTTGCGCAGCGTCTCAGCGTAGGGCGGGGCTATAGGTCTTGCGCATTTTTGACGTCCATGCCCCTCTTCTTCCCGCGCGGCGTCCCGAAGATGGCGCCCGATGGCGGGAAACTGCAACGGATGGCGGGAAATGGCCCGAATGGCGGGAAACTTCACCCAGGTATGTATAAAGTCTTTTTCAGGCACACAATACCCGTTTGTGGCGGGTTGGTCACAATCCTGCCGACTACGCCAAAAAGCTGACTCACCCCCTGGGCTGTGGGATACCCGGAACCGGGCTTCTGTACGACGCTGGGGGTAGTAGTGGCAACCCGATTCCGTGGCTCAGGATGGTCAGACCAAATGTTGTGGCAGTCTATTTATAGATTTGTGAATGTCCGACTACACCACCCGTGGATTGCGGTCAGGGATAACCGCCGCTGCAAGGCAGACCGCTGAGGCTGGTGTTGGTGTGCAGCACAGGGGTAGGATAACTCCCCACGGGAAGAGTGTAGCCTCAGGGCAGTGTAGGTGAATGCTGGGGGTGATAGTGCAGGCCACAATAGTAAGAGTTCAGAGTCCGCTTCAAACAGTCCAGGGTCTTTATTGTAGGTGTTATTAATGACCCAACAGTAGTACAGGTTAGGAATGGGCCTGGGTGTCTGAGAGCATTCGGGCGAGCCCCACTGGTCAGGGTGAGTGTGTAGGCCTACCGTTCTCTCTATGCTCTTTCTGACTATCCCCCTCTTTGTGGTGTAATAGCCCACGTCCCTGAGCTGGCCGTGTACTTCTCGCCTGTATGGCTTGCGACTCGGGCCTTGGGTACCTTTTGCTTTCTCCTCGCTGTACTGGTCCCTCTGTGTGGCGGAGCCTCCAGGCTTCTTAGGCCAAGGGACCTGCAATCCCTTGCGAGTTGGTTCTCTGCTGCTGGGCTTACAACCCTGACAGCTTCGGACTCCAATGTCCGGTTGTGTGATTCTCTCAGCCAGGAGCGGCTCTCATCGCCTCTGTCCCTGGCTTGCAGTTTCTCCTCTGCCTCACGGACTCCTCAGCTACAGCTGAACTGTCCCTTCTTCTCTGGGACTAGTCTCAGTCCTGAGCTAGGTCGTCCAGTTCTCTCTAACCCTACCCCCAGTTCCAGCTTTTATAGGGGCAGCCAGCTCCCCCTACTGGCCTAGGACAGGAGGTGCTGTATGCTAATTGTCCCTAACCAGGGAACCTCCCTCCTGCTCTCAGACACAGCCTTTAATATTTGTGGCATCCAGACCTGGGGTGACACATATATACATTACTTTCCTATAAAGCTTGTTGTGTGTATAACTGAAATTACGTGTAGAAGTGGGATTCCACTGATTCTGATCAGAAGGATGAGTGCTTTAATGCGGAAAGAGAGGTTAATTCCCCCACTGACTCAGTAAAAGCACATCCCATACATCGCAGGCGGATCATAGATACCCCTGTAGGTGCACAACAGAGAGATGTGTTGGAGGATTATAGTCAGCAAGAACTTAATGATCTTCATGATTGTTTTTCTCAAAAAGCCAATGAATCATTGATTACTTGGGAGGTAAGACTGTGGGAGATAGGGGCCCATGGAGTACAAGTGGATACAGTAGATGGTCCCAAGTTTGTGCAACTAAGTCATGATCCTGTAGTGAAGGAAGCGTTCTGTACACTGCGGATTCGGTTGCAACATTCGACTTGCAGTATACTGGATGTTGTGGCTATGGCATTACAGCCTAAAAATCCATCTGAAGCAGATTGGCCCCCTAATAAGAAGCCATGGTTTACATTAAAAGATTGTTCCCATAGGTTGAAGGAAGAGGTCATGAAAAAATGCTATTTCTGTAAGGACCTATGATGACTACATGGCAGTCCTAGTTAGTGTGTCTGTCAGAAATCGCATAATCAGGGCTGCTCCCCAGCTTATAAACATATAATGATGACCCTAATGGTAAACCAGACTGGGAAGACCATCTCCAACACCCTAGAGGCAATTCGGCAATTGGGTAATTTGGGAGATTGGGGCCCCAGGACTAGTGGTAATTTTGTTTCCGGAGAGCAGCGTAGAGAATCTAAAAACAATAACAATGGCTCCCGCATATCGCGCAAGGATATGTTTATTGCCTTGTTGAAAGATGAGGTTCCCAAAGAGGAAATTGATGGGATTGGTACTGACTAGTGATGAGCGTGCATGCTCGCTACTGCTCGGTGCTCCCCCGAGCATTTCACTGCTCGAGATGTGTGGCGCCCCTGAGGGTTCAGTCGCCACAGGGGTACTGCACCTCAGCTCGAAGTGTGGTATCTCCTCTTCCAGGTAAGGATGGAGCATTTCTCAGGACCCCACTTTACCACTCAACACTAAACCACTCCTGTCCAGTAGGGGGTCTAAATGCACCAGGGTGCTGCCCCAGCCCGGGATAGAGGAGATGGGGGGGGGAACCAAAGATGGGGGGAACCATGTAGTGGGTGAGGGTGGAGAACATACTTTTAGGAAACACTTATTCTTTCATATTTAATCTACGGCCATCTTAAGTTCAAGGTCTTTGATTGTGATATTCGTCTGTGATTGTGGTATTCGTCTGTGATTGTGGTCTTCTGCCAGAGTCCAGCAAAAGTCTGCAGCTGACTGAAGATACACGGTCCTCGTTCTCTGGCCTTGAGACGAGGAGCGGGTCTGAGTTAACCACTGTCTCTACCCGGTCAAGGTCCTGACCTAAGAAGGCCTGGAGGGGAGCAGGCAAAAGGATCCCAGGGGGGATACGGACGGAGCGGAGTGGCCACCTGTACTCTTTATTCTGGCCTAGTCAGAGGGATTCCTGCTGCAAGAGGGGTGACTGGCCCCCGATATCTGACTTTGTTACTTCACGTCTCAGTCAGAAAAGCCCGGAGGCTTAGTGGATCCCAGGGGGGATACGGACGGAGTGGCTTACGCCACCTGTATCTCTTACACTGCGTTTATCCAGTGGGACCCGGCCTTACACCTCGTTCTAACCACACACAGTCAGGAGAAGACTTAGTGGGAGAACTTACCAAGGAGAGGAACACACACCAGAGGGGTCTCGACAGGTGCTCCTGATCTACCTGGAAAGTGCTGGACCCACCATCCCGGTGGTCGCAGTACGCCGTGAGTAGCAGAGGGAAGCTTTTGCGGCTGAAGTTCATCTGAAAGTGAGTAAAAGCCCTGGATGAC
The DNA here is from genome assembly GCF_046119375.1 of Phyllobates terribilis. NCBI lineage: Eukaryota > Metazoa > Chordata > Amphibia > Anura > Dendrobatidae > Phyllobates > Phyllobates terribilis. The sequence continues at coordinate 85,033 of NW_027363610.1, read as the reverse complement.
TTCACACACCGCCTCAGCCTGTTATTTCCTGCGCGGCACTGCACCCACCATTCCTTCTCACACTGCCCTGAGGCCTGCTCCGCCTGTGGGGAGCTGTCCCATCTTAGCAGCCCGTAACACCAGCCTCAGTGGACTGTAGCAGCGCTGGTGTCCATCACCGGAAACCGCAGGTGGCGTAGTCGAAATATCACTCTTACTTGAAAGGCCAATATTTTTATGTGACGGCCCTGGGCACGGAACGGTCCAGGCCACGACTGCCTCCCCCGCTACCCCTACACTGACCCGGCTCTGAGTAAACCCATATCCCAGGGAGGGCTGGAGCGTCGCAGATGCTCGGCGCTCGCCGAGTATTTCCGGGGGTTGCTTGGCGGGAACTCGGGTCTCCTCCCTGCATGTTTGGTGCTCTTTAGAGCGCCAAGCAACATGCAGGGATGGTCTGCCACACACTGTAATGCCGCAGCCATGTTGGTTGTGGCATTACAGTGATTGGCTGGCCGCACAGCGTCATCAGGTCTATATCAGACCTGGCGCCGCCATGCTCGTCACAGTCACTCCGGAATCAGACAGTGTAGGGAGAGCTGCTGCTAAGCTAGGGAGAGATTTGCTTGTTTCTAGTTAGTGTAGGTATGCCAGACTATATTAGAGACACATATTCATCTCAACTAACAGTCCTTCTGAGGACTAATCAAGCTGCAGAGATATCAGTGCTAGGCAGGCAGGCAGAGTATATAGCAGACTGCAGTGCACATAGCAAGAGGGTCCATTCCAGTTCTGTCTGCTGCTTTTCCAGATATTTCCAGAAAATAGCCCTAGGTATCGGGTCAGGAATATATATATTTTTATTTTAATCCTGATTATATACTTAAAAAGCAATCCAGAGAACACCATTTTTCATCGTCATTTGCTTGTTGGCACTGCAGAGTACAGCCAGGTCCTTTTCATATTACAGCGCTAAAAATGCAGCTATTTAAAACTGGTTTGTCCATCACACGGATCACATATAATTGCGCTCCAATTTGAGCCATTTGTAGTGAGCGTGGAAGATATTGTCGTCCATTTTAAATGGACAAGGCACGTGGCAAGAGACGGGGAACTGGACGTGATGGTGATGGTGCATGCAGAGGCCGAGGCCGTGGGCAAGCTGAAATTGTGCCACAACAAACACCCACTGCTTCTCGCTCGACCTTCCTGTCCCAATTAATAGGGGACCATAGAACACCACTATTGAACACAGAGCAGTGTGAAAAGGTTAGTGGTTGGATAGCAGATAATGCTTCCAGTCACTTAGCCACCACCACCACCACCACCCTGTCTTCCACACAGGTCAAGTCTCAGTAGCCGTGAGTCTGGACTGCATATTCCTCACCCTGATCCTCCCCTTCCTCCCACCATGCCGAGTGCCCAGAGACAACTGATCCCACACTTGGACACTCCGAAGAGCTGTTCACTTTTCCATTTATAGATTCGGGCCTCTTGCCTGGTCTACTTGAAGCGGGGCAAGAGAAGATCGCATTTAGCAATGCCCAAATATTTGAGCAGCCACGGTCATACGAAGGCGATGGTGGGAAAGTGTCACGAGAGGTGGACTATGAGACACAATTGCCAGAAAGTCAGGAGGAGGACCATTGTGCGGAGGTGGAAGACGAGGTGGTGGATGATATAGTAACTAACCCAACCTGGCAGGAGGACATGCAGAATGAGGACAGCAGCACACAGGGGGAGGAAGGAAGAGCACCCCAACAGGCATGAAGATGCACTGTGGTGGTCGCAAACAGAAGGCGAGAAAGAGTTCCCAGTAACACCAACTCGACGGACGTTGCCAGTGCAACTGTTAGGTCTTCTCGAGTCTAATTGATTTTTAAAGACTCTGCCGATAACCCCAAAAAGGCCATTTACACCACCTGCCAGGCCAGCATTAGGCCAGAATGATTAGGCACATGGCAGCAAAGCACCCGACTTTGTGGGCCGAACCCCAGGGTCCAGGAACAGTGTCTGCAGGTGACACCACTGCTTCTTCCGCTGTTTTGTGTGCAAGCCAATCCCCTGTCCATAGTGCATGCGAAGATGCCTCCTGCCCTGCACCTGTCGTTGCACAATCTCAAATAGCATCATCAGCAAGCACGTCCTTGTCCCAGCGCAGCATTCAGTTATCCATACCCCAGTCCTTGGAACGCAAGCGCAAATACGCAGACAACGCCCCATAGGCCACACTACTAAATTTCCACATTTTGCGACTGCTTGCGCTCGAAATGTTGCCTTCTAGGCTCGTGGAGACGGAAGCTTTCCGCGACCTGATGGCAGCGACCATCCCTCGGTACTCGGTCCCCAGCCGCCACTATTTCTCCTGATGTGCCGTCCCTGCATTACACAACCACGTGTCCCACAACATTAGCCATGCCCTCAACAATGCAGTTACAGGGAAAGTCCACCTAACCAGGGACACGTGTACAAGTGTTTGTGGTTAGGGACGGTACATCTCGCTGACGGCACACTGGGTTAACATAGTGGAAGCCCAGTCGGACCTTGGGACGGAACACATCCTCCCGATGCCGAGGATTGCAGGCCCTAGGTCAATCAGGGTTGCCCCCCACAGTCTACAGCTCCTGCACCTCATCCTTCTCCTCCTTTTCAGCCTCAATCTCCGAAATGACCACATCAGTCACAAGCTGGAAGCACTGCCTCAGCCAAGCGGGCTGTGCTGAAGCTAATATGCTTAGGTGGCAAACCGCACAATGCTGAAAAGTTGTGGACAGCTCTGAAAAAGCAAGCAGATCTGTGTCTGACACTACTGAACCTACAGTCAGGCATGGTCATGTGTGACAATGGCCGGAACCTGGTGGCGGCTCTGAGGTGAGGCGAGCTCACACATGTACCATGCCTGGCCCATGTGTTTAACCTCGTGGTTCATCGGTTTCTCAAAACCTACCCAGAGCTGCCGGATCTGCTCATCAAAGTACGCCGCCTGGGTGCCCATTTTAGAAAGTAAGGTACAGCTTCCGCTGCCCTTACCGTGCTTCAGCAGCGTTTGCAGCTTCCGGCTCATCGACTGGTGTGTGATGTCTCCACGCGTTGGAACTCTACACTGCAGATGTTGGAAAGAATTTGTTAGCAGAAGAGGGCAGTTGTTCACTACCAGCATCAACAAGGCTGTATTCAGTTCAGACTCCACACAAGACCTCAGGGGTGGACATGGATAGCAGACATCTGTACCATCCTCCAAAATTTTGAGGATTCCACCAAGATGGTGAGCGGTGATGACGCCATAATTAGCGTCACCATCCCGCTTCTCTGTCTGCTGAAACGCTCTCTGCTCAGAAGCAAAGAGGATGAATTGCAGGCGGAGCACAATGAGATGGAGCAAGGAACCATACAGGATGATTACACACAGTCCAGCCTCATCTCATCCCAACGGGGATTGGGTGACAATGAGCAAGAGAAGGAGGAGGAAGAACAGGAGCTAGTTTCTTGCGCTATAGACGGTACTACCTGCACAACTGTCATACCGTCAGTTCAGCGTGGATGTCCTGAGGACAGGGAAGAGGAGGAGGAGAGCATGATCAGTCATCCTCTTGGTGAGGACACGGAAGTCTTGCCTGTTAGCAGTCTGGCACGCATGGCTGAGTTTGTGTTACGCTGCCTTTCCCGTGACCCTTGCGTTCTCCAAATTTTGGGTGACAGTCATTACTGGTTGATGACACTTCTAGACCCACGCTACAAGGAAAACATTATATCTCTTATTCCTGAGGCGGACAGGTCTACAAAAATGGGGCAGTACCAGAAGGCCCTTGTTGTGGAACTATTAAAAAAAATTCCCTTTTGAAAACGCTGGCAGCAGAGGTCACAGTTCATTGGACAACCAAGGAGTACAGCCGAGAGAGACACAACTCCAATCCAGCAGAGGCAGGGGAACACTGTCAAAGTTCTGGGAGAGTTTTCTCAGCCCCTCCCATTGCACAGGCCCTGAGGTGCGGGTTACTCTCTCACAAGGAGTGCAAAGTTTGGGAAGATGCTGAGGGAGTACCTTGCCGACTGTACCAATGTCCTCCATGATTCCTCTGTGCCTTATAATTATTGGATATCCAAGCTGGACACGTGGAATGAACTGACTCTCTACGCCTTGGAGGTCCTGGCCTGCCTGGCCGCTAGCATTTTATCAGAGAGGGTTTTTAGTGCCGCTGGTGAAATTACAACTGATAAGAGCATCCACCTGTCAACTGTAAAAGCTGACAGGCTGACTCTTATAAAAATGAACAAGGGCTGGATTGGGCCAGACTTCTTAACACCACCATGATAGCAGCGTAACATAAACTTAAATCCAGTGTCTTTTTTTGGGAGGTGTATTCCCATGCATCTTTTCACAGCCACACATGGGTATACGCTTCCTGATTTTGGATATTTGCTTCTGGTCTTCAATATGTTCATTTATACCCCCCAGGGGTAAATGTTTGTCAGCCCATACGCTTAGTGCATGGGCATTACAAGTATAGGAGACCCGCTCCTTTCTAATGGGAACATTTTTTTATGAGGCCCTCCTCCACATCTTTTCCAAGGTGCATTGGAGTGCCTCCAAATTTTTGGCGCCCTTGCATTCACTGCATAGGCCAACACAATGGGAGACCCACTTCCTATTAATAGGAACATTGTTTTCAGGAGGCCCTCTAACCTCCACGTCTCTTCCAAGGGACATTGGAGTGCCTCCCAATGTTTGGCAGCCCTTGCATTCACTGCATAGGCAAACAGCATGGGAGACCCACTTTCTAATAATGGGAACATTGTTTTCAGGAGGTCCTCCTCTAAGTCTCTTCAAAGGGGTACTGGGGTGCGTCCAAATTTTGTGCAGCCCTGCCACTCACTGCATACGCAATAATAGTATAGGAGACCCACTCTTTAGTAATGGGAACAACAAAGCACAGCCGGCTGATGGCTCTCTAAGAATGGTGAGGGCTGACTGCTGGCCCTTTAAGAATAGAAAAGGCCGCCTGATAACCCTATAAAAATAGGCTTTGTGACTTTCAGAGTGCCTCCTTCATAAATGAAACAGGATGTGTCTGATGTGTCACACACCACATGGCCAGATAAGGTTGTAAAATATTAAAATTACATCTCCCGGTGAATGCATTTGTCACGGTTGAATGCAAAAAGGCATCAAAAACGCTGGTGTGGAGGAGTATTTTTGGTTTTGGTTATTTATTTTGCCTTATATACAAGTCATTACCCTGTAAAGGATGTTCCTTAACATATTTCCCAGGAAAATCCATTTTGGTTTAGTTTTTGTATGTTTTATTGTGAGTTCGTAAAAGTGGCGTAATACCTCTGACAACGTTGTTCACAGCAGTGACCTGGGAGTCAGAAATGCTTTCAGGGGTCTTCCCCATGCTGTTCCCATGTCATTTGAGCACTGTTCCCATCGATTTGGGCAATTTTTAGGCCTCTGCAGACCTCCGGGGGGAGCCGCCTGAAAAATGTTCGAATTTTTCATAGACTTACATTGGGCTCATTGCTCGGGTCGAGCATTCCAATTTGCTCGACTCGAGCATTTTAGTGCTCGCCCATCACTAGTACTGATGAAATGTGGAAATTATACCAAAAGCGAGGGCTTCATAAGAAATCAGGAAGTTTACAAAATAAAAAGGTGACAGTGGAAGATTCTGGATCCCCACAGCGTGGGCGTAGTTGGACACGGAGAGAGCGGGAGGGCCCACTCCGACTTCGTCCCCAGTGAAACCCACAGCGCCGGGGTTTGAGGATCTTTACGCTGAAGTAAAATTGCTGTTGCAGGAGGTCAAAACACAGCGACAGGAGTTGACTTTTTCTCCCAGAGAGGTTTCCCAGTCAGAGGGAGACACAAGTGATTGACTTCTTGGCCGAGCCCTCCACATAGATAGACGCCCTCATGTAAATTTGGTCATTAATTGGCAAAATAAGAATAGGGGCTCACAACAATAAATGTTATTAATCTTAACCAATCACAGTATATAAACTAAAGGGAAGACATTTTAAAATTATATATTTATTAAGGTATAAAGTTAAAAACATACCAAACAATTGTGCAAAAAAACAAAACAACCCTGACTCACAGGCTAACAGACTAAACATTGTATACTAATTACCAATCAAACAGAAAAAAAACCCAACCAATAACCTAGGTTATAATCATGGTTCAGCTTCCCATCTACTGTTAGTAGTTATATTGTCCGAGGTCAGCCTATACTCTCCTAGGTATACCTAAACAAGTAGTATATTGGTTAGATGATTTCAGTATGACATATCTATAACCATCCACTCAAAGGAAGATGCCTAGTACCCAATTTCAACTATAACCATCCTTTCAGATGAAAAATGCTTAATGCCCGACGCGTTTCACCACCAACTGTCGTAGCGGCTCTTCAGGGGCAACACAAGTTAACAAGCCAATATATGGTTATGTATAACACATTACAGATAACAGTTTCTGTCTACTCCACTGAGAAATCAACAAATAAATCTTCTTCTAGTGTCTCTCTTGCTGTAGCTTTTATTTAGAGATTCATCTAGTATTCCCCATGACCTATAGAGGTTGCTATTCCATCATCATTTATAAACACTCATCAGATCAGAGCCAAATACTCCTTTTGATGATATAGACCTAAGTCTGTCCCACTCCATATGCTGGAAAATATACAGCAAAGATGTGTGGGGGAAAGAACTGTGGCAAGATGTTTGGGCAATTGTGCAAAGAATTAAAGTGACTGTATTTCACGTTGACGTCCATTGTGCTTCAGATAACCTGGAAAGACTCTTCAATTCAATAGCGGATGAACATTCCAAAATATCAGTTGCTGATGCCAGTGAGGAGCCTGACTCAGCTGAAAAGCAACTTGGATTGGCTCAATGGGCACATCAGAAATGTGGGCATCTTGTAGAAAAAGCTACTTATGAATGGGCACAAACCAGAGGAGTGCCCCTCAGGTTACATGTAATTAAGGAAACAATTATGAAATGGCCAGTGTGTCAACATTCACAACAGAGACCTATTCCCCATGTGGTTAGGGGCCATATAGCCCGAGGCAAATTGCCTGGACAAATTTGGCAGGTAGATTATATTGGTCCCCTTCCACAAGATGGAGGATGTGTGTATGTATGCACGGCTGTGGATACATACTCAGGGTACATGATGGCTTGTCCGTGTAAAGCGGCCAATGCCAACAGTACGATCAAAACAATGGAAACCATAGTATTATACTACGGAATTCCGTAACAAATTCAGAGTGACAATGGTAGTCACTTCAGGAACAAGAAGGTTGCAGAATTTTGCTCAGAACATAACATTGAGTGAATCTTTCATATCCCATATTATCCCCAAGCTGCAGGATTGGTAGAGCAGATGAATGGGTTATTCAAAGAACAATTAAAGAAATTGGGAGATGGAACTTACAAAGGGTGGAGAAAACATTTAAATGAAGCCCTTAACATTCTTAACAGGCCAATTGGAGAACAGGAAACACTATTAATGAGGATGATTACCCCCAATTTACAGATAATGCCCTTAAAAGCTTCTACCACAGAACAGACAGTTCTCTATTGGGAATTGGAGACGGGAGCACTAGGACCCTATAGGGCTACTCCACAAGCTGCAGGATTAGATCTACAATCCCATGAGGAAATCAGATTGGAACAGGAGTTATAAAGGCAATCAGAACTGCTATAGGATTACAAATGCCTCCTGAACATTTTGGTCTTATAGCTCCAAGGTCAGATTTAGCCTTAAAGGGAATTCAGGTGATGGGAGGAGTGATAGATCAGGACTATCAAAGTGAAATTAAGGTACTCCTGCTGAATAGTGGGGATAGTGACTGGTTGATTCAAAAAGGAGACAGGGTAGCTCAATTGTTGATTTTATCCATCCAGAAAATGAAGGTGATCAAGGGAACAGCCCCCACAGTAATAACTGTCAGAGGAGATAAAGATTTTGGTTCCAGTCATTCTTTAAATGATGGTGCAAAAACATGGGTAAAACAAGCTGGGGATAAAGGTCCCCCAGAGCCTGCAGAGGTGATTGCTAGAGGGGCAGGTAATGTGTTAATAGTGATGAAGCCAGGACAGGAAAAATGGGAACATATTCCAGCAGACAGGTGTTATCTCAGAGAATAATAAATCTGCTCTTTCTTTTTAGTGTCCAATTCAAATATGGAGATGGTGGCTGATCGGTGTTACAGGCATGGTCCTTTCGGTCTCTGTCTCTACCCAACCGTAGTATCAACAAAGAGAAGAAGTGCCAGTCAAAGAAAATGTGGCATTGTGTAAAATTAAACAGAACCTATGGAGTTACTTGGCACAATTGATGAACATGAGCCATTTTTGTATGACAAAAACTGCTACCGCTACCAATATACTGGAGAATTGTATGGTAGCTATACCAACTCCCTTACAACTGTGGACAAACTCAATAGGGGGGTTTGTCCAAGATGAGGAGATTGAAGGAGATGTGATCCAAAATGATACATATAACCTGTATTACGCTTGTATAAACTGTACTGGAGAGGACTTCCTTACTGAAGACATGATAACTATAAAGACTCAAAATAATGCATCTGCTGAGTTATGTTATCAAATGACTTGTAATCAAAATAAAATAGGTAAAAATAGAAGGTAACAAAAGGCACAATGAACATAATATCATGTGCGGTTCACGTTCAGATAAAAATTTCAAGAGAATGAGGTAGCGAAAAACATGAAGTGCAACAAAACAGTAATCTCTCTCTCACATATACAACATGTAAAATTGCCCAAGGGGTGGATGTTTTCTTGTGGGAATACAACTTTTAATTATATTTCAGCTAACATAATAGGTGGGCCATGTGTTATTTCTAGATTAGCCCTAATGATGTATCCTTTGTTTCCATCCCATAAAGCTAAACGTCCAAAGAGGGGATTTTCCTGTTTAGCTGAAGATTGTAAGTATAATGTAAAAATATTTAGATTTGAGAGTCCTCAATGGTTGATACCTTTTAATGGCTAACTGAAAAGATGGTAACAAATTGCAAGCTTTCGAGACTACTCAGGCCTCTTCATCAGGCATAGTATACCACAAAATCTGAAGAGTCACATATTTATACACAATAAGACATACAAAAAATGCAATAGGTAAGACAGGTGATGAAAAGCAGAGTTATTATGGAAGAGATAAACAGATCTGGCTATAAATATTTTAGCAGTTAATAGATAAAGAGTGTGAAGGTTTTATTGTCCTGTGATTAGGTCCAGTGTTATGATGGCCTCACAAGTCTGAGGAGTAAATTCCTTAGTTGATGTAGAATGACAAATCCATGCGACACATTCATTCCTGTTCTGAAAGTGTTAAAGGTCACCATCAGTTTATATTCATGAAGGAAGCAAACAGACAACTGATGGACACACGCTACTACAAAAAACTGGAGTCTGACCCTACACAGGACTATAAGGAACTAAACAAGTTGGTATCTTGTTTGCCTGACGAATGACCTGATACCAGAGAGTCCAAGAATAGGGACATTCTATATGCTCCCCAAAATCCACAAATTTGGAAATTCAGGAAGACCAGTTATTTCATGTGTGGGCACCCTTACTGAGCAAGTTTCTGGACTGGTAAAGAGTACACCCAGCTACATTCGGGACATGACAGACCTACTGAATAAACTAGCAGCAATAGGTCCTCTACCAGAAGGAACCATCCTGACCACCATGGATGTGGAATCTTTGTATTCTAATATCCCACACAAGGATGGATTAAATGCCTGCAAAATCTTCATAGAAAATACAGGAATTGTTGCTGATTCTGTGGTCAAACTTACAGAATTCATCCTCACCCACAATTACTTTGAATTTGATAACAACATATATCTACAGGAAATGAAAGGCTAAAGAACCAAATCAATAAACAGGGTTGAAGTACATAAAATCCATATGGACCCATGTTATTGCATGCAGGACTTTAAGTCAGAACGGACCATCATATAAATATACTAGGAGGTCCCTGCTGAGCAGAGAAAAAAAGATGGCCACTAGAGTTCGTACAAATTCATAAAAATATCTTTATTGAAAATATAAATACCACATCAAAACAATTTGTATGTATGCACAAACAGACCACATCATGTGGACACAATGCTGGAGACCAAAACTATTGGATTAAAAGTTACACCATAAAAACCATGTGACACAGCGGCCACAATTGGTGAGCCTACGTATAGTAGATGATTAAGGGGAGGTAATGAAAAAAATAAATGTTGCATGTAAATTTGTCAATAAAATATAGAGTATTTCATCCTCCCAATTTGTTTAAATCTAATTATGACATCCAGAATACTTATAAATTATGGTTATTAAAGAAAATACCCCATATTCAAATGAATGGCATTGCTCAAACATATACCTGGATAGTCACTTGGCCACCAAACGAACCGCTGTTGGCGTCACCCCGACGCACGTTTCGGTAAGAACCTTTTTCAAGGGGTATTCATGCATACTGATCACCCACCCTAATATACCCCGTGACAATTAGTGAAGTGTGCACATGCTATACCGCCATACCGGAAGTATCCAGCGGCGCGCACAGGCCAATCACCTGACTTCCTACAGACGCATCCCAGTCACCATGGAGAGGCGTCACATGATCCAGTCACACGATCGGAAGTACCGCCCCCGTCGTCAGGGACGCCATCCCCGCTACATGCCTGGCCATGGAGTGACGCGGCCCCACCGCCGCAACCGTGGCGCACAGCGGCGTCGGCATCAGCAAGATGTCGAAAGCCGATGAGCGCATCGGAGCAACGGATCGACCGCATACCGGCGAGGCAGCAGCAGTATGTATCAAGAGTGGTCCCAGAGATCATATACTCGGAAACCAAAGTCTGCAATATTTCACAACTAACAAAATGGCAGTACTGTATATTTATATCTATGTATATAGAGTACACTGAGGAGGTGTACCCACCTAAAACACATATGTACCAATTATATACCATCTCTCATCACATGATTTGACATAAGAAAAAAAGGGGGTACCCTATAACCACCATCGCCTCAGGACGAAGAAAATACCACATAGAGATACCACTAAGAAATATAGCATTATTCTGGACCCACCATTCAATAGCAAAAAATCCTCATTAAGATCACCTCAATCCATAGCCATGTATAACAACATTTCCATATTTACACACATATGGATACATATACAAGAATATAATATTTCATATTTAAGTATTCTTACATATGTATTCTTACTCCGAGACCATCTGGTGCGGAGTCACTATGAGGGTGAACCTCGACAAACCTTCTTAGATGGAGTGGGTGGGGGACGGCGTGGCTGCAGTCCATATGGTCACTGTGTCGCCTGACCCAACATCGACCGTTGTACGGATTTTTGTGATTCGGACGGTACAAGATTTAAGATCAATAAATACATCACTTGTCAAACATGATATGTGATATACCATGCATCTTGTCCGTGTGGGCTTATCTACATAGGTATGACTACACACCAATTTAAAACACGGGTAAGAGAGCATGTGTTGGGGATTGAGGCGGCACTTGGCCATGTGGATGCATCCACGCTTAAAACCATCCCACGCCACTTTAAGTTATATCACAATTGTGATTCTACTGGATTGAGAATAAAAGGCGTTGATAGTATTTTGGTGGGTATTCGTGGTGGACCCGTTTCACAGAAACTGGCTCAATTGGAATCCAAATGGATTTGGGCGTTCAAAACCCTGCACCCCAAGGGGCTTAATGAGAACGTTAGTTTCGTCCCATTTTTGTAATCTCCATACTGTATGTGATGCCCAGGTATATCTTGACCAATATTAATAATATCAGTTTTATTTATTCTTTGTGTGATTATTTGTGTTTTAATTTCATGCATATTGACTTCCCATCAGATTGGTTGCGATACCTCTGATCCACTATCGGCCTGCAATATCTATGATGACAGTACTCATTTGGACTCACCAGTTCCAATTACTTCAACAACTATTACCAAGCAATGATCTGTATGGACCCTAGAGTTTTATAGGTGGAAGAATTGTAGGAGTGATCCGTAAAGAAATAAAGAAGAGTATAATATGTAAATAATATCTATCAAAAAAATATGTAAGAATACTTAAATATGAAATATTATATTCTTGTATATGTATCCATATGTGTGTAAATATGGAAATGTTGTTATACATTGCTATGGATTGATGTGATCTTAATGAGGATTTTTTGCTATTGAATGGTGGGTCCAGAATAATGCTATATTTCTTAGTGGTATCTCTATGTGGTATTTTCTTCGTCCTGAGGCGATGGTGGTTATAGGGTACCCCCTTTTTTTTTTATGTCAAATCATGTGATGAGAGATGGTATATAATTGGTACATATGTTTTATAGGTGGGTACACCTCCTCAGTGTACTCTATATACATAGATATAAATATACAGTACTGCCATTTTGTTAGTTGTGAAATATTGCAGACTTTGGTTTCCGAGTATATGATCTCTGGGACCACCCTTGATACATACCGCTGCTGCATCGCCGGTACGTGGTCGCTCTGTTGCGCTCATTGGCTTTCGACATCTTGCTGATGCCGACGCCGCTGTGCGCCACGGTTGCGGCGGTGGGGCCGCGTCACTCCATGAGCAGGTATGTAGCGGGGATGGCGTCCCTGACGACGAGGCGGTACTTCCGATCGCGTGACTGTGGATCATGTGACGCCTCTCCATGGTGACTGGGATGCGTCTGTAGGAAGTCAGGTGATTGGCCTGTGCGCGCCGCTGGATACTTCCGGTATGGCGGTATAGCATGTGCACACTTCACTAATTGTCACAGGGTATATTAGGGTGGGTGATCAGTATGCATGAATACCCCTTGAAAAAGGTTCTTACCGAAACGTGCGTCGGGGTGACGCCAACAGCGGTTCGTTTGGTGGCCAAGTGACTATCTAGGTATATGTTTGAGCAATGCCATTCATTTGAATATGGGGTATGTTCTTTAATAACCATAATTTATAAGTATTCTGGATGTCATAATTAGATTTAAACAAATTGGGAGGATGAAATACTCTATATTTTATTGACAAATTTACATGCAACATTTATATATTGGAGATAAAATGTATATATTTTTTTCATTACCTCCCCTTAATCATCTACTATACGTAGGCTCACCAATTGTGGCCGCTGTGTCACATGGTTTTTATGGTGTAACTTTTTAATCCAATAGTTTTGGTCTCCAGCATTGTGTCCACATGATGTGGTCTGTTTGTGCATCGATACGAATTGTTTTGATGTGGTATTTATATTTTCAATAAAGATATTTTTATGAATTTGTACGAACTCTAGTGGCCATCTTTTTTTCTCTGCTTAGCAGGGACCTCCTAGTATATATCTACAGGAAACTGGTACAGCGATGGGAAGTAAAATGGCTCCACAGTACGCAAATCTTTTCATGGCCAAGCTTGAAAGTGACTTTTTGTCCTCATGTCCCATCAGGACTCTGGCCTACTATCGTTTCATTGACGATATTTTAATCATCTGGACGGGGTCTGAGCAACAACTGAAGACGTTCCATGAACACTTTAATTAATTTCATCCCACCATCAACCTAACACTCAACTACTCCTGTACTGAAATTAACTTTTTGGACACCACCATCAAGCTAGAGAACAATGAAATAGAGACATCCTTGAACCAATCGACCGTCCTACATACCTTAAATGGGACAGTTTCCATCCAAAACACATAAAAAACTCTATTGTTTACAGCCAAGCCATCAGATACAATCGGATATGTTCCAACCAGATGGATAGAGACAAACACCTTGATGGCCTCAGAAAGACCTTTTTGAAACAGGGCTACCATCAAAGAACAATTGAGAACCAGATTACAAGAGCCACCAGAATATCAAGGAATCATCTCCTACATTACCAAACCAAACAAGAAAGCAGCCGGTTGCCTCTAGTAATCACCTACAATCCAAATCTGGAGGCGCTAAGGAGAGCTGCACGGAAACTATAACCTTTACTACAAAAAGATGCCCGATTACAATCCATATTTCCAGACCCCCCACTTCTGTGTTTCAGGCAACCCCCCAAATCTAAGAAGCATCATTGTCAGAAGCTCCCTGTCATCTCCTCCAGCTACAGGTACCTTTCCTTGCAACCAGAAAAAATATAAAACCTGTCCGTTTATAACGACCACAGACAAGATAAAGATTCCCAATTCACATCAGGACTATAAGATCCCAGGCACGTTCAGCTGTATCACATCTAATGTAGTGTACTTAATTATATGTACCAATTGTCCAGCTGGGGGTCTGAAGAATTTCAGAATATAAACTGATGGTGACCTTTAACACTTTCATAGCAGGAATGAATGTGTCGCATGGATTTATGTCATTCTACATCAACTAAGGAATTTACTCCTCAGACTTGTGAGGCCATCATAACATTGGACCTAATAGCAGGACAATAAAACCTTCACACTCTTTATCTATTAACTGCTAAAATATTTATAGCCAGATCTGTTTATCTCTTCCATAATAACTCTGCTTTTCCTCACCTGTCTTACCTCTTGCAATTTTTGTATGTCTTATTGTGTATAAATATGTGACTCTTCAGATTTTGTGGTATACTATGCCTGATGAAGAGACCTGAGTAGTCTCGAAAGCTTGCAATTTGTTACCATCTTTTCAGTTAGCCATTAAAAGGTATCAACCATTGAGGACTCTCAAATCTAAATATTTTTTTTATCTACTGGCTAACACGGTACAAGAATATATATTTTCCCTATAAGTATAATGTAAACCTTTTAACTGAATCAGAAATTATAGGGTTATCCCTTACGATTGTAGGATCTCCTGCCATAGTCCCATATGCGGCTATGACTGTAGGGAGATTATCTTGTCTTGTAGCTAGATCAATAAATGCTACCAGTAGAGCCTTAGAAGATATATTATTAGATTTACAAATTTACCAGAAAAGCTGTCTTACAGAATAGAGCGACTATAGATTATTTGTTATTAATTCACCACCATGGATGTGAAGAGTTTGAAGGTATGTGTTGTTTTAACTTGTCAGACCATAGTCAGGATTTGCAATTTCAGATAGATCAGTTACATGATGACATTGATCACATCACACAGCGTAATGGTAAATGGTGGGATTGGTTATTTTATTGGTTGCCTGATTTTGGTTATTTACGCTATATTTTAGGAATAATTTTTGCTATAATCTGTGCTTGTATCGCCTTATGCTGTTGTATACAATGTATTCCTTCTTTTATAGCAATGTGTCGTTCATCTGCTGAAGATATTCCCTTGGGATATGGTATTGTATGTAAATGATATATCGCTTCCAGATGACCAAGGGTGGTTTATAGTGCTAAGGTTTTTAATGTCCATCAGGAATCCATATTGGTAGCCTGTCTTTAAAGAACCCTTTAACAGTTCAGCTTATGTTAGCCTTGCAATTTTCCCAACACCTGGACCTCATAGCTCTATTATCAATGTTTAGTTTATAGTATCAAGCAGTCTTTTATTAATGTTTAGTGAGAACGATGCATGTTTATATTCATTAGCAATATTTGGTAAGAATATGCTGTGTTTATAGAATGGTAAAACATCTGGTACCAGGAGCCTTTGGCATGTTTCATCTCCGGTGATATACAGTTATATGAAAAAGTTTGGGCACCCCTATTAACCTTAAGCTTAATGTTTTATAAAAATTGGTGTTTTTGCAACAGCTATTTCAGTTTGATATATGTAATAACTGTTGGACACAGTAATGTTTCTGCCTTAAAATGAGGTTTATTGTACTAACAGAAAATGTACAATCTGCATTCAAACAAAATTTGACAGGTGCATAGGTATGGGCACCCTTATCATTTTCTTGTTTTAAATACTCCTACCTACTTTTTACTGACTTACTAAAGCACTTTTTTTGGTTTTGTAACCTCATTGAGCTTTGAACTTCATAGCCAGGTGTATGCAATCATGAGAAAAGCTACTTAAAGTGGCCACTTGCAAGTTGTTCTCCTGTTTGAATCTCCTCTGAAGAGTGGCATCATGGGCTCCTCAAAACAACTGGCAAATGATCTGAAAACAAAGATTATTCAACATAGTTGTTCAGGGGAAGGATACAAAAAGCTGTCTCAGAGATTTAACCTGTCAGTTTCCACTGTGAGGAACATAGTAAGGAAATGGAAGAACACAGGGACAGTTCTTGTTAAGGCCAGAAGTGGCAGGCCAAGAAAAACATCAGAAAGGCAGAGAAGAAGAATGGTGAGATCAGTCAAGGACAATCCTCAGACCACCTCCAGAGAGCTGCAGCATCAACTTGCTGCAGATGGTGTCACTGTGCATCGGTCAACTATACAACGCACTTTGCACAAGGAGAAGCTGTATGGGAGAGTGATGCGAAAGAAGCCGTTTCTGCAAGCAAGCCACAAACAGAGTCGGCTGAGGTATGCAAAAGCACATTTGGGGAAGCCAATTTATTTTTGGAAGAAGGTCCTGTGGACTGATGAAACCAAGATTGGGTTGTTTGGTCATACAAAAAGGCGTTATGCATGGCGGCAAAAAAACACAGCATTCCAAGAAAAACACTTGCTACCCACAGTAAAATTTGGTGGAGGTTCCATCATGCTTTGGGGCTGTGTGGCCAATGCCGGCACCGGGAATCTTGTTAAAGTTGAGGGACGCATGGATTCCACTCAGTATCAGCAGATTCTTGACAATAATGTTCAAGAATCAGTGATAAAGTTGAAGTTACGCAGGGGATGGATCTTTCACCAATACAATGATCCAAAACACCGCTCCAAATCTACTCAGGCATTCATGCAGAGGAACAATTACAATGTTCCGGAATGGCCATCCCAGTCCCCAGACCTGAATATCATTGAACATCTGTGGGATCATTTGAAGAGGGCGGTCCATGCTCGGCGACCATCAAACTTAACTGAACTGGAATTGTTTTGTAAAGAGGAATGGTCAAAAATACCTTCATCCAGGATCCAGGAACTCATTAAAAGCTACAGGAGGCGACTAGAGGCTGTTATTTTTGCAAAAGGAGGATCTACTAAATATTAATGTCACTTTTCTGGTGAGGTGCACATACTTATACACCTGTCAAATTTTGTTTGAATGCAGATTTCACATTTTCTGTTAATATAATAAACCTCATTTCAAGGCAGAAACATTACTGTGTCCAACAGTTATTACATATATCAAACTGAAATAGCTGTTGCAAAAACACCAATTTTTATAAAACATTAAGCTTAAGATTAATAGGGGTGCCCAAACTTTTTCATATAACTATATTTGATCGGTGTTAAGTGACATCTGAAGAGCTGGTCACTCAGAAGAAAGATACTATATTGAACAAAAAGACTCTTGTCAGAATTTGTGTAACATTTGGTTACGCAAACATTTGTTTTCAAACAAGATATAAGCTAGTGAAGTTTTCAGCTAAGACAGAAGCCTGTTGACCTGTGGACTAAAAGGGGATACACTGACGTCGCAGTGTGGATTCATCCCAGGACTTTTCTCGGTCTTCGCTATTTTTCTTCTCACGGCTGATGTCTCCCAGACAGATGATGTATGTTTCTCCTGGTGAAGTTTTTCCTGTATAGTGTGCGCTGTAAGTACTTTACCTTTGTGATTTATATTATGCAAAGGTGTACGCAATATCACACTATTTCCTATGTTCTGTAATCATTTAATTATAATAAAAATTAATCGCCTTCTTTAAAGCCGCATCCGAGCCCTTTAAATACTTGGCAAAACATAACCCTAACACAACCCTATCCCTAGCACAACCCTAACCCTAGCAAAGACCTAACCCTAGCACAACCTTAATCCCAGCACAATCTTAACCCTAGAGTTTATTTTTTACGGCTTTCCTCGTGCGGTATAAGTGATTAGATGACTTTATTCTTCAGGTCGGTGCGATTCAAGCGATACCAGATTCATATCGGGTTTTTATGATTGACAGCTGTCACACACTAAAAAATTCTTTTTTTTTTGCATCGCCATATTTAGAGAGCTATAATTTTTCCATTGGTACCATTTTCGGGCACGTGACATTTTTTGATCGCTTTCTATGCCGATTTTTGGGAGGCAGAATAAACAGAAACCAACAATTCAGGAATTTTTTTTATGCCATTCTGCGTGTGGTAAAATTGATAAGGTAGCTTTATTCTTCGGGTCAGTACGTTTACAGCGGTACCACATTGATATCTTCTTTTTATGTTTTGGCGCTTTTACACAATAGAAAAAATATTTTTTTTTGCATTGCTTTATTCTGAGAGATATAACTTATTTTTCGGCTGATGAAGCAGTATGGCGGCTTTTTTTTTGGGGGGTGGGGAACAAGATGACCTTTTCAAAGCCACCATATTTATTTACAGTTGTCTTTTTAATCGCATTTTATTCCATTTTTTATTTGGCAGTATGATGATAAAGCATCGTTTTTTGCTTTATTTTTTTTTTTTACCGTGTTAACTAAAGAGATTAACTAGTGGGACAGTTTTATAGGTCAGGTCGTTCCAGATGCGGCAATACCAAATATTGCTGCTGGAGACCCTTAGGACGTCGGCAATGGATCACCCCCCTGGCTGGCTGGATGAGCAAGTGGCCCGGATCGCCGACTGTGGAGCCCGGACGGCACCAGGAGCATCTTCCCTGCAAGAACGGAGCCCAACAAATTTAGGTTAATTCATCATGTCTCTTATCCAAAGGGTAGGTCGGTGAATGATGGAATTGCAACAGAATTATGCTCCGTTGTTTATACCTCTTTTGACGAGGCGGTGGGATGGGTCAGAAAATAAGGAAAAACGTTAGACTGCTGGGTTGTTTCTGGGACGGAGCATATTTCATAGATCGTTGCCTGCCAATAAGCTGTTCCATTTCTTGCTCCTTGTTTGAGGCATTCAGTTGCTTCCTGGAATGGGTTGTCCGAGACGTGTCTGGGGGGGGGGGCACCAATCATTCATAATCTGGACGATTTTTTGTGTTTCGGCTTGAAGGATTCACCGCTGTGTGAATCCACATTGCATGCCATGGAATGGATTGCCGAGCTGTTTGGAGTCCGCCTGGCTTCTGAAAAAACCGAGTGCCTGGCGTCTTGTATTTGTTTTCTGGGGATCATTATTGATGCAGAGAAGTGGAAACTCCGATTACAAGAGGAGAAAGTGGTGGCGTTAAGGGCTGAAGTGGCAAGGGCTAGGTGGCTGAAAAAGATTACATTGAGGGAGACACAGTCGCTGCTAGACAAGCAGAATTTTGCACGTAGGGTAATGCCCATGGGGAGGGTCTTCTCCAGAAGCTGGTAAATGCAACGGCGGGGGTAAAGGCTCTTCATCATTAAATTAGATTGTCAAATGAGCATAAGGAAGATTTGTCGGTGTGGGACACTTTCCTCGAAGTGTATAATGGGCGTTTTGATAATGGAAGAGGTAACAGACAAAGTGGACTTAGAGCTGTTCATGGATGCTGCAGAAAGCACAGGTTTTGGCGCTTATTTCAAGGGCCAGTGGTGTGCAGGGGAGTGGCCCCAGAGTTGGAGAGTGGAAGGGCTGTTAAAAAACGTAGCGTTGCTGGAAGTTTTCCCAATAATGTTTGTGGTGACACTGTGGGGTCATCAATTTCAAAACAAATGGATTAGTTTCCGCTGTGATAACATGGGAGTAGTGTTGGCGATCAACAATATTACGGCATCTTCTCCACCAGTAATCAGGGTGTTACGGTAACTGGCATTGGAATGTTTAATAATGTATAACAGCTTCTCACATTCCAGGTGAAAGGAATTCAATTGCTGACGCCCTTTCTCGTTTCCAGTGGGATCGCTTTCGGTTGCTGGTCCCAGATGCAGAGGAGAGGGGGCTCGAGTGCCCGCATCACTTATGGAACTTGGTATTTGTGCAGCCCAACCATTAATTAAATCATCCATATCCCTTAGCACATGGAAGGCCTATCAAGCTGCTTGGGGGCTGTGGGAGGGTCGGCTGAGGGGTATCAAAAATACCTTGTCTGAAGAAGATCAGGTAGGCTTGCTGCACCTACGGTTAGGGGAGGGGGCTCTAGGTTAATCGGTTGATCGCAGGTTTGGCATTCGGCTTTAGGATCAGGGGTGGTAGGGATCTGACAAAGAATTTCCTAGTGAAGCAAGCAGTTAAGGGTATTCGTAGGGGGCGGGCACAGAGGGATGATCAGCACCCAGTTTCGTTTAAGCTCCTGAAATATTTGAGAAAGGAACTGGGAGGTATTTGTAGCTCAGAGTATGAGGTAAGGCTTTTCCTGTTAGTGCCCCAAAAAATGCCCAGGAAAAACCTAAGGGTTAGCGAGCTAGTAGCTCCATCTAAGAAGAAAGGCGGGGGGTACTAGCAGGAGATGTGTTCGCAACAAAACAAGGTGTTGAATTTTGGTTGAGGCTTTCAAAAACAGACCAGTTAGGAAGGGGAAAAAAGGTATGGTTAGGAGAGGTGCAAGGGTCAGGGATGTGTCCTTTAAAAACTTTTGAGTCCTCCAGGGGACTGGGGCAGAATTCGGACGTACCATTGTTGTGTCACGAAGACGGAACATTATTGCAGTATCAATTCACCGTCATTTTTAGGATGTGCTTGAACAAGTTGGGGTTGGATCCGTGTAATTTTGCCCCTCATTCTTTTCGGATAGGGGCCGCTATGGAGGCGGTGGCTTGCGTCCTGAATTCGAATATTGTAAAACGGATAGGGAGATGGGAATCGAGGCGGATTTTGTCTTGCGTGAGACCGGAGTCGACAGTTAACTTGTGAAAAAAATGTGTATTGTTGTGTTCTGATCACATGTTGTTTTCTGGATAGGTTTCCCTCTGTTGATTTGGATAATGGGCCACACCTATGTCCACTGGGCGCGGTGTGGGCAGACATACGACGAGATGGAAAGCAACTCAGTGCTTCAAGGGACAAAGCTGTTACTTGCTGGCTTGGGTTTAGGGGTATAGGGTGGAACAGGTTGTTGCGGGAGGTGAATAATTTTGTCCATTTAGATCGCCCCCCCAGATATACTGTTATTACACGTAGGGGGTAATGACTTAGGGGTTCGGCCGTGTAGGGATCTAATCAGAGACGTGATTTATTACGGCTTTGGGCATCTTTTCCGGGGATGATAACGATCTGCTCCGAGATTGTTCCCCGAAAGAGATGGCAAAATGCCTGGTCCATAAAGAGTTTGAATAGAGCACAGAAGAAGGTGAACAGAGCGTTTTCCAATTTTGTTTCCAGAAATGGGGGGGCGTCAATTCGGCATTTTGATTTGGAGAATTGCTCGGAAGATTTTTGGTTGGCTGACGGAGTTCATTTGAATGACTTCGGAATTGATTTATGGTCATTAGCTTTACAAGGGGGCATCGAGTAGGCGATGTTTATGAAAGGAAAGGGGGTCTCGAGTACTTAAGGTTGTCAATTACTCTTGTGGTGGCGTGCTTTAGGGTCCTTGAAGTTGGTTATAAATTGGTATGGGAGTGTCAACAGGACATGGATCCCTCAGTTATAAGTGGTATTTGGGTCTGGTGATTTATGGGACTTATGACAAAGGAATATCGAGTCCCGGGTGTGGCGGTTTTAACCGTTTCTGAACCCCCTTTCGAGGGGGTTCTTGGAGCTCCTGAGCTTGAGGTTCGCAGCTGGGAGTAAGTGGGGTTTGTGTCATTGGGGTCACCAGACTCTTCTTGGCTTCAAGGACCCTAAGACAATTTGTTTATATAACACGGTTTTAATTGCTACTGCTATAATAAAGGGCGACTGTGGCCAATTGTATCCAAGCCACAATGTCTGTCGTTCTTGGGGTTAGAAGTAAGATGGGGGTGAGGGCCAACTCACCAAGGATTGGCAATACCAACGTTGACTGTTCCTCAGGGACCACCCACTGGGTGGAGGTGCCTTAAGTACCCAGTGCCTCACAGCAATAGGCTGGGGATGCATTAGGAATATTCCTTTAAGAATTAGGAAGTGATGCCGCCGCTCTAGGCATTCTACCAGGAAACATCCACACAGCAAGAAGAGGAACACAGTGCGCAGCCTGGATGGCAGCCTTGCATGGTGAGTGATAGGAAGCCATGGCGACACGCCGCCAGGGATGTTACAAAAAGTCTCATGTTTTTATCATACTCACTTCAGAGTGATGGATTTTTCTTATTACTTTTTATGAATTCTCAATATATATGAAAGTCCCATGATCAAAGATAGACAAAGATATTTATTTATCTATTAACATTTTTTATTATTTATAACAAATATTATATTAAATTAAATAAATTCAATCAATAATAACAGAAAAACTGCACAGGAAATTTTATACATAACAGTAAACAAATAAGGGCTATGTAATGATTGTATTTGCCCTGTCTTTGGTATAAGCAAAGTAAACACCACAAGATATAAATAAATGAACATAAATTAACTATTTGAGCTATTGAAAAGATAACAAGTGGGATTTTTCTTATTACTTTTTATGAATTCTGAATATATCAGAACGTCCCATGATCAAAGATATTTATCTATTATATTTTGTATTATTTCTAACAAATATTATATTAAATTAAATAAATTCAATCAATAATAACAGAAAAACTGCACAGTAAACAAATAAGGGCTATGTAATGATTGTATTTGCCCTGTCTTTGGGAGAAATGTGTTTCAGGCTGCCCTACTGTAAGTGGAAAATTACATATACAGTATATCTATACTTATGTAGTCGGAAAAACTGAATTTCCCCATGCATAATTCAATCGCTCATTCCTAAACGGATGTCCACTGATTCATTCATAAAAAAAATCTTGAATGGCTTTGGTTTGCACTGTACCCTGCAACCGACACTTTAGTTATATTTTATACATAATTTTAAGCAGTCCAAAAAGGAATGATGCTGTTCCTTGCTGAATGAAGAATTCCCATGCAGCCTACATACAGTCCTAGCTAGGTTCTTTCACTTTTATTTGATTAGATGTTTTGAGTCCTTGTCATTGCAATAGCTTGTTTCCTCTGCAGTACATTCCCATTAGAGCAGGGGTGGGGAACCTCGGGCCTGCGATTAACTTTTCTGTGGCCCCCCAGGCAGATTACTGGGGACCACAGTACTCGGGTCGGCACTTATGAGGAAATGACGTCAGAGTATTTTGGCGGATGTCTGTTTGCTGAGGCGGCCGCCCCTCCAGCTGTAAGTTGCCTTAATTAATGAATTATGTGTATATACAGTGTATATATACTGTATATATAAATATATATATACACGCTCTTTCCTTACTGTGTCTACCCCTGATGAAGCCGCACTGGTAGCGGCGATTCGTGTGGGGGACCACCCTTCCTGGTCTTATACTGTACTGAGTACCTCAGAGTAGTATCCTACTTAAACAGACACACTTTAAATTGGTGGTTCTGGTACTGGATTACTCCTTTGTACCTATAGTGAGCTCATGCTAATTTACTCTATACTAAACATTCCTCATAAGTGCTGAATACCAAAACTGCAGATTAATATTAGTAATACTGCGGATTGATATAGGTGTCATTCATTTATTTGCTGCTGTGTATACATAAAGCATATTAGCTTCACATTGAACTGTATATTAATGCTATGACTTTTCTATATTCTTGTGTATATTAAATTTATCACGTATATGAGCCCTAACTACTGTGTATGTAATCATATTTTTTGTATAATTATTAAGCCAATTATGTTATGCATAGTTTAAGGTCTAAGGGCACTCCAGGTTGGGTGGACCTAAGTCCTACAGAGACTGGGTCTGTTTTTGTCTCAGCCATTTTGTTTTTTTAAATGTTTTTAATTTGTTTTTGCCCTGTTTTTCATTGTCAATTGTAATAAACTATTTTTGAAGGTGACCACCATTGTATACATTCCTCTTTTTTCTTGCTTTGTTGCATATACTCGATATGTAGAAGTTGTTCCCTTCTTTATATATGGATGCCACGGACTCTATTTGGATGACAAAGCTACGTTTTATTTTACCACATCTTGCTATATCATATTCTCTATTTAGTGGTTCTACCTATTTGACCCATTACTTACTTATCAGAGTAAAGTACTGCAGTGCGCACGTGATGGGAAAGTTCAAAGAGCTCTGGCGCATGTGCACTGCAGTACTTTAGTGTGCCCTCAACAGGGCAGAGATGTACGCCTGTGCAATAGCGCAATGTAAGGGACCCTGTATGGATGACGTAGGGATGTATCATCCACATGAAACACAGAAGAAGGACAGCATTGAAAGTAGGGAGGCGCCGGTCCAGGACCAGCGAAGCCCTCGGACCCGACCGCCCCGCAGATGAGTATAATAAAAGGTGTTTTTCTTTTGTTGGAGTCCTGATCGGGGGCATATACACGGCATATTAGTATGCTGCATATGAGGCCTGAAAGGTTGTGGCCGTATCTCATATGGGGCAAAGCTGGTGACAGGTTCCCTTTAATGCCTATATTTTTCTCCCTTCACTTCACCAACTCATACTACAGTGGTTACGGAAAGTATTCAGACCCCTTTAAAATTTCCACTCTTTGTTTCATTGCAGCCATTTGGTAAATTCTAAAAAGTTCATTTTTTTTCTCATTAAAGTACACTCTGCACCACATCTTGACTGAAAAAAAACAGAAATGTAGAAATATTTGCAAATTTATTAAAAAAGAAAAACTGAAATATCACATGGTCATAAGTATACAGACCCTTTCCTCAGACACTCATATTTAAGTCACATGCTGTCCATCTCCTTGTGATCCTCCTTCAGATGGTTCTACTCCTTCATTGGAGCCCAGCTGTGTTTAATTAAACTCATAGGACTTAATTTGGAAAGGCACACACCTGTCTATATAAGACCTCACATCTCACAGTGCATGTCAGACCAAATGAGAATCATGAGCTCAAAGGAACTGCCCAAGGAGACAGAATTGTGGCAAGGCATAGATCTGGCCAAGGTTACAAAATAATTTCTGCATTACTCAAGGTTCCTAAGAGTACAGTGGCCTCCATAATTCTTAAATGGAAGACGTTTGGGACCACCAGAAGTCTTCCTAGACCTGGCTGTCCAGCCAAACTGAGCAATCGTGGGAGAAGAGCCTTGGTGAGAGAGGTAAAGAAGAACCACAAGATCACTGTGGCTGAGCTTCAGAGATGCAGTAGGGAGATGGGAGAAAGATCCACAATGTCAACTATCACTGAAGCCCTCCACCAGTCGGACATTTATGGCAGAGTGGCCCGACGGAAGCCTCTACTCAGTGCAAGACATATGAAAGCCCGCATACAGTTTGCTCAAAAACACATGAAGGACTCCCAGACTATGAGAAATAAGATTCTCTGGTCTGATGAGACGAAGATAGACCTTTTGGGTGATAATTCTATGCGGTATGTGTGGAGAAAACCAGGCACTGCTCATCACCTGCCCAATAAAATCCCAACAGTGAAACGTGGTGGTAGCATCATGTTATGGGGGTGTTTTTCAGCTGCAGGGACAGGACGACTGCGTGCAGTTGAAGGAAACATGAATGCGGCCGCCAAGTACAGAGATATCCGGGATGAAAACCTCTTCCAGAGTGCTCTG
This sequence comes from Phyllobates terribilis, assembly GCF_046119375.1. NCBI lineage: Eukaryota > Metazoa > Chordata > Amphibia > Anura > Dendrobatidae > Phyllobates > Phyllobates terribilis. The sequence continues at coordinate 59,456 of NW_027363610.1, read as the reverse complement.
GACCTCAGACTTGGCCAAAGGTGCACCTTCCAACAAGACAATGACCCTAAGCATACAGCCAACAAAGGAGTGGCTTCAGAACAACTCTGTGACCATTCTTGACTGGCAGAGCCAGAGCCCTGACCTAAACCCAATTGAGCATCTCTGGAGAGACCTGAAAATGGCTGTCCACCAAAGTTCACCATCCAACCTGACGAAACTTGAGAAGATCTTCAAGGAAAGATGGCAGAGGATCCACAAATCCAAGTGTGAAAAACTTGTTGCACCATTCCCAAGAAGACTCATGGCTGTACTAGCTCAAAAGGGTGCTTCTACTCAATACTGAGCAAAGGGTCTGAATACTTATGACCATGTGATATTTCAGTTTTTCTTTTTTAATAAATTTGCAAAAATTTCTACATTTCTGTTTTTTTTCGGTCAAGATGGGGTGCAGAGTATACTTTAATGAGAAAAAAAATGAACTTTTTAGAATTTACCAAATGGCTGCAATGAAACAAAGAGTGAAAAATTTAAAGGGGTCTGACTACTTTCTGTACCCACTGTATTTAGTGCTGTTGCATTACACACAAATAGAATTACAAAAATATTTAAACACAGGTTGTAATGTAACAAAATAGGTAAAAATATTTTGCAAGCCACTGTATATGTCTCCCAGTGATATCTATGTCCCCCAGTCCTCTATTTGCTTCCAGGCTCCCCAGTGGTGTATATGACCCCCAGCCCTCTCCAGTGATATATATGCCCCCCAGTCCTCCCCAGTGATATATAAGGCCCCCAGCTCTCCTAAATCATGTACATGCCTTGCCAGTGATGTATATGACCCCCAGCTCTAACCAGTGATGTCTATGCTTCTAAGTCCTACCCCGTTATATCGTTGTCCCCTTGGTCACCCCAGTGATGTACAGTGGTTTGCAAAAGCATTCACCCATCTTGTTTTTTTACCTATTATTGTAAGTCGATTTGTGTGTGAAGGATCAGCACTAAATAATCTAATTGGTGAAGGGAAGTGAGAAACATACAGGCATAAATTAAATTTATGGGATCAAATGACTAAAAATTTGCATGTGCAAATGTAGACACCCCTTTTGCGATGAAGCCCCTAAAATTTTTTGTCAGTAAAAAGAAGTAATTCCAGCGTCCTGAGCTTCTTAAAAACACTTTTAATGAAAATGCATTAAAAAAATTAAAGTATACAAAAGGTTTTAAGTCACTATGGAAGAGGGGTGTTTACCAGCAAACGTGTTTCGGAAACAGTTCCTTAACCCCTTAAGCCCCGGAGCATTTTTCGTTTTTGCATTTTCGTTTTTGCTCCCCTTGTTCCCAGAGCCATAGCGTTTTTATTTTTTGGTCAATATGGCCATGTGAGGGCTTATTTTTTGCGGGACGAGTTGTACTTTTCAACGCCATTACTAGTTTTATCATATCCTGTACGGGAAAACGGGAAAAAAATTCCAAGTGCGGTAAAATTGCAAAAAAAGTGCAATACCACAGTTGTTTTTTTATTTATTTTTTTTACCATGTTCACTGAATGCTAAAACTGGCCTGCTCTTCTTATTCTACAGGTCATTACGAGTTCATAGACACCACACATGTATAGGTTCTTTTATATTTAAGTGGTGAAAAAAAATTCCAAAATTTGGTAAAAAAAAAAATAAAAAAATAGCGCCATTTTCTAAGACCCGTAGCGTCTCCATTTTTCGGGATCTGGGGCTGTTTGAGGGCTTATTTTTTGCGTGCCGGGCTGACGTTTTTATTGATACCATTTTGGGGTAGATCCGATGTTTTGATCGCCCGTTATTGCATTTTATTGCAATTTTGCAGCGACCAAAAAACGTAATTCTGGCGTTTAGAATTTTTTTCTCGTTACGCCGTTTACCGATCGGAATAATTCTTTTTTTATATTGATAGATCGGGCGATTCTGAACGCGGCGATACCAAACATGTGTATGTGGGTTTTTTTTTTATATATTTTATTTTGAATGGGGCGAAAGGGGGGTGATTTAAACTTTTATATTTTTTTATTTTTTTTTATATTTTTAAAAACTTTTTTTTTTTACTTTTTGCATGCTTCTATAGTCTCCATAGGAGACTAGAAGCAGCAACTATCCGATCGCCTCTGCTACATACAGGGGACGAGCAGGTCCCCTGCATGCAGCAGAAATGGTCCTGTGCTATGAGCGCCGACCACTAGGTGGCGCTCATAGCGACAAGATCATGACAACCACAGGCGTCTGCTGCAGACCCTGGGTTGTCATGCACGCCCATCGGCGACCCGCGATCACGTGACGGGGTCGCCGGTGGGCGGGGCTTATGACGCGCTACCCGGAAGCGCGCGTTAAATGCTGCTGTCGGAGATTGACAGCAGCATTTAACTGGTTAACAGCCGCGGGTGGATCGCGATTCCACCCGCGGCTGTTGCGGGCACATGTCAGCTGTAAGAATCAGCTGACATGTGCTCGGTTCAGTGAGGGCTCAGCGCCGGAGCCCTCACTGAACCGGCGGTACGCAAATATGCGTACTAATACGTCCCCGGTAAGTAAGGGGTTAATCATTGCCTGAATTGAACACTACATGTGTTCAATGCAGGCAATGATTAAGGAACTTGTTTAGCGTATTAAGTCATATACTGGCTAAACACGTGATCAAGCATCACCAATCCTGAGCAGGAATTTTTTTTTAAAAGAAACACTTTTGTTAGCAATAAAAATAATGGTGAAACAAAGTACAATAAAAAAAATATTCGTAATAGTAGATCAAGTTCATACCCAGAGGAAACCTAGTATTTAGTTCATAGATCCACCAGGATTCTCAGGATAAAAAATGCCCATGGTGATCCTGCCCTGGGTTTTTAACCCGTTTAATCCCTGTAACCACAGAACAGGAAATAATCCCATTATGTTCGGTGGAAAATGTTTAGTTTAGCAGGATCAGAGCCCAAACAAATTAGACACAAACTTCAAATAGTTGAAAAATCTCCTTGTTAAAGAATTAAAGTTATGATGGGACAGTACAACCTTAGGTTCATATCTTGAGAAACATATGATCCCAAAAGGACTCGTATAAAAAAAAGTACCTACTACACAGTGTTCAGATGAATTCAACAAAAAATGGTATAGTATCTTGGATCAGTGTTCTAATCAGCTGAAGCAGCTAACAGTTTCATATGAAGGACAATCATTGACTGCGGTGCAGGCAGATATCCAGCAAGTTAAAACAACTATTTTTCCTCATACTGATTCCAAGGAATTTAAAGAGTGGGACTCTGCTCTAAAAACTAAAAATCTATTGTCTTGGAGAACATATAATGGCTACAAAAGAAATAATGGCAAGTGGCAAAACTTTAAACCTATACTCAGAAGGATTTTTTTTTAAAAAAAGTTAGTTTTTCAGACACAGACATCTTTTGAAACCTCAGTTGGCATGACTTCAAAGGATGTTTCCGACACATTTTCGGACAACCAATTTATTAGCACCACTAGGAGGAATACGGTCTATAACAAAGGTTTGATCAAAACTAGTTTTGAAAATATGGACCATTCAAAAAATATAAAAGGTGGAGCAGGAGTGGCAGGAAACACAAGAACCATGAACCAGTTCACAGCACGTCAACGGACTTTTTATTGCAATCAGTGGATCAACCTATCAAGTTATATCCTCAGTGAACCGCAGCTATCTTTATTATCTAAAGACTTATCGTTTTCACCAATGAATTAATTTGATTTATATAGAACAATCCTAGATGTTCATAAATTCGCAAGAATGATAACATTACGGTGTCACTTTGAGGATAATGTTGAACAGCAATATGACCAGAATTTTATTCATCAACCCACTACCTCGCACTTACTAGTACTCACAGATGTGGGAACCTTTCAGGAATCTTGTTCCCTCCTTGATTTAAAAACCTTGGAAAGTGAAGGATCACATGAAACTATAAATTTAAATTCTTTGTTCGCCACAAAGAACCCCCTTTTTTACCCTATTCAATCTCATCCATCTATCCTTGATACCTTCACACATGATGACGGGATTAGATACACCGGTTTAAGGAGTATCGCACATGATGGTATTAGATACACCGGTCTAAGGAGTATCGCATATGATGACGGGATTAGATACACTGGTCTAAGGCGTAATACACCAGTCTGGGGAGTATCGCACATGACAGGGTTAAATACACCGGTCTGGGGAGTAGCGCACATGACGGGAATAGATAAACCAATCTAAGGAGTACCGCACATGATGACAGGATTAGATACACCAGTCTGGGGAGTATCGCACATGTCGGGATTAGATACACCGGTCTAAAGAGTATCGCACATGATGACAGGATTGGATACACCAGTCTAAAGAGTAATACACCTTTCTGTGGAGTATCGCACATGACGAGATTCGATACATCGGTCTAAGGAGTATCGCACATGATGATAGGATTAGATACACCGATCTAAGGAGTATCACACATGATGGGATTAAATATACCGGTCTGGGGAGAAGCGCACATGATGGGATTAGATAAACCAGTCTAAAGGACAGCACATGATGACTGGATTGGATACACCAATCTGAGGAGTATCGCACATAATGACTTTATTAGATACACCAGTCTGGAGAGAATTGCACATGATGACGGGATTAGATACACCGGTCTAAGGCGTAATACATCAGTCTTGGGAGTATCATACTTAACGAGATTAGATACACTGGTCTAAGGAGTGTCACACATGATGGGATTAGATACACCAGTCTAAGGAGTATTGTACATGATGACCGGATTAGATACACCGGTGAAGGTCATAATACAAAAGTCTGGGGAGTATCGCATATGACGGGATTAGATACACCAGCATAAGGAGTATCGCATATGATGACAGGATTAGATACACCAGTCTGAGGAGTATCGCACATGATGACTTTATTAGATACACCAGTCTGGGGAGAATTGCACATGATGATGGGATTAGATACACCGGTCTAAGGCGTAATACATCAGTCTTGGGAGTATCACACTTAACAAGATTAGATACACTGGTGCAAGGAGTGTCACACATGACGGGATTAGATACACCTGTATAAGGAGTATCGCATATGATTAAGGGATTAGATACACCGGTCTAAGGATTATCGCATATGATAACGGGATTAGATACATCGGTCTGTGGAGTATCGGACATGATGATGGAATAAGATACACCATTCTGCGGAGTATAGCATATGACAGGATTAGATACACCGGTCTAAGGAGTATCGCACCTTATGACGGGATTAGGATTAGATACATCGGTGAAAGGCGTAATACACCAGTCTAGAGGTATCGCACAAGACGGGATTAGATACACCAGAATTAGGAGTATCGCACATGATGACGGAATTAGATACACCGGTGTAAGGAGTATTGCATATAATGACGTGATTAGATTCATCGGTCTGGGGAGCATCGCACAAAATGGGATTAGATACACCAGTCTGGGGAGTATCGCACATAATGTGATTAGATACACCAGTCTAAGGAGTATTGCACATGATGGGATCAGATACACTGGTCTGGGGAGTATCTCACATGATAATGGGATTAGATACACCAGTCTTGGGAGTATCAAACATAACTGAATTGATACAGCAGTCTGGGGAGTACTGCACATGATGACGGAATTAGATACATCGGTCTAGGGTGTATCGCAAATGATGATGGGATTACATACACCAGTCTGGGGACTATCGCACAGGATGACTGGATTAGATACACCAGTCTGAGGAGTATCGCACATGATGGGATTAGAAACATCAGTCTAAGGTGTAATACACCAGTCTTGGGAGTATCACACTTGACGAGGTTAGATGCACCAGCCTAAGGAGTATCGCACATGATTACGGGATTAGATACATCAGTCTGGGGAGTATCACACATGATAACTGAATTAGGTACACCAGTCTGGGGAGTATTGCACATGACGACGGGATTAGATACATCGGTCTAGGGTGTATCACAAATGATGATGGGATTAAATACACCAGTCTGGGGAGTATCGCAAATGATGATGGTATTAAATACATCAGTCTGGGGAGTATCGCACAGGATGACGGGATTAGATACACCAGTTTGGGGAGTATCGCACATGATGGGATTAGATACATCAGTCTAAGGAGTATCGCACAGGATGACAGGATTAGATACACCAGTCTGGGGAGTAGCGCACATGACAGGATTAGATACACCAGTCTAAGGAGTATCACACATGATGGGATTAGATACACCAGTCTAAGGAGTATCAGACATGATGATGGAATAAGATACACCAGTCTGGGGAGTATCGCACATGACTGGATTAGGTACACCGGTCTAAGGAGTATTGCACATGATGACAGGATTGGATATACCAGTCTAAAGCATAATACACCATTCTGTGGAGTATCGCATATGACGGGATTAGATACACTGGTATAAGGAGTATCGCACATGAAGACGGGATTTGATACACCCGTCTGGGGAGTATCGCACATAATGATGGCAATAAATACATTGGTCTAAGGAGTAATACACCAGTCTGGGAAGTATAGCACGATTGGATTAGATACAACGGTCTAAGGAATATCGCACATGATGACGGGATTAGATACACCAGTCTGGGGAGTATTGCACATAATGATGGGATTAGATACACCAGTCTAAGGAGTATCGCATATGATGACGGAATTAGATACACCAGTGAAAGGCGTAATACACCAGTCTGGGGGGTATCGCATATGACGGCATTAGATACACCGGTGTAAGGAGTATCGCACATAATGACGGGATTTGATACACCCGTCTGGGGAGTATCGCACATGATGACGGGATTACATACACAAATCTGGGGAGTATCGCACATGATGATGGGATTAGAAACACCAGTCTGGGGAGTATTGCACATAATGATGGGATTAGATACACCAGTCTAAGGAGTATCGCATATGATGACAGAATTAGATACACCAGTGAAAGGTGTAATACACCAGTCTGGGGGGTATCGCACATAATGTGATTAGATACACCAGACTAAGGAGTATCGCACATGATGGGATCAGATACACTGGTCTGGGGAGTATCTCACATGATAATGGGATTAGATATACCAGTCTTGGGAGTATCACACATAACTGAATTGATACAGCAGTCTGGGGAGTATTGCACATGATGACGGGATTAGATACATCGGTCTAGGGTGTATCGCAAATGATGATGGGATTACATACACCAGTCTGGGGACTATCGCACAGGATGACTGGATTAGATACACCAGTCTGGGGAGTATCACACATGATGGGATTAGAAACATCAGTCTAAGGTGTAATACACCAGTCTTGGGAGTATCACACTTGACGAGGTTAGATGCACCAGCCTAAGGAGTATCGCACATGATTACGGGATTAGATACATCAGTCTGGGGCGTATCACACATGATAACTGAATTAGGTACACCAGTCTGGGGAGTATTGCACATGATGACGGGATTAGATACATCGGTCTAGGGTGTATCGCAAATGATGATGGGATTAAATACACCAGTCTGGGGAGTATCGCAAATGATGATGGTATTAAATACATCAGTCTGGGGAGTATCGCACAGGATGACGGGATTAGATACACCAGTTTGGGGAGTATCGCACATGATGGGATTAGATACATCAGTCTAAGGAGTATCGCACAGGATGACAGGATTAGATACACCAGTCTGGGGAGTAGCGCACATGACAGGATTAGATACACCAGTCTAAGGAGTATCACACATGATGGGATTAGATACACCAGTCTAAGGAGTATCAGACATGATGATGGAATAAGATACACCAGTCTGGGGAGTATCGCACATGACTGGATTAGGTACACCGGTCTAAGGAGTATTGCACATGATGACAGGATTGGATATACCAGTCTAAAGCATAATACACCATTCTGTGGAGTATCGCATATGACGGGATTAGATACACTGGTATAAGGAGTATCGCACATGAAGACGGGATTTGATACACCCGTCTGGGGAGTATCGCACATAATGATGGCAATAAATACATTGGTCTAAGGAGTAATACACCAGTCTGGGAAGTATAGCACGATTGGATTAGATACAACGGTCTAAGGAATATCGCACATGATGACGGGATTAGATACACCAGTCTGGGGAGTATTGCACATAATGATGGGATTAGATACACCAGTCTAAGGAGTATCGCATATGATGACGGAATTAGATACACCAGTGAAAGGCGTAATACACCAGTCTGGGGGGTATCGCATATGACGGCATTAGATACACCGGTGTAAGGAGTATCGCACATAATGACGGGATTTGATACACCCGTCTGGGGAGTATCGCACATGATGACGGGATTACATACACAAATCTGGGGAGTATCGCACATGATGATGGGATTAGAAACACCAGTCTGGGGAGTATTGCACATAATGATGGGATTAGATACACCAGTCTAAGGAGTATCGCATATGATGACAGAATTAGATACACCAGTGAAAGGTGTAATACACCAGTCTGGGGGGTATCGCACATAATGTGATTAGATACACCAGACTAAGGAGTATCGCACATGATGGGATCAGATACACTGGTCTGGGGAGTATCTCACATGATAATGGGATTAGATATACCAGTCTTGGGAGTATCACACATAACTGAATTGATACAGCAGTCTGGGGAGTATTGCACATGATGACGGGATTAGATACATCGGTCTAGGGTGTATCGCAAATGATGATGGGATTACATACACCAGTCTGGGGACTATCGCACAGGATGACTGGATTAGATACACCAGTCTGGGGAGTATCACACATGATGGGATTAGAAACATCAGTCTAAGGTGTAATACACCAGTCTTGGGAGTATCACACTTGACGAGGTTAGATGCACCAGCCTAAGGAGTATCGCACATGATTACGGGATTAGATACATCAGTCTGGGGCGTATCACACATGATAACTGAATTAGGTACACCAGTCTGGGGAGTATTGCACATGATGACGGGATTAGATACATCGGTCTAGGGTGTATCGCAAATGATGATGGGATTAAATACACCAGTCTGGGGAGTATCGCAAATGATGATGGTATTAAATACATCAGTCTGGGGAGTATCGCACAGGATGACGGGATTAGATACACCAGTTTGGGGAGTATCGCACATGATGGGATTAGATACATCAGTCTAAGGAGTATCGCACAGGATGACAGGATTAGATACACCAGTCTGGGGAGTAGCGCACATGACAGGATTAGATACACCAGTCTAAGGAGTATCACACACGATGGGATTAGATACACCAGTCTAAGGAGTATCGGACATGATGATGGAATAAGATACACCAGTCTGGGGAGTATCGCACATGACTGGATTAGGTACACCGGTCTAAGGAGTATTGCACATGATGACAGGATTGGATATACCAGTCTAAAGCATAATACACCATTCTGTGGAGTATTGCATATGACGGGATTAGATACACTGGTATAAGGAGTATCGCACATGACGGGATTTGATACACCCGTCTGGGGAGTATCACACATGATGATGGCAATAAATAGACTGGTCTAAGGAGTAATACACCAGTCTGGGAAGTATAGCACGATTGGATTACATACAACGGTCTAAGGAATATCACACATGATGACGGGATTAGATACACCAGTCTGGGGAGTATTGCACATAATGATGGGATTACATACACCAGTCTAAGGAGTATCGCATATGATGACGGAATTAGATACACCAGTGAAAGGCGTAATACACCAGTCTGGGGGGTATCGCATATGACGGCATTGGATACACCGGTGTAAGGAGTATCGCACATAATCACGGGATTTGATACACCCGTCTGGGGAGTATCGCACATGATGACGGGATTACATACACAAGTCTGGGGAGTGTCGCACATGATGATAGGATTAGAAACACCAGTCTGGGGAGTATTACACATAATGATGGGATTAGATACACCAGTCTAAGGAGTATCGCATATGATGACAGAATTAGATACACCAGTGAAAGGTGTAATACACCAGTCTGGGGGGTATCGCATATGACTGGATTAGATACACCGGTCTAAGGCGTAATACACCAGTCTTGGGAGTATCACACTTGACGAGGTTAGATGCACCAGCCTAAGGAGCATCGCCCATGATTACAGGATTAGATACATCAGTCTGGGGAGTATCACACATGATAACTGAATTAGGTACACCAGTCTGGGGAGTATTGCACATGATGATGGGATTAGATACATCGGTCTAGGGTGTATCGCAAATGATGATGGGATTAAATACACCAGTCTGGGGAGTATCGCAAATGATGATGGTATTAAATACATCAGTCTGGGGAGTAATGCACAGGATGACGGGATTAGATACACCAGTTTGGGGAGTATCGCACATGATGGGATTAGATACATCAGTCTAAGGAGTATCGCACAGGATGACAGGATTAGATACACCAGTCTGGGGAGTAGCGCACATGACAGGATTAGATACACCAGTCTAAGGAGTATCACACATGATGGGATTAGATACACCAGTCTAAGGAGTATCGGACATGATGATGGAATACGTTACACCAGTCTGGGGAGTATCGCACATGACTGGATTAGGTACACCGGTCTAAGGAGTATTGCACATGATGACAGGATTGGATATGCCAGTCTAAAGCATAATACACCATTCTGTGGAGTATCGCATATGACGGGATTAGATACACTGGTATAAGGAGTATCGCACATGATGACGGGATTTGATACACTCGTCTGGGGAGTATCGCACATGATGATGGCAATAAATACACTGGTCTAAGGAGTAATACACCAGTCTGGGAAGTATAGCACGATTGGATTAGATACAACGGTCTAAGGAATATCGCACATGATGACGGGATTAGATACACCAGTCTGGGGAGTACTGCACATAATGATGGGCTTCGATACACCAGTCTAAGGAGTATCGCATATGATGACGGAATTAGATACACCAGTGAAAGGCGTAATACACCAGTCTGGGGGGTATCGCATATGACGGCATTAGATACACCGGTGTAAGGAGTATCGCACATAATGACAGGATTTGATACACCCGTCTGGGGAGTATCGCACATGATGACGGGATTACATACACAAGTCTGGGGAGTATCGCACATGATGATGGGATTAGAAACACCAGTCTGGGGAGTATTGCACATAATGATGGGATTAGATACACCAGTCTAAGGAGTATCGCATATGATGACAGAATTAGATACACCAGTGAAAGGTGTAATACACCAGTCTGGGGGGTATCGCACATAATGTGATTAGATATACCAGTCTAAGGAGTATCGCACATGATGGGATCAGATACACTGGTCTGGGGAGTATCTCACATGATAATGGGATTAGATACACCAGTCTTGGGAGTATCACACATAACTGAATTGATACAGCAGTCTGGGGAGTATTGCACATGATGACGGGATTAGATACATCGGTCTAGGGTGTATCGCAAATGATGATGGGATTACATACACCAGTCTGGGGACTATCGCACAGGATGACTGGATTAGATACACCAGTCTGGGGAGTATCACACATGATGATAGGATTAGATACACCAGTCTGGGGAGTATTGCACATAATGATGGGATTAGATACATCAGTGAAAGGTGTAATACACCACGCTGGGGGGTATAGCATATGACGGGATTAGAAACACTGGTCTAAAAAGTGTCACACATGATGGGATTAGATACACCAGTCTAAGGAGTATCGCACATGATGACGGAATTAGATACACCAGTGAAAGGTGTAATACACCAGTCTGGGGGGTATAGCATATGACGGGATTAGAAACACCGGTCTAAAAAGTGTCACACATGATGGGATTAGATACACCAGTCTAAGGAGTATCGCACATGATGACGGAATTAGATACACCAGTGAAAGGCGTAATACACCAGTCTGGGGGGTATCGCATATGACGGCATTAGATACACCGGTGTAAGGAGTATCGCACATAATCACGGGATTTGATACACCCATCTGGGGAGTATCGCACATGATGACGGGATTACATACACAAGTCTGGGGAGTATAGCACATGATGATGGGATTATAAACACCAGTCTGGGGAGTATTGCACATAATGATGGGATTAGATACACCAGTCTAAGGAGTATCGCACATGATGACCGGAGTAGATACACCAGTGAAAGGCGTAACACACCAGTCTGGGGAATATCGTTTATGACGGAATTAGATACACCAGTATAAGGAGTATGGTACATGATGACGGGATTTGATACACTGGTCTGGGGAGTATCGCACATAATGATGGGATTAGATACACCAGTCTAAGGAGTATCGCATATGATGACAGAATTAGACACACCAGTGAAAGGTGTAATACACCGTTCTGTGGGGTATCGCATATGACGGGATTAGATACACCGGTCTAAGGCGTAATACACCAGTCTTGGGAGTATCACACTTGACGACATTAGATACACTGGTCTAAGGAGTGTCACACATGATCGGATTAGATACACCAGTCTAAGGAGTATCATACATGATGACCGGATTAGATACACCAGTGAAAGGCGTAACACCAGTCTGGGGAATATCGCTTATGACGGAATTAGATACACCAGTATAAGGAGTATGGCACATGATGACGAGATTTCATACACCGGTCTGGGGAGTATGGCACATGATGACGGGGTTACATACACCAGTCTGGGGAGTATCGCACATGATGACGGGAATACATACACCAGTCTGGGGAGTATCACACAAGATGATGGGATTAGATACATCAGTCTGGGGAGTATCGCACATGATGGGATTAGATACATCAGTCTAAGGAGTATCGCACATGATGACGGGATTAGATACATCAGTCTGGGAAGTATCACACATGATGGAATTAGATACACCGGTCTAAGGAGTATCGCACAGGATGACAGGATTAGATACACCAGTCTGGGGAGTAGCGCACATGACAGGATTAGATACACCAGTCTAAGGAGTATCACACATGATGGGATTAGATACACCAGTCTAAGGAGTATCGGACATGATGATGGAATAAGATACACCAGTCTGGGGAGTATCGCACATGACTGGATTAGGTACACCGATCTAAGGAGTATTGCACATGATGACAGGATTGGATATACCAGTCTAAAGCATAATACACCATTCTGTGGAGTATCGCATATGACGTGATTAGATACACTGGTATAAGGAGTATCGCACATGATGACCGGATTTGATATACCCGTCTGGGGAGTATCGCACATGATGATGGCAATAAATACACTGGTCTAAGGAGTAATACACCAGTCTGGGAAGTATAGCACAATTGGATTAGATACAACGGTCTAAGGAGTATCGCACATAATGACGGGATTACATACACAAGTCTGGGGAGTATTGCACATGATGATGGGATTAGAAACACCAGTCTGGGGAGTATTGCACATAATGATGGGATTAGATACACCAGTCTAAGGAGTATCGCATATGATGACAGAATTAGATACACCAGTGAAAGGTGTAATACACCAGTCTGGGGGGTATCGCATATGACGGAATTAGGTACACCGGTCTAAGACGTAATACACCAGTCTTGGGAGAATCACACTTGACAAGATTAGATACACCGGTCTAAGGAGTGTTACACATGATGGGATTAGATACACCAGTCTAAGGAGTATCGCACATGATGACCGGATTAGATACAGCAGTGAAAGGCGTAACACACCAGTCTGGGGAATATCGTTTATGACGGAATTAGATACACCAGTATAAGGAGTATGGTACATGATGACGGGATTTGATACACTGGTCTGGGGAGTATGGCACATGATGACGGGGTTACATACACTAGTCTGGGGAGTATCGCACATGAAGACGGGATTACATACACCAGTCTGGGGAGTATCACACATGATGACGGGATTTGACACATCGGTCTGGGGAGTATCGCACATAATGATGGGATTAGATACACCAGTCGAAGGAGTATCGCATATGATGACAGAATTAGATACACCAGAGAAAGGTGTAATACACCAGTCTGGGGGTATAGCATATGACGGGATTAGATACACCGGTCTAAGGCATAATACACCAGTCTTGGGAGTATCACACTTGACGAGATTAGATACACCGGTCTAAGGAGTGCCACACATGATGGGATTAGATACACCAGTCTAAGGAGTATCGCACATGATGACCGGATTAGATACACCAGTGAAAGGCGTAACACACCAGTCTGGGGAATATCGCTTATGACGGAATTAGATACACCAGTATAAGGAGTATGGCACATGATGACGGGATTTCATACACCGGTCTGGGGAGTATGGCACATGATGACGGGGTTACATACACCAGTCTGGGGAGTATTACACATGACGACGGGATTTGATACATCGGTCTGGGGAGTATCGCACAAGATGATGGGATTAGATACACCAGTCTGGGGAGTATCGCAAATGATGGGATTAGATACACCAGTCTAAGGAGTATCGCACATGATGATGGGATTAGATACACCAGTCTGGGAAGTATCACACATGATGGAATTAGATACACCGGTCTAAGGAGTATCGCACAGGATGACAGGATTAGATACACCAGTCTGGGGAGTAGCGCACATGACAGGATTAGAAACACCAGTCTAAGGAGTATCACACATGATGGGATTAGATACACCAGTCTAAGGAGTATCGGACATGATGATGGAATAAGATACACCAGTCTGGGGAGTATCGCACATGACTGGATTAGGTACACCGATCTAAGGAGTATTGCACATGATGACAGGATTGGATATACCAGTCTAAAGCATAATACACCATTCTGTGGAGTATCGCATATGACGTGATTAGATACACTGGTATAAGGAGTATCGCACATGATGACGGGATTTGATACACCCGTCTGGGGAGTATCGCACATGATGATGGCAATAAAAACACTGGTCTAAGGAGTAATACACCAGTCTGGGAAGTATAGCACAATTGGATTAGATACAACGGTCTAAGGAATATCGCACATGATGACGGGATTAGATACACCAGTCTGGGGAGTAATGCACATAATGATGGGATTAGATACACCAGTCTAAGAAGTATCGCATATGATGACGGAATTAGATACACCAGTGAAAGGCGCAATACACCAGTCTGGGGGGTATCGCATATGACGGGATTAGATACACCGGTGTAAGGAGTATCGCACATAACGACGGGATTACATACACAAGTCTGGAGAGTATCGCACATGATGATGGGATTAAATACACCAGTCTGGGGAGTATCACACAGGATGACGGGATTAGATGCACCGGCCTGGGGAGTATCGCACATGATGGGATTAGATACACCAGTCTGGGGAGTATCGCACATGATGGGATTAGATACACCGGTCTAAGGAGTGTCACACATGATGACCGGATTAGATACACCAGTGAAAGGCGTAACACACCAGTCTGGGGAGTATCGCATATCATGGAATTAGATACACCAGTATAAGGAGTATCACACATGATGATAGGATTAGATACACCAGTCTGGGGAGTATTGAACATAATGATGGGATTAGATACACCAGTGAAAGGTGTAATACACCACTCTGGGGGGTATAGCATATGACGGGATTAGAAACACCGGTCTAAAAAGTGTCACACATGATGGGATTAGATACACCAGTCTAAGGAGTATCGCACATGATGACGGAATTAGATACACCAGTGAAAGGTGTAATACACCAGTCTGGGGGTATAGCATATGACGGGATTAGAAACACCGGTCTAAAAAGTGTCACACATGATGGGATTAGATACACCAGTCTAAGGAGTATCGCACATGATGACGGAATTAGATACACCAGTGAAAGGCGTAATACACCAGTCTGGGGGGTATCGCATATGATGGCATTAGATACACCGGTGTAAGGAGTATCACACATAATCACGGGATTTGATACACCCGTCTGGGGAGTATCGCACATGATGACGGGATTACATACACAAGTCTGGGGAGTATAGCACATGATGATGGGATTAGAAACACCAGTCTGGGGAGTATTGCACATAATGATAGGATTAGATACACCAGTCTAAGGAGTATCGCACATGATGACCGGAGTAGATACACCAGTGAAAGGCGTAACACACCAGTCTGGGGAATATCGTTTATGACGGAATTAGATACACCAGTATAAGGAGTATGGTACATGATGACGGGATTTGATACACTGGTCTGGGGAGTATCGCACATAATGATGGGATTAGATACACCAGTCTAAGGAGTATCGCATATGATGACAGAATTAGACACACCAGTGAAAGGTGTAATACACCAGTCTGTGGGGTATCGCATATGACGGGATTAGATACACCGGTCTAAGGCGTAATACACCAGTCTTGGGAGTATCACACTTGACGAGATTAGATACACTGGTCTAAGGAGTGTCACACATGATGGGATTAGATACACCAGTCTAAGGAGTATCATACATGATGACCGGATTAGATACACCAGTGAAAGGCGTAACACCAGTCTGGGGAATATCGCTTATGACGGAATTAGATACACCAGTATAAGGAGTATGGCACATGATGACGAGATTTCATACACCGGTCTGGGGAGTATGGCACATGATGACGGGGTTACATACACCAGTCTGGGGAGTATCGCACATGATGACGGGAATACATACACCAGTCTGGGGAGTATCACACAAGATGATGGGATTAGATACATCAGTCTGGGAAGAATCGCACATGATGGGATTAGATACATCAGTCTAAGGAGTATCGCACATGATGACGGGATTAGATACATCAGTCTGGGAAGTATCACACATGATGGAATTAGATACACCGGTCTAAGGAGTATCGCACAGGATGACAGGATTAGATACACCAGTCTGGGGAGTAGCGCACATGACAGGATTAGATACACCAGTCTAAGGAGTATCACACATGATGGGATTAGATACACCAGTCTAAGGAGTATCGGACATGATGATGGAATAAGATACACCAGTCTGGGGAGTATCGCACATGACTGGATTAGGTACACCGATCTAAGGAGTATTGCACATGATGACAGGATTGGATATACCAGTCTAAAGCATAATACACCATTCTGTGGAGTATCGCATATGACGTGATTAGATACACTGGTATAAGGAGTATCGCACATGATGACCGGATTTGATATACCCGTCTGGGGAGTATCGCACATGATGATGGCAATAAATACACTGGTCTAAGGAGTAATACACCAGTCTGGGAAGTATAGCACGATTGGATTAGATACAACGGTCTAAGGAGTATCGCACATAATGACGGGATTACATACACAAGTCTGGGGAGTATTGCACATGATGATGGGATTAGAAACACCAGTCTGGGGAGTATTCCACATAATGATGGGATTAGATACACCAGTCTAAGGAGTATCGCATATGATGACAGAATTAGATACACCAGTGAAAGGTGTAATACACCAGTCTGGGGGGTATCGCATATGACGGGATTAGAAACACCGGTCTAAGGCGTAATACACCAGTCTTGGGAGTATCACACTTGACAAGATTAGATACACCGGTCTAAGGAGTGTCACACATGATGGGATTAGATACACCAGTCTAAGGAGTATCGCATATGATGACCGGATTAGATACACCAGTGAAAGGCGTAACACACCAGTCTGGGGAGTATCGCTTATGACGGAATTAGATACACCAGTATAAGGAGTATGGCACATGATGACGGGATTTGATACACCGGTCTGGGGAGTATGGCACATGATGACGGGGTTACATACACCAGTCTGGGGAGTATCGCACATGATGACGGGATTACATACACCAGTCTGGGGAGTATCACACATGATGACGGGATTTGATACATCGGTCTGGGGAGTATCGCACAAGATGATGGGATTAGATACACCAGTCAGGGGAGTATCGCACATGATGACCGGATTAGATACACCAGTGAAAGGCGTAACACACCAGTCTGGGGAGTATCGCATATGATGGAATTAGATACACCAGTATAAGGAGTATGGCACATGATGATAGGATTAGATACACCAGTCTAAGGAGTATCACACATGATGACCGGATTAGATACACCAGTGAAAGGCGTAACACACCAGTCTGGGGAGTATCGCATATCATGGAATTAGATACACCAGTATAAGGAGTATCACACATGATGATAGGATTAGATACACCAGTCTGGGAAGTATTGCACATAATGATGGGATTAGATACACCAGTGAAAGGTGTAATACACCACTCTGGGGGGTATAGCATATGACGGGATTAGAAACACCGGTCTAAAAAGTGTCACACATGATGGGATTAGATACACCAGTCTAAGGAGTATCGCACATGATGACGGAATTAGATACACCAGTGAAAGGTGTAATACACCAGTCTGGGGGGTATAGCATATGACGGGATTAGAAACACCGGTCTAAAAAGTGTCACACATGATGGGATTAGATACACCAGTCTAAGGAGTATCGCACATGATGACGGAATTAGATACACCAGTGAAAGGCGTAATACACCAGTCTGGGGGGTATCGCATATGACGGCATTAGATACACCGGTGTAAGGAGTATCGCACATAATCACGGGATTTGATACACCCATCTGGGGAGTATCGCACATGATGACGGGATTACATACACAAGTCTGGGGAGTATAGCACATGATGATGGGATTAGAAACACCAGTCTGGGGAGTATTGCACATAATGATGGGATTAGATACACCAGTCTAAGGAGTATCTCACATGATGACCGGAGTAGATACACCAGTGAAAGGCGTAACACACCAGTCTGGGGAATATCGTTTATGACGGAATTAGATACACCAGTATAAGGAGTATGGTACATGATGACGGGATTTGATACACTGGTCTGGGGAGTATCGCACATAATGATGGGATTAGATACACCAGTCTAAGGAGTATCGCATATGATGACAGAAATAGACACACCAGTGAAAGGTGTAATACACCAGTCTGTGGGGTATCGCATATGACGGGATTAGATACACCGGTCTAAGGCGTAATACACCAGTCTTGGGAGTATCACACTTGACGAGATTAGATACACTGGTCTAAGGAGTGTCACACATGATGGGATTAGATACACCAGTCTAAGGAGTATCATACATGATGACCGGATTAGATACACCAGTGAAAGGCGTAACACCAGTCTGGGGAATATCGCTTATGACGGAATTAGATACACCAGTATAAGGAGTATGGCACATGATGACGAGATTTCATACACCGGTCTGGGGAGTATGGCACATGATGACGGGGTTACATACACCAGTCTGGGGAGTATCGCACATGATGACGGGAATACATACACCAGTCTGGGGAGTATCACACAAGATGATGGGATTAGATACATCAGTCTGGGGAGTATCGCACATGATGGGATTAGATACATCAGTCTAAGGAGTATCGCACATGATGACGGGATTAGATACATCAGTCTGGGAAGTATCACACATGATGGAATTAGATACACCGGTCTAAGGAGTATCGCACAGGATGACAGGATTAGATACACCAGTCTGGGGAGTAGCGCACATGACAGGATTAGATACACCAGTCTAAGGAGTATCACACATGATGGGATTAGATACACCAGTCTAAGGAGTATCGGACATGATGATGGAATAAGATACACTAGTCTAGGGAGTATCGCACATGACTGGATTAGGTACACCGATCTAAGGAGTATTGCACATGATGACAGGATTGGATATACCAGTCTAAAGCATAATACACCATTCTGTGGAGTATCGCATATGACGTGATTAGATACACTGGTATAAGGAGTATCGCACATGATGACCGGATTTGATATACCCGTCTGGGGAGTATCGCACATGATGATGGCAATAAATACACTGGTCTAAGGAGTAATACACCAGTCTGGGAAGTATAGCACGATTGGATTAGATACAACGGTCTAAGGAGTATCGCACATAATGACGGGATTACATACACAAGTCTGGGGAGTATTGCACATGATGATGGGATTAGAAACACCAGTCTGGGGAGTATTGCACATAATGATGGGATTAGATACACCAGTCTAAGGAGTATCGCATATGATGACAGAATTAGATACACCAGTGAAAGGTGTAATACACCAGTCTGGGGGGTATCGCATATGACGGAATTAGGTACACCGGTCTAAGACGTAATACACCAGTCTTGGGAGTATCACACTTGACAAGATTAGATACACCGGTCTAAGGAGTGTCACACATGATGGGATTAGATACACCAGTCTAAGGAGTATCGCACATGATGACCGGATTAGATACACCAGTGAAAGGCGTAACACACCAGTCTGGGGAGTATCGCTTATGACGGAATTAGATACACCAGTATAAGGAGTATGGCACATGATGACGGGATTTGATACACCGGTCTGGGGAGTATGGCACATGATGACGGGGTTACATACACCAGTCTGGGGAGTATCGCACATGATGACGGGATTACATACACCAGTCTGGGGAGTATCACACATGATGACGGGATTTGATACATCGGTCTGGGGAGTATCGCACAAGATGATGGGATTAGATACACCAGTCAGGGGAGTATCGCACATGATGACCGGATTAGATACACCAGTGAAAGGCGTAACACACCAGTCTGGGGAGTATCTCATATGATGGAATTAGATACACCAGTATAAGGAGTATGGCACATGATGATAGGATTAGATACACCAGTCTAAGGAGTATCACACATGATGACCGGATTAGATACACCAGTGAAAGGCGTAACACACCAGTCTGGGGAGTATCGCATATCATGGAATTAGATACACCAGTATAAGGAGTATCACACATGATGATAGGATTAGATACACCAGTCTGGGGAGTATTGCACATAATGATGGGATTAGATACACCAGTGAAAGGTGTAATACACCACGCTGGGGGGTATAGCATATGACGGGATTAGAAACACCGGTCTAAAAAGTGTCACACATGATGGGATTAGATACACCAGTCTAAGGAGTATCGCACATGATGACGGAATTAGATGCACCAGTGAAAGGTGTAATACACCAGTCTGGGGGGTATAGCATATGACGGGATTAGAAACACCGGTCTAAAAAGTGTCACACATGATGGGATTAGATACACCAGTCTAAGGAGTATCGCACATGATGACGGAATTAGATACACCAGTGAAAGGCGTAATACACCAGTCTGGGGGGTATCGCTTATGACGGAATTAGATACACCAGTATAAGGAGTATGGCACATGATGACGAGATTTCATACACCGGTCTGGGGAGTATGGCACATGATGACGGGGTTACATACACCAGTCTGGGGAGTATCGCACATGATGACGGGAATACATACACCAGTCTGGGGAGTATCACACAAGATGATGGGATTAGATACATCAGTCTGGGGAGTATCGCACATGATGGGATTAGATACATCAGTCTAAGGAGTATCGCACATGATGACGGGATTAGATACATCAGTCTGGGAAGTATCACACATGATGGAATTAGATACACCGGTCTAAGGAGTATCGCACAGGATGACAGGATTAGATACACCAGTCTGGGGAGTAGCGCACATGACAGGATTAGATACACCAGTCTAAGGAGTATCACACATGATGGGATTAGATACACCAGTCTAAGGAGTATCGGACATGATGATGGAATAAGATACACCAGTCTGGGGAGTATCGCACATGACTGGATTAGGTACACCGATCTAAGGAGTATTGCACATGATGACAGGATTGGATATACCAGTCTAAAGCATAATACACCATTCTGTGGAGTATCGCATATGACGTGATTAGATACACTGGTATAAGGAGTATCGCACATGATGACCGGATTTGATATACCCGTCTGGGGAGTATCGCACATGATGATGGCAATAAATACACTGGTCTAAGGAGTAATACACCAGTCTGGGAAGTATAGCACGATTGGATTAGATACAACGGTCTAAGGAGTATCGCACATAATGACGGGATTACATACACAAGTCTGGGGAGTATTGCACATGATGATGGGATTAGAAACACCAGTCTGGGGAGTATTGCACATAATGATGGGATTAGATACACCAGTCTAAGGAGTATCGCATATGATGACAGAATTAGATACACCAGTGAAAGGTGTAATACACCAGTCTGGGGGGTATCGCATATGACGGAATTAGGTACACCGGTCTAAGACGTAATACACCAGTCTTGGGAGAATCACACTTGACAAGATTAGATACACCGGTCTAAGGAGTGTTACACATGATGGGATTAGATACACCAGTCTAAGGAGTATCGCACATGATGACCGGATTAGATACAGCAGTGAAAGGCGTAACACACCAGTCTGGGGAATATCGTTTATGACGGAATTAGATACACCAGTATAAGGAGTATGGTACATGATGACGGGATTTGATACACTGGTCTGGGGAGTATGGCACATGATGACGGGGTTACATACACTAGTCTGGGGAGTATCGCACATGAAGACGGGATTACATACACCAGTCTGGGGAGTATCACACATGATGACGGGATTTGATACATCGGTCTGGGGAGTATCGCACATAATGATGGGATTAGATACACCAGTCGAAGGAGTATCGCATATGATGACAGAATTAGATACACCAGAGAAAGGTGTAATACACCAGTCTGGGGGTATAGCATATGACGGGATTAGAGACACCGGTCTAAGGCATAATACACCAGTCTTGGGAGTATCACACTTGACGAGATTAGATACACCGGTCTAAGGAGTGTCACACATGATGGGATTAGATACACCAGTCTAAGGAGTATCATACATGATGACCGGATTAGATACACCAGTGAAAGGCGTAACACCAGTCTGGGGAATATCGCTTATGACGGAATTAGATACACCAGTATAAGGAGTATGGCACATGATGACGAGATTTCATACACCGGTCTGGGGAGTATGGCACATGATGACGGGATTAGATACATCAGTCTGGGAAGTATCACACATGATGGAATTAGATACACCGGTCTAAGGAGTATCGCACAGGATGACAGGATTAGATACACCAGTCTGGGGAGTAGCGCACATGACAGGATTAGATACACCAGTCTAAGGAGTATCACACATGATGGGATTAGATACACCAGTCTAAGGAGTATCGGACATGATGATGGAATAAGATACACCAGTCTGGGGAGTATCGCACATGACTGGATTAGGTACACCGATCTAAGGAGTATTGCACATGATGACAGGATTGGATATATCAGTCTAAAGCATAATACACCATTCTGTGGAGTATCGCATATGACGTGATTAGCTACACTGGTATAAGGAGTATCGCACATGATGACGGGATTTGATACACCCGTCTGGGGAGTATCGCACATGATGATGGCAATAAAAACACTGGTCTAAGGAGTAATACACCAGTCTAGGAAGTATAGCACAATTGGATTAGATACAACGGTCTAAGGAATATCGCACATGATGACGGGATTAGATACACCAGTCTGGGGAGTAATGCACATAATGATGGGATTAGATACACCAGTCTAAGAAGTATCGCATATGATGACGGAATTAGATACACCAGTGAAAGGCGCAATACACCAGTCTGGGGGGTCTCGCATATGACGGGATTAGATACACCGGTGTAAGGAGTATCGCACATAACGACGGGATTACATACACATATAGTTACATAGTTACATAGTTTATAAGGCCGAAAAAAGACAAGCGTCCATCCAGTTCAGCCTATTTCTTGTGCACTGCAGCTATTCCGCAGCGTTGATCCAGGGGAACGCAAAAAAAAACAAAACAAAACAAAACAAAAAAAACATGCGGTATAGGCCAATTGACATCATTGAGGAAAAAATTCACTTCCCGACACCAATCTGGATTAATTAACTATCACTAAGCATAAGATGTAATTTTATTGTTCTCAAGAAAGGCGTCCAGGCCTCTCTTGAACTCATTAAGTGAGTTGGACATCAACTCACAAGTCTGGAGAGTATCGCACATGATGATGGGATTAAATACACCAGTCTGGGGAGTATCACACAGGATGACGGGATTAGATACACCGGCCTGGGGAGTATCGCACATGATGGGATTAGATACACCAGTCTGGGGAGTATCGCACATGATGGGATTAGATACACCGGTCTAAGGAGTGTCACACATGATGACCGGATTAGATACACCAGTGAAAGGCGTAACACACCAGTCTGGGGAGTATCGCATATGATGGAATTAGATACACCAGTATAAGGAGTATCACACATGATGATAGGATTAGATACACCAGTCTGGGGAGTATTGCACATAATGATGGGATTAGATACACCAGTGAAAGGTGTAATACACCACTCTGGGGGGTATAGCATATGACGGGATTAGAAACACCGGTCTAAAAAGTGTCACACATGATGGGATTAGATACACCAGTCTAAGGAGTATCGCACATGATGACGGAATTAGATACACCAGTGAAAGGTGTAATACACCAGTCTGGGGGGTATAGCATATGACGGGATTAGAAACACCGGTCTAAAAAGTGTCACACATGATGGGATTAGATACACCAGTCTAAGGAGTATCGCACATGATGACGGAATTAGATACACCAGTGAAAGGCGTAATACACCAGTCTGGGGGGTATCGCATATGACGGCATTAGATACACCGGTGTAAGGAGTATCACACATAATCACGGGATTTGATACACCCGTCTGGGGAGTATCGCACATGATGATGGCAATAAAAACACTGGTCTAAGGAGTAATACACCAGTCTGGGAAGTATAGCACAATTGGATTAGATACAACGGTCTAAGGAATATCGCACATGATGACGGGATTAGATACACCAGTCTGGGGAGTAATGCACATAATGATGGGATTAGATACACCAGTCTAAGGAGTATCGCACATGATGACCGGAGTAGATACACCAGTGAAAGGCGTAACACACCAGTCTGGGGAATATCGTTTATGACGGAATTAGATACACCAGTATAAGGAGTATGGTACATGATGACGGGATTTGATACACTGGTCTGGGGAGTATCGCACATAATGATGGGATTAGATACACCAGTCTAAGGAGTATCGCATATGATGACAGAATTAGACACACCAGTGAAAGGTGTAATACACCAGTCTGTGGGGTATCGCATATGACGGGATTAGATACACCGGTCTAAGGCGTAATACACCAGTCTTGGGAGTATCACACTTGACGAGATTAGATACACTGGTCTAAGGAGTGTCACACATGATGGGATTAGATACACCAGTCTAAGGAGTATCATACATGATGACCGGATTAGATACACCAGTGAAAGGCGTAACACCAGTCTGGGGAATATCGCTTATGACGGAATTAGATACACCAGTATAAGGAGTATGGCACATGATGACGAGATTTCATACACCGGTCTGGGGAGTATGGCACATGATGACGGGGTTACATACACCAGTCTGGGGAGTATCGCACATGATGACGGGAATACATACACCAGTCTGGGGAGTATCACACAAGATGATGGGATTAGATACATCAGTCTGGGGAAAATCGCACGTGATGGGATTAGATACATCAGTCTAAGGAGTATCGCACATGATGACGGGATTAGATACATCAGTCTGGGAAGTATCACACATGATGGAATTAGATACACCGGTCTAAGGAGTATCGCACAGGATGACAGGATTAGATACACCAGTCTGGGGAGTAGCGCACATGACAGGATTAGATACACCAGTCTAAGGAGTATCACACATGATGGGATTAGATACACCAGTCTAAGGAGTATCGGACATGATGATGGAATAAGATACACCAGTCTGGGGAGTATCGCACATGACTGGATTAGGTACACCGATCTAAGGAGTATTGCACATGATGACAGGAATGGATATACCAGTCTAAAGCATAATACACCATTCTGTGGAGTATCGCATATGACGTGATTAGATACACTGGTATAAGGAGTATCGCACATGATGACCGGATTTGATATACCCGTCTGGGGAGTATCGCACATGATGATGGCAATAAATACACTGGTCTAAGGAGTAATACACCAGTCTGGGAAGTATAGCACGATTGGATTAGATACAACGGTCTAAGAAGTATCGCACATAATGACGGGATTACATACACAAGTCTGGGGAGTATTGCACATGATGATGGGATTAGAAACACCAGTCTGGGGAGTATTGCACATAATGATGGGATTAGATACACCAGTCTAAGGAGTATCGCATATGATGACAGAATTAGATACACCAGTGAAAGGTGTAATACACCAGTCTGGGGGGTATCGCATATGACGGAATTAGGTACACCGGTCTAAGACGTAATACACCAGTCTTGGGAGTATCACACTTGACAAGATTAGATACACCGGTCTAAGGAGTGTCACACATGATGGGATTAGATACACCAGTCTAAGGAGTATCGCACATGATGACCGGATTAGATACACCAGTGAAAGGCGTAACACACCAGTCTGGGGAGTATCGCTTATGACGGAATTAGATACACCAGTATAAGGAGTATGGCACATGATGACGGGATTTGATACACCGGTCTGGGGAGTATGGCACATGATGACGGGGTTACATACACCAGTCTGGGGAGTATCGCACATGATGACGGGATTACATACACCAGTCTGGGGAGTATCACACATGATGACGGGATTTGATACATCGGTCTGGGGAGTATCGCACAAGATGATGGGATTAGATACACCAGTCAGGGGAGTATCGCACATGATGACCGGATTAGATACACCAGTGAAAGGCGTAACACACCAGTCTGGGGAGTATCTCATATGATGGAATTAGATACACCAGTATAAGGAGTATGGCACATGATGATAGGATTAGATACACCAGTCTAAGGAGTATCACACATGATGACCGGATTAGATACACCAGTGAAAGGCGTAACACACCAGTCTGGGGAGTATCGCATATCATGGAATTAGATACACCAGTATAAGGAGTATCACACATGATGATAGGATTAGATACACCAGTCTGGGGAGTATTGCACATAATGATGGGATTAGATACACCAGTGAAAGGTGTAATACACCACTCTGGGGGGTATAGCATATGACGGGATTAGAAACACCGGTCTAAAAAGTGTCACACATGATGGGATTAGATACACCAGTCTAAGGAGTATCGCACATGATGACGGAATTAGATGCACCAGTGAAAGGTGTAATACACCAGTCTGGGGGGTATAGCATATGACGGGATTAGAAACACCGGTCTAAAAAGTGTCACACATGATGGGATTAGATACACCAGTCTAAGGAGTATCGCACATGATGACGGAATTAGATACACCAGTGAAAGGCGTAATACACCAGTCTGGGGGGTATCGCATATGACGGCATTAGATACACCGGTGTAAGGAGTATCGCACATAATCACGGGATTTGATACACCCATCTGGGGAGTATCGCACATGATGACGGGATTACATACACAAGTCTGGGGAGTATAGCACATGATGATGGGATTAGAAACACCAGTCTGAGGAGTATTGCACATAATGATGGGATTAGATACACCAGTCTAAGGAGTATCTCACATGATGACCGGAGTAGATACACCAGTGAAAGGCGTAACACACCAGTCTGGGGAATATCGTTTATGACGGAATTAGATACACCAGTATAAGGAGTATGGTACATGATGACGGGATTTGATACACTGGTCTGGGGAGTATCGCACATAATGATGGGATTAGATACACCAGTCTAAGGAGTATCGCATATGATGACAGAATTAGACACACCAGTGAAAGGTGTAATACACCAGTCTGTGGGGTATCGCATATGACGGGATTAGATACACCGGTCTAAGGCATAATACACCAGTCTTGGGAGTATCACACTTGACGAGATTAGATACACTGGTCTAAGGAGTGTCACACATGATGGGATTAGATACACCAGTCTAAGGAGTATCATACATGATGACCGGATTAGATACACCAGTGAAAGGCGTAACACCAGTCTGGGGAATATCGCTTATGACGGAATTAGATACACCAGTATAAGGAGTATGGCACATGATGACGAGATTTCATACACCGGTCTGGGGAGTATGGCACATGATGACGGGGTTACATACACCAGTCTGGGGAGTATCGCACATGATGACGGGAATACATACACCAGTCTGGGGAGTATCACACAAGATGATGGGATTAGATACATCAGTCTGGGGAGTATCGCACATGATGGGATTAGATACATCAGTCTAAGGAGTATCGCACATGATGACGGGATTAGATACATCAGTCTGGGAAGTATCACACATGATGGAATTAGATACACCGGTCTAAGGAGTATCGCACAGGATGACAGGATTAGATACACCAGTCTGGGGAGTAGCGCACATGACAGGATTAGATACACCAGTCTAAGGAGTATCACACATGATGGGATTAGATACACCAGTCTAAGGAGTATCGGACATGATGATGGAATAAGATACACCAGTCTGGGGAGTATCGCACATGACTGGATTAGGTACACCGATCTAAGGAGTATTGCACATGATGACAGGATTGGATATACCAGTCTAAAGCATAATACACCATTCTGTGGAGTATCGCATATGACGTGATTAGATACACTGGTATAAGGAGTATCGCACATGATGACCGGATTTGATATACCCGTCTGGGGAGTATCGCACATGATGATGGCAATAAATACACTGGTCTAAGGAGTAATACACCAGTCTGGGAAGTATAGCACGATTGGATTAGATACAACGGTCTAAGGAGTATCGCACATAATGACGGGATTACATACACAAGTCTGGGGAGTATTGCACATGATGATGGGATTAGAAACACCAGTCTGGGGAGTATTGCACATAATGATGGGATTAGATACACCAGTCTAAGGAGTATCGCATATGATGACAGAATTAGATACACCAGTGAAAGGTGTAATACACCAGTCTGGGGGGTATCGCATATGACGGAATTAGGTACACCGGTCTAAGACGTAATACACCAGTCTTGGGAGAATCACACTTGACAAGATTAGATACACCGGTCTAAGGAGTGTTACACATGATGGGATTAGATACACCAGTCTAAGGAGTATCGCACATGATGACCGGATTAGATACAGCAGTGAAAGGCGTAACACACCAGTCTGGGGAATATCGTTTATGACGGAATTAGATACACCAGTATAAGGAGTATGGTACATGATGACGGGATTTGATACACTGGTCTGGGGAGTATGGCACATGATGACGGGGTTACATACACTAGTCTGGGGAGTATCGCACATGAAGACGGGATTACATACACCAGTCTGGGGAGTATCACACATGATGACGGGATTTGATACATCGGTCTGGGGAGTATCGCACATAATGATGGGATTAGATACACCAGTCGAAGGAGTATCGCATATGATGACAGAATTAGATACACCAGAGAAAGGTGTAATACACCAGTCTGGGGGTATAGCATATGACGGGATTAGATACACCGGTCTAAGGCATAATACACCAGTCTTGGGAGTATCACACTTGACGAGATTAGATACACCGGTCTAAGGAGTGTCACACATGATGGGATTAGATACACCAGTCTAAGGAGTATCATACATGATGACCGGATTAGATACACCAGTGAAAGGCGTAACACCAGTCTGGGGAATATCGCTTATGACGGAATTAGATACACCAGTATAAGGAGTATGGCACATGATGACGAGATTTCATACACCGGTCTGGGGAGTATGGCACATGATGACGGGATTAGATACATCAGTCTGGGAAGTATCACACATGATGGAATTAGATACACCGGTCTAAGGAGTATCGCACAGGATGACAGGATTAGATACACCAGTCTGGGGAGTAGCGCACATGACAGGATTAGATACACCAGTCTAAGGAGTATCACACATGATGGGATTAGATACACCAGTCTAAGGAGTATCGGACATGATGATGGAATAAGATACACCAGTCTGGGGAGTATCGCACATGACTGGATTAGGTACACCGATCTAAGGAGTATTGCACATGATGACAGGATTGAATATATCAGTCTAAAGCATAATACACCATTCTGTGGAGTATCGCATATGACGTGATTAGCTACACTGGTATAAGGAGTATCGCACATGATGACGGGATTTGATACACCCGTCTGGGGAGTATCGCACATGATGATGGCAATAAAAACACTGGTCTAAGGAGTAATACACCAGTCTGGGAAGTATAGCACAATTGGATTAGATACAACGGTCTAAGGAATATCGCACATGATGACGGGATTAGATACACCAGTCTGGGGAGTAATGCACATAATGATGGGATTAGATACACCAGTCTAAGAAGTATCGCATATGATGACGGAATTAGATACACCAGTGAAAGGCGCAATACACCAGTCTGGGGGGTCTCGCATATGACGGGATTAGATACACCGGTGTAAGGAGTATCGCACATAACGACGGGATTACATACACATATAGTTACATAGTTACATAGTTTATAAGGCCGAAAAAAGACAAGCGTCCATCCAGTTCAGCCTATTTCTTGTGCACTGCAGCTATTCCGCAGCGTTGATCCAGGGGAACGCAAAAAAAAACAAAACAAAACAAAACAAAAAAAACATGCGGTATAGGCCAATTGACATCATTGAGGAAAAAATTCACTTCCCGACACCAATCTGGATTAATTAACTATCACTAAGCATAAGATGTAATTTTATTGTTCTCAAGAAAGGCGTCCAGGCCTCTCTTGAACTCATTAAGTGAGTTGGACATCAACTCACAAGTCTGGAGAGTATCGCACATGATGATGGGATTAAATACACCAGTCTGGGGAGTATCACACAGGATGACGGGATTAGATACACCGGCCTGGGGAGTATCGCACATGATGGGATTAGATACACCAGTCTGGGGAGTATCGCACATGATGGGATTAGATACACCGGTCTAAGGAGTGTCACACATGATGACCGGATTAGATACACCAGTGAAAGGCGTAACACACCAGTCTGGGGAGTATCGCATATGATGGAATTAGATACACCAGTATAAGGAGTATCACACATGATGATAGGATTAGATACACCAGTCTGGGGAGTATTGCACATAATGATGGGATTAGATACACCAGTGAAAGGTGTAATACACCACTCTGGGGGGTATAGCATATGACGGGATTAGAAACACCGGTCTAAAAAGTGTCACACATGATGGGATTAGATACACCAGTCTAAGGAGTATCGCACATGATGACGGAATTAGATACACCAGTGAAAGGTGTAATACACCAGTCTGGGGGGTATAGCATATGACGGGATTAGAAACACCGGTCTAAAAAGTGTCACACATGATGGGATTAGATACACCAGTCTAAGGAGTATCGCACATGATGACGGAATTAGATACACCAGTGAAAGGCGTAATACACCAGTCTGGGGGGTATCGCATATGACGGCATTAGATACACCGGTGTAAGGAGTATCACACATAATCACGGGATTTGATACACCCGTCTGGGGAGTATCGCACATGATGATGGCAATAAAAACACTGGTCTAAGGAGTAATACACCAGTCTGGGAAGTATAGCACAATTGGATTAGATACAACGGTCTAAGGAATATCGCACATGATGACGGGATTAGATACACCAGTCTGGGGAGTAATGCACATAATGATGGGATTAGATACACCAGTCTGAGGAGTATCGCACATGATGACCGGAGTAGATACACCAGTGAAAGGCGTAACACACCAGTCTGGGGAATATCGTTTATGACGGAATTAGATACACCAGTATAAGGAGTATGGTACATGATGACGGGATTTGATACACTGGTCTGGGGAGTATCGCACATAATGATGGGATTAGATACACCAGTCTAAGGAGTATCGCATATGATGACAGAATTAGACACACCAGTGAAAGGTGTAATACACCAGTCTGTGGGGTATCGCATATGACGGGATTAGATACACCGGTCTAAGGCGTAATACACCAGTCTTGGGAGTATCACACTTGACGAGATTAGATACACTGGTCTAAGGAGTGTCACACATGATGGGATTAGATACACCAGTCTAAGGAGTATCATACATGATGACCGGATTAGATACACCAGTGAAAGGCGTAACACCAGTCTGGGGAATATCGCTTATGACGGAATTAGATACACCAGTATAAGGAGTATGGCACATGATGACGAGATTTCATACACCGGTCTGGGGAGTATGGCACATGATGACGGGGTTACATACACCAGTCTGGGGAGTATCGCACATGATGACGGGAATACATACACCAGTCTGGGGAGTATCACACAAGATGATGGGATTAGATACATCAGTCTGGGGAAAATCGCACATGATGGGATTAGATACATCAGTCTAAGGAGTATCGCACATGATGACGGGATTAGATACATCAGTCTGGGAAGTATCACACATGATGGAATTAGATACACCGGTCTAAGGAGTATCGCACAGGATGACAGGATTAGATACACCAGTCTGGGGAGTAGCGCACATGACAGGATTAGATACACCAGTCTAAGGAGTATCACACATGATGGGATTAGATACACCAGTCTAAGGAGTATCGGACATGATGATGGAATAAGATACACCAGTCTGGGGAGTATCGCACATGACTGGATTAGGTACACCGATCTAAGGAGTATTGCACATGATGACAGGATTGGATATACCAGTCTAAAGCATAATACACCATTCTGTGGAGTATCGCATATGACGTGATTAGATACACTGGTATAAGGAGTATCGCACATGATGACCGGATTTGATATACCCGTCTGGGGAGTATCGCACATGATGATGGCAATAAATACACTGGTCTAAGGAGTAATACACCAGTCTGGGAAGTATAGCACGATTGGATTAGATACAACGGTCTAAGAAGTATCGCACATAATGACGGGATTACATACACAAGTCTGGGGAGTATTGCACATGATGATGGGATTAGAAACACCAGTCTGGGGAGTATTGCACATAATGATGGGATTAGATACACCAGTCTAAGGAGTATCGCATATGATGACAGAATTAGATACACCAGTGAAAGGTGTAATACACCAGTCTGGGGGGTATCGCATATGACGGGATTAGAAACACCGGTCTAAGGCGTAATACACCAGTCTTGGGAGTATCACACTTGACAAGATTAGATACACCGGTCTAAGGAGTGTCACACATGATGGGATTAGATACACCAGTCTAAGGAGTATCGCACATGATGACCGGATTAGATACACCAGTGAAAGGCGTAACACACCAGTCTGGGGAGTATCGCTTATGACGGAATTAGAAACACCAGTATAAGGAGTATGGCACATGATGACGGGATTTGATACACCGGTCTGGGGAGTATGGCACATGATGACGGGGTTACATACACCAGTCTGGGGAGTATCGCACATGATGACGGGATTACATACACCAGTCTGGGGAGTATCACACATGATGACGGGATTTGATACATCGGTCTGGGGAGTATCGCACAAGATGATGGGATTAGATACACCAGTCAGGGGAGTATCGCACATGATGACCGGATTAGATACACCAGTGAAAGGCGTAACACACCAATCTGGGGAGTATCGCATATGATGGAATTAGATACACCAGTATAAGGAGTATGGCACATGATGATAGGATTAGATACACCAGTCTAAGGAGTATCGCATATGATGACGGAATTAGATACACCAGTGAAAGGTGTAATACACCAGTCTGGGGGGTATAGCATATGACGGGATTAGAAACACCGGTCTAAGGAGTGTCACACATGATGGGATTAGATACACCAGTCTAAGGAGTATCACACATGATGACCGGATTAGATACACCAGTGAAAGGCGTAACACACCAGTCTGGGGAGTATCGCTTATGACGGAATTAGATACACCAGTATAAGGAGTATGGCACATGATGACGGGATTTGATAAACCGATCTGGGGAGTATGGCACATGATGACGGGGTTACATACACCAGTCTGGGGATTATCGCACATGATGACGGGATTACATACACCAGTCTGGGGAGTATCACACATGATGATGGGATTTGATACATCGGTCTGGAGAGTATCGCACAAGATGATGGGATTAGATACACCAGTCTCGGGAGTATCGCACATGATGGGATTAGATACACCAGTCTAAGGAGTATCGCACATGATGACGGGAATAGATACATCGGTTTGGGGAGTATCGCACATAATGGGATTAGATACACCAGTCTGGGGAATATCGTACATGATAACTGAATTAGATACACCAGTCTAAGGAGTATCGCACATGATGACGGTATTGGATACACCAGTCTGGGGAGAATTGCACATGATGACGGGATTAGATACACCGGTCTAAGGCATAATACACCAGTCTTGGGAGTATCACACTTGGCGAGATTAGATACACCGGTCTAAGGAGTGTCACACATGATGGGATTAGATACACCAGTCTAAGGAGTATCGCACATGATGACCGGATTAGATACACCAGTGAAAGGCGTAACACACCAGTCTGGGGAGTATTGCATATGATGGAATTAGATACACCAGTATAAGGAGTATCGCACATGATGGCCGGATTTGATACACCGGTCTGGGGAGTATCGCACATGATGACGGGATTACATACACCAGTCTGGGGAGTATCGCACATGATGATGGGATTAGATACACCAGTCTGGGGAGTATTGCACATAATGATGGGATTAGATACACCAGTCTAAGGAGTATCGCATATGATGACGGAATTATATACACCAGCGAAAGGTGTAATACACCAGTCTGGGGGGTATCGCATATGACGGGATTAGATACACTGGTGTAAGGAGTATCGCACATAATGACGGGATTTGATACACCCGTCTGGGGAGTATCGCACATGATGATGGAAATAAATACACTGGTCTAAGGAGTAATACACCAGTCTGGAAAGTATAGCACGATTGGATTAGATACAACGGTCTAAGGAATATCACACATGATGACGGGATTAGATACACCAGTCTGGGGAGTATCGCACATGATGACGGAATTAGATACATCGGTCTGGGGAGTATCGCACAAGATGATGGGACTAGATACACCAGTCTAAGGAGTATCGCACATGATGACAAGATTAGATACATCGGTCTGGGGAGTATCGTACATGATAATGGGATTAGATACACCAGTCTGGGAAGTATCACACATGATAACTGAAATAGATACACCAGTCTGGGGAGTATTGCACATGATGACGGGATTAGATACATCGGTCTAGGGTGTATCACAAATGATGTTGAGATTAAATACACCAGTATGGGGAGTATAACAAAGGATGACGGGATTAGATACACCTGTATCGGGAGTATCGCACATTATGGGATTAGATACACCAGTCTAAGGAGTATCGCACATGATGACGGTATTTCTATACACCAGTCTGGGGAGAATTGCACATGATGAAGGGATTAGATACACCGGTCTAAGGCGTAATACACCAGTCTTGGGAGTATCACACTTGACGAGATTAGATACACCGGTCTAAGGAGTGTCACACATGATGGGATTAGATACACCAGTCTAAGGAGTATCGCACATGATGACCGGATTAGATACATCAGTGAAAGGCGTAAGACACCAGTCTGGGGAGTATCGAATATAAAAAATTAGATACACCAGTATAAGGAGTATCGCACATGATGACTGGATTTGATACACCGGTCTGGAGAATATTGCACATGATGATGGGAATAAATACACTGGTCTAAGGAGTAATACACCAGTCTGGGAAGTATAGCACGATTGGATTAGATACAACGGTCTAAGGAATATCGCACATGATGACAAGATTAGATACACTGGTCTGGGGTGTAATACACCAGTCTGGGGAGTATTGCACATGATGACGGAATTAGATACATCGGTCTGGGGAGTATCGCAGAAGATAGGATTAGATACACCAGTATGGGGAGTATCACACATAATGGGAATAGATACACCAGTCTAAGGAGTATCGCACATGATAATGGGATTAGATATCCCAGTCTAAGGCGTAATACACCAGTTTTGGGAGTATCACATTTGACAAGATTAGATACACCGGCCTAAGGAGTATCGCACATGATGATAGGATTAGATACACCGGTCTGGGGAGTATCGCACATGATTACAGGATTAGATACATCAGTCTGGGAAGCATTGCATATGATGACGGGATTAGATACACCGGTTTAAGGCATAATACACCACTCTGGGGAGTATCACACATGATGGGATTAGATACACCAGTCTAAGGTTTATCGCATATGATGACGGGATTAGATACACCAGTCTGAGGAGTATCGCACATGATGACTTTATTAGATACATCAGTCTGGGGAGAATTGCACATGATGACGGGATTAGATACACCGGTCTAAGGCGTAATACACCAGTCTTGGGAGTATCACACTTGATGAGATAAGATACACCAGTCTAAGGAGTATCGCACATGATGACCGGATTAGATACACCAGTGAAAGGCGTAACACACCAGTCTGGGGAGTATTGCATATGACGGAATTAGATACACCAGTATAAGTAGTATCGCACATGATGACGGGATTTGATACACCGGTCTGGGGAGTATCGCACATGATGACGGGATTACATACACCAGTCTGGGGAGTATCGCACATGATGGGATTAGATACACCAGTCTGGGGAGTATTGCACATAATGATGGGATTAGATACACCAGTCTAAGGAGTATCGCATATGATGACGGAATTAGATACACCAGGGAAAGGTGTAATACACCAGTCTGGGGAGTATTGCATATGACGGGATTAGATACACCGGTCTAAGGCGTAATACACCAGTCCTGGGAGTATCACACTTGACAAGATTAGATACACCGGTCTAAGGAGTGTCACACATGATGGGATTAGATACACCAGTCTAAGGAGTATCGCACATGATGACGGGATTAGATACACCAGTGAAAGGCGTAACACACCAGTCTGGGGAGTATTGCATATGACGGAATTAGATACACAAGTATAAGGAGTATCACACATGATGATGGGATTTGATACACCGGTCTGGGGAGTATCGCACATGATGACGGAATTAGATACATTGGTCTGGGGAGTATCGCACAAGATGATGGGATTAGATACACCAGTCTGGGGAGTATCGCACATGATGGGATTAGATACACTAGTCTGGGGAATATTGCACATGATAACTGAATTAGATACACCAGTCTGGGGAGTATGGCACATGACAGGTTTAGATACATCAGTCTAGGGTGTATCGCAAATGATGATGGGATTAAATACACTAGTCTGGGGAGTATCGCACATGATGGGATTAGATACACCAGTATGGGGAGTATCGCACATGATGGGATTAGATACACCAGTCTAAGGAGTATCGTACATGATGACATTATTAGATACACCGGTCTAAGGCGTAATACACCAGTCTTGGGAGTATCACACTTGACGAGATTAGATACACCGGTCTAAGGAGTGTCACACATGATGGGATTAGATACACCAGTCTAAGGAGTATCGCACATGATGACCGGATTAGATACACCAGTGAAAGGAGTAACACACCAGTCTGGGGAGTATCGCATATGATGGAATTAGATACACCAGTATAAGGAGTATCGCACATGATGGCCGGATTTGATACACCCGTCTGGGGAGTATCGCACATGATGACGGGATTACATACACCAGTCTGGGGAGTATCGCACATGATGATGGGATTAGATACACCAGTCTAAGCAGTATCTCATATGATGACGGAATTAGATACACCAGTGAAAGGCGTAATACACCAGTCTGGGGGGTATCGCATATGACGGGATTAGATACACCGGTCTAAGGAGTATCGCACATAATGACGGGATTTGATACACCCGTCTGGGGAGTATCGCACATGATGATGGAAATAAATACACTGGTCAAAGGAGTAATACACCAGTCTGGGAAGTATAGCACGATTGGATTAGATACAACGGTCTAAGGAGTATCGCACATAATGACGGGATTTGATACACCCGTCTGGGGAGTATCGCACATGATGACGGAATTAGATACATCGGTCTGGGGAGTATCGCACAAGATGATGGGATTAGATACACCAGTCTAAGGAGTATCGCACATGATGACAGGATTAGATACATCGGTCTGGGGAGTATCGTACATGATAATGGGATTAGATACACCAGTCTGGGGAGTATCACACATGATAACAATTAGATACACCAGTCTGGGGAGTATTGCACATGATGACGGGATTAGATACATCGGTCTAGGGTGTATCGCAAATGATGTTGAGATTAAATACACCAGTATGGGGAGTATCACACAGGATGACGGGATTAGATACACCTGTCTGGGGAGAATTGCACATGATGAAGGGATTAGATACACCGGTCTTAGGCGTAATACACCAGTCTTGGGAATATCACACTTGACGAGATTAGATACACCGGTCTAAGGAGTGTCACACATGATGGGATTAGATACACCAGTCTAAGGAGTATCGCACATGATGACCGGATTAGATACATCAGTGAAAGGCGTAACACACCAGTCTGGGGAGTATCAAATATAACGGAATTAGATACACCAGTATAAGGAGTATCGCACATGATGACTGGATTTGATACACCGGTCTGGGGAATATCGCACATGATGATGGGAATAAATACACTGGTCTAAGGAGTAATACACCAGTCTGGGAAGTATAGCACGATTGGATTAGATACAATGGTCTAAGGAATATCGCAGATGATGACAAGATTAGATACACTGGTCTGGGGTGTAATACACCAGTCTGGGGAGTATTGCACATGATGACGGAATTAGATACATCAGTCTGGGGAGTATCGCAGAAGATGATAGGATTAGATACAGCAGTATGAGGAGTAGCACACATAATGGGAATAGATACACCAGTCTAAGGAGTATCGCACATGATAATGGGATTAGATACCCCAGTCTAAGGTGTAATACACCAGTTTTGGGAGTATCACATTTGACAAGATTAGATACACCGGCCTAAGGAGTATCGCACATGATAGGATTAGATACACCGGTCTGGGGAGTATCGCACATGATTACGGGATTAGGTACATCAGTCTGGGGAGTATTGCACATGATGGGATTTCATACACCGGTTTAAGGCGTAATACACCAGTCTGGGGAGTATCACACATGATGGGATTAGATAAACCGGTCTAAGGAGTATCGCACAGGATGACAAGATTAGATACACTGGTCTGGGGAGTAGCGCACGTGACAGGATTAGATACACCAGTCTAAGGAGTATCTCACATGATGGGATTAGATACACCATTCTAAGGAGTATCGCATATGATGACGGAATTAGATACATCAGTCTTGGGAGTATCGGACATGACGATGGAATAAGATACACCAGTCTGGGGAGTATCGCACATGACGGGATTAAGTACACCGGTCTAAGGAGTATTGCACATGACGACGGGATTAGATACACCAGTGAAAGGCGTAATACACCAGTCTGGGGGGTATCGCATATGACGGGATTAGATACACCGGTATAAGGAGCATCGCACATGATCACGGAATTAGATACACCGTTTTAAGGTGTATCGCACATGATGACAGGATTGGATACACCAGTCTAAAGCGTAATACACCATTCTGTGCAGTATGACACATGACGGGATTATTTACACTGGTATAAGGAGTTTCGCACATGATGATGGGATTAGATACACCAGTCTGGGGAGTATTGCACATGACGGGATTAGATACACCGGTCTAAGGCGTAATATACCAGTCTTGGGAGTATCACACTTGACGAGATTCGATACACCAGCCTAAGGTGTATCACACATGATGATGGGATTAGATACACCGGTCTGGGGAGTATCGCACATGATTATGGGATTAGATACACCAGTCTGTGGAGTATTGCACATGATGATGGGATTAGATACACCAGTTTAAGGCGTAATACATCAGTCTGGGGAGTATCACACATGATGAGATTAGATACACCGGTCTAAGGAGCATCACACATGATGATGGGATTAGATACACCGGTCTGGGGAGTATCGAACATCATGACGGAATATTTGATCATGTTTAAGACATGTGATTGCCAATATGCGGGTTGTACCTCCAACTCCTTGAAAGTTAGAATTAGATGCTAAATGTTCTGCGGCAACTAATCATTTTTCCACCGAACATAATGGGATTATTTCCTCTTGTGTGGTTACAGGGATAGTATTTCTTAAAAAGTCTCTTAGGGGCCAGAATCACCATAGGAAATTATTACACAGAGAATCCTGGTGGATCTATGAACTAAATACTAGGTTTCCTCTGGGTATGAACTTGAGACATGATCTTATCTAGCATTACGAATATTTTTTTTTTCTTTTATTGTATTTTGCTTCACCATTGTTTTTATTGCTAACACAAGTGTTTCTTTTAAAAAAAAAATCCTGTTCAGGATTGGTGATGCTTGATCACGTATTTAGTCAGTATATGACTTAATACGCCGAACAACACGTTTTCAATGCATTTTCATTAAAAGTGTTTTTAAGAAGCAGGAATTACTTCTTTCTACTGGTATTTCTCCCTGTGACACTGCTTTTTTATGGGCGTGGAACTTCTGAGATGGGTGAGCTGACTTTTTCTATATATTTTTCCTAAAAATTTGGGGTGCAGGCAATTATCTTCTTAAGTCACATGCTAAGTGAAAGGAAGTCCACCTGTGTGCAATCTAAGTGTCATATTGTCTGTCAGTATATACACACCTTTTCTGAAAGGCCACAGAGGCTCCAACAACATCAAGCAAGAAGCATCACTAACCAAACAACACTATGAAGACTATGGAGCTCACACAGAGGCAAAGTTGTTGAGAAGTACAAGTCAGGGTTGAGTTATAAAAGAAATATCCCAATCTCTGATGACCTCTGGAGCACTATCAAATATAGTATCTTCAAAGCGCATGATACAAGATCCTGCCAAGAGGGGGCCGCCCAGCAAAACTCTCAATCCGGGCAAGGAGGGCATTAATCAGAGAGGCAGCACAGAGACCAAAAGTAACTCTGAAGGAGCTGCTGAGTTCCCAAGCAGAGTATCTGCCCATACGACCACTATAAGCTGTATGTGAGGAGCTAGCCTTGTTCTAAAGACTATTAAACCAATGCACATGGAGCAATGTCCACGGCTCTGAGACGTAGACTTTTTCCAGCACGGAGCACCGGTTATGTCGATCTTATTATTGTCTTTTATTAGAGATTTCCTGGCTGTGTTCTATTAATGTTCTGCTTGCTCGTCAGTTTATGCGCACTAATTTCACTTATAAAGTGTCCAACATTCCTTTAATCTCGTTAGTATCTCAGGGGACCTTAAAGGGGTTGTCCACTACTTTATATCGCTCCCACCATGTATCCCCCCGGCGCCCCTAAGACTTATTGTAAATACCTTCTGTTGCTGATAATGCCTGTGAGCGACACTATCACTGGCCGCTCACAGGCTTCACGTGACCCATCTGCTGATATCGCGACAAGTGCTGGCAGCAGCCGGGGGTCTTGAGGCTGAGTTTTGCCTCACTTGTTGTGACGTCAGAGCGGGGTCAAGTGATGCCTGTGAGCGGCCGATAGCGCCGCTCACAGGCATTATCAGCAACAGAAGGTACTTACAACAAGTCTTAGGTGGCCTGGGGGGATACATTGGGGGGGGGATAAAGTACTGGACATCTTCTTTAAGCCATTGTTCTCTCAGCCACTAGGCCCATTGTGTGCATGGGGATAGTAGTCTCAGAGGAGCAGTCATCGCAGGGGGTCTCACATGTAGTCACCAGTGATGGGCTTCTGGAAGATTTTTCATTCTTGCAGCTAAAAAGCAAATGTCTGAAGGGAAGAGGTGGAACACTTCTGCCCATTCAGGGGGCTGATCCCAGGGAGGTAAAAAAGAGAAGCCACATGTTTTAGTCAGAGAGTTGGTAGAATGACATCGAAGGGAGCGGATCTAGGCTAAGATCCTGTATTGAAGGTCTATGGAGTTTTGGAGATCAGTTACCTACTGGACTGCATAAACATGTTACAGTTGTGGGATCTGTCATTTGGATTTAAACTCTTTTAAAGGACTGTTGCCACTGGATACCTGTGCTTCCATCGTTTTATCGGTCTTCTAGAGGATCGTGGAATGTGAATACAGACCATACTGGCTGGGAATACGAAATCTCTGGGACAACCAAAAGTTGGGAGAAAGTGAGTATCGCCTGGAACAAAGGCAATGGAATTACCGTCCCAGTGAGGGGATCTTGTTGACAGAGACATTTGTATTTTGGCCATTTACCTGGAGGAGTTGTAAAACCTTGATGTAAGGAATAAAATAATGTTGCATTGTTAACCTGCCTAGGTGATTATTTACAATCCACAACTTCAGATCTTCACACTGTAAGCTCCATAGACGTGGCGATTATGGAAAAGTGGCCAGAAAAAAAAGCATTTACTTGCAAACAAAAACTGTAAGGCTCATTTTGAGTTTGACAAAAGACATGTGGAAGAATCCTCAAATGTATGGAGGAAGGTGCTGGTTTAGATGAGACCAAAACTGAACTTTTTGGCCCACAATGTAAATGCTATGTCTAGGGCCAAACCAACACAGCTCATCACCCCTAGAACACCATCCCCACAGTGAAGCATGGTGGTGGCAGCATTATGCTGTGGGGATGTTTTTACGCAGCAGAGAAAGGGCAAATGGTCCGAGTTGAGAAGATGGATGGTGTGAAATATTCTTGAGCAAAAACTGTTTAATTCTGTCAGTGATTTGAGGTTCACAGACAATGACAAGGCAATGGTCCAAAGCTTACTGCTCAAGTAACACTTGAGTGGATTAAGGGAAAATGTGTATGTGTTTTGGGGTGGCCTATTCAAAGCCCACACCTTAATTCAATTGAGAATCTGTAGTCGGACTTGAAGATTCCTGTTCACCAGAGGAAACTATCTATCTAACTTGAAGGAGCTAAAGCAGTTTTTCCTTGAGGAATGTGCAAAAATCCAAGTGGCCAGTTGTGGAAAGCTCATATAGTCTTATCCAAAGCGATTTGCAGCTGTGATTGCCACAAAAGGAGGCTCTACAAAGTACTTTCTTTAGGGAAGTGAATAGTTATGCATATTAAAATTTTTAGTTACTTTGTCCTATTTGTTGTTTGCTTGACAAAACAAAAATCAAATGTTCAGTTGTAGACATATTCCTTAAATGAACTGATGCAAGCCCTCAATAAAGATAAACTGTGAAATTCAAGTTTGTGAAGTAGCAAAACACACGGAAAATGCCAAGAGGGTACTTTTGCAAGCCACTGTATATGCCTCCCAACCTTCCCCAGTGATGTCTATGCCCCTAAGCTTTACTTAGTGATGTATATGTCCCCCAACCCTCCTAGTGATGGTCTATGACCCCTAGCCCTCCCAAGTGATATATATGCCTCCCATCTTTACCCAGTGATGTCTATGCCCACCAGCTCATTCCAGTGATGTATATGCCACCAGCCCTCCTCAGTGATGTACAGTGGATTGCAAATGTATTCAACCCCCTTTGCATTTTTCGTGCTTTGCTACCTCACAGCATGGAATTTCTCTGTTTTTTGAGGGTTTGCATCAGTTCATGTAAAGAACATGCTTACAACTGTGAACATTTATTTTTCTTTTTATTGTGAAGCAAACAACAAATAGGACAAACTTTTTGAAAAACTTCAGTATGCATAACTATTCACCCCCCTAAAGTCAGTACTTTGTAAAGCTACATTTTGCAGCAATTACAGCTGCATGCCACTTTGGATAAGTGCCTATGAGCTTTCCACATCTTGCCACTAGAATTTTTGCCCATTCCTCAAGCATAACTACTTCAGATCCTTCAAGTTAGATAGATTTTCCTTGTGAACAGCAATCTTCAAGGTAGACTACAGATTCTCAATTGGATTAAGATCAAAAACATTTACACATTTTCCCTTAAACCACTCAAATGTTGCTTTAGAAGTATGCTTTGGGTCATTGCCTTGTTCGAAGGGGAACCTCCGTCCCAGTCTCAAATCAGTGACATACAAACAGGTTTTGCTTAAGAATATCTATGTATTTTGCACCATCCATCTTCCCCTTGACTCGGACCATTTTCCCTCTCCCTGCTGCTGAAAAACATCCCCACATCATGCTGCTGCCACCAGCATGTTTCACTGTGGGGGTGATGTTCTTGGGGTGATGAGCTGTGTTAGTTTGGCACCAGACCTAGCGTTTACCTTGTTGGCTACAAAGTTCAATTTTGGCCTCCTCTGACCAAAATACCTCCTTGTATACATTTGGGGAATCTACCACGTCTTTTGGAAAGCTTAAAATGAGTCTGCCCATTGTTCCATAAATGCAAGGCTCATTGTGGTCATATGGCCAGATAGGAAAGGGATATTCAGCAAAATGATCTCCAATAAAAAAACCATATTTATTGCAATGACTAAGGATTAATATCCAAAA
This sequence comes from Phyllobates terribilis, assembly GCF_046119375.1. Lineage (NCBI taxonomy): Eukaryota > Metazoa > Chordata > Amphibia > Anura > Dendrobatidae > Phyllobates > Phyllobates terribilis. The sequence continues at coordinate 14,753 of NW_027363610.1, read as the reverse complement.
CGCGTCTGCTACTGAACTGTTCTCCCATGCTTGAGATGGCTGCGACCTAAAACTGCATCTTGGCGATATGGAATATTTTAAATGAATTAATAAATATGGTTTTTATTGGAGATCGTTTTGCTGGATATCCCTTTCCTGCTGATCATTCCTCTACGTGACTCAGTGGATCCGTGCATATGGTCTAATAGAGGATGAGCTGACTTCTTTTTTCTACCTCCTTTCATATGGCCAGATACTCCATTCTCTGTTTGGGAACTCTGCAGCTCCTTCAGGATTGCCTTTGCCCTCTGTGCTGCCTCTCTGATTAATGCCCTCTCCGTCCAGGCTGACAGTTTTGTCAGGCAGACCTCTCTTGGCAGGTTTGTTCTGATACAAATTTCTTTCCACTTGATGGTAATGGATTTGATGGTGCTCCGGGGTCATCAGAGATAGTGACATATTTTTTTTTTTTTTATAACCCAACCATGACATGTACTTCTCAACAACTTTGTCCCTGACTTACTTGGATATCTATTAGGAGTTTTTCATGGTGTTGTTTGGTTAGTGGTGCCTTTTGCTTAATGGTGTTGCAGCTTCTGTGGCCTTTCAGAAAAGGTGTGCATATATACTGACAGATCATGTGACCCTTAGGCTATGTGCCCACGATGCAGAAATGCTCAGGATTTTTCCTGCCAGGGACATGCGGATGTGAAGCGTTTTCACATGCATTTCTAAATGCGGGTTGACAAGCGCTTTCCAAGCGTTTTTAGCATCACTTGGAAAGTGCTTGTCAACTTGGTCACACTATATAAATCCATGCAAACGGCATGGATTTATATAGTGTGACCGTAAGAATGTTAAAAAATAAATCTATACTTAACTTCTGATGGCCCCCGCAGTCTTGCTTCGCTAAGTCTTGGTTGCGGGCAGATCGCGGTACACTGCACTAGGACCTGCCGTCACATGACTATGACGTCAGCGTAGGTCCTTCAGTCCATCGCGAGCTGCCGGCAAAGGAGGACAAGCACTGCAGGGGCCGTCAGAAGGTAAATAGAATATGTATTTTTTATTTTATTCTTTTTTTTACAGGTACAATGGTACCCAGGTCTGGAGCAGAATCTCCTCTCCTCCAGACCTTGGTACCATCCGCACATTGAACCGCGTGATATCCGCTTGTGCAGATGCAGTGATGCGGATGTCACGCGGTCCAATGCAAGTCAATGTCGGTGATTACGCTGCGTGTCCGCAAAATTAATGGACATGCTGCGGACTTTTGAGCGCAGCACAAACGCTGCGTAAAAATCCGCAGCATGGGCATTGACATTGCGGCTTGTCATTGGGGACCATGGGGGGCGGATTACCAAGCGTTTAAGCTACGTAAATTCCACAGCATAAACGCTTGAAAAACGCATAGTGGGCAAGCAGCCTTAGATTGCTCACTTCCTTTCACTAAGCATGTGACTTATGAAGTTAAAGGGAACCTGTCACTAGTTTTGTCCTATATGAATCTTAAACTATCCCTTTATGCAGCACTTCATAAATGCTTATACAAGCCGCTGACTCCCCCTGTAGACCCGCCAAAACCCTTTTTAAATTCTACTGCGCTGCATGGTAATCCTTTTGGTCGGGTCCGATGGGCGATTTTTTGGGCCTCTCCATCCCTCCTCCCGGCTGCTGCTCGCCATCCTCCTTCTTTAATCGATGTGGACGACGCCTCACGTCATCCATACTGCTGGAAGAAATCTTGCGCCTGCAAATAGAAATCGCGGTTCGCGCCTGCGCAGTATGCTTTGCCCTACTGCGGTCGCATGTGCACTTATGCGTTCAGCTGTGACCACAGTAGGATAAAGCATTGAGCACAGGCGCGAACCACGATTTCTGTGAGTGCAGGCATATACATGAATGTGGAGGCATAGACATCACTGAGGGGCATAGCCATCACTGGTGGGTGCTGGGGGCCTAGACTTCATTGGGGGGCAGAGACATCAATGAGGGGGGGGCTGGGAGTCATATGAATCACTGGGGTATATGTGTATGCACACCAGCCCTCCCTAATGATGTCTATGCTCTCCAGGCCCCCTCCCCCCAGTGATGTATTTGCCCCCAGTGATGTATATGCTTCCCAGCCCTCCCCAGTGATTTATATGCCTCCCAGCCCTTAACAGTGATGCCAATGGAGAGGAGATTCTACGGTAATGCAGCACTTTGTCTTGCAACTTTCAAAGTCTCTCTCTACTCCCTCGTGGCTTTTTATTTTTGTAAAACACTTTCTCAACTAGTCTCTTACTTTATTTTCTATAAACCATGCAGGGCCATGTGTGAGTGAAGGAAATATCATACACTTTATTAAGAATCAGATTCTTAATTTTTCACAGTCAAGTTGTAACAGTTGTTCAAACTGCACCCAGTTCCCACGGTCAAATGGTGTACAGGCAATTTAATTTAGTTGCCACAATCAGGTAGTATATAACTAATCGGCAGATAAAAGTTTCGGCAATGGATTTCTTGACACAAGCAGATGTAAGAACTCACAACAACTCATTAAATAACAGTGGATGAACATACTAGTTGCTGTATAAAGTATGTAGACTGCATGGGAATCATTAAAGGGAACCTGTTAACTAATTTGTGCTGTCTAAATCATGGGCAGCATGAATCAGAGCCTGGCAGCACGATAAAAACCACGTGTTTATCTATGGAACTTTGGTGACTCTCCCCGCCGACTTATCACAATGATGCTCCAAGGAATTGAGAGGACTCTTCCTATGTACACACAGGAGAGACCTGCCAATCAGGAAGGTTGCAGGGAACAGTGAAAATAAGAGCCAATCGAGATTTTCTTTATGAGTGAATCAGTGAAAATATATATATATACACACACACACAGACACACACTACTGCTACAGACATTATATAAGACATATTATATATATTACACACACTCACACACATATATATAAAATAGAATATACACGTATTCTATTTTCCCACTTACAGTAGGGCAGTAGGGCAGCCTGATGACCAGTCTTGAATTAAAAATCATGCACACTCTTGAAAAAAAAAATGTTTTTTACAGGACCTGTTGACAGAAAAAGAAAGATGTTTCAATCAATAAATACTCTTGGCTCTTGCAATCAAGTCACGTCTGGTAATTTACACAGATAAAAAAATATAATATTAAGAGAATTAAGTCAGTCTAAAAAGCTTTTCTCACCAATTGCTAATGACGCTAAGAGGTTAAATAGACAGCTTGGTGAACATCAACGACAGGTAAACTCAATGGAACATGGTAAAAAAGGATCCAGCACTTTACACAAGCCCATTCCTTCTGAAATGATGCTCTCTCTACCTGTCTATAATCAGCAATGACATTCCAAACTCAGGCATGTGCCTGATGTACGCCAACACAGTGGGGTGGGGGTGAGGTATTGCTTTACATTTTTTATGTATCATCCTAACAACCCTTTGAACATGTGTAATAAAGGAGAGGACTGGAAATAACATTTTCATAAAAGAGAAGGAATTTGAAATTTCCAATTAATCAAGAGATTTCAAACCAGGACTTAAATTGTAAAAGTCAACTTCTAGATCATTATTACGATAAGAATATATATATATATATATATATATTCTTATTGTAGTAATGATCTATACATACATACACAGTGGCTACGGAAAGTATTCAGACCCCTTTACATTTTTCACTCTTTGTTTCATTGCAGCCATTTGGTAAATTCTAAAAAGTTCATTTTTTTCTCATTAAAGTACACTCAGCACCCCATCTTGACTGAATATAAACCAGAAATGTAGAAATTTCTGAAATATCTGAAATATCACATGGTCATAATTATTCAGACCCTTTGCTCAGTATTGAGTAGAAGCACCCTTTTGAGCTAGTAAAGCCAAAATGCCTTTTTGGCAATGATGCAACAAGTTTTTCACACCTGTATTTGGGGATCTTCTGCCATTCTTCCTTGCAGATCCTCTCCAGTTCCGTCAGGTTGGATGGTGAACTTTGGTGGACAGCCATTTTCAGGTCTCTCCAGAGATGCTCAATTGGGTTTAGGTCAGGGCTCTGGCTGGACCAGTCAAGAATGGTTACAGAGTTGTTCTGAAGCCACTCCTTTGTTATTTTAGCTGTGTGATTAGGGTCATTTTCTTGTTGGAATGTGAACCTTCGGCAAAGTCTGAGGTCCAGAGCACTCTGGAAGAGGTTTTCATCCAGGATATATCTGGACTTGGCCGCATTCATGTTTCCTTCAATTGCAAGCAGTCGTCCTGTCTCTGCAGCTGAAAAACACCCCCATAGCATGATGCTTCCACCACCATGTTTCACTATTGGGATTGTATTGGGCAGGTGATGAGCAGTGCCTGGTTTTCTCCACACATACCGCTTAGAATTATCACCAAAAAGTTCTAGCTTCGTCTCATCAGACCAGAGAATCTTACTTCTCATAGTCTGGGAGTCCTTCATGTATTTTTGAGCAAACTGTATGCGGGATTTCATATGTCTTGCACTGAGGAGAGGCTCTGCCATAAAGGCCCGACTGGTGGAGGGCTGCAGTGATAGTTGACTTTGTGGATCTTTCGCCCATCTCCCTACAGCATCTCTGAAGCTCAGCCACAGTGATCTTGGGGTTCTTCTTTACCTCTTTCACAAAGGCTCTTCTCCCATGATTGCTCAGTTTGGCTGGACGGCCAGGTCTAGGAAGACTTCTGGTGGTCCCAAACTTCTTCCATTTAAGGATTATGGAAGCCACTGTGCTCTTGGGAACCTTGAGTAATGCAGAAATTCTTTTGTAACCTTGGCCAGATCTGTGCCTTGCCACAATTCTGTCTTTGAGCTCCTTGGGCAGTTCCTTTGAGCTCATGATTCTCATTTGATCTGACATGCACTGTGAGCTGTGAGGTTTTATATAGACAGGTGTGTGCCTTTCCAAATCAAGTCATATCAGTTTAATTAAACACAGCTGGACTCCAGTGAAGGAGTAGAACCATCTCAAGGAGGATCACAAGGAAATGGACAGCATGTGACTTAAATAGGAGTGTCTGAGCAAAGGGTCTGAATACTTATGACCATGTGATATTTCAGTTTTTCTTTTTTAATAAATTTGCAAACATTTCTACATTTCTGTTTTTTTAAGTCAAGATGGAATGCAGAGTGTACTTTAATGAGAAAAAAAATGAACTTTTTAGAATTTACCAAATGGCTGCAATGAAGCAAAGTGTGAAAAATGTAAAGGGGTCTGAATATTTTCCGTGCCAACTGTATATACAAACGTGGTCAAAATTGTTGGTACCCCTCGTTTAATGAAAGAAACACCCACAATGGTCACAGAAATAACTTGAATTATTGGAGGACACCCTATCAAAGCTAAAGGAAGTGGGAGACAGACTTGGGAGAGATAAACGACGATAGGTGGGAGTCTATTCTAGAATATATACCCAAGTTATCCATGAGTGAGCCTGGGAGAATGTCACAGCTGTATGTGATCCACAGGATGTATAGAACCCCTGGTATGTTATTTAAAGCAGGGTTGAAGTCTAACTCCGACTGCCCAAGGTGCTCGCAAACTCAGGCAGACATACTGCATATGCTTTGGCATTGTCCTAGATTGTCCTCCTTTCGGATCGTAGTGTTGAACCGTATTGGAATGGCGTATAGGTGTATCGTCCCTAGGGACCCACTGACATGTATATTAGGGTACGTTGAGGAAATAAAAATAAACAACTTGACCAAAATAGCAATTGCGAGATTACTGTTTATTGCCAGAAAATTGATTGCAAAATATTGGATTAGAGAGGAGCCCCCGTCCAGACTCAAATTCATTGCCCAAACGAACTATATAATTCAACTTGAAAAAAGTATTTACACCAAGAGGAATAAGCAGGAATACTTCCATAAATTATGGCAGCCATGGTTGGATAGGATTAATTAGAGTACACCTATATATACTACTGTAGAGTAAAACTCTTGGTAAACTGTATGGCGGAGTGGAAAGGGAAGAAGGAAAGAAGAAAAGGGGAAGAGAAGGAAAGGGAGTAGGGGGAGGAAAGAGAAGGAGTAAAGTAGAGAAGAAAAGGAAAGGAAAGAAGGGAGGGATAAAAAAAGAGGTTGAAAGGTCTCCATGGGGGCGGGGTAAGGGAAGGGGGGGACTTACTGTAATATTGTAAAATGAGTATTGTCATGTAATATCTGTTTCAAGTTTTGTTATGTTTAATAAAAATTTATCTGATTAAAAAGAAAAAAGATATGTGGGACTGCCAACCTCCCTGGACGCGGCCGCAGGAGGAAAATTGATGACAAATCAAAGAGACGGATAATACGAATGGTAACAAAAGAGTGCAGGAAAACTTCTAAAGCAATTAAAGGTGAACTTCAAGCTCAAGGAACATCAGATCGCACCATCCGTCGTTGTTTGATCCAAAGTGGATTTCATGGGAGTCGACGAAGCTGAACATCATTGTTGAAAAAACAATCATAAAAAAGCCAGACTGGAATTTTCCAAACTACATGTTGACAAGCCACAAAGCTTCTGGAAGAATGTCCCATGGACAGATGAAACAAAAATGGAAGTTTTTGGTAAGGCACATCAGCTCTATGTTCACAGAGGAAAAAATGAAGCATATCAAGAAAAGACCACTGACCCTACTGTGAAACATGGTGGAGGCTCTGTTATGTTCTGGGGCTGCTTTGCTGCATCAGGCACAAGGTGACTTGAATCTGTGCAGGGTACAATGAAATCTCAAGACTATCAAGGGATTCTAGAGAGATATGTGCTGCCCAGTGTCAGAAAGCTTGGTCTCAGTCGCAGGTCATGGGTCTTGCAACAGGATAATGATCCAGAACACTCAGCTAAAAACACCCAAGAATGGCTAAGAGGAAAACATTGGACTATTCTGAAGTGGCCTTCTATGACTCCTGACCTAAATCCTATCGAGCATATTTGGAAAGAGCTGAAGCATGCCGTCTGGAAAGGGCAACCTTCAAATAGACAACTGGAGCAGTTTGCTCATGAGGAATGGGCCAAAATACCTGCCGAGAGGTGCAGAAGTGTCATTGACAGTTACCGGAATCGTTTGATTGCAGTGATTGCCTCAAAAGGTTGTTCAACAAAATATTAAGTTAAGAGTATCATCATTTCTGTCCAGGCCTATTTCATGAGTTTAAGTGTGTTTATATATATATATATATATATATATATATATATATATATATATATATAAATTTTTACATGTACAGTATATTCCGTGCTTACCATAAATGAGTAAACACCATTTGAAAAGTAAGAATTTCATCAATGTCATATTGAATACAAGAGCAATTTCCAAAATGTTGACAAGACTGTGTTTCACAGAACATTTTTTAACCGAAAACAAGAAACTAAGGTTAGTAATATAAGTTTCATTACAAAATCTTTAGTTGTACTCAAATTAGTTCATGCAAAAATGAATGCACTCCACATTAAAACTACTACATATATTATTTTATATGACTTTTGTGATTTCTACAGAAAGCACCAAATTTTCTAGGAGTGGAATGAACAAGTGGTCGACATATTGCAAAGGGACTGTCAGGAAAGTTAAAACTAATCACTACAAGACAGTGTTAAGAATCATGGCATGTTAAAGTGCAGTACTTACCTAACCTAAAGTATCAGGTGCATCGCCCTCAGATTTGTCATGTACAGTGGCTTCAAAAGTATTTACCCCCCCTTGACTTTTTATCTATTTTGTTACATTACAATCTGTGTTTAAATATTTATGTAATTCAATTTGTGAGCGATGCATCAGCACTAAATAGTCTAAATTGGTGAAGTTAAGTGAGAAAAATAAAAAATAAATACATTTATGGGATTAAATAACTAAAATTGGCATGTGCATATGTACTCACCCTTTTTGCTATAAAGCCCCTAAAAATTTTGGTGCAAGCAATTACCTTCATAAATCACATTCTTAGTGAAAGGAAGTCCACCTGTATGCAATCTTAAGTGTTCCATGATCTGTCAGAATATACACATCTTTTCTGAAAGGCCACAGAGGCTGAAACACCATTAACCGAACAACACCATGAAGACCAAGGAGATCTCTGTTAAAGAAGTCGAAACCGGTTGTATTTTAGTTTGAAATAAAAATGATCTTTGAATCCGAATATCGAGTTCCATCATCATCCTTCAGGAAGGCATATTGATGGGAAAAATATTTACAAAGTGGTATCGCCCATGAAAGCACTGTCCAGTGCTCTCATTAGCTCCCAGATTTCTGCAGCAAACTGAATGGAAAGAGGAATGTAGTAATCCACTGATTGGATTTACATGCAGTACCTCAAGACATCAAATAGGTGAGTGGATTTATACTGAGTATACACCCTTGGAATCCAACTTCTGCACTGAGAAGCCTGCACTTCCTATTTTCTCTCCCAATAAACCCCTCTTGTTTACTAAAACTTTTGGTGCAAGCAATTAACTTCATAAATCACATTCTTAGTGAAAGGAAGTCCACCTGTATGCAATCTAAGTGTCACATGATCTGTCAGTATATACACATCTTTTCTGAAAGGCCACATAGGCTGAAACACCATTAACCGAACAACACCATGAAGACCAAGGAGATCTCCAAACAAGTCAGGGACAAAGTTGTTAAGAAGTTCAAGCCAGAGTTGGATTATAAAAAAAATATCCTACCCACTGATGATCCCCCCGAGCATCATGAAATCCATTACCATCAAATGGAAAGAACATGGTACCACAACAAACTTGCCAAGAGAGGGCCTCCTACCAAAACTCTCAGCCATGGCAAGGAGGGCATTAATCAGAAAGGCAGAACAGAGACTAAAGGTAACCCTGAAGGAGCTGCAGAGTTTCCAAGCAGAGACTGGAGTATCTGTCCATATGACCACAATAAGTCGAAAACTGAACAGAGGTGGCATTTATGGAGGAGTGGCCAGGAAAAAAGTCTGTACTTATATAATGGTATTATTAAATGGTTAAACATCTATTTTTGATTACCATTTGCAATCTTTTTTGACTTCATGGTACATTTTACATAGAAAGTCTGTGGCTATGCACTATGTCACTTTATATGTCTCTTATCTTTTGCACAATATTGGATGTATTGAGTATTTTTTAATAATTGTTAAAATAAAAATAATTTTTTATTGTTTATATATAAAACTGCCATCTTCTCTTGTTTTTCATAGCAATAAATCGAGTAAGATTATGGGTTCTCTGGGGGTGAATCTTTGACTGCCCTATTATGTGTGTTTTGAAAGATCTGGGATTACATTCGTTAATGTATAATTTTCCGTAGCTGTATGCCCCTCCAGTGAGTGGTAATGCAAAAGTACCAGATAACAGACTGCAGTTATGTCATACGTGGTCTCTAAAGAAAGGTAAATTCATAATGGAAAATATGGTATCACTTTCAGGCTTCTGCGATCAACCAGTGATAAGTTATTCCAGAAGTTAGAGATTCTAATAAAAATATGAAGGCTGGAGCCCAGCACACATAATGTCAGCACAAGGGGCGTTTGGGCAGGTCCCCCCCTTCGGCATAAAAGACACAGCTGAAGGTGGGTTAGTATTCATTGCCGGAGGGTATAGACTCTATAAGCAAAGGATCCCATTCGATAACGGTCAAATCAAATTAAAGCGCCTCCCCTCCAGCTATACTGAATCGTCCCTGCGATCTTAATAGTAAGTCTTCTTTAATCCCTGTTTATTAGTGTTGAGCGAGCACTAAAATGCTCGGGTGCTCGATGCTCGGGCCGAGCTCACTGTGATACTCGGGTGCCCAATGTTAGTCTATGGGAGACCCGAGCATTTTTGCGGCGGCACCCCTGGCAGTTTGTAGAAAGCCTAAAAAGTGCCCAAAACGATAGTGACAGTGCTCAAATGACATGGGGACAGCATGGGGATAGCCCCAGGAAGCATTTATGACCCCCAGGTCACTGCTGTCAACAACGTGGTCAGAGGTATTAAGGCACTTTTACGGGCTCACAATAAAAAGTTCAAAAACGAAACTGAAACGGTTTTCCTGTTAAGGAACTTCCTTTCCAGGGTAAAGACTTGTGTATAAGGTAAAATAAATAACCAAAAACAAAAATACTCCTCCACACCTTGGGCTATGTTCACAAGTAGCATTTTTTATGCGTTTTTGCCCTTTTGTATTGCTTTCAACCGTGACAATTGCATTCACCGCAAAATGTCATTTTAACATTTTACAATCTTATCTGGCCATGTGCTGTGTGACACATGCATACAGTGCTGAAAAGACATGGGAACAGCATGGGGGAGACCCCTGGAAGCATCTCTGACACCCAGGTCACTGCCTAAAAGTGTGCCCATCAGAAGTGATCCTTGCCGCATCAGAAGCTGCAGACTTGCAACTATCCCCGTGCAAGTCCTTGTCCCAGGGCAGTGTTCAATTGTACCTCCCCCATTCCTTGCAATGCAAGCGCAAGTATGCAGCCTGCCACCCACCCACCCCCAGGCTGCAATACCATACTGCAACACGTCCTCCAGACATAGAGGATTGCGGGTCCTGGGTCAATCAGGCTTCAACACAAAGTTCAGAAGGTAGACAGCAGCAGTGGTCGGCCTCCTACACAACGAGTAAATTATTTATGATCATGATGAGGCCATCCATCTCCTTAGCTTTCTGTTCCTTGGAATGCAAGCGCATGTATGTAGTAGCGGCTAGGCCTGAGGCGGTCAGCGTTTTGGCGCATATCTTACCTCCTCCGAGGATTGCTGGATGTTTTCCTGCTACTATCCCAGTTCTATGACTCCGGTAAAACAAAGCTTCAGGTGATGAATGGTGGATGAGGTGGTGGCAAAGGAGAAAGAGCAGGAGGAACAGGGACCATTCACATTAATATCAGGCCAGTCAACCACACATGTCTTGTAGAATATGTTTCTGTACCAAAATGAGCGGTTCGGTTACACAGTTATAGGGCATACAGTAAGTGCAATGCCTACCAAAAATTTCGAGGCACTCCAATGACCCTTGGAAGTGACATTGAGGTCAGAGGGCCTTAACTAAATCGTTTTTTCCATTTATAGCAACTGGGTCTCCTGTACACTGTTGGCATAAGCAGTGAATGGAAGGCTTTCCAAAAATTATGAGGAACTGCAATGCCCCTTGAAAGAGACGTAGATTACAGCGTACTAAAAACCTTCTACCTATTATTGGGGAGTGGGTCTCCTTGAGTTTTCGCCTATGCATTGAAAATCAAAAGCTGACTAAAATTAGGAGGAAATGCAATGCTCGTTGGAAAAGTCGTGGAGGTTAGAGGTAATTAAAAACAACATTTCAATGCCCCATTGGAAGAGCTGTGGAGTTCAGAGTAGTTAAACAAGACCGTTTTAATGCCCGTTGGTAGAGTGGTGGAGGTCACAGCTGATTAAAAAGACAATATCAGTGCCCCTTGGAAGAGCTGTGGAGCTCAGAGTGGTTTAACAAGATGGTTTTAATGCCCCTTGGAAGAGCTGTGGAGTTCTGAGTGGTTTAACCAGATGGTTTTAATGCCCCTTGGAAGAGTGGTGGAGGTCACAGATGATTAAAAAGACCATATCAATGCCCCTTGGAAGAGCTGTGGAGTTCAGAGTGGTTTAACAAGACGGTTTTAATGCCCCTTGGAAGAGTGGTGGAGGTCGCATCTGATTAAAAAGACAATATCAATGCCCCTTGGAAGAGCTGTGGAGTTCAGAGTGGTTTAACAACACGGTTTTAATGCCCCTTGGGAGAGCTGTGGAGTTCCGAGTGGTTTAACCAGACGGTTTTAATGACCCTTGGAAGAGTGGTGGAGGTCGCAGATGATTAAAAAGACAATATCAATGCTCCTTGGAAGAGCTGTGGAGTTCAGAGTGGTTTAACAAGACGGTTTTAATGCCCCTTGGAAGAGCTGTGGAGTTCAGAGTGGTTTAACCAGACCGTTTTAATGCCCCTTGGAAGAGTGGTGGAGGTCGCAGCTGATTAAAAAGACAATATCAATGCCCCTTGGAAGAGCTGTGGAGTTCAAAGTGGTTTAACAAGACGGTTTTAATGCCCCTTGGAAGAGCTGTGGAGTTTTGAGTGGTTTAACCAGACGGTTTTAATGCCCCTTGGAAGAATGGTGGACGTCGCAGCTGATTAAAAAGACAATATCAATGCCCCTTGGAAGAGCTGTGGAGTTGAGAGTGGTTTAAGATGACGGTTTTAATGCCCCTTGGAAGAGCTGTGGAGTTCCGAGTGGTTTAACCAGACGGTTTTAATGCCCCTTGGTAGAGAGGTGGAGGTCGCAGCTGATTAAAAAGACAATATCAATGCCCCTTGGAAGAGCTGTGGAGTTCAGAGTGGTTTAACCAGACGGTTTTAATGCCCCTTGGAAGAGTGGTGGAGGTCGCAGTGGAATAAAAAGACAATATCAATGCGCCGTGGATGAGACGAGGAGGTCACAGTAGCTTAACAAGATGGTTTTAATGCCCCTTACAAGAGCCATGCAGTACAGCATCTTAAAAACATTATTCCCATTATTGGGGAGTGGGTCTCCCATAGTCTTTGCCTATGCCTTCCAAGCAAAAGCTGCCAAAAATTAGGATGGAGGAACTTGCAATGCTGGCAAACAAGAGCCATGCAGTACAGCATCTTAAAAACATTATTCCCATTATTGGGGAGTGGGTCTCCCATAGTCTTTGCCTATGCCTTCCAAGCAAAAGCTGCCAAAAATTAGGACGGAGGAACTTGCAATGCTGGCAAACAAGAGCCATGCAGTACAGCATTTTAAAAACATTATTTGCATTATTGGGGAGTGCGTCTCCCATAGTCTTTGCCTATACCTTCCAAGCAAAAGCTGCCAAAAATTAGGACGGAGGAACTTGCAATGCTGGCAAACAAGAGCCATGCAGTACAGCATCTTAAAAACATTATTCCCATTATTGGGGAGTGGGTCTCCCATAGTCTTTGCCTATGCCTTCCAAGCAAAAGCTGCCAAAAATTAGGACGGAGGAACTTGCAATGCTGGCAAACAAGAGCCATGCAGTACAGCATCTTAAAAACATTATTCCCATTATTGGGGAGTGGGTCTCCCATAGTCTTTGCCTATACCTTCCAAGCAAAAGCTGCCAAAAATTAGAACGGAGGAACTTGCAATGCTGGCAACACGGACCAAGGTCACCCTGGTGGTATAGTGGTGGTGGAGGCTGAGGATAAGGAGAAGAGCAAAATACAGCCGAAATGAGGAAGCGTATACCCAGGTGTGGGTGTGAAGCGGTGCATGGGAATACACCTCCCGAAATAACACAGTGGATTTGACTTTAAGTTACTCTGCTGTCATTTGGTGGTGATGAGAAGTCTGGCCCAATCCAGCCCTTGTTCATTTTGATAAGGGTCAGCTTGTCAGCATTGTCAATTGATAGGCGAGTGCGCTTATCAGTTATAATTCCCCCAGCGGCACTAAAAACACGCTCCGATAACACGCTAGCGGCAGCGCAGGTAAGGACCTCCAAGGCGTACAGAGTGAGTTCATTCCAAGTGTCCAGCTTGGATACCCAAAAATTAAAAGGCACAGAGGAATCACGGAGGACGCTGGTAGGGTCGGCAAGGTACTCCCTCACCATATTTTGAAACTTTCCACTCCTTGTGAGAGTACCCCGCGCCTCAGGGCCTGTAAGCTGGGCGAGTCTCAGAAAACTGTCCCAGAACGTTGACAGTGTTCCCCTGCCTCTGCTGGATTGGAGTTGCGTCTCTCTCGCCTGTACGCCTTGGTTGGGCAACGAACTGTGATCTCTGCCGCTAGCGTGTTCAAATGGGAATTTTTTTTTAACAGTTCTGCAGCAAGGGCTTTCTGGTACTGCCCCATTTTTGTAGACCTCTCCACCTCAGGAATAAGAGAGTGAAAGTTCTCCTTGTAGCGGGGGTCTAAAAGTGTCACCAACCAGTAATGACTGTCACCCAACATTTTGACAACGCAAAGGGTCACGGTTAAGGCAGCGTAACATAAAGTCAGCCATGCGTGCCAGACTGGTAACGGGCAAGACTTCCGTGTCCTCATCAAGATGACGACTGACTATGCACTCCTCCTCCTCCCCCTGTCCTCAGGCCACCCACGCTGAACCGACGGTATGACAGTTGTACAGGTACTATCGTCTACAGAGCATGATGCCAGCTCCTGTTCTTCCTCTTCCTCCTCTCCCTCATTTTCCCCCAATGCACGTTGGGATGAGATGAGACTGGGCTGTGTGTAAACGCCCGCTACGGCTTCTTGATCCATCTCATCATACTCTGGCTGCAATGCCTCCTCTTTAATTCTCTGCAGACAGTGTTGCAAAAGACAGACAAGTGGGATGCTGACACTAATGATTGCGTCATCGCCACTCACCATCTTGGTGGACTACTCAAAGTTTGTCAAGATGGTACATATGTAAGACATCTAGGTCCACTCCTGAGGTCGTATGTGTGGAGTCTGACCTGAATATCGACGGCCTTGTAGCAGCTGGTACTCCACAACTGCTTCTCTTCTGCTCACAAATCCTTTGCAACATGTGGAGGGTAGAGTTCCAAAGTGTGGGGACATCACACACCAGTCGGTGTGCCGGAAGCTGCAAACGCTGCTGCAACACAGCAAGGGCGGCGAAAGCTGTAGCCGACTTGTGAAAATGAGCTGACAGGCGGCGTACTTTGACGAGCAGATCTGGCAACTCGGGGTACGATTTAAGAAACAGCTGAACCACGAGGTTAAGCACACGAGCCAGGCATGGTACGTGTGTGATCTCGCCTCAGAGCTGCCACCAGGT